>NW_027526407.1:132952150-133552150 GCF_048455015.1 Haemaphysalis longicornis
AGTTCCTAGCCCCTGTGAAATGCTCTTTTGTGCACTGTATCTATTACTTCAATCCGTGGTGCCGCATCCAGAACACATTGTTCGTTCATGGCTTTATCGACGGGGCACCGAGCAGAGCAACGAAATAGTGGAGCCGAGAGTCATTTGAAGCGGCTTTATATACAATATATGCAAAGGTAGCAAAAGCGTTACGTCGCTCGCACTAAGGCGATAACACTTCTCAACATACAGCCTCTGATGAGATGCCGCCGCTCCGCCGCTCCTTCCTGACTGGTTTTATACTCCGCCGCTTTGGACTTTGACAGGCCGGTTTGAATCAGGACTTTGACAGGCCGCTTTGATACCCCGCCGGTTTGAATCAGGACTTTGACAGGCCGCTGATTGAATTCGAAGAATGTAGGCGAAACAATTAGATTAGCCGAGCTGGAACGATAGGTAAAAGGAAGGCGACTCAGCGGCGCCATCTCCAGGGGGACTTGCTGCGTGTCAGCCGCGGGCAATTCGTCGCGGGAATGACTTGGTCCAGCCATGGGATTGAAAAAGAAAAGCAGGCGCGGCGGCACCTTTTCTGCCTAGTTGCGGCATGTGCGCCGCGGTCGGTTTCAGCTATGCTCGAATGAGTACCGCCGCCGGCATGTCGACATGTGCAGCGAATTGGTGTCGGGCGCTCGGGCACGACACACACACGTAGACGAAAATGAATAGTTAGAGTCAGCACGTGTGGGTTTTAGCCGGGCTCTTTAAGGAAATAAGCATAACGACGCGCTTCGTCCATGGAGGCGAAAATTAAAAACGCCCGTGTGTACGGGATTTCGGCGCACGTTAAAGATCCCCAGGTAGACAAAATTAATCCGAAACCTTCCCCTACAGCACACGTCATCGCCTACGTCTCGTCAGCGCGCTAAACCCTACAACCAATCAATGCATCAATCAGAAATTTTACACTTGTGCAAGGCTTTCGTAACGTTGTGGCTCATTTGTTTCCCTTTAATATCCTCGCGCTCATCCAACGGGAACAAGGTGACGCTGGAGGTTAAACTTGTGTAATGAACCTCGGGTGAGATAAAAGATATGCAGCTGGTTCCGACCGCAGAGAGACAGCGGTAAACTGCTTGAACTGCTAAAAGTAGCGTTCCCCGCATTTCATTCAATCCTCTGCGCGCAAAAGAATAAATTTGGTGACATCTGTTTCACGTATACGCCTGATTTCTACACCATATTAGTTTTCTTGCATTGCGATGTTTATAAAACGTATGGACGTTAAACAAGCTTTCCCTTTTACCAGCCGTTCTGTCATACGCTGTTATTATTTCAATTATTTATTTTTGTTTTTTTACATGGTAAACTACGACACACTCGGCCAGTTCTCACCGAATATTTACCACATTACGACAAAAACGCAAACATGCATATATGATGCTGGCCGAAACTTAGGTCTCCTGCCGAGTAATTAAAGGTTGTTCGGTGACGCCGCTGTATTAAAGCTGGTGCAAAGCCGTTCGCTGTAGGCTGTTGCGGTTCAGAGTGGCATTTTGGAAGCTAGAACCACGAGGACGCATTACTCGCTCGCACTTCGTCAGTGCCATCTCACCGAAGAGTCAACACCACATTTTTACGGTCTTTCGGCATTTTTACGGTAAATCAGATTTAAAGCGCAGAATCACTCGTGCTTGACACCGTCGTAGCTAACATTGGTATCTATAGACCATCTCCATTGACCCTTTAGGGCTATCATCATACACATAACATTTGCATTTGGCGCATGCTGTTAAAACTTTCGCGCATTTCTGTGAGTGGTTTCAGAAACATCTTATTCAACTCCTGAATCACTAGGTCTATATGTCGTATAAACTCGATTCGACGCATGGCTCTGCTGTTTCCATTTTGGAGGCACGCCAGAATATTGCGTGGCTGGGCGTGCTAGACCACAAGATGGTTTATTTCACTGCATTCGAAACAAAGTCTAATACAAGGCTCAATACGACGTCAAGCGCGGCTAGACAAGTATACGCATCCAGTGGTTTCGTGTCTGTCAAAACTCGTACTTGGTTCTCCAGTGTTTAGAAACCAAATTTAGCTCCTGCAGAGTTTTGTTCCCAGTCATTATTTCAACACAGCAGTGCAGAGGGCAAGCAATGTGCATTTGCTCATCAATTTTGCAAAGTACGCATTTTTATTGCCTTGACCCAAATTTTATTGTGTTTTAACTCCCGACACTTGTTGGCTACATGCTTCATTACGCTTTGTATAAACGTCACTGCCATAAACGACGCGGTACCTGTACTGTACAATATCAGGACTCAGGTGGAATGCACGACGGCACGCACACGAACCAGACGGCGCACGCAAAACTGTGATTCCTTGCTCGACAGACGTCTCCCAGGTAATAGCTGCGATTACGTAAACGCAAGCAAAACTTAGTGGATTTCTTGCGAGATCAGGGGCACACGCTGCTATTACAGCCTCTGGGCCAATCGACAGGCTGCATCGCCAACGCGCTGGTCATTCCAGCAACGAGCAACCAGACGCTCAATGTACGCAGAGCGCACGAGCCACGAGGCAACACGTGCCTGGCACCCGCTGTTCTGGTCCAGACGTACACGAACGAAACACTGCGCGCTAGGAACAAATTAGGCAAATACGTGCATTATCCGAACGTGCTGTCCCGGCCCCGGTCACGGAACCACCGACATCGCATCCGGATTGGTGCACACGGCCTCGACCAGCGAGATGCTTGATGCGCAAAACGCACCATACATGCGGACGACAGCACATCAATGTTAGGGCAGTTTCCCAGGACAAACGGGACGCACAGCGCACGAAAACCAGAAGAGGTGACGTACGTCCATACTGGACCAGTGGAGCTGACCACTGCGAATGAAACGCACAGCACACGGAACGCCACCAAGCCAGCACACACGGCGGAAACTGCTATTCGGGACATTCTCCGCCCCCGCCACTCTATCCGGACTTGGCCAGCGCATGTCACAACCACAGAAATCAGCCTTCCCACAAGCAAAAAAACAACAAGCGTGCGCGGTTGAACCCCAGCGGAACGTACGACCTCTCCGGCAACCACTAATTTATAGTGATTCCAACGAATGAACAATGTCACACTACTGCAGATTAGGTCCGCAAAAAAGCAACGACACGGCCAGCGAATGGGTCACGTACGAGCAGGGAACAACAAGGTCCTCAGCACCAGCTGCTCCTATAGAGACTCATGACGCGACAAACACCATTTCGTACAAGAGGATTCAAACGCGAGAAGCTTAATTGGGGCGAACGGAAAGCTTTCAAGCCTGCTTGTACGGAAGGGGTACCAATTTTAGTATTGTCGCCACAAATTTTAAATAAGACTGTGGGATCCGTCGACCCCCAAGGAGGAGACTCGAGCGTCAAGGTAGGAGAGAAACGACGGTCAAGGTCTGCATTTAATGGAACGTCTAGCGGTAAGGTGAAGAAGAAAAACAGTGCGTGCGCTCATGCGGCCCGATACATGACGATGATTCCAGCACAGTGAGATTAACCTCTGTCCCTTCAAGACAATGGCTGGCCACACCAGGCCAATGGCGGTTGATGACGATGCGGCTGTGACCCCTTTAAAGAGATTCTACAACGACAGCTTTAGCAACGGAATAAACATGGCAAGAACAGCAACCATTGAACCAAATCCACACAAAGGCGTGGAATGCCGTAATGATGAAGTCACGCTTGGAACCCCAAGGTATGTGTGACTGAACGGACGAGACAAACTACGCGCGCTTCACTACTACAACAGCTTCATTTCCGAAGACACCACGGCAACAACGAACAAGCAGCCTTTAACGATTTGAACCCGCCAGCCACGCCACGCTACAACGGTACGCAACCACTCGCAATACGAAATGCCAAACGGCTCCCGAAAAACACGCAGCGCACACCTCAATTGAAGCTAAGTCCTCAACGTGCCGAAATATGCCTTCGCTGCAACCGCAGCTCACCACAAGACAAAACGAACTAGTATGCTCCCGAATGCATCAAGCACGCACCCAGCTACACGAACACAATCGCGGACAGAATGGCGTGACTGACGTAACGGCGTAAACGCTGTTAAATTTGGTTCTGACGAAGTGACTCCTACAGCACACACAATAAAATCAAGCCGATTGGAAATTCAACGAACCTCATGGAGACGAATGCGAGCCTAAAGGAGCCATGAAGAGAAAACACAAGTTTGGTTCATTCGAAAGATTGCCTCGTTAGAACCATAACGACACCACTTATAACGCAAACTTCGCTCAAATAAGATGCATAATAAGAAAAAAGGAAATGACCATGCGACCCATCAGCTCATTTTCCGCAACAGAACCTATGATATCACTCGAGAATGCTCTGCGATTGGCGGAGGCCGGCAAAAGCTAACGCATGTTAGGCAGGACTTACAGTTAGCATAGCGATCTAATGCCCGTGAAACATACTGCACATTTTTTTTTGTGATAAAGAACGGTGGAGTAACCGGTTGAAGTTCCGAACGAACACGCAAGCGTGTGCGCCAATGCGTACAAAACTACCGCCGGCTGAACTCGACATCTCGCCGTCGCGCAGACGAATTTTCGGGTTCGAGGCTCTTAGGGGCCAACGAACCGTTCCAGCAGGTACAGCCGCGACCTTGCTTGGTATCTTAATCCCTTGAAAGGACGTTGGCAGTCATATCGCCAACCAGCAAAGGTAAAAATAGAAACGAGGGGAGTAAGGAACAGCAAGAAGTGACGACATAGTGCCAGTCGTCGCAGAAGTTTCGAATGGTGTTGGCTTGCTGCTGTCGCTACGATCTTGTTTCCAGTTTACAACCACTGAAAACTTCAGTTTGTTCGAGTACTTTACAATGAAATTTCGTTGCTGCGTTTTGAAATGCCCATGTAGTACGGGCAAATCGTCGAGGGAGTGCGACATCCCCACCGGTGACATCTGCTTTCATGTGCTGCCCAACGACGCACCTCGGCGAAGCAAGTGGCTACGTTTTGTGAACTTTGCAAACGGAGGAGAAAGAGAGCAAAGGAAGTACGAGTGTTCTCGATTCATTTCCGGGGAAGTGATTACGGCAGGGACCCTTACGTTAGCTCACTCCTGGGACATGCTGGCGCTCGTCGCCGACTTCGTCAAATCGCTCTGACCTTGAGAAAAAATAATGCCGTAAACACCCCGCATTGACGCTCGTATCTTTCTGGTCGAAGCAGAGAGCTCGTGCGAACGGCTTTCCATACACGACACCAGCCAACTGGCATAAGTGATACTGCTGCTTAAATTGAACTATTATTAACCGTAATAAAAATACGGCACATACGTACCAGTCTGTATTCGTCCGTCGCGACGGGGCTGACGAGGCAGCGGTGCCGACGGCAGGGCGTTCGTCTGTTGTAGCTATCGCGGAATGGTCGCTTTCCCGTCCACCGCGTATCCCACAACTCTTGCCGGTCGTGCACTTAGAAGCATTGAGCGTTCAAGTGGTGTGAGGTTGTCAAATGCAAGCCCGAGATCCTCGGCGAGAGTTTTGTTCTCCGGATCAGGCGATTCCATGACTAGGGCTGCGGGTGCACTAGGTTTTACTAGTATTTTTAAAATGGCCGCCATCTCGGTCGACTCCCGCGTGTAGGTGCTATATGGAGTCGACATACTTAGAATCTGTTTCATGGACCGGCTCGTATGACGCCATTGTTCAAGTCACGGAATGTGCAATTTTAGCGGGAGATTTAAAATTTTTGCCTAAATTGCCCTATTTCTCAGTGAATAAAGCATCATTTACTTCCGGGAAAGCGCTTGGGGTAGTATGAAACACCTAATCTTTCGAATAAAACAAACTTTTGTTTTCTCTTCAAGGCTCCTTTAAGGAAGTTTCTAGTATCTGGAACAACAACAAAAAATACGCCAGCATCGAGCATCTGGAAATAAGCAGATGGTCATCTGGATACTAAAGGACATCAATCTACCCGAACACAACATTGTACCCGCCCCCAGGCACAATTCGGTTTCAGAGCACGATGAGAATATAAGCGTTCTCGGAAAAGAAAACAGGCAACACATGGTTCCACCCGAAGGCACGCTGAAAACCGCTATTTACGTCCACGGCCACACCGAGAAACCCCAAGCTCCCCGTGCTCCCGATGTGCCCTAGTCTTCCTTGTTTGATTCCTGAGAACATGAGGAGTTCCCAGGCACAACTCGAGTGCTTACATTCCGTTTCGCTGACTCACGTGTACGTGCGTTCGCCTAGAGGGTCACCCTACGATAGTGCACCGCCACAGACGCTCTCTTCCCGTGCTCCTCTGTACTTATCTATATCTGACCTCCCCGCACGGGGCACCTTAAAATTATCTTGGTGACGGTACTGGCGATACCGCGGACCCCGAGCCGCCCAACATAAGCTGTGCCCTACCGTGGTGATGTGTTTTTAAGGTGAAGGGTAGAAACCTCTAACGGTGGCCGTCGGAGCCTTGGTCAAGCTCCGGTCGATGGACTCCCTGCTTGTCTACCAGGCAGGGAGCTCCGGGACCTCTTTGACTACCAGGGTAAGGTCAAAGGATAAAGTAACCCCATCTCCCTGCTTTATTACTATGCTTTATGGTATTGTCCAAAACCCCCCCAACCGGGATCGGTCCACTAAAAGGGGCCGCACCGAAGTATCGTTTCCCCCATTGCCATCTTTAACATTTCCTGAACCAGATCATTATTCTCGATTTCTTGTCATGGAGTCCCTCAATCCAACCCACCCTCTTGCATCTCAGTCAGTCTTCTTGATCGCCAAGTATCTTGAAGCCACAATTGTAAAATCGTATAATTGCAAAAAACAAAGGTCTGGTGAACTCCTAATCGAAATAAATGACAAGCAGCAGTCTGCAAAGCTTCTAGCTCAGACTAGACTGGCTGATCTCGACATCAGGGTCACAACCCATCGGAGCCTCAACAGCTTCCCAGGCACAACTCGAGTGCTTACATTCCGTTTCGCTGACTCACGTGTACGTGCGTTCGCCTAGAGGGTCACCCTACGATAGTGCACCGCCACAGACGCTCTCTTCCCGTGCTCCTCTGTACTTATCTATATCTGACCTCCCCGCACGGGGCACCTTAAATAATCTTGGTGACGGTACTGGCGATACCGCGGACCCCGAGCCGCCCAACATAAGCTGTGCCCTACCGTGGTGATGTGTTTTTAAGGTGAAGGGTAGAAACCTCTAACGGTGGCCGTCGGAGCCTTGGTCAAGCTCCGGTCGATGGGCTCCCTGCTTGTCTACCAGGCAGGGAGCTCCGGGACCTCTTTGACTACCAGGGTAAGGTCAAAGGATAAAGTAACCCCGTCTCCCTGCTTTATTACTATGCTTTATGGTATTGTCCAAAACCCCCTCCAACCGGGATCGGTCCACTAAAAGGGGCCGCACCGAAGTATCGTTTCCCCCATTGCCATCTTTAACATTTCCTGAACCAGATCATTATTCTCGATTTCTTGTCATGGAGTCCCTCAATCCAACCCACCCTCTTGCATCTCAGTCAGTCTTCTTGATCGCCAAGTATCATGAAGCCACAATTGTAAAATCGTATAATTGCAAAAAACAAAGGTCTGGTGAACTCCTAATCGAAATAAATGACAAGCAGCAGTCTGCAAAGCTTCTAGCTCAGACTAGACTGGCTGATCTCGACATCAGGGTCACAACCCATCGGAGCCTCAACAGCTTCCCAGGCACAACTCGAGTGCTTACATTCCGTTTCGCTGACTCACGTGTACGTGCGTTCGCCTAGAGGTTCACCCTACGACAGTGCACCGCCGCAGACGCTCTCTTCCCGTGCTCCTCTGTACTTATCTATATCTGACCTCCCCGCACGGGGCACCTTAAATAATCTTGGTGACGGTACTGGCGATACCGCGGACCCCGAGCCCCCCAACATAAGCTGTGCCCTACCGTGGTGATGTGTTTTTAAGGTGAAGGGTAGAAACCTCTAACGGTGGCCGTCGGAGCCTTGGTCAAGCTCCGGCCGATGGGCTCCCTGCTTGTCTACCAGGCAGGGAGCTCTGGGACCTCTTTGACTACCAGGGTAAGGTCAAAGGAGAAAGTAACCCCGTCTCCCTGCTTTATTACTATGCTTTATGGTATTGTCCAAAACCCCCTCCAACCGGGATCGGTCCACTAAAAGGGGCCGCACCGAAGTATCGTTTCCCCCATTGCCATCTTTAACATTTCCTGAACCAGATCATTATTCTCGATTTCTTGTCATGGAGTCCCTCAATCCAACCCACCCTCTTGCATCTCAGTCAGTCTTCTTGATCGCCAAGTATCATGAAGCCACAATTGTAAAATCGTATAATTGCAAAAAACAAAGGTCTGGTGAACTCCTAATCGAAATAAATGACAAGCAGCAGTCTGCAAAGCTTCTAGCTCAGACTAGACTGGCTGATCTCGACATCAGGGTCACAACCCATCGGAGCCTCAACAGCTTCCCAGGCACAACTCGAGTGCTTACATTCCGTTTCGCTGACTCACGTGTACGTGCGTTCGCCTAGAGGTTCACCCTACGACAGTGCACCGCCGCAGACGCTCTCTTCCCGTGCTCCTCTGTACTTATCTATATCTGACCTCCCCGCACGGGGCACCTTAAATAATCTTGGTGACGGTACTGGCGATACCGCGGACCCCGAGCCCCCCAACATAAGCTGTGCCCTACCGTGGTGATGTGTTTTTAAGGTGAAGGGTAGAAACCTCTAACGGTGGCCGTCGGAGCCTTGGTCAAGCTCCGCCCGATGGGCTCCCTGCTTGTCTACCAGGCAGGGAGCTCTGGGACCTCTTTGACTACCAGGGTAAGGTCAAAGGAGAAAGTAACCCCGTCTCCCTGCTTTATTACTATGCTTTATGGTATTGTCCAAAACCCCCGCAACCGGGATCGGTCCACTAAAAGGGGCCGCACTGAACTATCGTTTCCCCCATTGCCATCTTTAACATTTCCTGAACCAGATCATTATTCTCGATTTCTTGTCATGGAGTCCCTCAATCCAACCCACCCTCTTGCATCTCAGTCAGTCTTCTTGATCGCCAAGAATCTTGAAGCCATAATTGGAAAATCGTATAATTGCAAAAAACAAAGGTCTGGTGAACTCCTAATCGAAATAAATGACAAGCAGCAGTCTGCAAAGCTTCTAGCTCAGACTAGACTAGCTGATCTCGACATCAGGGTCACAACCCATCGGAGCCTCAACAGCTTGCAGGGTGTGATATCCGAGACAGATCTCTTGAACGAAATGAATGCGGATCTCCTTGCCGGCTTGAAGGATCAGAGCGTCACTGCCGTGAGACGCATCACTATCCGCAGAGACGACAAGGAGATTCCCACTAAGCACATTATCTTGACGGTGCAGTTCTCCCACAAAACATAAATGCAGGTTTTATCCGTTGCTCAATCCGTCCGTACATCCCGAACCCGCGGCGCTGTTTTAAGTGCCAGCGGTTCGGGCATGGTACAAACTCTTGCCGTGGCCAAACGACGTGTGCGAAATGCGCCGCGCATGATCATCCAACTGACAATTGTCCATCCGATACCCTGTCTTGTGTGAACTGCGGCGGGCCACATGCAGCGTACTCCCGCAAGTGTGAAAAGTTCCAACTCGAAAAACAGACAATCAACATCAAGGTAACTGAGAACATCAGCTTCCCAGAGGCGCGGAAGAGGTTCGCCTCTTTCCCCCTGGGGAGGTACGCCGACGCAGCTCGCCGGGGGGCGGAGCGGCGTCTCGTTTCCACAGGGACCCAGTTCAGCGAGTCTGACCTGGTCCCTGCCCCGCCCCCCCTGGGTTGCCTCTGGCAGCCCAACCCGCCACCACGCCGCTTGCTGAGGCAGCAGCGGTTGTGGTGGCAACCTCTTCCGTCGGGACCAGTGCCGCTCCCGCCTGTGTCTCCCCGTCCTCCAGTGCGCTGGAGGGTACCGAGGTGATGGACACCACGGGCCCCGCACCGGTTCCCACCGCCACCGCACCGCCCATGCCACTTCTGGCGCCCCGGACGCCCTCGGCGGTGGCGGCTCAAACGAAGGGCTCCCGAGGGGGGCCAAGTCCGGGGGGCCCGGTCCGTCGGGCACCCCTCGGACATCCGAAGACGAGATGGATGTCGGGCCGTTCCTGCCTGCAACGCAGCGCAATGAACGCGTCCCGACGCCAAAGCCTCCCGACAAGCCAAAAAAGGCGAGACTCACAGCCCCGAAAGACGACACATAAACAAACACACACACTCCAGTAGCTCTCACACTAAATAATGGGAAGAGAAAACATAATTCAATGGAACTGTAGAGGCCTTCTTAAAAATCTTGACGATGTATACGAACTACTGCATGCTAATCAGCCAAGTGTAATGTGTGTTCAGGAAACACATTTGAATTCCAAGCACACAAATTTCTTGAATAGTTACATGGTCTTCAGAAAGGACAGGGATGGCTGCGCACACTCTTCTGGCGGTGTGGCCATATTTGCCCGGAAATCCTTAGCTTGCCACCCTGTCACTCTGAACACTGTCCTTGAGGCTGTAGCAATTCGAACAATATTATTTAATAGGTTGATAACGGTATGCGCAATATATATTCCTAATGATCATGCACTTTCGAGCTCTGAATTCGAGGCGCTGGTCGACCAGCTGCCCGAACCATACATACTAACAGGCGACCTCATTGCGCACAACTCTCTTTGGGGCTCCTCCAGAACGGATGCCCGAGGTCGCCTGATAGAGAAGTTTATTATATCCTCCGGAGCATGCCTCTTCAACAAAAAACAGCCTAGATACCATAACTTAGGACATAATACATACTCTCATCTTGACTTGGCGATTGGTTCCGCAGTTCTCTTTCCATGTCTTGAGGGGGGTGTGGGCACAGACCCATATGGTAGTGACCATTTCCCCACTTCATTAACGTATATAGGTGTAGGCCCGAGCAGTCCATCTTCCCATACCAGGTTTAATGAATCAAAAGCAAACTGGAGTACATTCACAGAAACATATAAACTACACCACACAACCATAAAACACCTACACATGGAGGAAGCAGCCCAACTCGTCGTGGCACACATACTCGACGCCACCGAAAAGTCTATGCCCCAGGCCTGCAGTGCATCCCGCACCCCAAGGAGGCCCTGGTGGAACGAGGACTGTAGGCAGGCGCGGGAGGCCCAGAACAAGGCGTGGGGTGTCCTTCGCCGGTACCCCACGCCAGATAATCTTATTTCCTTAAACGGGCAAAGGCTCTTGGGAAGCGTGTGCGTCGCGAGGCGAAAAGGGATTGTTGGCACGCCTTCCTCACTTCCATCAACTCATACACCGACACTCACAAAGTTTGGACACGAATACGCAAGCTAAAAGGACAACAGACACACAGCCTGCCCCTGGTTAGCACAACAGGGGACACACTCGAAGACCAGGCCAACACGCTTGCACAACACTTCGAACACGTGTCCAGCTCAGCAAACTACACCAACACTTTCAATAAACACAAAGCATCATGTGAGAAGAAGTACTTACGAGACACTAATAGGTCGAACTCATCCTATAACACCCCCTTTTCACTTCATGAGCTGAAGGTCGCACTCGGTACTTGTAAACCTTCAGCTCCAGGTGCAGACAGGATTTCATACACAATGATACAACACTTACATGCAGACACGCTTAAAACACTTCGTCACCTCTACAATAAAATATTTCTTTCGGGGCACTTCCCCCGCTCTTGGAGGGAGGCCATAGTAGTGGCTTTTCTAAAGGAAGGGAACAACCCTTCCTCTCCCACCAGTTATCGCCCCATTGCCCTGACAAGCTGCCTGTGTAAGCTCTTCGAGAAGATGGTATACAGGAGACTCGTGTACTTCTTAGAGTACAACGGTCTTCTCGAGAGCTGCCAGCCGGGCGTTAGGGCGGGGCGATCTACGAACGATCAACTCGTTGCGTTAGAGTCGTATATTAAAGATGCTTTCATCCATAAGCAGTACTGTATGACAGTATTCTTTGATCTTGAAAAGGCGTACGACACTGCTTGGCGGTAGGGCATCCTCAGCGATTTGAAATCCTTTGGTATGTCGGGTAACGTGTGGAACACGCTTGCCAGTTACCTCTCTGAAAGAACGTTTCGCGTGCGTGTTGGAACTGCACTCTCTAGAGTTCATGTGCAGGAAAACGGTGTTCCGCAAGGTGGAGTTTTGAGTTGCACTTTGTTTATTGTAAAAATGAACTCTCTTCGGAAGGCTCTGCCACTAACCATTTCCTGCTCAATCTAGGTAGACGACGTGAAATTATCCTTTAAATCTTGTAACCTGTCTAACTGCGAGCGCCAAGTCCAGCTTGGTGTTAACAAGCTAGCTGGCTGGGCAGATAGCAACGGTTTTAAATTTAATCCAGTGAAGTGTACTTGTGTTTTGTTTTCGAAAAGGCGTGTCATTCGGCCGGATCCAGACATCAAACTCAATGGTGTCTCAATTCCAGTCAGAAATGAACACAAGTTTTTAGGTGTAGTCCTTGACGAAAAGCTCTCGTTCATTCCTCATATAAAACAACTTAAACATAAATGCCTAAAGGCCATAAATATACTCAAGGTTATCTTGCACTCTTCATATGGTGCTGACAAACAACTCATTTTACGTGTTTTTACTAGCCTGATAGGTTCACGATTAGAATATGGAAGTGTTGTTTATGGGTCAGCAAGTAAGACATCCCTCAAAATGTTGTACCCAGTGCTTCATCTGGGGCTACGGCTGGCATGTGGTGCTTTCCGGAGTAGCCCGGTCGAAAGCCTCTATGTGGAGTGTAATAAGTGGAACCTACAACGTCAGCGAGCATACACCGATCTTCTTTTTGCTTTTAAAATTTAACCTATGCCACACCATGCTTTTAAATCAGCTTTTTATGATACGTCTATGACTGCACTACTCCTAAACCGACCATCGTTCTCTGCGCCCTTCTCTTACAGAGTTAGAAAGGAAGTGTCAGAGCTTTCTGTCTCCTTTTTAGACACCATACAAAGTTCCCAAACAGATTTTATAGCACCATGGCATCTCCGCCCTGTATCATGCGACACATCTTTCGCACAGGTAGATAAAAACCGAGCTCCCACATGTGCAGTTCTGCAGCACTTCTTGTATTTGCAGCAGAAGTACCAATGTTCTGAATTTTATACGGACGCCTCAAAAACTTCCACCTCGGTGTCCTGCGCGGCGCATGGGCCCGGCCTTAGTGTCACGATAACTCTTAGCAGTAATACAAGTATCTTTACGGCAGAGGCTTATGGTGTACTTCTGGTTGTTAATCATATCCTTCAAAGCCACATCCCACAATCCATTATATATACAGATTCTCTCAGTGTTGTGCGGCCGTTGTCGTCAACAAAGTCTTCAAAAAATCACGTTATCAATTTAATAGTCAAGGGTATTATGTCTGTGTATGTACGCAAATTTGAACTGGTTCTTTGCTGGGTCCCTGGCCACTATGTTATAGCCGGGAACGAAGCAGCGGACCGAATGGCTGCTGCTGCTACACTCTGGAATACAGTAGACCTAACCACACTACCCTACACCGACGTGAAACCACACATCAGACAACAACTTCGCAAAACATGGCAAACACACTGGAGTGAACAAACAGACAATAAGTTACACGTAATAAAACCTCACTTGGGACCATACACCACCGACACACGCAATAGAAACTCTGAAGTCGCCTTGGCCAGATTACGGATAGGGCACACTCATGCAACGCACTCGCACCTTCTCACTGCATCTCCAAGACCTCTTTGCAGCAGGTGCGGAGAGGCCCTATCCGTAGTGCACATACTAATCACATGCAAGGCACTTCACACAACACGACACAAACACTTCAGGGAACTCTACAGACAACATATCCCACTACATCCATCGCTGTTTCTAGGTGACCAAGCCATTGTTTCTGCTAAACGTGTGTTTGAGTATTTGTCAGACGTTAAGTTTTCAAACCTCATTTCCTATCAAGCATAATAAAATCTGGCCCTATACACCAGCCATTACCATTATCTGTAACTGATTTTACTATGTTCGGTTGACATGTTTTTTTTACCTACCTTTTTGGGGTAACCACCTCACTTCATTAAATAAACTTTCCTCTGGCGCTCTTTGCCCTTAGTCGGCCTTGCGCCATGAAAAAACCCAACCATCATATATCTGACCTCAGTTTTTCTCAATTAATGAGACATTATAATTTTTTCTACACTCTTTCATTCGAGCCACGACCTAGATAACAGTACAGATAGGTTGAGAATTCACGAGCAGTACAAACTCAGTACTCATCAGTACAGATCGAGTAGTCACGAGTACTCATGAGTACAAAAGATTGAGTATTCTTGAGTATGGACTTAGTACTCATGAGTTCAGAAGATTGAGTACTCATGAGAACAGATTGAATACTCATGAGTGCAGATTGAATACGATTACTCGTGAGTACCAATGAGTTGTGAACAAATGAGTACTCTTCACTACGAATACTCGCGAGGACAACTGAGTTTGAGAAAAAGTGACTATGAATACAAATGGGTGTTTGATGTGAAGTACGAGTGAATTTGAGAACAAACAGCCTTTTGAGTCATAGTTTGAGCACCGCATGAATGAAAGAAATTGTGCATGAGTGAGCGATTTCCTTCTGTTTTGTCAAAAACTTCCCAACTGCTCCTCAAACTTTTGTGGTCTTTTATATTGCTTTTATTCCCAATCGTACTCCAAATTTTCAGTGAAGATCTCAACAAGCAGTACATGTTTTTTCATTTCTTTCACTTTGATAGCATAAATTTAGGCACTGCCCTAATTGCCGTTACAGTCTAAATCACAGGTACTACCTTCGCGTGCCAATCAACTCACCATCATTTCATTAAAAGGTGGGTGACACGAGCAAAAACAAATCGCTGAGCTGGTCTTGAATAACAAGGACAGGACCCTGTGACGGAGGTAAAACCTCAAAAGCTCAACAATAACGCGACGGTGTACTTGATTTTAGTTTAAGTGACCAAACGGCGCCCTCATGAAGGTTGTGATGCACAGGTTGTACGAACTAGAGCATCAGCGGGTAGTATTATTACATCTGAAAAATAGGTCGCATTCTACAGCAGCCGGATAGCTTCAGGGGGATTGCCTGTGCGATTCAGATCAACTTTCAAAGCGGTGTATTCCCACACCAGAGTCCAGCGCCTGGCCGGGGATTTGCTGGTACCTATCTTACAGGTGCGTTCCCCGCGCCAACCACGACCCACTAATGCACAAGGTGACTTCCACAACCATGCCGGGTGCTCAATGAGGTAACCACCTGTGCAAGAAAAGTTACGACCAATTCTAATAGGGCATATACCGGGAAAGTTGGGGGACTTTCCGAGCACCAGATCCCCTGTTGAGGGGTTTCTTGTACCAATATTACTATTTAGTACCACCCGGTGCAGACGTACCTTCCTCATTTTTGTACCCCATGGCAAAAACAACCCAGAGAAAGTGTTTTTTGCACACTGGATTCAGCGCACAGCATGTGAGTGAACCCATTTGTATCCTGATTGGTGACCAGTGGCTCAATGCTCCGCCCAAAGACGACTGAGGGACCTCCCACCTCTGTCACAGTGGCACAGCGTGCTCAGGATCCTTATGCCCTCAAAAAAAGAAGGTGCTTCGACCCTTTTGACTGGTGGTTGCCCAGCAGTTCCAGACCCCGCCGGAAGGTGTTCGACGTCCCTACCACAAGGTCTCCCCAGGCTGCTTGTGGTTAAGCTCCAAACGTTTATTTTCCCATCATTACAAGCTGCGCTACGGGGACGCTTGTAGTCTATAACAATTAGTGCTTATTAGATGGCCAAGGATTCAAACCTGGTACCCCCTGCTTATTAAATAAATATTTGCCGACAAAATTATCACTGTCAGTAAAAGCTACGACCCCTTCAACTGGTGTATTTCTTGACAAAGTCAGGTAACTTGGCAATAAAAAATGTCCACTTTACTGCTGTATGACGAATTTCGGTGGTTCGTGCCGGTGGTGCCGAAGAACTTCCCACTTTGTAGTATCCCACGGTAAAAAATCAACGAAGTAGAACGGTTGTCAGCACACTAACTACGCATAGGGGTGCCTGTACCCAGTCTTTTATTTCTATGAGCATACCGAGCGGCTAAAGAGGGGTCTTATATGTCTGCGAGCCGTGTTAATACGCGTTCAATTGCTCCGCCGCCGAGAGAAGGGGTGCTAGTACACTTTTGCTTTTGGGTGCCAGGCATCCGAGCCTCCGCTTGAAGGTGTTCCAGCAAGGCACCGCATGTCCTGCCATGGCTGCCTGCGGTCATGCTCAAAGAATTTTTCCCACGTCTAGACAAGCAGGAATGTTTGCTGCCATAAAAGGGGTGGGAACTGGTGGCCCAGGATTCGAACCAGGCACCTCCCTCTGACGAAGTCCTTGCTTTACCACCTATTAGTGTACTATGTGCCAGCCATGACCTTCGCGGTGCCTTTTTATACTATAGTAAACATTATTTTACGTACAGTTCATGCTTTTGAACGGCTATTTGTTTAGAGGTGTGTCATGCGCCATTTTTGGGGGAAATAGATGCAGCCGTCAGCGATGCTCAGACGATGTATTTGGTTAAATGCTAGTTGCGTCCTTCTTGACCAAGAAAAAAAGCTGTGATTTTTATTCTCTGAGATCCGCGATATCGTCAGGCAGGGATGTCAGATGCTTGGAGGATAAGGACGAATAATTGAGGTGGCCGTGAGCGACTTTATGCTTCACGGGAAAGCGTCGAAGCATGAAAGCCAGATGTGGTGGTCACTGCCCAAAGAATCGGAAAGTATCTGCCATTCGAGATCCTAGATATTTTGTCCCAAAGTCAGGTCCATGTTGGTGTCGCGGGAAACCGTCTTTGCTCTACTAATCTGGAGGCGAAGTCAATACTGAGGTATACTAAGGGTGAATTTTTGTGGCCTTTTTTGTTGCTTGGTTATAACCCCATGAATGGTGGAGGGTTTTGAAATCCCCAAACTGGAGTAGAAGGTTGGAGTCCGCTTTTTATGTCCCCATAAGAAAGAAGGAGTGATGTGCTTAAGCAGGCACATTAGGTGGTTCACATTAGGGATGCAGCGGCGGTGCTCAGCCGGCAAAGTAGGTAGAGTGTCGACGAAACTGTGGATAATGAATGAAGGAATATTCTGCTGTTGCGCAGTGAATGTTTCAGACAAACACGGCTGTGCAATGAGCGCAGTCCAGAGGAAAACATGTGAAACCAAGAAGTGTTGGAGTTAATTTATCGGTTTTCTATAGAGCCATAACGTCCGGGGAAGATTGGCGTATGAAGTGACCGAGTGGGGCTTTTGGCTGTTAAATTACTGGAAATTCCAGTATTAAACGGTACTTGTGGATGGGTCAGTCATAATCCGCAGGGTGGAAGTGGCGGCGGCTATCTGAACATCGGGATGTGCAGATATGATCGGCTTCTTTGGCTCGGGCATTCTGTCGCTATAAAGGGCATCCAGGCCTCTGGGTAAGGTTGGATGGGCTTTCTTGTACTGGGGTGGACATGCATGGCGTGAGGGAGTCTGTGAGCCGAAGGAAAGTCTGTGCAGCGCCTGTAATAGTCTCGTTGATAGCAGTGGAGGGATTGGCGACTTGTTTTTTGCCAAGCGACATGACTTACGTAAGAATATTTTCTTGAAGGACGAGGGCGGATGGTTTGCCAGAGAGACGTTTTGGGTTGGGGACTACTTCTGAAGAAGTAATAGGGTTTTCGGGCTTGTTGAGAGGGAAGGTTAGCATTTCCAAGTGCTTGAGTACGTTGGAGTGGCGTTTTGTTCTTTTATTTTGGCTACAAGTTGTTTTATAGCGATGGGAACGAGGGTAAGCTGGTTTTAGAAGGTTGCGCAGGTAGCGTAGGGAGAGGGGAAGATTGTGCGGCATTCGAGGCCCGACACAACAGCTGTCCAGCTCACCTGTCCAGGTTCGATGCGCGATGCTGGAAAGGCGGATCGTCCTGAGTGGGTAGAGGGAGGCTTGGCGATTGAAGGTGCGGTTATGAGTCGCTTAGGGCAGTCTTTGCTCATGGAAACTTGAGGGAGATTCGCTCCTCTCGGGGACCAATGTAGAAGAAAACAAATATTATATAAAATACTCAAACGCGAATGGTAGGAAAGGCAGTTTTGTTTGGGGACAAGAGTAGCTAGCCTGGGTTTCTCCTGTGGTGTTCGCGGGAACGCACGCACCAGTTGCAAAGCTTTTTGGGCCTGTATGTGCAGAGTACCCTTGTATCTCACAGATTACCATTTTGTGCAGATATTTTTCTGTTAATATTTCCCCGCATGGTTCCGAGCTCGACGCCACCTTCGTTTTGCCGGCCAGGTGCACCAATACGTATCGTTCCCCTACATATCATTTATTTGCCGTCTTGCAGGACACGCAGGAAAGCTGAATATTTGAATTATCCGATTGTTCTTTGTTCTCTTGGCTCTTTCTTTTCCCCGCTGCCACGGTATGGTTTTCATACACCCATTGTTCGAAATAGTTTTTTCTCGTTTTTTGCTTTGAAGTTTATAAGAAATGTGATCCAAATCTCTATGGCCACATTGTGATCTAGCGCTGAAACTTTTTATATACCTCTGATGCAGGAAACTCCCAAACGAAAATTAGGAAATGGTTGTTTGATCCTCCTTGCGGCTCGAACTCCTACTTTTACTGTATAGATACGTCGGTGGTGTCAGGATAGAAGACAGGAAACAAAAGATAGGCGAACAATGTATTTACAGTATATTTGCATGTGGGCCATGACAGAGTCCCCGCTGGCCTCGCACACCGGCAAAGAGGGCGTGTTTATTGTAGGTTTCTCGGAATACAGAGCTGCGCTACACTGCTCTCTTTATCGTTGTGTCGTGCCTTGGCCAGCCGGTTCAAAGCGACCGCCTCACACAAGGTCGAATTTGGTAGGCGATGTGTTTAGAAACAGCTGAGATATGAATGGACACTGAAGTTCTTCCCATCGCAGATGAAGACGAAGAGCTTCATGAATAATGGTACCGAAACACCAATACCCGCCGAAGCAGTGAAGCAGGGTCGCAAGCGTTTGAAAAGACTCCGGCAAAACGGTCTGGAAAACTCTTTCGGGTTAAGCTCATGTACAGGCTGGACTGGTTGGTTAGTCTCGGCAGGGCATCTGCGTAGGACGCGGGTATGGGGAATGGCTACGTCAATAGATCCAGGGTTTGGGTTGGGGGCATGATCCAGCATTCTTGGAGCGGCCGCTGCAGGAGTAGAGCCGCTACGAGCCGGTGCCATCCCTATAACCAAGGCGTTATAGGGTTGCACAAAAGAGATTCCAACTATTAGATGCTCAAATTCTGTATTTACGGTATATTTAGATAAAAGGACTTTGGAACGTTACCATGTAATTTTTTACTTTATCAATCTTTCTACTGCCGCAATCTTAGAATCATCTTTTCGCCTCACAGAAATTCTGCGCGTATGTACATTGTACAATTCATCTGCGCTGACGTTCGGGCATTGTTTCCACAGAATACAGATCTCACAGGAATTGACGTATATATTGAGGCAAACAGCATTCAGTGCTATTGCCTTGACCCACGCAGACCGTTGTTCGAGAAGCACTTTGCATGGTAGTCGCGGGTGCCCTTGTCTTTTGTTGGCCTTGAAATGAAAACAGCAGTAGCCCTCATGTTTCTGGTTTGTGTGTTTGGATTTATTGCAGATGGCGCACCAAACCCTGGGTAAGAAGCAGAATTTTCTTCAGGATTTATTTTTGCAAAAAGTGTTTTCTTTATTTCCAGCCCACAGTCTGGACAGGATGGGGATGGCGTATATTCCGCCTCTCTGTCGCACCTATACAGTATTATGTAAACGGAAATCATCCTTCTGCGTTTTAAAGGAGAAAAAAGTATACGAATTATAAATACCACCTGAGTGATAACATTGGTCGTTAATGGCAGCACACTCGAGTAGAAGAATTATTTGTTGCGGTATGGCCAGCCACCCTCACAGCCGCAGATTATTTTTGCTAAGTTTGAACATCAGTACACTCGTGGTCTTAAGAAAATGGGGTAGCTCAGTAAAATCACAAGAATTACCTTTCGACAGTAATTTCAGTGCCGCGATTTTTACCCCATTGGAATTACATCGAGAAGAAACACCTCCAGTAACACCACATGAAACAAAGCATCGAAGACCAGAGAACCCAGAAACAGAAAAAATAATTTATCTTTGCGAGAGATCCTCTGTATAACCATTTTACATTGCCCGTTTTTCTTTTTGCTGAGGAGTGCCTCGTGTTTTCACCATCCGTAATACGATACACGCCCTCTTTCAAAGTGTTGCGGGCCAAGTACGCCTAATTAATCCGCTCCATATGATCGTTTTTCCCTTCGATTCCCGTGTCACGCGCGTGGAGGAGTCTTGGGGATAAGTAGGATCTAATATTTGTGTTCTAGGACTAGTTAAATTGCGAGAATTTTTCACAGAATAAAGCCACAATATAGCTTAAAAAGAGCCGGCACCCAGGCCTAAAAAGTGTACCAACAGCGTAGGTGTTCTAAACCACTACAAATGCTAACGGGGAGGGTATGTTTGTCTTCTTTTCGTCTCGTAGGGCTTGTCGTTTGCGCTCGAGGTCTCTGGGGACAAAGGCCGGGTCTTACCTTGGCTAACCATACACTCAATGTGTTGGGCAGGAACCGTTATATTTTGGGACACTAGTGAGGTATATCCTTGAAACATAACCTGCGAACAATCTTTTCCGGGAACACATGGTAGGGGAATGTCGTTGTTGACAGGCGCCTTAACTTTCATTAAACGGTATCGGTCATGTTTTGCGGTTTTTTAAACGAACACTCAGCTTCATCTTCTATGCCTGATTTGCCTTACGCATACGTTCGGCGTCTTAGGCGAGAAGTGGTTGGTCTTGCTTCGGTTTTTTGTTGAAGAAATGACACTTTACTACTAACAACAGGCTAATGGCTTCGCCGTAAAATGAATGCCTTAAATTTATAGATGTAATTGAAGTTACAAGCCTGGTCCGAAGAGAGAAGTTCAACAAGGATTGGAAGCCAGTTTAGCAACTCATATCTCTAAAACTAAACTCACTGTGTTATGATGACAGCTGGTAATTATTTAAAAGCCGTAATTACTATGAATTTTTTTATGAGTATAATGTTTCTGGCCATCATGGTATGCAATAAATTTATACTTGATGTTAAAATGCATTCGTAATGTACAAAAAAGTACCAGATGGGAAATTTGCAAATGTACTTTCATTATAGACGCCTCCATTACACTTTTATTATTGCAACGTTACACATTTGGAGTTCGTCAGGGAATATGCCGTAGCTGTACTACTAAAAAGATGCTGGTGCAGATTGAATATCAAACAGTTAACAATACTAGAACAGATTTGGTGTTCAAGTTATTCAACATGGAATAATGCTGTAATACAACTGTTGTTAAAAGTAATGAGCATTGGGGAGGCTTATTCCGTCGGGCGACACATCTGGTACACTCCTAAATAATTATACTGCACTGGTGATAAAATGGTAGCCGTTGAAACCGAAATAAACAGGCTAAATACTTTACATTCCGGAACCCTCCTCAGCCACGTTTAAACGAGCACCAAGGCTGTGTACGTTTTGTACAAGGTGGGCTGAACGGCAATAAATAAGCTGGTATAAAACAGTATACGCAGTGGTACTTTCTGGAATAAATGTAAGATATGGCCGAGGTGGTGCAATCAACAAATTTGAAGTGAGAAATACATTGTGATATATGAAGCAATTTTAGTGAAAATATTATTCCAGTAAAAAACAAAAATCCCAAGGGAGAAACGAACAATAAAGTGATTGTTTCCTTGTATCCACGTTTTGCGAGGCATGCTAAGTTGCCTGGAATGTTAAGGTCAAGAGGAACTATGAAAAACTAGCGACGTTCTTGAACAATTGAACTCAAAGAGAATATAGGATAAAAGCAGTACAAAGAAGTCTGCAAACCAGAAATAAGTACTGCAAAGCTTGGGGAACACTCAACACGGCTTGAATCCAATTTGCGGCTCTAACTAAAGCAAAATCAACCGATGAGAAACTTCATGACAATATACCTAAGGTAATTAGCCAAAGTAATATGGGTAAGAACAGGAGAGACAGTGAAAAAATGAGTTATATTATATTTGTATGAGACAGGCAATGTCATTCAAAATAAACATGCACAAAATAAAATGGTTCCTAAATATATATATATATATATATAAATATATATATATATAAATATATATATATATATATATATATATAACAGAAAATGAGAAATGAGGGGCTCGCTGAAAATAACACAAAAAATTAAGGTTGGTAGTCAAGAAAACCTCAGAAAGCAAAGGGGAGGTTGTGGTGGGTCATAGGAACAGATGAAAAAATTTTTGACTCAGAAAGAAACTGGTGAAAAAATGCCCGCCGGGTGGGATCCGAACCCACGACCTCCAGAATACCGGTCTGGTGCGATAACCACTACGCTAGAGGCGGGGCTGTTTCCGCACAACTTTCTCGGTGTTTATGTTAAAGAATCTGTGTCACCTGCACCTGAGGGTGGTAGCCAGCGCCACTCGGACTACTCGGGGTAAAAAGAACCTTCCTTTTAACCCCAGGGCCATTACTCGAATGTCTACGACATCTCGAGAGCGGTCGACCAGCGTTGAACCCTCTCAAGCTGCCTTTGGCACCAAGACTGCCAGAACACAGGTCCTCGCTAAGCACGTAGCGAATTCATTTTCATTCTTAGTGCATGAAGTGAGGTGGCAGTGCATACAGGCCGACCGACATGCCTTGGTCACTTCCTAATTATTCTCCGAGGTAGTAATATCGACAGAGGGCGACATATGTGCAGGAGGTAGCGCGTGGTGCAGCTACACAGAACCTCCCTCCAGACAACACGGCCATGCGGCATGGCGTCGCATGAGCTTGACGAACCGCCCGACCGAACCGGTGGCGGGCGAACCCGACAACAAGAACGTGTATATAATAACACAGCGACACCCACTAAGAGTCGGAATCCTGAGCGGCTCGCCTGCACTGTTTATTGACGACGCAATCCTGGAGCAACATTTCAAGGTTCTACCAGGCACCTGTGCTAGCACGTCGCTTTAAAAACATATTTTTCGGGCACCTCAACTGAACCGCCGTCTCTGTTACGCGACCGAAGGAATCCAAATACAATTCGCACGCGGAGAAGGGCCTTCAGATGGTGATGTGCAGTTCCTAATGAAGTGGAATGAGCGAGCAATGTGAATGGGGATTGTGCATTTTCTTAGACACTGTCTTGGCTATTCTGGCTCAACACTAGAATTGTATTCGATATGGGCGCAGGAGGCTTTCAGAACTCCTGCTCATCTAGCTAGTGCCGGTCGGAGCACTGTTGATTACCCTGGGGCCGCTGCATAAAACAGCGGAGCGTGAGGTCACCGGCGCGGTGAAGACGTCTTCCCGAGTGGCTGAGTGGGGCATGCAGTAGTGCCGGAAGTCGAAGGCAGCGCGGCTGTCCTACCATGACCTGTATCCGCTCCTCAAAACTGAGAATTATCCAAGTTGCGGGAAGTTACCCTCGTTTCGGTGTTTTAGTGGTGCTCTCACGGCTTTCAACATTGGACTTTTTTCCAGCACTGATGTCGTCTTGTCCAGCGACTTCTGCACCTCCCTGACCTGTCATTGACTACGCCTGAGGAGTAGATGGAACCCAGTGGCCAGCCTAGCATCATTGTCGCCCAGTAGGCTGAGCGTCTGCCATCACCGCTGGCACTAGAGCTAGGTGTGGTACGTTTGCTATAGGAACGCCAGCGCTACACTCGCTGAGCATAGATGTGATGCTGCAACGCGGCAGTACGGACGCTGAAGTGACTACTGCTATTCCCGATGCACGGAATATGAGCAAATTGCTGCAATGAATATTGGTGCCTCGCCTAACACCAAGAAGGGGTCATGTGATCAGCTATCAGTCTTGCCTGCTACATCTAGTAAGGATACTTCTGCGTATAAATGTGGCCGTATGTCTCGTGATCATACTGTGACACCCGGTTTATCGCCGCTGAACAAAGTAGCGATAAAACCATGTAAGCGCTTCAATGTGACGACACTGCCGAAAGCGTCCTCCAAGCTATATTTGATTCATGACTCCAAACCAAAGTGTTTCAGGGTTTTGCGATTCACCGTCTCACTAACAGCGTCCTCTTGTGGGTGCGTTCGCTCACTGATGTTGATCGTATTCATGGGATGAACAAAATTCCCATTTGTTGTCGCATTACACTGTCTGGTAAAGCGTACCTGATTTCGGGCTCACAACTTTGTAGGAATGTCGTTTCCGGTGTTGACCCAGACGAGTCCCGAAAGGTATGTGCAGCTACGTTTACATGCACAACTCACAAGGTCCTGCTTGCCTGATACATGGGCTGCAGCCTAAAAGTCTTGTCACGCTTTAGGGCTCGACGTCCCCGCTATATCGCATTACATATTATGGCTGCCCAGTGCAATTTGGTCTGTACATGGCAGGCGTGGTATAATGCTACAGGTGCTTTCTGTTGTCGAAGCCGCGTTTCTCTGATACAAAATTGTATTCAAGCATGCCTGCCAGATTGCGAGGAAATTATTTGAGGCGTTTCAGATAAGCGATTAGTCTGCTTCAACCTATACTCCTAATCTCAGATTCTAACTTGGCCATTCAAAATTTTGCACGAGGCAATATCTCCTCGAATGCGCTCCAAATTCTCAAGCAAAGTCTACATACAATCTCTGTGGACCACGTCTGGCCCCTGGCCATGCAGGGCTATAGGGGAATGAGTCGGCACACTCGGTGGCACGAGAGGACACACCGGGTGGGCATGAACCCCTTTCCCAACCACTTCGACAGATACACGAGGGACAGGCTTATAACTTTTACCTATATTCCTGAGCACTACCGTCTCTCCTGTCATCTCTACACACCAGACCATGCAGCTCTTCCAGAACATGAAGTACAATCATGTAGACTCCCTCACACGGGAGCCTTCCATACGAGATCCCTTCTCCATCACACTCATCCATCAGAATTCTCCTCTCCCGAATGTCCCCTTTGTGGTGCGTATTCATCACTCACACTTTGCATGAGTTAATGACCTCAGGACCTTTTACCCTAAATCCCCAGTAGCTAGTGGTGGGATGAGGCACTGGGCAGCTCCGACCTGGCCACCCAAGAACTTGGTCGTACGAGCTGATTTAGTTGCCACCAGCCTGGCGGCCACCCAGTCTCCTGAACCCATCTTTTCCTAATAAAGTTTTCTCTGTCTCCTCTCTCTCTCTTCAGAATAGCGAGAGAGGAGACGTTCGTGTCAGTCAGGCATCTGTTGCCGTTCACACGAAAGAGATTGCGTATCTTGGTAGTTAGAGTTGAACTACCTGTCGCAGTTGATGTAAGGTGGTTTTGTTTTTGTTTTGTGAGTTTGTTGTTTGTTGTTTTGTGGGTTGTTCCCATGTAATTACTGGAGACCCATGCGTGGCTGGTGACTGGGAGGGTGTAGGTTCCTCCTCATTCCTGATTAAACTTCAGTTGTAATTGCTCAAGCTGTGTTTTCTTCGTTTGTTTCGCTTTTATTACTTTTGTGCGGTTTGAATGTTTCGACATGCAATTTCAAACTAGCTCAACTCGCTATTCTGCTGAAGTGCTTTTGCCCTGGCCCTTTGCGCGCCATTCTACCTCAACCTGAAGACACCAAAGAGAAGTTCAAGATACTGCCATATTTACGTGCGGAGCTTGTAAAATGATGACGACGACATGACATCTAAGGACTGTCCCGATAAGCGCTAAGGACAGAAAACTCGTCGCAAGAATTCTCAAGTCCGCAAGCGCCACTGCAGGATGGATGCAACGGTGTGGTGATGTCTTATATCTGGTATAACATCCTGACGCCCACGATGAAGAGTTCCCCCAATGACGCATGGATGGTAAGCCCGTAGATATTTGTACGTACAAGGACGAAGTCAAGAGGATAACGTACGGACCAAACGTCCGGATTCTCTTCTTGAGACAACTCTGGAAGCTCCCGGGGCGGTGTTAAACTTGGTAAACGAATCTCTAGGCTTCAGAAAGAGGCTCCGACATCTTCGCAACGAAAGGACTGTTCTGAACATCTTCTCAACGCTGAGCAGCCATTTGTACTCGGTCCGGTGCTCCTGCTACAGGTGTTCCAACTTTGTCATTGCCTAAAAAAAAGATTACCACATTGTCACGGATGTAGACCAACTGTGCAAATGGACCATCAAATGTGCACTTTAAACCGAAGGCGCTTCTCGTGTGTAAGAAAGTTAGAGATACAGTTCTGGTCATGATTTCCTATCTGCTAGCCATTCAGAACACGCCATTTGAACTTCTGCTTGATTTCTACGACTTATGTTGTGCACATAGTAAACAAACATCAGTAAAAAAGGCTCCTATTGCAGAGTATCCAAATACATGTACGCCCAAAAATTGGCACTTACAATCCAAACACACATATTTTGCACTCCGGTCACACAGGAAACGCATTTTTATTCAAGGTGAATAGCACGATCTATAATGGCAAAAGTTTCGGCTGCCCGTGTCTGCGCGTTGAAAAAAATGTCTTTTTGCATCAATTGTAATCATGGTTAGCAAACTCACCTCACTTCTAGGTAACATTCAAACTACTCAGCACTGTGTCCCTTTTTATACGTGAAACTACGAGTTACAATATGAAATAAATCATTTAAAGTTTTTTTGAATCAATCATATAAAAGATATTGACGTAGTCCTATTGGTAAACACACTGGTCTTCAGTTAAGTAATTATGCTTTTTTGTGATCGAACTCACGTCGATCTTCCTATTTCAATCCTAAAGTAATGCTGATGTGTTTTCTGTCCTATTCCATTTGTTTATATCTACAATCCTAGTACACCAAACCGCAAAAACGTTTTCTGTCCCGTTAAGCGCTCAGGACAGAAAACTCGTCGCAAGAATTCTCAAGTCCGCAAGCGCCACTGCAGGATGGATGCAACGGTGTGGTGATGTCTTATATCTGGTATAACATCCTGACGCCCACGATGAAGAGTTCCCCCAATGACGCAAGGATGGTAAGCCCGTAGATATTTGTACGTACAAGGACGAAGTCAACAGGGTAACTTACTGACCAAAGGTCCGGATTCTCTTCTTGAGACAACTCTGGAAGCTCCCGGGGCGGTAGTCAAACTTGGTAAACGAATCTCTAGGCTTCAGAAAGAGGGTCCGACGTCTTCGCAACGAAAGGACTGTTCTGAACATCTTCTCAACGCTGAGCAGCCATTTGTACTCGGTCCGGTGCTCCTGCTACAGGTGTTCCAACTTTGTCATTGCCTGCTGGGAACTTATCTCAGGTTTAGCTTATTCATTTTGTGGCGCAGCACCTGCACCAGCTGTTTGTTTTGTGGACCCAGCTGATCGTGGTACAGTGGAACTGCCGAGGACTCGCAAATAGGGATAGGGAGCTTCGCTATCGCATGCTTATAAAACTTACACCTCATATCGCTACCGTATAATGTAGGACCTTGCAAGAAAGAAACTCTGTTCCGAGTATTCCCGCATTAAAACGCCAACACTTCGCCCACTATTGCAGATTGTCAGGGTTAGCACTCTGAATGAACCTCCAGGCAAGGCTGGTGTCGATGTCTCCCGCCGCTACTGGCAGACCGATGTTACTGTGCCTCCCTCAAACTCATATTATACTGGTGTCGTGTACGAGCACCCAAACAGCGGGCGTTCTTCCATGTTGCACTCTTGGTTGGGTGGAAAATCTTCGCCCGCACACGTGATGCGCTGCGCTGGTACGCGGAGATTTCAATGTGCGGCACCCGACTTGTGGATACCCCCCTCAAGCACAAGAGGAGATTTAGTGTTTGACGCGTTCACCGATGTGCGCTTTATGCTCCTTAACTTTGTTGAAACGCCATGTCGTCGACGAGACACCGACGCAGCCCTTCATACTCTCCTTACCTTTCATGGTGGGTTATTGCGGAAGCCCTGTCTTTGGACCGGGACCTGGATGGCTGGGGCAATGACCATTACCCAATCCGCATCAGCTTGGCTCCCTTTGTAAAAAATCTTAATGGCCACCAATACGTGTAACAGACAGGGGCTAGTTTCGGAGAAGTCTGAACACCTCAGTTCGTAAAGACACGTCTGATTCCCTGTATATGCTGCGTGCCGCCCTTAGGGATGCAACCACGGACAAGGGTAAGAGAAAAGCCAACATAAGACCTACATTTCTCACATCTGTGTCGGCTCGCTGCCGAGGGAAAGTGGCAGCCATTACAGATCTCTCAAATTCGGAATTGCTCACCTCGAAGCACCGTCTCACACCTGCAGCTCGCAGTCACGAGAAGTCGTCATCACGGCAATGGTGGCTTGATTGGTGCGCCTCTTAAGGCCATCCACGACCACCGCGTCCATCTTGCGCACGTTTAGTCGTATGAAGATCCCTGGACTCCACGAGGCCCGCATGCCACACAGTGCATCGCGTCTGCACGTGTCTCGTGCCAGTTAGCTCCACAAGTGGGCAACCATTGATTTATAAATTAAGACAAGCTCCACCACTATTTGCCCACTCACATACTCTGACACCAGAGGCTAATTCGCCTCCCACTCAGGAAGACCTCGACAGTGTTAAGGCCGCATTCACCATGGCTCAGTTTTTGGCGGCAATTGACAAGGCAAAGCTGTGCACTGCACCAGTCCCGTACAGTGTGATTTAGAAAGTATTCAAGGATATTGATGGTCCCAGTCTAGGGTGTTACCAACTGCCTGAATTTAATCTGGGTTCATGGTGATGTTCCGGTAATTTTGAAGCACGGCAAAGTTGTGGCCGTACAACAACTTCGGAAGTCTCCTCACCGTTTCAGTAATCTTCGCCCGAGAGCACTTGCATCGATGCTCTGCAAGCTCCTTGAACGCATGCTAGCCACGTGGGTCACATGGTGGCTAGATCCACACAGATGGTACCGCCCGGATCATAAAGGTTTCGCACGCACCTGGGCACAACAGACGGTCTAGGCCACGTCTCTTTTACGGTGCTTTGATGTGGCAAATCCCACAAAATCAGAACGATCCTGGCCATATACATCGGAAAGGATTTTGACAATGTGAGCCACTGCGCAATAATCGATATTCTACTGCGGATCCTCCTTCTACCAGCAGTATGCCGCTTTGTGGCATCTTTTCTTCAATGCTCGCTGGTCTTTCTCCATCCGCATAGGAAAGGACAGCGTGGGGCGCTTTGTTTTGGAGTTAGGCGTGCCTCAAGGCTGAGAGCTGTCCCCTGTGCTATATAACGTGACAGTGTTGGCTTTGACATAAAAGCTGCCTAAAATACCGGAACTTTTTTATCGAATAAGCCGACGATGTGACAGTGTGGTATGTAGAAAATAAACTGCACCGGACCAGTAGGCCTGCAGAATACCTTGAGCATTACATCCTGGTGGTGCTAAACGGTTAGATTGAATCTGACCTCTTCAAAGATTACCTATATGTCAGTGAGAAATCATAGGGGTCAATGATGGTTGTCCCATACACCATTATGCTGGTCTTTGAATGCCGAACCCTTGAATACCGCAGCTGACATGCATGTATTGGGCTTCTAAGTAGGTCCAATAGGATCAGGAGGTTGATGGGTCTGTTCCACTCTACAAAAATATCCAAGCATGCTACTTATTATGCCGCATCGGGCAGTAGTCAGGGGGTGGCTGCTCCCGTGTCCTGTGTGCACTAGTTTAAACAGCGTTTCACCCCAGTATTTGCCAATGAAGCCCGGTTCCAGCAATTTACTTTGCGTGACTGGGATAGATTGGAAACCGCAAAAAGGGACGCAATGCGAGTGACAACTAGCCTTCCAAGCATGCCGTGCAATGCAGCCCTTCGAGCGGAGGCCCAAATTACAGATTGGACGAGCTTGTACATCAGCACGGAGTGGCTCTTCTTAAAATAAATTGATTCCTTTGACCAAGCGTAATCTTTAATACCACTTCGAGCTAAGCCACTGTGATGGTGCCATCCACAGGCCATAGATGACCGTCTCCTTGCGAGTATAACATGTATTTTCATTGCGCAGCAGACCAACCCACCATCTAGATCGGCACACCAGATGGCCTCCACGACCATGTAGATCCAGGGGTGGAGAATGACATCATCAGCATGAGCCTAAGGTGCCACTGCTATATGGTCTACAAACTAGACATGCACATACATTATAGAGGTACAACTTCCTGCAGTTTGAGCACAGCTCATGGCCATCCGTAATGGCTTGTGTACCCTAGGCCATCGTATTTGTGGTGCGCCACGATGTTGTCCGATCATCAACACAGAATCAACACAGGCTACTCGATGGATACAGCGTGTATAAAGCACATTTGACATTACATGCAATGTGCACCGGATGCTAAAATTGTTCCTATGCCGTGCTTGCTACCTCTGAACATGCCGATTGATGGCCAACTACGTGGAGACCAACTTGGCTGCTCATATCCGCAAATCCTGCACCCGCTCCCACTTCTCCATCTGTCCCTGAAGGACGCTCTCTTAAAAAAAGTCTCTCTTCGGCCCTCCGCACGCGCCCTTTTTCCTCCGCATGCGACTGACCTTCCTGGCAGCCTAACCCGCCGTGAGGAGCTCACGCTAAAAAGAATTCGCCTGGGCGTTCTGACGCTTGCTAATCGTGCAACATCGACTTCTCGCCTTGCGGCGACTTACACAACCTGCACCTAGTTCCCTTTTTCTGCTGCAGAAGCAACATTAAACCACCTCCTGGGGACTTGCCTAGGACTCCAATTACCCTGAATCCGGCACGTGGTAGACCCAGGACATTTCATAGGAGCTCCACCGATATTCATCGCTGGACGCATAATCCTCTTTACACGCCGATTTTGGGCTTCCTTGCAAAGACTGGCCTTTACAGCATTCTGAACTGCATAAAGCCGTTTGCCTTCCGTAACTTCTGATTTTTATCCTTTATCCAATCTTTTTTACCCTTTATCCTTTATCCAATCCTTTGATGCCCTGAGGTAAAATGGTGCAATAAAAAAATTTGCTAACACCTGAGAACTCGTAGCGCTCAAGTTGGACCGAAGTCTGCCACAACTGACGAAATATACAGTGTCTGAGGAAATATACACTGATCAACTTGTCTATACATACCTGGTATACAACCGGAACAGTACTCCCGAGGTACAACCGTGCTTATGCAATACCCGCCAAGATAGCCTCACCAAAACGGTAGGCAATTGAATCTTTGTTAGACGAACTGCTCAAAGAGGGCATTGTTCGATGTTCTGCGAGGCAATCAGGACTCCCTGTGGTGCTGGTGGGGAAATGAGAGGCAGCTTACTCTTGTGTCACGACAGCAGGAGGCTAAACGCAATCCCAAAGACAGGCGGGTAGCTCCTACACAACTGTGCCGACGTCGTGTCAAACCGGGGGGGTGCTAGCTACTTCTTAATCCTGGACGCCGGGAAATAGTTCTTGAATATTGGTATTTGGCGGCGACACGAGTCGTAACTGGTGTACACGCACACATCGGGCTGTGCAAGTTCGTAAGCATTCTTTTTATCTGTACTCACACTCGAGCACATTTTAATGACTAAATCAAATGGGACATAATTCCAAGCACATTTTAATGGTAACACGAATTTGCCTACATGAACAACATCATCACGTGCTTCTCCAATTTTAAGCAGCACCTGCACCATCTGAGATTAGCTTTGTTAAATTTGAAGATTGGGGCCTCACGCCTATTTCACCAAAAGCCAAAATGTGCAGTTATCAAGTGACTGAGCACGGATACAGGGCTGAAAGGGGACAAGTGTCGCGGGAGCCGCAAAATTACAGGCCATCATCGGGATCTCTGCGCCTACTGACGTAAAAAAAAGTATGTCGCGTTTTCAGAAAAGTAGGGCACTATTTTTAGTTCGTCTGGTTAGCATGGCTTGTAGATCCTCCTTACGATTCTACCCAGAAAAGCAACTTTGTGAGAATGAAAAGAACCGCAAGAGCGTAGACTCTGCTGAGTTTCTCAGGGCATTGCCGAGATGGCGTTACTGAGGCTGCTGGGTGTAAACAAAGCTTTGAAATTCTAACGGACGGAAACGATCTCTGCCTAGGAGCAGTGGTTCTAGAAACATAGGGTGAAAATATGGCACCCGGGGCGTTTGCCACCCTCACACTATTGCTGACCAGGAAAAAACCCTTGGTAACCGAGAAAGAGGGCTTGGGTATCATCCCCGCACTGCGGAAGTTTGATATGTTGATACAGGGGACATAGCCGTGATCAAAACAATTCACATTTATTTATATAAATCTATTTCAATGCCCGGAGTCTTTAAACGACAATGGGGTGCAAAGGTAGGACGCACAGGAAAAAAAGAACACATTGTCAATTCGCAATTTAGGGCATTTCGTTCAGCAATTCAGCATCCAACAGGGTTATGTATATCCGCAATGGAAGCAGGAAAGTGGTTCAAGTAATTGCTGGTTGTAGCTATGAAGGGATTGTGATACAGTGATACATGTGTGTGCGGCTTGTCAGTGTGCCTGCGTTATGTATGTTGTCAGATCCACAAGATATTTAAGAAGGACAAGTGAAAACTGTTCGGTAGATGTTTCAATCGACCTGCGTGCTGTGTGCTGCGTTTAATGCGACATTGTGTAGCTCTAGTTTAGCTTATGAAACAATCACAAGTGGAAGTCGCATTCGTCGAATTGGACTAAAATGCTTCGGTGAGAAGTCATGGCACCACTGCTACATCGGAGTAAAGGAATGTCGCTGTCATGAAGAGCGGTTTGGCATTCTTCTGTACAGGTTTCCACAGTTGTTTTGAAGGTTAAGCATTGCCTCCGCTTTTATATTGTTAATATTGTCATGGACGGCAACGTAAAAAGGTTTTTATTTATCTCTTTACCTGCGCAACCCAGTACCTCGAGATGTCTTGTTCACTTCACTGAATCATTCGTAATGGTAAACACGCCTAGCTTCGACTTCAGTTTCTAAGGATTTTAAATCGTCCTAATGCCTACAGGTTATGTAACTCTGTACGAGATTTTCGAAATATTGTAATGGCAGCATGTAACTGCACGCACATGGCTTGCGAATACCTCACGGGCCACTGTAATTCACCCGTCTTTTTCGAATTTTATCCGAACCACGCACTAAATTTCCGCACCTGCAGCCATTTTCTAGCAAGGTGTTTGGAGCGCTGGCAATCATGTCCGCCTTTGCTGTCATTGCTTCAACAAAGGGTCATGAACAGAGGGAGCTTGTTTACAGAAAGCGGCCGTAACTGTTGCAACCAACCGGAATCAAATATTCAAAGTTAGCCGCTATGACAACTCTAGCATTACGCACAAAAATTGTGCAAAACCAAAGGTCATCTTCATGAGGGCGTCCCAAACGTTCCCAGTGTGAGCAAATTTCGCACTGGGTGAAACTTCGTTTACCTTGTAACAGCTAATAACGCATACAAGGCGTTGTTTATTATGTGGGCAGAGAGACTAGCTGAAGAACGGCTGCGAAAAAGTGTAACTGGCGTGTTGTGGAGCAAATAGTTAAAAAAGAGAAGTATGCCCCTGTCACTAAGCGCAGTTGTATAAGCTAGAGTAATTGTATAAGTTGTATAAGCTAGAGTAAAACATCAAAAAAGCGGTACTGACCTGAAAGGAAGCGATTTTAAAATAAAAATCCCAATTCTTCATTTCAAATTAGAAAGGCTGGGATTTGCTTGAAATGCCAAAGGCCAATACCGAGGGGCCCACCCAGACATGTACGCAATCCCGCACAAGAAACAGGTTACTTGTACCTAGTTACTATTTTCGGTAACTAGTAACAAATTTTGTTGCTTTCTTAAAAAAGGAACTAGTAACGTATTTAGTTCCAAGGATAAGTAACAAGTAAGGGGACCTCATTACATCTTGGCAGTAACGTATACAACACCATTTAAACGGCCTTGTTTTTATACTAACATCTACATACATCTGCCGGCACATTGCAGGCACATTGCACATTGCAGGTTTGCCTCGAATGCAGCAGTGCCGTTTTCAACATTTTCTTGGTTTGGGGCAGCATTTCTATTTTTAGTCACGCCAGAGTCATCATTATCCCTTGTCGTAGCATAGAATTTCCTAAAGTGTCGGTGAATGTCCCGAGATTCCAAAGCCCAGATTATCACGAGTACAGCACGCGCACCCACTCAAAGAAGGCCACCTGGCCATGTGCTGGAGGCCTCGTGCCAGATAGGTACCCGCTAAACCCAAGAATGCGCCGTTCCCAAATATTAATCAGCTCTTTTTAGGCAGAGTTTTGCAGTAGAATTGAGCGGCTCGGTAGAACGACTCTTCAGCGTCACCCGAATTGTATTTTCGAGGAAGCGGGGCAAATAACCAATAAAAACGCCCAGAGGAAGCTATGGCGCAAGTGCAAGGTCTTCAAAAAAAAAACAATAGGCCATAAAAGAACACACTTGTACGTTTCGTTGTAACAGTGACGTTTAACGTAACTGGTTACTTTTCGGATAACTGTTGCCTTCCTTTTGAAAATCGGGAACGAGTAAAGGATTTAGTTACTCTTTGAGCCAGTTATGACAAACAGTATTTAGGTGCCTTCTTGAGGTATCGTGTACACTTATAGGTCCCCCACATCAACCTTTCTGTCGCGTCGATTCCTTTTACGCCGTACACATGCGCTACAACTTACAATTTGTGCCTTTTCTCGCACACGCGAGGCCTAAAATGGTAGGGCAGCCACGTAATTCTCCGGAAACAGCACGGGAGGGTTGCCGACACAGAAAAACTAATTGCTAGAGCAGGTTGCAAGAACGAGGAATCTTCAAAAAAGCAGAAGTCCGACAATAAACAACAAAGCGCTCTGGAAGATGTGAACGTGGGCCCGCTATCTGGCTGTCACCGAACCAGTGCGTACACCAGTTTCCGTGGTTCGGCGCTGGGAGTAATTATCCAGTGCATTCATGAGCAGTTACCGGTACCTGAAAGGCAGAGCGATTTAAAAAAGATGTGCCTAAAGCTGTTGCTCGCTGCTTGTTTTGCAGTTGACGGTTTGTTACACGCATTGTTTTGCAGTTGTTAACGCTTTGTTTCATTTGCGATTTATAACACCAGTTCGGCAGGTTGCTGTTCTTGAAGCCTGTGAACTTCGCATGGGTTAGTAATGATATGATAGATTACACAATTTTACGTAAAATTTATTTTAGACGTAAATTTGACACAATTAGGAAGATCAGTAAAGTAGATAAGCGGCATGGCTGTTTGGCGTCGACTATTCGATCGAGAGGCTCGCACAGTGGGCACTACCACTGCAGCTCTTCGGCTTCGAGGTGCGATAACGCAAAGGGGCTGCAAAGGTGGTAGGCGACGCGTTGTCAAGGGTACAGTACACAATACCCAGCCAGCCCTGGTGGCTGAGCAGGAGGCCGAAAGTAAACTATCCAGAGCATGGGAGCATACTTAAAACATAGAACACCCGCGTTTCGTGGCGCGAAATGTTATTCTAAGGACACCATGAAGACGGAAGGAGCTGTTGCTGGGTTAACAAGAGGACGACGTTTCTGGAAAGTGGTTGGCAGTCTGCCTAAAGGGGTGATATCGCATGGTGCAGGGGTGGAAGGGCGGGCGGGCAAGCCTTAGCACTCCCGGTATCGTTGCAGGTGAGCTGCACAGTATGCTGATGGAAAATGAAAGTGCTCTTTTGAAATGCGAGGCAGGAAAAATACTATCCGCATGAGTGATTTGATGCCGTAATTGCTAGGAGACTGCGACGGGGGTGCTGTAGCACTGCCATGAGCGAACAGTCACGGTAGCACACAAAGCAGGTGGCAAAAACTTTGGCGATACCCTATTTCAACTCCATCACGAGCCTGTCTGCGCCTACTGCAGGGCAAAGGCCTCTCCCATTAATCTCTCATTACCCCGGTCCTGCGCTAAAAGCGACCAATTTACCCCGCAAACTTCTTGATCTCATCTGCCAATCTAGATTTATGACGCCCCCTAACACCCTTGCCTTCTCTAGGGATCCATCTGTTACCCTTAATGACCGATGAGTATCGTGCATTGCCACTACATGTCCTGCCCACGTTCATTTATTAATAATTTTGGCTAATATTTTCTTAACCGGCGTTTGTTCCCTGACCCACTCCGGTCTATTCTTGCCCCTTACTTTTACACCTGCCATCTTGCGCTCCATTGCGCGCTGAGCCGTCCTCAACCTAAGTTGAACCCTCTTTGTTGAACCCTCTTGTTGCCCCATAGGTGCGTACCGGTAACATGCAGCTGTCCTACAGTTTTTTTTCTTCAGGAACAATGGTAGGCCGCAATTCATCATCTTAGAATGAATGCGGAAATAATTTCACCCCGTTCTTATCCTTCTTATTATCTCTGCCTCATGGTTGGTATACGCAGTCACAACTTGGCATAGGTAAATATATTCGCTTACATTTTCCGCTGCCTCGCCACCTATCTCAAACCTCAGTGTTCTAGGGAAGTATTTGCTCATTACTTTACCAGAAAAGAAATGTCCCTATTTACCCGAGCTTGAAAGCCAAGATATTGAAGTACGTACAGTCGGCCAAATCTTTAACTGGCGTGCGCGAGCGGCGACTTTTCTGTGCGTCAGCGCCATATGACGGAGCCAAGTTGCAAGCTGTTTGAGGCTAAGCGCATGCCCAGAAAGCCGTGCTCAGTTGTGCCCATCGTCTGCTAGGCTGTTCCTTCCTTAGCGCGTCACCCCTTATGAGCGCACTGGGAATGGCAGCGGGGTAAAGTGAATGGGTTGCTCTTATTTTATTTTCCCAAGATTAACGTTGCAGCAATCAATCGAGTAAATTTCAAGGTACGCGGAACACGCCCAATCATGAGATAAGCCGAAGACCATGGGTTACTTATTTCTTCTTTCGGTTTTTTTTCTTTAGATGCCTACTTTATAGCTTCAGCATGGGCTTCAGCACGTTGAAGATATCAAGCGCGCATACGACTGATAATTTCCCTTAATACACACGAGAAAGCCTTTACGTCGCAAAATAGAAATTGAGTGAACCCTATTCTTCAGCCTATCTCATGAGTGAGCGTGTTCGGCGTATCTTGAAATTTACTCGATTGATTGCTGCAACGTTGATCTTGGGAAAATAAAATAAGAGCAAACCCATTCGCTTTATCACGCTGCCTGGATCGTTTGCAATGCGCTCACAAGGGGTGACGCGCTGAGGAAGGAACAGCCTAGCAGACGATGGGCACAACTGAGCGCGGCTTTCTGGGCATGCGCTTAGCCTCAAACAGCTTGCAACTTGGCTCCGTCATATGGCGCTGACGCACAGAAAAGTCGCCGCTCGCGCACGCCAGTTAAAGGTTTGGCCGACTGTACATGTGTGCCATGTCTTCCAAGAGTGCTAGCGTAGGGGAGGAAAACTGCTGGCCCTGCAGCAGCCAATTGAAAGTACGAACTTGTGGACGATCCTTACTTGAGATCATATGAGCCTGCTACCACGCTGTAAACCGTGACGTAGGTACGCGGTCATGGTCACGTGCCACTTCAGTGCAATCACAGAAATATATCCCCTACGCAAGGCGGTGCAGCAAGAACCCCAATACGCAGTTCGATATGTTTTGTCGCTACAGATTTGCGAAGAACATGATCCCACAGAAACGCCCCGTTATTGGCCTTCGACAGTGTTTTGAGATTCTTGCGCCATCATCGTTGTCAGGCAGAGGACGCCGGCCTTTCGTCCTTCTACGGGACAGCTATCCTCCCCCGCCGACACAGGTTTGGCCAAACTCACCACCATCGACGAACAACTGAAGGCACACCCCGACTACGCCCGACCCCAGCGCGAACGATTGGCAACCCCATCACAAAAGAAAACCAGAACAGGGAGAAGTCTAGGGTGGCGTAGAAAGTAACCAGTGACCTCGTCCGTCGAAGCGGAGAGTACTAAATTGGTGACTAAGTGCTCAGAAATTAGCACGCACTCAGCGACGGAAGTAGAGGCTTTGTGGAAAATTTACCACCCAAGTTGGCATGCGATTGGTTCACGGAGAAACATTCGCGGGTAAACCACGTGCTCACACTATGAAGCTGCTCTCACGAACAAGCTTTTCATGCAGGCGAGCTCATGCCCCACTTCAAAATAAACAAAACGGCCGGAAGCTTCAGCATATCGCAAAAAAGATTCCAATGAACACAACGCCCAAGAACCCTGCACCACTTAAACGCTTCAAAACCCGAGTAAGCGGGGTTAGCGCGTGTCTGCCCTCGGCGGTTAGTGTCACTCATGCAGTTAGGGAAAATGTGAGGAGTGGACACAAATCGCTACAACATCGCCACTAAAAGAACGCAACGAGGGCAGGACGCCCAAAAAGCGACCGAATAAGCAAGTCGCCAGCACCCAGCAGGGTACTTCTTTAGGCAGCAGCCAGAGCAGCAGCATGGGGAGCTACATGCAACCACCGAGCCGCAGCAGCAGCACGTGTGGTCCTGGCTCGCGAGGATGGGGCCGCCAGACTGGGCTCTAAACCCTCAAGAAAATCACAACAGCCGCCACCGGACAACGCGATACCGGTCTGACAAACCCTGTAGCATCAGATTCACAGTGTCTTGTACATAATAAACAAGACGCCACAAGCGCAGGGGCCAACGTGGCTATTGGAGCCATCGTCCCCGCCGCCGCGGGACCAAGACAGCTTTGGCGCCCCCATTGCCCGTACTGCGAAGTCCCCGGCAGGGAGGTGACACGCGCCTCCTGTGCTCCCCAGTGCAATAAAATACATCCTGCTACCTCAAGGCTCAGTGGGCCACGTCGGCTTCACCGCCTCACCGACAGTCGGCTGCGGTTGGAGATCCGTATGATTGATTACGTGGCCGCAGTGGGGCCACCTTTGTTATCCAGGAAGTAAATAGTCCCCACGTTACTACTGTAGCTCGCCGCATCAGAGGAGAAGCTGCAAATCTACCATCGGACCCTTAGATCTCATCCCTGGACTCTTCCATGGCCGCACGCCGTGTGACCATGCGTCCTGGTGCCCTGGTGGCGTCGAGGCACCGGACCCCAGGGCGGCCTCCTACCCCGACATCGGCATGCTCCTGGTGTTTGCACCAAAATACCAGGCCCTGAAGGGGTAGTGGGCGGGCCCGGAAGACGGAGGCGACATAAACAACGTGGTTGACGTAAGGGGCCCATGTGCAACATTACCCTGCCTACGGTACCGCCATTGTAGTCCCACTGGACTACGAGGCCAATTCGACCAGAACAGGGGCCGCAATTGCGGAGGGAGGCGTGGCCGCAGGCCAACCGGTATGATCACAGTCTGAGGGGATGCTCAAGAGCAGCCATCATAGAATGCGCCCATCCTGCAGCCGGTACCCGCCCATCATGAGGAGAGGAACTTCCCGGGCAACATTGACATCGGCATGCTGGAGCTATGGGGCTGCGACGATGCCTCTAGACAAGACGAATCGCGCCGGGACAAATCAAAGAAATTAAAGGCGGGGCGAAATGGTAAGGGAAGTCGCTTACCCTAACTGAGGTTGCTAGAACGCTAACTACCTTATCCGGGGAACATCTTTGAACCAAGGTGCTGTCAATCGTATTGGAGGATGATTGTGGAACGGGTACAGGAGTAAACCCGCACCTCCACGCACTTGGCCAGAGGAAGGTACGATCTTTGTGTGCAACGATGGCACATGTTTGTCCTCTACTTCGTCCACCACGTAAGACTTGGAAGCCTAATCAGGCATGGAGTAAAGAATAATCAATCAGAGCGAGTAATACTGGCGGCACGAGAACGCCATGCGCCCTTAGGACACAGGGTAAAATAGGGAGCGGCAAAAGAAGCAGCTTCAAGGTAATCCCTTTTCCCCTTCAGGACGACGCAGCGTGCGGGCGAGTAGTTCCTAGGTTAACGGCCGAGGCTGCTGCAGACTGTAGGGCGGGCAGGACCTCGAGGAGAAAAGAAGACGAGCTTCTCTAAAAAGCCCCGGTTGCGTAATGGCGTCCGGCGCCTTTATTACGCCTGCGTCGCATCTCGGCGCCGTGGACACGCCAGCCCTGTCACTATCAAACGGATTCAGCAAGGAGTTGGTGCAGGATTGGGCTTGTATTATTCTAGGCGTGAGCTTGGAGGCTTAAGTAACCGAAACCGCAACCTGTTAGCAGTTCACGCGATACGTTTTCTGCGGGCGAAAAATAGAACGTAACAAAAAGATTACCACATTGTCACGGATGTAGACCAACTGTCCAAATGGACCATCAAATGTGCACTTTAAACCGAAGGCGCTTCTCGTGTGTAAGAAAGTTACAGATACAGTTCTGGTCATGATTTCCTATCTGCCAGCCATTCAGAACACGCCATTTGAACTTCTGCTTGATTTCTACGACTTATGTTGTGCACATAGTAAACAAACATCCGTAAAAAAGGCTCTTTATTGCAGAGTATCCAAATAGATGTACGTCCAAAAATTGGCACCTACAATCCAAACCAACATATTTTGCACTCCGGTCACACAGGGAAAGCATTTGTATTCAAGGTGAATGGCACGATCTATAATGGCAAAAGTTTCGGCTGCCCGTGTGTGCGCGTTGAAAAAAATGTCTTTTCGCATCAATTGTAGTCATGGTTAGCAAACTCACCTGACTTCTAGGTAACATTCAAACTCCTCAGCACTGTGCCCCTTTTTATACGTGAAACTACGAGTTACAATATGAAATAAATCATTTAAAGTTTTTTTGAATCAATCATATAAAAGATATTGACGTACTCCTATTCGTAAACACACTGGTCTTCAGTTAAGTAATTACGTTTTTTTGTGATCGAACTCACGTCGATCTTCCTATTCGATCCTAAAGTAATGCTGACGTGTTTTCTGTCCTATTCCATTTGTTTATATCTACAATCCTAGTATACCAAACCGCAAAAATGTTTTCCCGGTGAAGGAAGAGGCTAGAAATGAAAACAGGCACAAGATTAGGTTTAAACAATTTTTGACGAGGCAAGATTAGGTATAGTAAAAAACACGTAGGACTAAAAACTCCAAATTATGTTTAGACAATTGTCTAGAGTCATAACGTACATCGTAGTGTTTAGAAATACGACACTTTAAACAATCGTATTTAAACAATAATTACAGTTGTCTTCTTGAATGTGATTCAGTGTTCTCAGTACCACCAAATCACATAATTGAGAAGTAGTTCCCTTTGGTGTAAATATTTTTCCTTTGCCTTGTGAACATTCAGTTTTTGTTGCTTCTGGTAAAATTGGAAACGGTTTGTTTTCACATTACATTCATTCCCGAGATCTGCAATTTTTTAAATTTTTTTTTGGTGTGTCTTCTTTGAAAGACGGGAGCGCAGATCGCTAGAAATTGTAGGGTAGTCACAAAATGTGTGCCTACAAAAAATAGGAATTTTGAGGAAGAATGCCTTCTTTGGAAAAGGATTCCTTGTTCTTGCACCCATATAAAACTACTTTGTACTGAACGATGGCCGGATGTATTAAAATACAGATTCTAAGAGAGCCAGAACGTCACTTGAAGACATGGAGAATAGCCAATAAGGCTGTCTGACATGTATGGTATTATAGGACATGCTATTTCTGGTAGAATCATGCAGACATGGGAGAACGGGGACGTCATTCTTACCGGCTTTCTATACCTTTTGAACATTTCCCTTGACAAGAGTACCATCTACCTGATCACCAATCCTCTGCACGTTGTCGAAATGAGGAAACTTTTAGATCTTCGACCTATTAGCGGGTAGGAAGGTCCTTAATTTTTCGGCGAAACAAAGTGCGCTTGGTGCTACTTTTTTTCCTGTGGCACTACAGTTTGATATTTGAAAAGCACAGACATCATTTATCAGTTCATTTAGGAAGCTTCGTTAAACAATACGTACCAAGAGGAGCCCGAGGAAAACGCCGACGAGGAATGGCGTAGTGTTTGTGCAGTAAATTCAAGTTACTGAGAAAAGGTATAACCTTGCTTCTCCGAAGATAATTTAGCGACGGGTGCTATAGTCACCCTTGTAGCACCCATTTATGCACCCATTCATCACTTGCAAACCGAAACAAAGAAATTATTTAAGATCAATACCGGTGTAGAACTCGGCATAGTGAGCTCCCCGTATGATATGATGGGTGCATAACATATAAAAAGGAGCAGTAGAAAGCTTCATAATATCTATGAAGCCCTCATGGTAAAATTTCTATAAATGGTTAATTTAAACTTATGTTAGAGTAGAAAGACCTTAGAGGCGACGTGTTGGGCCCTTAATTGAGTAGTGTTTCTTGAGTGAACGTGTTTAGATAAGAAAGGGGATGTTTGTAAATTCAGGTCTGCGCCCCCTTTTTTCAGAAGAATATCAGAGCAAGAAAAAGTAAGGTAGTTCCGCTTGCAATAGCCAACGATGCATGTTGTGTTCATAGTGATCGCATCCTTCAGTGAAGTAGATAGGGCGTGTAGGCGCATCAAACATAATTGTGCTGATACCATCATTGTTTACCCTAACAGTTTAAACAGGTGTAGACAGTGAGTGTAATATAACAGAGTGACTAAAGCTATCAGGCCAGTTTACCCGTAAGATTGAAATGAATAGAAAAAATAAGGACACTACATGGTATATAAAAATATTTTATTAACACGAAATAAATGTTCATGCACTGTTAATACATGTTAGATATAACAATGACTGCAAAGTTCGACAATCTCAACCGGCAAGCGCCCTAAAACAAAGTAAAGTGTTTTATCCGCAAATCTACTTCTCTTTTCTCTTTTTCAGAGCACGTTCATCACGGCTACGTGCTCCAAAAAAACCAAGCAATAGGTAAAAACCTCTGATCTTTCTGCTCCACTCTCTTGGCTGGTTTTGATCCGGGCGTCCCTCAGCTTCAGAAGCACCGTACTTACCATGCAGACTCAAAAATGTTCGATGCCGCATCATTTGTCGCAAAGTTATTAAACATCCGGGACGCAATAGAATACTCACGTGGATTCGAACAGAAGTATGAAGCGCAAGTGAATAACGTGTGTAAGTGATTACGCGGGCGACCGGAGAAAATATGAATTCAAGTACGCAGATGACTCTGGTTGCACCACAGCACAATTGCGTAGCTCACGGCATTAGGAGCACACCTTATCACAAATGGTTACTATCATCACTGTCATAATCAAAAACAACACTCTAATAGGTGCACACCAGAATAATGGCCTCTCCTATTAACTGGTTCTGACATGGGAAGGTATATTGACATCTTTGGCTTCCACTTTTCTTATTTCATATCTCCGCATAATAATTGGCCCTCCCTTTCTTGACCTGCCTCTCGGTATCGACTCTGTTACCTTGTCATTCAATCTTTTCTCACGCATTACAGCACGGCCAGCATAAGTACATTTCTTTTTCCGTTTTTCAGCCATGATATTTTCCACTCGAGTTTGGTGTGCGACCCAGCATGCTCGTTTCTTCTATTGTAAAGTAACTTATCTCACTCTTCTTTTCATAGAACTTTGAACTGACCAAATATTTGAATTGGTTTAGTTAGGCGCAGAGTTTCCGGTTTGTATGTCATCACTAGGAGAACGTATCAGTTGTAACTTCTTTGTTTCAGTGGTAGAGACAGCTTACTTTCTGTCTAGGGTGTTTTTTTTTCGGGGGCTTCCCAAGACATACTTATTCCCCCCAGATGTTTACATCAAGGTTGGGACCAGCACAGACAACCAAAACTTGATAGTTAAAAAGTACTCGTTCTATCGTTTCCTACTTATTCTAATTAGCACACTTCAGGCATGTTTATTATTACTTACTTTAGTTCGTTTAGTTTTTTTTGACGGCCATAGTTTCTGAATTTATTTTTTCGTGTATATTTGCCTGGTTTGTGCAGACTCTCTTAGCAAGACTTGGTAATCTGCAAACAACATACGGCTCATGGCTTTTCCATTTATACGTAATTTTGTGTTTTCTCTATGAATCTTTCTCATTACCCTTAACGAACATCCTTTGAACAGTATTGGAAAGACTCTACCAACGTATCGTAAACTTATTCAGATCTGCAATTTGAAACTTGGCTTGTGAAGGAATAATCTGTCCTTACTACCCTTACACGAGTCGTCTAGTGTTCTCATGTAGATCTCACATACTCTTTGTTCCTAAATGGTTTTATAAATGCTGCTATGCTTATTGAAGCAACTGCTTTATTGTAGCCCATTTCTCTGTGAAAAGGGGATATTTCTTCAAGTTTGTTGTTGACATGGCGGTGACTCATTGTTGCCATTTTTTCCTCAGCCTACCGTGCTCTCCGTGTTCCTGGCAATTTTGGCCATCACGTTTCGCTGAAATGTTGCTTTAGTAAACAGAACATATACATCTGTGGGTTATGGTCTATAGTGATTGAGTTATTTTATATCCCCAGCCTTGTGAGTCAGAAGGATGTTGGGGATTTTCCAGGCTATGAGCACTTCATATCTTAAGGTTAATCCCCTCATCAGAGTCCTATTGAACTTACTCAATACCCACACGCCTCTGAACCATCATTCACCATTATAAAATGCCCCAGAACGAGAAGTAATTATCTTCTTCCCATCGCCACATACCTCCGAGACACCATTCGGAAGAGTGCCACGACAACCCGTTTTTCGGGCATCTCGGTGCAGCCTGCACGATTTCAAAAATCTAGGCGAAGTTCTACTGGCCCCGCCTTACATCCAACATAACCCACTACGCCCGGAGCTGCCGTGACGGCCAGCAACGACAAACACCGCCAAAGAGAGCCACCGAAGAGCTGCAGCCGATGACTTTCTCATCGAGGCCCTTCCAATAAATTGGAATGGACCTTGTAGGCCGGTTGCCTAGGTCACGATCCGAGAACAGGTGGATTGCCGTGTCGAAATACCTCCTCACGCGCTACGCAAAGACTGCCGCTCTTCCAGGGAGGACTGCAAAAGAAGTAGCAAAGGTCTTCATAAACAAAGTTTTAATGCGACATGAAGCACCAGAAGTCCTAATCCTGGACAGCGGAACGGCTTCCACTGTGGAGCTTGTGCTAGGAATCTTACGCTACAGTAACACGGATCACTGAAGGATGACAATGTACCACACCACAAACGAACGGACTAACGGAACGTCTGAACAAGACGATCGCGGGTATTTTGTCCATGCACGTATGCGATGAATAAGAAGGCTTGGGACGAAGTCCTTCCGTATGTTACGCTTCCCTACAGCACGGCTATCCACGAAACTATGCAGATGACACCGTTCTACACTCTATGCAGAAGACGGCCGACTACCGTGCTTGAGCCATGCTTCCGCACGTAGAAGACGAGGACCTCAACGCTGACGTCCAAGGATACCTAGAGCGTGCGGAGGAGGCCCGCCAGCTGGCTTGAGTTCGCACAACGGACGAGCACCTGGTGGATTCCGGACACTACAACCTACGACGCCGTATAGCCGAGTATTACCCAGATGATCGTGTGGGGAATACACTCCCATTCAACGACGCAGACTAACTGAGAAGCGTCGGCTACGACATTTTGTACCCCACCGGATTTTTCAACGTGTTGACTAACTTACCTGCAAAAGGATCCCCGATGGTGATTCCGCAACATCACGACAACACACGCGGCCCGAAGTTGTCCACAAGGTTCGTCTTAAACGTTACTACACAAGATGAAGAACTTTTTTGTTGCTTCTTTGGATTGTTTTTGATTTTGGCATCGGGTTTATGCACTCGTACAGCAGGGTAATACCGCGTACCATGCGTCGGGTTTGTTTACGTTTTGTTTTCGCCGACCGGTTTCTACAAATTCTGTTACCTGTGCTATCCATGGGCCAAGTGAAGCTCATATCCCATTGTTTCGTTCTCAAGCCGCACGGGTTATCTCCTGTGATAGGGAGAGTGTTTTGAATTAACGTCTCCAGCCTAAATATTCTTATCTGATGAACAGTATTCTGGACGTAACTCGACGGTTTCAGACACTCGCGCCAGGAGGTAAATGCCCGCAGAGAAGACACCGCGATATTCGACACCGACACTCGCCTGCGCGCGTGAGTTAGTTTACTGCTGCTTCACCACCTATTTATTCTTTCAGTTATTAGCTGAGCACATGTTTCCTCCAATAAACCTTTTTTTCCTTTAAGGCAACTGCATTCTCTTTGGCATGTGACAATTGCCAAGTGCTTTTCGCATTCTAAAAAAAGCGAATGTATAGGTGCTCCGTTTCTGCCATTAAGATCAAAACAAAGATTTTTGTTGGGAATTTTCTCTTCTTCTTTCTTCTTCTTTCACGCTTCTTTCTCTCCCGCCCACAAGGCGGGAGAGAAAGAAGCAGTCGCATGTTTTTGATAGGGTAAAAGTCGAGTCCGTCCAAGTTTTATTCAGCTAAATGGGTAGGGAGTATGCACACAAACACACAATTACATACAAACTTGGATTGTGTTTGGTGCACTCCGTCGACTGGCTCCATGTTCGAAGGTTTCTCACGTTCACAGAAGGAAAAGGCCCTATTATTTGTTTTTTTTCTTTTTAGCTGTATGTGAAGGTATTTTGTGGTAGGGTAATATGTAGTTTTGCTGTATATTGAAGACGGTACAATGTATGCATATTTTATAGTAAACGCTTGTAGTGTACTTTCTTTCGTCCCTGTACTTTCGCTGTTTTACAGGCATGTGGTGCATCTGATTACCCAAATGTGAAACTCACTTCACGGCCAAGCCTTTTCTATATTTTCTGAGCTTGTGTCGTTTATATCGATTGAACAGTAAATATTTGCAGCCGTAGCTCCTCTTTTGTAGATGTTTTCGCAAGAAAGATGTGGCGAATGTACAGTGAATGAGCTGTGAATAAAGACAAGTTTCTCAAGCTTGGTTACTTCGGGACAATATTTTTTGCTTCAATAATGTACAATCGTTGTTTCGCGACATAGGTAAAGATGAATAGTCCCAATGTAATAATTTAAATATATCCGATGTTTGGAAAACCGATGTCCTTATACAGTAGACGCACGCGACGGTCGAATGCTCTTGTCATTTCTGTCTGCTTTAAGGCTTCGGGAGATGTACACGGAACCAAATAATGCAGCCATCAGCAGTGTTGCCATTATATACTTTTACAAAATATTCACTGCAAGAAAGTTCAGCACAGAAAAAATAGGCTGTACTTTTTTTAGCTACGGGCGACGTGGCCGGTATCTTGTATAGATAAGATTGTTGACAAAAAATTTATATGTGCGAGAAGAAGGGATCGCTCTCACAGTGTGCCATTTTCTTGTCTTGTGCTGACCAGCTTTTACATGCACAATGAATATTTTGCACAAATAGAAAGAGAAAACTGTAGATGGTTTAGAGGCTGGGCAATTCGCTAGTTCAAAGAGCTTATCGAAATGGCACCAAACGGTACTTTTGGGATCGGGTATTTCAGCTAAAGTACTCAAGATCTCCTTATGAGAAGGCCACAGTAAACAAAAAGAATAGAAATACAACGCAGAATGACCCCGTATGAATAAATGAACCAGAGTAGTCTGGTGTCGCGGAGGTATTGCACGTCGGTGGACGGTTTTCGCATTTGCATCCTCTTTTTAAGCGCGAATAAACAATTTCTCTCGCACGATCAGCAAAAATAAAAATTCTGCCTACTTCAGAACCAGTATGAGCGAGAACGTAGTTTACCGCGTAATTATTTGCTGGTGAAATAAACATAATGTCGCAGTATTACCTAACTGGTGTTCGGCTGTCATTGACTTTGGAAGTAGTACAGACTAAAGTCGCTGGAACTAGGAAAGTATCCTCTTACATTTGCCTCCGCCCCCACGCAAATCCGAGTTAATGACTGGTCCGCAATTATTCGGTGGTCCGTGCTATTCAGTGGTAACTTTTTTCACGTAGTAGGCACGACCAATTGCGGTCCAACTATTTATTCACCCCGTGAGCGGCAGCTGGGGCGTCCGGGAACCAGATTGTGTGGTGGATTTTTTGCCTTATTTTTAAGTACATTCCGTGGATTGTCGCAATGTAAAAGGTAACAGGATGCCAGCAGGCTATGCTTTTGGTTTAGGCATAACAAGGGAGCTTGGAAAGACAATTTGTTTCATTTCAAGCGGCAAGGCAGATGCTAGCGCCGAGCGATGCGGATACACAAAATTTGACCGGAAGAATATGTCACCACTGGAGATAGCAGTATGTCCCAGGTGGGGCCTGTACACGTGTTTCATTATAAATGAGAAGCAGCTTATTGTGGCGCCTGTTTCCTGCGCCGTTGTGTGGGCGCAGTTGTGCGCCGGCCACACTCCCGCTGCGCATGCCTCGCCAGGCACTGCTGATGATGATTGTGGCAGGATGCCCCACGGGATTGCCGAACCAAAGAATCCGTCACGACATAGCTTCGCGTTCAACCACCGTCGTCATCTTCCCGTAGCGAAACCTCCTGCCGCAACGCCGCGATGAGTGCCAAAGCCAACGCCACGCTACGCTCAAGCCAAAGCCAATGCCAACGCCACCTGCAACGCGAGCGTCAACGCCAGCGTCAGCGCCAGGGACAGCGCTGGGGAGAAGGAGGCCCACCAAGAAGAACAAGAAGAAGAAGGAGCAGGAGCAGCAACTTCTCCTGCCGTGATAGTCCATCCGTAACACGAAGACTCCGACGTCATCCCGAGCCAAGACTTGGTGCACCTGCTCAAACACACGAGTCCGTGCGCGGCTGTGCGCAAGCGCCAGGACATCATGGACTGGGACGAATACTACAACTGGATGACGATGGCAAACGTGGAACAACATGCGGTACTGCGCGAGATCATCCATGGGCAGACGACCCCGTCAGCCTCTCCGTTACGGGTCGCCTTCACAGGACCGGCCGGTTGCAGCAAGATTGGTCCACCGGTTTGCGATGGGCCTCTAAAACCGGTACAGCACTACCTGCAACAACACCGCCTACAACGCGCTCACGATCTTCGTAGCACAGGAATGGCGGCTGTGGCAGTGGGAGGAACAAGGACGGAGGCCTCAGCGCCATCGAGTTGAACACCTTCCACGTGGCTTTCCGAATTAGGAAATGCGTGATCATAAACAAGCTGAGCCTGATTTTTAGTGGACGACCTAAATTCAGTGGACTTGTGTCGACCCCTTGGTTATTTTGCATACTACACAGGGTTCCCCTACGGGAAGATGCGGAAATTTTTGTAGTTACATACCGGGAGGATTAAAGCGTGCAAAGACGCAAACAATGCGTGTTGTTGGGCTGAGTCAATTACGGAGATAATACGCAAGTTCTGTTCGAAGCGGAGTAAAGATATCGCTGATTAGTTTCAAAATGGCATAGCGTGCTGTATCTTGTGGCCAAACACGACGACGTTTGTAACCAGAAAACTATGAACATTTCACGGTACGACATAAAGAGAAGTGTGCCTTTTTTTCACGCTTTGAGGCATTTGTTGTCACTTGCGTGAAGCGCTGACCCAGTTGCGGAAGAAAACGATTGACAGCTCATTGTATTATAAAAAGGTAAACCAGATCTACATCCTTAAAATCATCAAAAATCACAAGTTTTTGTTATAAGGGAAAAAGGGGCCTATTTGAGCGGTTTTATGATAGTTATGCTGGGTTAAGAAACATCATTTCTAAACCAATGGCATGGTTTTGCAAATGAACTTTTCATTACCTTATGATGCGTGAAAATCTTAGGCACCAATTTTTCCTGTTTTTAAGTTTCATTCGTTCCTTGTCTTCGTGGGTATACTGGAGCTCGCTCTACTTGCTACAAAGAACCCATAGGCGGGACTTTGCTGAGTGTATATTTGTTCAATGGGAACTTCTTAATGTCCCAAAGGTAAACCACACGGCCGGAATGAAGAACGGGGCTGTGCATTTCAATGTCGACAGAGACATGTCAACCCAATATAATGTCCACCCATTATGATGTCAATAATTTGGGCTACTCCCTCTCAAAAAGTTTACAAAATGGGCGCTCAAAAAGTCCAGAAAAAATGCATCTTTCAGCTAGTTATGACAAAAATATTTTACTATTTCGAAATAATGTGAATAAGCTTGACCATATTGCACTCCACGGTAAACAAGCTGTGCCTACTATGTGCGCGCCATTAGGAAATCAGGAGCCTATCCAACCCAAATTTTTTTGTATTGGAGTGCGTGGATAGCCAAGCTTATATTGCATCGATGGAGGCTGCTGACGCTGCATATTTTGGATAGAATATTTCCTTGTTTTGTTGTTGATTAAATTTTAATAATAATTAAAATGTATGTTCCCGAAGTTTTTTGAGCACGTAATTACCCTCCAAAACGCGAAGGTCGCAGTCGCGAACAGTCCAACTTAAGAAAACCTTCACAAACTGAAGTGGTGTACAAAATATATACATGATGTAAAAAAGTCATATGCAAAATATATACACTATGCAGAGAAGTTTTGACATGTCTTGCAACGGCTTGACTACAGCTGCATCACAAACAGTGTCACTTCGCCACGCAAAAGGTAATGATCCAGGGCCAAGTCGCTTCCATAGATGGAATTCTTCCGGACAGTAGTAAGGTTAGAGCCGTAGCCGAGTTTCCAAAGCCGACCACTATGAAGGCGCTCTGGGGGTTTACCAGCCGTTATTCCTTTTTTGTATGCTTCATGCGCCACTTCGCCACCATAACTTCATCTTTGACTCCTCTTCTCGTCACTGCCAGTGACATTCCTCCATAGTCACCCTCATAGAATGAAGCATTTGTGATTGTACGTCGTCTTTTCACGTATCATCCATTACTATGACACTTTGACCCGTCTATCCCAACAGTGTTCCACGTGTATTCTAGTGGGATCGCTCTCGGTGCTGTGAATGCCCAAGGAAAGTCCGGTTTTGCTGCGTACGTCGAAGCATGTCCAAGCCAAACGCGGACGAAAGCCGATTCCAATTACTCTGTAACAGAGAAAGAGTTCTGGGCCATAGTTTGATCACTGAGAAAGTTCGACCTGTACTGGCATAGCCACCATTCGGCGTAGTCAGGGATCGTTGCGCACTCCATTGGCTGTCTTTTTTCAATGAACCATTGGGTGGCCTTCGTCGGGAAGCTCTCAGACTGCAAGAGTACGACAACCCAGTCATTTAGCGTTCAGGCCGCAAGCAGTCTGACACTGACGCCCTGTCACGCCGACCAGGGCCAGCTGACCTTTTATCACTTGCCACCACTGATAGTGACTTGTGTTTCTCACCTGTTGCCACCAGTGACATGTTTGCCCAGGAAAGGAAATGTTGCCCAGGACATCACCATCCTGAGGATCTCGGGCCGTACGCCTCCAATTTTATCCCTTCTCACTTCGAGAAAATCTACTCTACCTTCGCAACTACTGCTTCTGGCGGCTGAGAGGGACTGCTGACCATTCCCCGCCATTTGCGCGACGACATATTGTTCCGAGGAAGGCGCAAGAAATAGTGGTAAATTCGTAGGTATTTACAGTACACCACTCAAAATAGGAAGAGTCACGAGCCAGGCAAGATGGCCGCGGCACGAGTGAGACAGCATCCTCGACTTCCTCCTTGTTTCCTGTCAGTGCAAGGAGCATTGCCGGGATGGCCTGGGCACATAGCCTTATGTCTGTCATGAAGAAGCCTGTGGTTGCGCTACATCTTCCTCGGAACATAACACCTGGAGAGGACAAGCACCGTGCCGGTGCTAGCTAGTACTAAGAGAAGTGGGCGCGCTGTAGGGCTGAAGTTCTGCGACAGGAAGAATATCTGATCGACAGCCACTTGATGAACCCGTTGGCCGTACTTGGGAAATCTAGTACGTCACATCTTTAACCTGGCGCAAAACATGGTACGGACTATTATATCCCCAAAAAAGTCTTTGAGACAGGCCCAGTCGATGACTGGTTGACCACAGAGAAGCAAATGTTCCTGGGAAATAGGTAACGCTCCTATAGCAGCGATTGTAACGAATCTTTTGTGACATTTGGGATCCTTGGAGGTTTGCACAAGCCATTTGCCATGTGAGGTGGGCCCGTGTTATTTCTTCGTTAGCGCTTTTCTTTCAAGATTGGCAGGTACGAAGAAATATGTACAAAGGAAACCTCGGATCGCGCTCGTAAAAAAGATAGAAGAGGGAAAATCCAGTCGTGTCATGTCAGGAAGAGTTGTAGGCCAATGTGACACAAGATATTGCATTGTCCCACTCTCAGTGGGCAGCTGACACGTACATCGAAATCATGTCTGTGAGTGTTTCGTTATGGACTTCCATAAGAACTTTCTATTGGGGTGGTAGGCCGTCGAAATCTTGTGTGTGACGGAGCAGCAACTAATAATGCGGCTGACAATTTTGTACACCAAGTATGTGCCTCGGTTGGTAAGAAGTTGTCGAGAAGTGCCATGCTGGAGAATGACGTCACGGATTAAAAAATCTGCACCGTCGCTCATGCCGCTTGTCGGAAGGGCTCGGGTAATGGCGAAACGCGTGGGGTAGTCAGTAGCAATCGCAACTCAATTGTTTCGTGAGTCAGATTCAGGAACGGAACTTTGTAAGTCAATGTCAACCCTACAGACAGGTTGAGTTAAGACGTCTATCGGTTGTAGCTGCCCGGCTGGCAACACAGCTGATGTGATTGAGTCGCTGACAAGAGTCACATGCATAGACATAGCACCCACTTGACTTGTACAGAGCAGGCTTGTACAAGCGCCGGCGTGTCAGGCCATAGTGGCGATTTACAGTAACGACATCTGCATATTCTCGGGAAGAATTAGCACGGCTTGATCAACTGAGGGAATGTTGCTATGGTGCAGCACGGCATCGTGTAGTCAGAAGGCGTGAAGCGAGAGGTCCGCATTTGGAAGCCCACACTGTTCAGTTATGTGTCGCAAAGAAGCGTCATGGTGTTGCTCCTCCCCTATGCGCAGGAAATCAAATATTGCTATGACGCACGTGTCGAATCCAACGTGCACGTATCAAGTGCGTCGAAGGGGTGGCGGGTATGACCATCAGCATCTTGATGAAGATGCCCAGACTTCTACGCGACAGAGAAAGTCTATTCTTGCGAGCGCAAAGCCCAGCGTCGAAGACGTCTTGTCGGTTCCTGCAACGAGAAAAGCCAGCATAGTGCGCGGTGGTCCGTTACAACAGAGAAAGGTCGGTCGTAGAGGAAGTTTGGTAACTGCCCACACCAACGCGAGAGTCGTACTCGGTGATCCAGTACTTTTGCTTGATTGTGGACAGGGGACGACTCGCATATCCAATAACACGCGTCTCTCCGAACCTCTGCTGGGGCGGATGTGTCAAAATGCCCAAAAATAGGGGATGATGTAAGCAGGAAAACCGAGGTTGAGGATGCTCCTCCTTGATCGGGGCACCAAAAAAAAAGATGCGTTTTTTCGAAGAAGCTTAGTGGAGGTACGGGCGATCATGCCAAAGCTTTGTATAAACCGTCAAAAGTATGAACACAGGCCGACAAAGCTGCGCCCATTTTTGCCGACTGTGGCTTAGGAAGTGCTGGACGGCGCTAATTTTATCGGGGTCTGGTCTTACCGTATTGGCGGCAAGAAAATGGCCACCATTGGTTATTTCGCGGTTTGGAAAGCTACATAACTTTGATTTTATTGAAGACACGCCCGCTGTAACATATTAGGTACGTCGGCAAGTCTGTGAATGTGAGTCTCAAAATCGGAGGAATTTACGACGTCATCTTGTTAACAAAGGCATTTCTCCATTTTGAGGCACGTGATGGAGGGTCTATCATGCAGTCGAATGTGGCTGGCGCAATGCACAAGCCTAACGGCAACACTTTGAATAGATAGAGGTAATCACGTGTTACAAAGGTTGTCTTCTGTCAGTCACGGTCATCAATCGTGTTCTGCGAGTACCCGGATTGGAGGTCAATGAAAGAGGGGTATTTTGCGCCGTAGAGGCAGTCAAGGGTATCATAAACACGAAGCAGAGGGTACATGTCTTTCTCGGTAATGTTGTTTAGGAGCTGGTAATCGACAGAAAAAACGCAAGCTGCCATTTTGTTTCCTTACTAAGCGACGAGGAAGCCTAAGGACTTGAAGAAAGTTCTACTATTGCTTTGCAGAGTGTGGTGTCTACTTACTCTTGAATGATCGGCCGTTCAGTGTGGGACACAGGGTAAGGCCATCGGTGAATGGGGCTGGCGTGACCGGTGTTGATGTAATGTTCTACAGTGGTTACCTTATGATTGGATGGTTGTAAAGGTAAAAATGCTAAGGCAGATATAGCGCAACAACATGCTTCCCGCATGTGAGGCCATGGGCTATCAGCGTGTGCCACACCAGCTAATGCCCAGCGCTGACGGGAAACAAGGAGCAAGACGAGGATGGTCTCTCGTTCGTGACAACCGTTGCTTTGTTCGATGACGTGGTCTGAAGACCGATTTGGCGGCCGCTACGCAGCTCCGGGCTGGGTGAACCTGGCTGATAAAGATCACACCGCATCCAACACCATAAGTTGTTACGAGGAAGGCACAAGAAATAATGGTGTATTGGCAGCTATTTATAGTAAATCAGTTCCAGTAGGAACACTCACCAATCAGGTACGGTGGCAGCGGCGCGTCCGAGAGACCGTCCTTGTCTTCCACCTTGTTTCTCATCAGCGCAAGGAGCATAGCAGGCATGGCCAGGGTACATAGTTCCATGGCCTCTCATTCGGGAAGCACGTGGTTGAGCTCTCCTTCCTCGGAACAATGTACACCTCATTTCACGCAGATGAAAGTTATGGTCATGCTGGTGTGCTATAATTCTAGCAGCGGCTTTGCTTAGGATACTACTGAAATGGCATGCATTTCTTCATCCGTGAGTAAGTGCGCCCTTGCGCGGAATGAGAATGCCAAAAATCACCGCCGCCCTGCAATTCTGGTCCTTTGCAGCTACTACCTTACCCAACAAAGCCTTTTCGAAGTGTGGGCATTAACCTTTATGGCTAGCTTCCTTCTACTGCAGCCAGAAACAGATAGATCGTTGCCGCTGTCGATTACTTTACCCGGAACACCGAAACCGAGACTTGACGTTACGACACGGCTCGCGACGTGCCCTCCTTCCTTTTACACAATTTTGCTCTTCTACACGGGGCGCCTCACGAACTTTTAAGCGACCGAGGACAGAGTTTCTTCTGTGATGTCATTAAGGCCCTGCTCTCTGAATGCATGTGGGCCACCGGAACGCCACACCATAACGCGCACAAACAAACGGGTAAACTCAGCGCTTCCATTACACCTTTGTTTATGCGCTCTTCATGTAAGTGTCTTCCAACCAATCGATGTGGGACCTGGCACTACCAGATGTAACATTTACTGACAGCATGGCTGCGTAGACGACCGCAGCAGTCTTGCAGTCCTTCTTTTTGTATGAGCGAGAGTCGTCGGACACAATTGACAGTATTCTCCCGTACAAACAGACGCAACCGAATTTCACCCAGTTCGGAGCGTCAAAGCCGTTAACCGGCTTGTTTGTTTACATCGAGCGATACGCAGCGCCTGAAGCCTCCTAACGAAGAATGCGTAAAAAATCGCACCGTAGATCCCGGTTCCCTGATGTAGCCTTAGGTACTCTGCCAAACGCTGGTCTCTACACAAAAGTGACACAAAGTTGCATGGGCCGTACAGAGTCAGTCAACACATCTTACCCGCCAACCACCTCGTTACACCGGTTTAACAAACCACATATCTTCGAAGCCCACGACGTAAAATTTTTAATGTGGAACGATTGAAGCCCTACTACCCCCCTGTCTCGTCGTGCCCTTGGGTAGCCAGGAAGCCTGCTTTTCCAGCGGTGGCGATTGCAACAAATAAGATAATCCAACGTAGAAGAGCATTACACAGTACATTCCCAGGTACCATCCGCATAATTGGGTACGCTCCGAGGATTATTTTGAAGTCAACAAACGACAAACTCACACTTACACGCACCGCACGTATCTCGCTGCTTCGTTCGTCCGACCGTCTCGCTTCGTGATACTTCTTAAGTTTCGAGATTTTTTATGTCTTAACTTCTATATTCTCTTACATTTTAGTTCTCCAGGCATTCACTGTTAATCCATCCTAATATTTATATATCTATATTTCTCCCAAAAAACAACATGCTTTCCGTAAAACGCTCATTTCCTGGTCAATTTCCCTGAGTGGGTAAGAGCCATCTGTCTGGTACCAGCTCCACCACGTTTATTCCCGGGAGCCCTTTTGGTCTGTGCATGCGCACGGCACCGTAGTCTTCTGTTTTCGCCTTTGAATGTACGCCGCAACCTGATATTCCCCTTTGCATTATTATGAATAATAATGTAATATAAATTATTACAATAATAATAGTAGTAATAGTATATTCAAAATCATATTAACATAGAGTGGTCATAAAAATATTTTCGGGCCTCCCCAAGCCAGCAATGCTTGTTTGGCTAAGCGCGACAGTCAGCGGACGCCACAGGAGGCATTAAAGGTAGTGCACAAAGATTCCTGCTTGTCACTAAATATAAAAATTGACACAACACGCACAAGAAGTATTTCAACACAGGTTTCCCCGGAATACTATTTTCGAGGATAGTTTCAATGCCACAGTAAGTACGGCGTGAGGAAGTGAAGTAAAGGTGGCGAGATCGCGATATTTTCTAAAGAAGCATTCAAATTTGGCAAAGCACCTGGCCGTCTCCAAGTTCATACGCCATCATAAAGGTGGGGCCGAAACACGACGCACAAGAAAAACGCTGCTCCAAAAATGAGCACAAGTTACTATTTTGTAAAATTAAGGTGTTAAAAGATACGCAAGTGTAAGGCTGAAAAAAGATTTCGATCGTTTGCAATATTGATTTTATCGGCGAAACTACAATGTATGTTTTTAAAACGAATATAATCTTTGCACGTCACGTAATCGAACAATATTAGTAAACTTTAATACCACGCCGCAAAGAACTGTAAAGAAGTGTATAAAGAATTGGTTTCCGAGTATGGAATGGCATCAGATGATGGGAGTCATTTTATGCACGACCAAACACAAAACAATCCCCTCAGCTTAGCTCAGATATTATTTCAATGCGTATTACAAGTGATAGCACAGTGTAACGAGACTCTTTAGTATTTTACACTAACTGGATACAGAATTGTGCCCCAATTAATCCAAAGACAAGTACACTGGCTTAGAAAAAGATATAAATTGAGTGAAAAATGTTTCTGCGGATTGCGAAAATGTACGAGTTTGGTTTTTATGCGTTTACGGTGATGGAAGTAAGATCAAAACAGTGTATGGCGGAATGCATATCTTCTTGAAGAGCTATAATTTTGATTACAGCAACCGGGGTCTGGCTACATCCGAACAGCTTCAAGAGCATATTAAATTATGCACCCTACAACATGTGACTTCACACTAACATGCATTCACAAAAGTAGACACCGCAAGAACATATTTTGCAGAAATTTTTGGCAATAAACAAAAACAAGAAAGACTACACCTCATTTTACACAGACGGTTCCAAAACGTCATGCTATGTCGGGAGTGCAGTATTGCAAGGGAAATGGGAAAAGGTGATCAGGCTACCCCAGTGCGCTTCGGTTTACACAGCCGAATGTTATGTCATTGCTTTGGTGGTAGAAAGAATAATGAAGAATAAAATTAAACGCAGTAATATATATACAGACTCTCTCAGCGCAGTCACAGCAGTGCATTACAAAAATGCAGCTCAACCTCTAGTAGGAGAAATAATACACAATTTGGTAACAATCACAACCCAAGGACAGGAAATTAAGTTGTGCTGGGTCCCTAGCCATGTGCGAATCAAAGGAAATGAGAGAGCCGACGTATGTGCCGCAGAGGCGGGTAACGGAACAATGGAGACAGTGCAGATTCCTCACTGCGACTGCATGAAATTTAAACTGAGCAAACTGAGGGAAACTTGGCAGTCCTTATGGGATAAGGAAATCGACAACAAACTCCACCTAGTTAAACCAACGATAGAAGAGTGGGAATCAAGCAGACATGAAGAACGCCTCAAAGAAGTGATTTTATGCCGTCTCTGCATTGGACACACACATCTTACACATACCTTTCTTCTTATGAAACCAGACAAACCGAAATGTGTAGATTGTGACCAGGAACTAACAGTAAATCACATCTTACTCTCATGTACGAAATTTCAGGCCTTGAGGAAAAAAACATTTTTGGCTGTTCTACAGCGAGCAAATTCCATTTCACCCCAGCCTACTTCTAGGAGAGAATGTTGTTGTCAAACTTCCCTCTGTCTTTAGTTTTTTTAAAAGAAGCTACACTTCTAAAGAAGCTATAACGAGAAAAGCAATCGGCTATTATACACAAAAAACATTAAACTGTTTGTTCGGCGCATAATAGCCTTAGTTGCTTATGTGCCATAAAACACAACACAACATAGCACAAAATTATGCAACATACCACCACAAAATGCCAATCACTTGTACAAGCAATAAACAATAGGTTCGTAAACAATGCAGTAGTTCCACGCACGAAGAACCTGAGTCCTGTTGTGAAGGTAGGCTCTTAACAATACAAAAAAGGACCCCAAAACCTCCTGAACATTAGTTTTTCTAGCGTGAAAATAAACAAAAGGTTCATAAACAATGGAGTTGTTCTACGCACGAAGAACCTGAGTCCTGTTGTGAAGGTAGGCTCCTAACAATACAAAAAAGTACCCCAAAAACTCCTGAACATTAGTTTTTCTAGCGAGACATTGCTGTGTATGGCGTTAAATGCTTTGCTTGCGTCAAAAAAGAGAGGGCTTAACTCTTCGCTATTCTAAAAAAAATTAGGAAAGCGGAAGCTTTCTAAAAGTGCAGTCGTGCAGTTTCACTGAGAGAATTCATATTGTTCTCGGGATAGGACATCAAACGTTTATAAAAAACTGGTCATGGTTGCAAGAACATGTTGCTTGAGAACCTGGGAATCGGCAGATAGAATAGAAATGGCCTGTTGTTTTTCAAATTTTTGAATGAATCCTCATTATGTAAAGATTGTAAAGGCTGTTTTTCTTCCTTGGGAATGTAAGAGTTATGAATAAAATTTTAATTTGACCAACTAGTTCTTTCACAAACTACGCTGAAGTTCATGACGGCGAAGTTTATTGAAACGGTGTTCTTCATTTCGGCGAAGGCCAATTAAATGTCACGAAGACTTGTTGCAGTCATCGGGAGATAGCAAGCTAAAGATACGTTATTGCTGCTATTTCGGCGAGCGTCAGCCTTGTCCAAATGGACGCCTAAAAGCACCTTAGAGAAACTAATGTCGTATTTCTCCAGGGTGGCTTGTACGTTCCTGCAATTTTCAGTGATTACTGCCGTTTGTGACTCGTGCATTTCGACCAAGTATTTTCTTAATTTTGCACCAAGTGTTTCTGGGGCTATATATGATATCTTGGGAATATTTACTGCAGTGAGAACGTTTTGCAGTGCGTAGTGGAGTAGTGACTTGTTACGTAACGTTTTGTATTATTGCTTCGGAAAATAATACTAGGGAAGCACTAATAGATTGCCCAGAGCAGGTCTCTCTCTTTGTAATGGATCGAAGTTTTTCACCTGATAACCACTGAACATTCTATTACGTTTTTACAATCGCACTTTTTAAGCGGTACGACTAAGAGCTTCAAGAGTTTTCACAAACTCAGTATAAAGATTCAAAAGAAATGAAAAGTTGAAATGCGAGGGAAGGGTTTTTGAGTCATTGGCACTGAAGGGCTGATAGTCGTGCGGTAGGTAGGATTATGCTATGGGTCAGAAACTGGGGGTGTTCTTCGAGAACTTCTGGTGGAGAATTGTAAATGCCTTTATTACGCATGTGTTCTGAAGGTGGGGAATGATGGTACTCCCAGCGCTGTAGTCTTGGTGGCTTTTTCGGAGCATGGTGTCGAGTTTGTTGCCCTCTTGTTTCTTCTGTGACACATACGGTGTAGAGCATGTCACGCCCTAGAGCAGCAATGCTTGAACGAGTTGACAGTCTTGCTTCTTCAAACACCAAAGCGGCGGATGCATATATGCTTGAAAAGAGGGGATGGCTGCGACACTGTTTTCGTGGAGTGGGCAGGAGAGGCGCACTCGATCCGTGGAGGTGGTATGGTACTCCGAACATTTTGACTGTTTTCACATCGGCGATCGGTTGTCCATTGATGTGTATTGTTGGATCGGGTTTGGAGGGAAGAAGCGGCCGCGTGTGCGAGCATGTAACAACGCAAGGGTAACTTCAGGTGAAGTACAGGTGAGGCCGTTCTTTTAGAGATATTTTAGTTTTGTGTCGACGGTTGTTTCTAGGCTGTCTTACTGCTGCCTGTAGGATCCTTGCTTTTCCATACGGTCACATCATCAGCATATCAGGCATGGTACAAGTAGTCTTGATTGGAGGAGGGAAGGTAGGCCGGACAAGGAAATCTTAAAAGTAACCATAATATTGCAACGAAAATTGTTTTGGTTCATTGTTTATTTATGTATGTGTTGTGTTTTACCTCCCGGTGGCACCCGGATCTATTATCCGCGTGCCAAGCGAAGCGCGCGTTCTATTCTTTCTATCTAAGCTGCATAGAATCTGATTTGATAGGGAGAGTGTTTTGCCCTGTGGTTACTATACTTAAATATTCTCCATTATTTTCCAGTGTTCTCGCAGTATTTCAATGTTTCTAGAAACTATCACGCCCAAATATAAACGATCGCAGACCAGGCGTCCTCCCATTCGATTTGCCCAGCCTCCCCTGCACACGTTACTTTGTTGACTGCTGCTTAACCGCCTTTGTATTTTTTGAGTTGTTAGGGGAGCACAAGTTCACTCCAATGAAGCTTCTTTTCTTTTAACAAAGCTGCGTCGTCTTTCGGTACGTGACAACATGACGCGTAGCGGTTGGGTGTGTTTGGCTGGTAGCTCGGTATTGTCGGATGTATCAGGGTGAACATGTATTGTGTGTGTACGTTGGAAAAAGGATGCCGTAGTGTAGTCGCATGTTGCTGCCCCGAATCGAGAAGGCCATCGTGTGTGACATAAACTAAGTCCCGTTTCACAGTTAACGTAACAATTGCGCTCGGCTGGTTACGAGTTCTGTGGTGTAGCAGCTCTTTGATCAAACGGTGAACGTCCGGTGGGGACACGTTGAGGACAAAGCCAGTTTTTATGAGCCAGGGCATGCGTTTTTTGAGACATCGCATGAATCTTTCGGTGAGCAGGAGTTCGAACATTTTCCCCAGGCTGTAGGCTAGGGAAATGGGGCGCAAATTATATATTTTGAATGGTTTTTTGGTTTAGTTAAGATGGTGATGTCCGCGTGGCGTTACTACAAAGAACTGTGCCGTATTTCTAGTGGTCTTATAACAATATAGCATTGCGGTTTTGCCTACAAGATTTGGGATTATATACCTAGTTCATCTTGCTGATAAGGCACCATCGTGTTGGCCACAAAATGTATACCAGTTCCAGGTAGCCAATTGTTGGGGCTAGCGCGTGGCTTTTTGGGTGAAATGTTCAATTTTTTTCTCTTTTACCTAGTATGTTTCTGCGTGTCAATTTCTTAAACGAGCTTTTTCGGCCTATGCAGATGAGGTCGAGCTTATTGTCGGATCCAGGTGTCTAGTTGCAACTTTGTAGTTCTTGTTTTTCGGCAAATCGTTATCCACTCATCCAGATCAGTTGCTGAGAATTGTGTAGAATATATTATAACAACGCATAGGTACGAGCTAGTTTGTTCAAAGTTAAACACCGTTACATCAGCGAAGACAAAAGAATTGAAAGACCAGGAGCGGCGTACTACGGGCCCTAGTATTCTACGTCTTTCGTGTTCTTTGCTCCGCTAACGGTGTTACAGTGGTAGGCAAGTTCCGTCATGACGGAACGCCTGCCAGTGAGTGATGTTGCCATACTTTTTCTGCTTTATTTACAGGTGAAGCGTACTTATATGTGGGCAAGAACGTGGTCGCTGCTTAGTGCCTTTCATAAGGAGGTGTTTCTTGCAAATTTTAAGGCTCGAATGGTGTTTCAAGGGACACTGTTGCCGATTGTTGGGGGTAGCATGGTCGTTACTTAGGTATACCAGGGACAGGTTTGTTGACTGTTAAAGTAGCACTTCATTTTTCGGTATTGTACAGTAGCTCTATGCGTTAGGTTGGACAGTGATGTCTCCCATCTCAATAAAGGGGAAACCACCTGCTCTGGTAGCAAAGCCGGGATGAAGAATATCATACCCTTGAGGGAATGTGTATTTGGGCTAAACGTATTTCTTATGTAGGTGCTTGGCTCATTCTGGTGCGTAGGAATGATTTCAGTAAGCACTGCTTCTAGTGGGATGGGTTAAACCGTCAAGTTCTTTGCTACAGGAATGGCCTCCCTGTTGCGTTCAGGTTGATGGAAGGTGCCATGGCTTTGTAGTTTCAGGTTTAATTATCTTTGTTGCAGGGCCCCTCTCTCAGTTGGGTCAGAGTGTAGCTATTTTCAATCGTGTCCTTCTTGGCATTGAATGGTGGGCAGTTCCACTGATATAATAAAATTGTACGTAGGTTGGCTTTGATGTTGCTAAGCATCATGTGTTGGTAGTGCTTTTTTTCTTTTAGGAGGTCGATGGCTAGGCTGTGCGCTAAGGACAGATTCGGCTCGACTGAACCTGGATGACGGAGCTGATGGCGTCCTTGAATAGTTTGGAGAGATGGTGGTGGGATTGCTGCATTTCCTAGTCGGTATATGGGAGGACGATTGCGGCAAGTTGTGCATGGATGCCATAACATTTCGGTAGAAAGGAATGGAGGGGATGGCTGGTCTTGCAGATAATGTAGGGCAGGAGGAACTTGGTTTTCAGCTCAGTGTTTGTATTTCAGAGTTCAGTGTTTGTATTTGTCACTTTGTCCCTGGCTGCTGGCATGAAGTGATATGGGGTGTGCAGGGCAGGTGTCTGGCGTGTTGACTAGTATGATGTGGGCAGCGGATTGCGTTGTGTGGGGAGTGCCAATTACGATAGCGGACAGGTCGCTTCTTCCATCCATGCGCTGACTTACGGATGACCTTAGGCGTGTTCCGCAAAGGCGATTCCTTGCCGGCCATGGAGGGGGGTGGGTTTCACAGCTGCATGTAGATTGTAAGGGATCTTTAGCTTCGAAGCCCACAGTGGAAGCATTTGGTTGTAGCGGGCTGGCAAAAGACGCCGACATTGTGAAGAAAATGCCCCAATTATCCGCACTTTGCACAGTTCCTTTGTAACGCCGGATCCGGTAGAGGTTCCCTCCACCTTTGCGGACAACAGGTTATGGGGATCAGTGAACGCGAGGCATCATCATCATTGTCATCATCATCATCACCAGCCTGTCTACGCCCACTGCAGGGCAAATGCCTCTCCCATAATTCTCCCAGTTACCCCGGTCCTGTGCTAGCTGCGACCAATTTATCCCCGCAAACGTCTTGATCTCATCTGCCCATCTAACTTTCTGTCACCCCCTGCAAAGCTTGCCTTCTCTAAGGATCCACTCTATTACCCTCAGTGACCAATGGTTATTCATTTCTCTTAATTTCTACCAATATGTCCTTAACACGCGTTTGTTCCCTGACCCACTGCACTCTTTTCTTTTCCCGTAATGTTACACCTATCATCTTCTGTTCCATTGCGAGCTGAGTCCTGCTCTATTTAGGTTGAACCCTCTGTGTGAGCATCCAAGTTTCGGCCTCGTAAGTGAGTACCAGTAAGACGCAGCTGTCATACACTTTCTTATTATTGACCACGGTAGGCTGCCATTAATTATCAGAGAATGTCTGCCGAATGTACTCAACCACATTATTATCCTTCGAATTGTCTCTGCCTCATTGTTGAGATCCGGGGTCACAACTTGGCCTAAGTAGATATATTCGCTTACTACTTCCACGGCTTCGCAACCTATCTGAAACTGCTGTACTGTCCCGTAGTTATTGATCATTACTTTAGTTTTTTCATATCAATTTCAAGCCCACGGCTCTACTCTCTTTGTCCAGTGCGGTTGACATGCTTTGCGATTCCTCCCGCGAGTTACTTAACAAGGCAACGTCATCAGCAAATCTGATGTTACTCAGGTATTCTCCATTAACCCTTACTCCCACCTGTTCCCAATCCAACGTTCTGAATACTTCTTGTAAACATGCTGTGAATAACATTGGGGTGATTGTGTCTCCTTGTCTGGCGCCCTTCCTTATAGGTACTTTACTGCTCTTCTTATTCAGGATGATGGTAGATGTGGACCCATTCAAGATATCCTCTAGTATTGTTACATAAAGCATATCCACACCCTGGTTCCGTAATGCCTGATTGACTGTTGAGGTTTCGGGCGAGTCAAATGCTTTCTCATAATCAATGAAGGCTATAAATAAGGGTTCAGTATACGCAGCGCATTTCTATATTCCTTGATTGATTGTGTGAATATGGTCTATTGCTAGATAGCCTTTACAGAACCCGGCTTGCTCTTTATTTTGGCAAAAATTTAAGGTTACAGAAATTCTGTTAGCTATTAATCCAAGATTCCGGCCCACTTGCGCTCATTAAGCATTCCATATACAGGTTTGCCGGTTTTCAAGTACAATTTCTCCGCCATCCTTTTTAGAGTTCTGCTGTTATCTGATCCTCACCAGATGATTTGCCCTCTTTCATTACTTTCAAAGCCTCGCTTACTTCTTCTGTCCAGTACGCGAGGCGTACTTCTTCTGATCAGTAAGCGAGGCGCATTGATCTAGTAATTGAGTGGGTGATGTGAAGTAGTAGGTACGGTTGCCATGCAGGTAGGTCATGAGGCTATAAGGCGTGATATAGAATTACAGGCCGTGAATTCCTCGTCGGAAAGTCTTGTTTGATGACTTCATGTAGGGGAAAAATTCCAGTATCTTTTCGGAGACCAGGAGGGCGTTGATGTTACTCAGCCTAACCAGCCTGTTCATGTCGGCTGCACTATAACAAGATTCCGGCAGGTTGCATGAGCACAGTTCCCGGTCGGTAAAATTTCTGCATTAAGATACCGCAGCTGCAAGCAATGGCGCTCGTGACTTCGTGCGCTATAAGCTGTAAGCTAAGCGCTTCGTGCGCTTCGTGCCCAGCTTCATGTGCTGTAAGCTCAGGCTTGCTCATTGTAGCAGGTTCATCGCGTTGTTCTCCTGAGGAAGCATTTGTGGAGAGTCGCTGCGCTTCTCCTTCGCATTTTCTCACGTTCAGATGTGTTTTCGACAAATAGTGTATACGAACGGAATTTGAACCGACACTAAAAAACGGGATGATGAACAGCACGTGGAACAACCACAGCGCAGCGTATTACCATTCCGTCCCGTCGTTTATCGCTATTTTGAATACCGGTTTTTCCGTATTCGTTGTTTGGAGCCCACTTTTGCAATTCTGGTGTTAGGTTGCCATAGGTATTCCTCTGGGATTTGTTCATGTGTGCCGTCTTTCATGCGTGGGAGGAGCACCATGGACGAGCCAACCTTTGTGGTGTAAAACGGGACCGATGGGCGTCACCTGGAGAGTCGGTCTAGCGATGACTGCTGCGCTTGTAATGTTAAGGAAGTCGTAATGTGGTGACTAGAAGGCTGCGTAGGCTTCTATGGCGGTCTGCTGGCAGCGAAACAGGTTACCCGTAGAGAGGGATAGCTCTCAAGTAGGCATACCGTCATATTCAATGGGTTCTTACACATCAGGCGCCAGCGCATTCATTCTGCTTTTGACTACGTCGGCGCCCTCCTGGTAAATCCTTTAGGTTGACTAACAAAACAATTGTGGCCGGCAACAAACAGGAATAGATCCAGTATGAAGTCTGACTGACGGTGTCATCATCAACAATAAAACCTGGGAGTACTAACAATGCGAAAATAAAATGAGCTGGTTGGTTATTTTGGCAGATGAAGGATAATAACATCGTCTTTAAAGAAAGAGGAATAAATTTTGTGGGTGCTTGAAGTTGCACAATGCATTTATGTGCCACACTGCCTAGTTTCTCTCTGCAGATGACACTCTTAAGTGTACTTTCGATGAAGTGGCACAACGCGGCGCCAAGAAAGTGGCGAGTTAGGGTGGTACTTTGCGTTTGAGCTGAGTAGGAAAATTGTTTATGGAAAAAACTGCTGCGTTCTGTATCGTGACAAAGCGGCTTAACACAGTGGCTCAGACGCCAACAGGACATCCAGCACCGGCAATGAGGAGAACATGTTGCGAGGTCAAGAATTAATGTCTGTGATGCTGCTTGGGATCTGTGCGATGCGGTAAAAGCGACAGCAAAGTTATTTCCACCCGGCGTTCCGAACGCAGAGCGCTGCACGACAGCCCGCAGAAAAGAGCTGGAGGAAAGTGAACGGTGCAACAAACGTTCCTCTCAAAAAGGGCGGGACTTTCCGTTAAACAGAGTGCCCGCCCTTTTCCAATAACCATCCTGATGTTGAGATTCCGCAGTAGTCGTGGTGATTGCGCCCATGCCTCGCATTTATTCTTGGGCTACGTTGTTATGCATCCAAGTAGCGCCACAGTATGTTTCTTGCAGCAAGTGCAAGTGGGTGACGTTTACTGGTCGCAGTATTATTCCGATGCAATTGGATTGTCGTGGCGGAACACGTGTGGGCAATACAGAACAACGTCAGCGCCGCAAACTCTAGAAACCTCCCTATAACAGCTTCAATAAAAAAAGATCCGGAACTCTGCTCTCTGTAGATTCTTTTCGGATATTCACTTAGTGGAGATATCAGAGCGCGAAGTGAGGTGTTTGTTTATTAAAAATTGACTGTCAGCGTATATATGTGACAAGCCGTAAAATAAGGTCAGTTTTAAGTCTGCGCTTGGGGTTGTAGCTTTCTTGTTGTGTTTTGTGTGTTGCGCTGTTCCCCTCTTCGTAATTTTCTTTTTTTTTCTCGTAGTTAGCCGCTCCTTCCGTTTTGTTGAACAGTGGCTGCTTCATAATACCCATAATGTTTATATTGAACTCTGTCTATTTCATCAATTGTCTCATCTAGGCTGGTAGCTCCACTACCTCACAACAACTTGACCCATCATCTTGAGGCTGCTTTTTGACGTTCTATGTACTGGCATGATTGTTTTCGGTGTATAGGCATTGAATTGTTTTTGTTAACACGTGAAATTGTATAACTGCTTTTTGATGCTACTAGCTTTATGTGATCCCTGCTGCTACTGTAGCTCAGAGAAAGGTAAGATTGTTAATGAGCTTTTACAGCCGCTTTTTTTCCTTCTCCACACCTGTTTGATGACTTGTGTGAAATAAACTTTAACCTAAAATTTTCTAAGTGGAAGCCAAGAACAACATCAAACACGTCAGAACTTGAGAGCAGGGACAGCGCTAGAAAAAATAAAGTTTTTCACAGCAAAACGGCGACAAACCTGCCGTGAAAACGCTATGCATCGACTAGCTTCCACCAATGCAAATCCTCCAGTTGACGAGTTCATGCTCCTAATGTACGTGTCTTAAAAAATGTCTTGCAGTCCCCAGGTTGTGGGTCCATGTAACAGAGTATGTAATTGCAGTGTACCCTCCGACTGGTCCTGTTCTTGCTCTGCCATGCCCGGTGACAAACTTGACAGAATTTCGGCGGTAAGATGATGAATAATTGATGCCATCAGCCGATTTGCTGCAGACACTGCCGAGTATCTCTGTTCAAGGGATGTTGCTCCATTATGTACATAGATGTAAACGGCAAGGTAAACATACACGTCCAGCGTCTACAAGAGGTTGAACAGGGTGAAAGCTAACACACTGAAGGGTTCCAGTAGTGCTGTTGCATGACCGGCGAAGACTTTTTCACAATATAAGCGGCGAGATAGGCGAAGCATTGACCAGCGGTCGCCTCTTCCAAGTCACCACCTTATTGTTTCACCTCCATCTTACACTTCCCCATGCTTTATTACGTTTCACGCTAATATAAGTTTGAATTCCTTTTGCCGAAGGGAGCATCGGGCTTGAACAGCCTCCCCGCCTTCACTGCCAGCAACCCTGATCCTGTGTCCTTTTAGCGGCCATACTTTGCAGTGTATAACCTTACCACTCCTATCTGTAACACCTTTCAGAGAATTAAGGGTATTAAAATAAATTATATTATCAATAAATAAATATATAACTATGCGAAATTCCAGGTAGGTTTCCTCAAGGAAACACGGGGGTGCTATTAGCGCTAAAGCAAATGTGCTAGATTACCAACTCGCCGTCTTGTTTTATAAAACTACCTTGAAACGCCGTCTTATAATACAAACTAACTGAAAATATGCGAGGAATTCGAAAAGGAAACTTTTAATTTGGAAGTAAGATATGTCAATACATAGTAAAAGTAAACCTGTTATAAGCGCGAGCAATGCTTTTGTTTCTATACGCGAGAACAATCTCACGAAATTTACAGACACTAGACCTGACCTGTGCTGAACAAAATGCACGACGCCTTTCTTTTACATGTGATTTTCACTTTTTTCAGAGGTCGTGGACCAGAGCCAAAGCATCATCGTGGACATCATGGCGACGGGTAAGCATTGAGAAGCATAGGTTTAAATGTTGTTTTACGAAATGCCACAGCCAAAAGCGCATCGATAAGGCGTGCTTGCAATGTCTGCAACATGTCTGCAAAATGGGGACAAAATAAAATGCTGCCCGATGGCACGCAGCTGTGAGTTTCTGTTTCTCTGTGTGTTTATGTGCGACACTGCTCGTACACAGGCAGTTCCATATAAGTGAAGCTGCTTTCTAAGCCTTAAGGGCAGCATTCGATGTCGCTATATGACGCAGTCTAGAAAAGCCAACTTTGCACAAACAGTTTCAGAAAAGAACCACGACGATTATAGGCAAAGCAACAACCATAAGAAAAAACGTTTTCCAGTGGCCAGAATAAAACTTGGGGGCTCCGCGTTGTGAAGCCGACATCTCATTGATTTTGCCAATCCTACAAAATCTAAGTAGTTGAGATCTTTGACTTGGGGGCTCCGCGTTGTGAAGCCGACTTCTTATTGAATTTGCCAATCCTACAAAGTTTAAGTAGTTGAGATCTTTGACTAACTTTTAGAGAGAATGCAGTGGAGAAAGCTTCGCAGTTTAACCGTGGTCTCTCAAGAAAGGGGTTTCGATTTCTCCTAGTTCGCTCGACCAGTCATATTGATAATGCAACTGCCTAAAGAAACCGAGATCTCTTCATGTGTAGGCTAGGGTGGCACCTGAAAGTTTGGCAGTAATGGGCTAGGCTTCATCCCCAGTATTGCAAAAGGTTTGCAGGAAGGGTTTTTCCGCAACGTACAAATGTCTCTTGGTCGGTTTTGAACATTTTTTGTAAAAAGAATGAGCGGCTTTGTAACTTTTAAATAGGATTATTGGGGGGGACGTAATCAACACATTTGTCTGGTTTTTAAAAGGAGTGCCTGGCTAGTACCGATTCGCGAGCGAATTATTGCATGCAGCTGCACAAGACGACGTCGAAGGTTATATTTTCTAACATTATATTATTCTTGGTTTTTGGCGCCTGCCAAAAAACCAGAATAAGGTTTCAATGATCTAATGAGGCTTCATAGATTTTTGGGCCAACGGCAGATTGAGAAAATAGCGCAAAACCGAACTGGTTAAGAATAAATAGGTACTAAAATATGTAAGCCTCAGTTAACAGCATAATCACACAAATGTAATGGTGATGGCTTGTGTATGAGGCAGTTTATTCGAGCATTCCGGGAAGTTTGAATAAACTGATTTGATTTGAGGTGTTGATAATCCATGATAAAAAGTGTGTTGAACATTTTACTTCAGAAAAGCATGCAAAAACAAGTTTTGTGGATAGCCAGGCGTTTTCACCAATCATAATGATGGGTGGTGTGGCATATGTTGCTTATGTCGTGCTGCGTCGAGTATCTTGCATGTGGTTAGGATGTGAACTACGCGTATGCGCTCCCCGCACCACCAATACTGTTGTCGTGAAGGCACAGTGAGCAGATGTGTGTGCTTTATATGTGTGTGCGGCCGATCCGTAACCAGGTCTGGGTTAATTTCTTGTGCCTGTGGTGTGTGTTGTTGGTGTATTGTCCCGCGAGTCGTTTTATTATGTGTTGTTTATTGTATCTCTGTTCCCTCCAGTTTGCTTGCCATGTTTTAAGAAGGTGTTGCATGACATTTTGTTTGTGGTCAGTGTAGGCTACTGTTCTAATCTCAACTGTATTCGCAAGGGGAGCAGCAGCGGCCTTTTCTTTCGAAGCGTCATTAAAGAGGATGTCATATTAGTCTAGGACTCAGCATGTGGTTATTCCAGGCTTTCAAGCGTATGTAGAGACTATGGTATTGAAGATAAAATTAACTAAACGATTTTTGCAGGATTTTTTAGACGACAATGTCAGCATAGCACTCACAGAATCAGTACAGATAATGAAATGTGGAACTTTATTTTCAAAGCTGGCTTTTACATGAAAGAGTACACTGCAAGGCTCCTCCGGAAAAATACTAGAATCCCCATTCATATTTTTACTGACAACAAAGCTGTGTTAGTTCGCAGTACAGGTCAAATTTGTGTGGTTTTTTGAAACGTGATTTTGAAATTTCTTACATTGCTATTTTTACTACGGGGACAAGAATCGCTCCATGACTGCACATCAGTGAGCTCTGGTTTTCTCAATATACATAAAATACTCGGCACAAGATACAAGCAAAAATGATTTGTAAGCATCATAATAGGTGCGGGAGGAAGCATTTAGGATTGTAATTGTTTTTGGGCAATAATTTTTAAGATGTTTCATATCTTTGTCTAATACGGGAATTTGTCAAAGACTACACCTTGATACTGTGTTCGCTTTTCACGGGATTCGAGACGCAATTTAGTTCGATGAGTGACTCTGCTGAAATTACACACATGTTGGAAAACAAAACCTAAGTGCATTTTCCTGGATAAACTTCTAACCATTGTTTTTTACCAGCCAACAGGCTTGGTACCACCAAACTGGATTTGGCACTCGCAGATACACAGATTACAGGATTCAAAATAGTAGTACATCGTCTATATATAGGGAAAAAGACATTTCATATTGTTTGCCTTCTGAAGATAATTCCATCTAACTACGACTTGACTTCTACGACTTCTAACTACGACTTGAGAGACGCTATGTTACTGAAAATTTACCCTTAAGAGTGTAGGTATAACTATCACACGAAATGTTTGCGTAGACAAAAAAATACCAAGTTCGTCCAACTTGCTCCCTGACATGGCAAACTTCTTTAGGTATCTGAAGGCGTCATACGGCCAAGTTGAATCATACACTTTTCCAAGATCAAACTATACCGTCATGCAGTATTGATTATGCAAGAAAGCATCCTTTATGTATGATCCAAGTACTACAAGTTCACAATTTGTGGATTGCCCATCCCTGAAGCCAGCCTGGCAGCTCTCGTGGAGACCTTTGTACTTTAAGAAATATACAACTGCCTTGTTGGTCTTCTTATTGCTTAGTTTACACAGGGAGCTTGTCAGGTTGATGGCACAATAAGTAGTGGGGGTTGACGGCCTTTCTCCTCCTTTAAAAAACCCTACTACGGCCCTTTCTAAGACCTTAAAAAATGCCCCGAAAGACATAATTTGTTTTTACGTAGATAGGTGTTACAAGTGTGTCTGTAGTTAGGTTGTATGATTGTGTATGTGTCTGCACCAGAGCAGAAAACTTGAACTGATAATAACTGCACTCAGCTCACGAAGCGAAAATGAGAAGTTTTAATATTTGCTCTTATTACGGTTATCAATCCGTTTCTTCTTTTCCCAAGATATTTTGTGTGTCATGATAGTGTTTACGTGATGAGCAGAACTGGACATGGGTATAAGTGTTGTGTAAGTGTGTTACACTGATCGTCATGTAGGACACTTTTGTACTAGCCACATTTCTCGTTCTTGCTCACAGGAAACATGCTTTTGAAGAGTCTTAGCTTTTTGAAAGAGCTAATGTTTTTTACTCTGGGTATCGACGAAGTAGAACCCAAGGTTTATTCTGTGATTCGCCCGCACGCCTGAAATTTTTGTTCAGATCAGGACCTCGTTAGGTAGCACAGGACACAGGAAGTCTGTGGACTGAACTCCTCAGTGGTGTCTAGGATGTGCACTGTGAGTAGTTCGGCAGCCCTTTGAACGTGTAGGGAATCAATGTACGTTTTTTTTAAATATAGAGGCTTTTTAAATATGCTCAGTTTTGCTCTTGCTCCACTGAAGCATTCATGGCGAGGTGAACTACTGCTACGTAAGGTACCTAAGTAGGGAAGCGGGCTCTGCCTTACAGGTCGTGCCCGCATTTCATGAAAGCGATGATGACGACTGCACATCTGCATAGCTAGACCAAAATTAGGCTCCCGTTACGCTCGTGCGCCACCCTAACCCGCCATTGGGGATTAGGGCGGAAAAGGAGTGACACCGCACTAAATAAAAGGTGTGCAGCTTTGCAAGAAAGAAACAAGCAAACAAAATGCTTCCAAAGAACAGGAAAACCGCAAGGTACCTTGACAAGACAAAGACGACGGGACAAACAAGGACGCCACACAGCAATATTCTCGACACAGACAAGCTACCAACTACACAATGAAATGTAGCGGCAAAACTTGAGGGTTAAACTTCGGGGTGCTCGCCGACAGAGCGTGAGCCTACTGGTGACAAAGCTCTCAGGATTCCGCTCTGTCTCGGGCACAGGCTTGTGGAGTGCCACCAGGCAGAAAGAAACCCATGAGAGCCGGCAGAAACTACAGAGGGGCTTTGCCTGCAAGATCTCGTATTTGTTGGTTCGGCCCTTTTCATGCATGGTTTTGGCTTCACATGGCGTGAAAGGAAGGTTCTAGGCAACGACCCGTACAGCCCAGGGCACATCAGCTGAATGGAGGCGACGTCACGACGGGGAATTAGTGGACGCAACTTCCCAATTGCGAGCCGCTCCTTGTATTCAGGATGAATGGAGGGCCTCATTGATCGCCATACGAGTATGGGGGATGCTGCACTTTTCACTTTTGCGCTATGTGCTACGAGGGTCTGCAGCGGTAGACTACACATCACTTCATTATTGAAGCAAAGGCATTGCAAAAGCATTGTAAAGCTGGCCGAAAGCGTAACTTTCGCACTGCTTGATTATAACAGGATACAAAACCTAAAGTCCGGCGTGACGTTCCCGCAAAACTGGCTTCGTGGGAACTACAGTTGAGTGTTCGGGCAAATTGCAGCCCACGTATTGCCACGGAGTCTGCTGCCGGCAAGGTGGCACCATGCATAATGTACAATGGTAGCTTCACAGCGCAGGCACTGCTTAAGCGCACTGTGCAACACCTTGCAGGGCTAAGATCCAGATTGCTAGAGTAAATCCAACAATTTTTGAGCCACACTGGACACACTAGCAAGTCGTATGGCAGAAGACTGGCGTGACGATTAAATGTCATGTTCGCGATACACGAGCAGGTAATGCTCGTCTATGGGCTTGTCGTTGATATTTACCAGTTAGAGCGTGGGGCACACGACGGATGTTTGTTGGACGCCTGAGGGTACGGACATGTCGGCCGACAGCTCAACGCGGTAAACAACGCATTGAGTGTAATTTAGGTGAAAATGCAAGATTCAAGCAAGGCGGGTACCCCGTAAACCAGAATAGGAGATCTTTTGATCCAGGAGATTTATTTTGAGGTGTGAATGGCGTCGCTCAAGTCAAGCTGCAAATGGTCGCTCTCCAATTGTTTATCAAGTGACAGGGTCCTCAGGGCAGTGTCACGCCACTGTTGTGGTGGAACCCATGGTGCGCTTTGGACAATGATCTGTGGTGCTGAAGGATTTCAATAGGTTGCTCTTTCACCATCCGTTCTGATGTCAGAAAGAATGTATAGCTAACTCTAAGTAAACGGTAATTCTGGGCTCCATTAATGAATTTGTCTTTACATTTATGAATGATAGTAACACGTAGTATTTCCATTCCACGGGTACAGCACCAGCGTCAAACAATGCCTGAACCACTTTCATTACAGTCGGCCGGGGCTGCTGCGTCATGACATTGCAAAAATTGAGAGCTATGATATCGGGGCCGCGGCTCTTTGATGGTTTTATTTTTGAGAGAGCGATACACGTTCAGTGGGTTGTAGGGGTGACTGACTCCAAGGAGCAGGCGCAGAATGGCGCACTATCCTTATTCATGACCTCCACAGAGTCGTACGTCAGGTCTTGGTATTGAGAGGGTCAATTCCAGGGGCGTCATGCACCAAGGGGCGAGTTGCGTAAGTTGGTCGTGGTGGTCATGGTCGTGTGAACTTCAGAATTTCTGGGGGTGGTGCCCTTTACTTGGGGGTAGGCAGCCTCAGTGAACTGTATACCGTGACAGTCACTGCCGGCCAGCCCCTCAGTGGTCCTTCAGGAGGTAACTCTCATGGGTTCAGTAACGAAAAGTATGTCCAGGAAGCTGGCTACACTTTCGCGTTTTTGTATGTGTGACAGGCAAACCTGTGTAGTCCCGAAAGGTCGTCTTACTGCTCACGTGGGATGAGGTATACGTGGCCGACCTATCAACGTGTGCAACATAGTCCCCGAATGTCAGAGTGTCATAGTAGTTTTTCAAGAAAGGAGACCGCAATGTGGAATGGAAGATTCTGTAAAAAGCTTCCCGCAACATGGGTTGATTGTACATGCAGTAATTCAAAACAACGCTACCGGGAAGGCACAGCTGCACCTACAGGGCATCAAGTTCGCTACGCTCCAAATCGGTGCGACGAAGCATGCGTGCTGGCAATAGGAAAGAAGCTAGAACGCCTATAGTACGGCTGCCCCTGTTTTTGTTTCAGGGAACAATGTACGTGATCAGGGGCAATACTTCAGTGCCGGTAAAGCTACTTCGAGTCAGGTTTCTGTGAGAAGCATGACGTAAGACTGTCGCAGCAGCAACACACGCGGGCGAAGAGCAGGCAGCTTGTTCAGAACAATCCGACACTTGCCCCATAAAAACCTGGTGTTGTTGCGTGAACTTCATAATCTAGCATTGAGAACTGATGTGGCCCCTCGGGAGAACACTTGAGCGAAGATAACTCAGTCACCGATCAGGTTGCCTGCGAAGTCCGGGAGGAAGCATCCCAAGCAGTAAGACGGGGCATCTCTGGAGTCGAACTTGCGGTGACTTGGTAGTGACCCATACACATACGCGCAGTGAAATTATTTATCATTACATGTCAGCACAGTAGAGCGTGAGAGACTAGAACAGTCTCATGCAGTGAGGACACTTGATGGACTCTGGGTAGGGTTGACATCACCAGAAAGCCGAAGAGAAACATTGGAAAGATATTTATTCCCGAAGCAGAAGAGTCAGCCCACCGGCGAACATCGCTAATACGCCAGGAGAAATGTGCTAGCCTTCCGAAGTAGTTCGGCTCCACGGGTCTGCAAAACAGTCTCTTGCGCCTCGCGCTAAGTGTTGGCAAGTATGGGGCCCTAAAGGGATTGGTATTGTTGCCTCTCCTCTTTATTATGGCACTATTTGACCTGCCCAAGCAGGTGCTCGTAGTAGTCGATGGTTTGGGGCACGCCCTTTATGCCGACGAAATTTCTCTCTGGACGCCGAAGGTGGGCTCCTTATGATGAATTCAAGAGACGCTACCAGCTGGCGCAGATGTGTTTGGTAAATACGCGAAGGAGTGCGGACGGAGATGTTCGCCTCAAAAAGAACTGGTGGTTGTCCGCTCTGGGGTGCCCAAGACACCGAAGGAAGACGTGAAGGTCGTTTTGGAGGGCGAAAGCATCGTTCCAGGACGCAGTATTAAGATTCTTGAGCTTACCTTCCAGGCAGCCAACAAGGCCACTACGTCTGTGCGCAAGCCTAAACACTCCTTAGGACAGATCCTGCACGTGCTTTGGCGGGTGGCAACACGGTGGAGACGAATAAAGGAGAACGACTCTCTGCGGCTGGTAGAAGTCTCTGTGGCGATGAACAAGGGAGGAAAGCCCGGTGGATAACATAATACGCAAGGCAGTTACACAGGCCATTGAAGTTCCCCAGCTCCTCCACATGGCATACACAACGCAGTGGCCGAGCTGGTCGAGGGCCACCTATAAAGCCAAAAACAGAGAAGCAGTTACGCTAAGGTGGGCTTCCAGGTCCAGGGAAGAAACGGCTGGAGGATGGCAGAGGTAACCGATTGAGAAGAGCTTGCGGACCAATGTCTATACGCAATCAAAACCAAGCCTCTCGCAAAGAACAAGAATCCGGATCACCAAGGCGCCGTGCGTGAGGCTAGGGCTCATGCCCTCAACAGGCTACTGGAGAGCGATGGCAGTGTCGTCTGTACGCGCGTCTCCAAAAACAATGGAACGACCAGAGCAGTTGTGGTGGTGACAACCAGGGGTGAGAAAAAGAAGAGTTCGCTATTGCCCTAGCCCTCATCCTTGTGGGAATTTCACAGATTGTTACTATCTCACAGCCAGAGTACAGAAACTTCCAGTACAGCTTGCAGCCATGGCGGGTACATCACATCATGAGAGAAAAAACACCTCCAGAAAGCAAAGTTGAAGTCCACTCCTTCGCTGAGGATAAAGAGTTTGCCCAACGACAGGCCTGAGCGTTAACATACGGGAAACGGCTTAGGACAACCCCAGAGGTGAACCAATGGTCCCCTACAAAGAAACAGTGCGGTGCGGTACTATGTTTCTGAATAGCATGTTTCCAAATCAGTAGGACAAGACCTGCCCATTATGCAAGCAGCTCCGTACTCTTCACCAAATGGTAGGAGAGTGCGACGTGAGACCAAAATACCCACCCCTATCAGCAATTCCTCCACTAAGAACACCACCCTTACCCCTAGCGAACGAATGAAGATCTTTGTTTCCAGCCCCGCCATGGAGGATCGGCTACGGCTGGTTACTATGGGCCAGGAGGCGAAGCCAGCATATGGAATCCTTTGAAGAGGGATCCACTCTTATCCAGTGCGTTTTGCGCTGCATGCTCTGCAATAAAAATTTACCCGCCTTCTCCTCAGCGATGAGAATGTCGCAGCCACGGAGTCAAGTGGCATTAAGCTTAGCGCTCGACATAAAAGCGCGGGTCAAAATATTAGCTACAACAATATATGAATTCAAATTCCCTGGAAGTGATGGGGCCGCACACGTACAACTGTTATGATTGGATGGGGGGAAATTGAGTTGCACTTAGAAAACCAGGCGGCTGCTTGTTTGCGTTTACATTTCACCAGTGGAACATCTTTGTAAGTTAATTATCACGTTTTCTGAGGAACAGGTTGCAGTTTAATCAACTATATCATCATAGAAATCGCGCTGAAAAAGAACTGACTTCTGACGGCACAGCTACAATTTTTTATGGCTTTCTTTTCCTAAAGTGTACTTTATTACAGCAAGTTTTTCTTACTGATGCAGTTTTAAAACATTTCAAGAAGGCTTTATGGTGCTTAGTTTTGAGGTAATGTGCTCTATGTTGACTGCGTGGTAAGAACATTTGAAATATATAAATAATCAAGGTGATATGAGGTGTTTCCTAGCCTAGCCTACAATTACGCTTATTTTGTAACCGCGTGTGGTCCTTAGTAACTGGCCGAGTACACCTATAGTGGTGTTATACAGATCCCTCCAGTCAATATTATTGTGTGTTTATTTTATTTACTAAAACCCTGAAGGCTAAAAGGCATTTCAGAGGGGAGTGGGTTACAAGGTTAAACACAAAACTAGTAAGCAGCAACAAAAGTTGTAAGCAGATAAGTAAAAAATAGACGGGCGCTAATCATACAATGTTAGCTTGCACTGCACTAAACTGAAGGTTGTCTTTGATTGCGGCGGTCAGTTCGGAAAGGCGGTTCCAATTATTTTCATTCGAGGAATAAATGACTGAAAGAAGGCGTTGGTGGCACATGATATTCTCCCTACTTTGGGCAGGTTGTTAGTACGAGAAGAAATATATGAAGGACGATAAATGACTTACTTCATAGGTGAGAATTATGGTAGAACATTTTGTGAAAGAGACAGAGGCGAAAGTGTCTGTGGCGTGAAGTTACAGAGGGCAATTAAAGAAAGTTTATCATTGATGTGGCCCTTGGCGTACGGGGGAATTTCCGGGAATGAAGCCTGCTGCATTGTTCTGCACGAGCTCATATTATGTCACCAGGTAGTCATAGATGGGTTACGAAATGGATGACACATAATTCAGTTTAGAACAAACGACTGATTTGTAGAAAGGTGCTTTTGAATGGGTAGGTGCAGAAAAGTAGTTTTGACAAAGGCAGCAATTCATGCGATTGGCCTTATTATTAACGGTATTGATATAAAGCGAACTGGTAAGATCAGTTGTTGCGTGAATTCCAAGTATCGGTATGACATCACAGGTTCAAGAAGAGTGTTGTTAAGGTAATAGAAAGCAGGCGAATGGGAATTTTGTGAAATGCATAAGTCTTTGCACTTGGTAGTATTAGGCTCCAGTAACCATTGCTCACACAAGTTAGAAATCACATTATTGTCTGATTTCACTGCCACAATGTCGTTATCGTTGTTAATTGTTCGAAAAATACAACAATCATCTGCAAACAAGTTATTATTAGAGAGAACACAGTTAGGTATATTATCACCCTATTTAAGAAACAAAAAGGGTTCCAAGGCGGAGCGCTTGTGAAGACCGGAATGAACAGAACTGAGTGAAGATACATAGTTCTTTGCCGAGACCATTTGGAAACGATTAGAAAGAAAATATTCAATGCGTTCAAACAGCTTACTATAGAGATTTACCTTGCTTAGTTTGTAAAGAAGTACTTTGTGATACACTTTGTCAAATGTCTTCGAGAAGTTTACAAAATTTATTCAGCGGATGGGCGGCAATCCAAAATTAGGTGTAGCTTGTTGGTAAATGAAAGCAACATAATGATCGCAGGATATGTTGAACACTGATTTTATGCAGAAAAAAGCCACCAGTTTCGAATGGGCCGATTCGTAGCTGAGCAACTTCTCGATCGCTCTAGAGTGGTACATCCAGCCAGTCCGGGTGGGCAGAAACTTCATAGATGCCTGAACTGGATTTCGCATTGTTTAGGAACTCTAAATGGCATTCCGAAACGCCACTTCATCGTTATCTTCGAGGATGTACTCACTCACATGTTGTAACAAAAGAGCATGTGGGATGGAGTAGTACAAATCTACTGCGTTTATATTAACAGCATCCCAAACCTTCACAAAACCCACTGGTCCTCAGGTACTGCTCAATATCCATGAAGCTAGGAACCAAATGCGGATCACAAAGCTCAAGCTATTCCAAATGCTTTTGGAAATACCCGGAAGCCTGGTGAGGCCACGACCCTTTTTACGAACCATTAGTGTGGAACGGCAGCTCCGGTTTCTTCGTCCTCAAACACTGAAAAACGCCTCTAAAACATGGCTCTTTCCATTCTTCACTAAGGACAATATTGTACTGAAATTTAAGCCACCAAGTAACTATAGAGCGCATTGTTAACGAAAGTGGTCTTCTCCTTAACCTGATCAGAATACTTTGTTCAGCACTAAAAGGCTTCTCAAGGAACGTATCTTCTGGCATGACAACAAGCGTTTTTCTGGTATGACAAGAAGCGTTTTTCACGATTAAAACCCAAAAGCCCGAGCTGGCGTTCCGCACCTTCATATCGAAAGAGTTTTATGGCCGCGCCTTTTTTCCGGTATAAATAAAAGTACGCACAAGGTAAATTACGATACACAATATAGATTGGGGAAGGAGTTTTGGTTTTCGACTCCGAGGAGCGTCTACAGCATCTAAGGAGTGAATTGCACCGCAGTAAAAGATGGACCACAAAGTGCACGCTGCTTTGCGGCTGTACAGCACACCAGGTAGAGTGACAAATGTTATCACAAGCTCTCGTTAGGAGATATCGCAAGTTTGAAATGTACAGCGGCACGTTTTCTGTGATTGCAAATCGATCTGCTTGGTGAGCTGCCATATCTGCAGCTGTGTTTCAGGATACGTTACGTTACCGGGGTAGTGGTTGCATTTTTGACAGAGAGACAATTGCAGTGTTGAGACAGAAGGTATATATCCTTTTTAAAATAGACCCTGCACAGATAGCGGAAAATCAGGACTTGAAAGAAGCCATGGAGGATACGCATGGTTACCATTACCCATACATAAAATTCTTCTATTGCCATTAAGCGTTGTGTAGCCTAAAACCTCTTCTTTCAAAAAGACTTTAAGTAACGTCATGACATAATGCAGAGTTGATATTAGAAAAAATGCCGGCACAATGCTACAGTTCGCATCACTGGGTGAGGCAGTAGAAAAAGCTTCAGCGATTAAAAGAGAAGTTCGTCACGGTCTACGAATACCTAAGCAATCACGCAGAGTCCTAGCCAATAGTCTTTCAAATCTTCTCTTGGCGCTGTTATGATGCCCACGCAGGAAATTTTTGTGGTCCTAATTTCTCCTGTGTTCACCCGAAATGTTCTTATTACGAGTTATATCTTCTGCCTGACCTACCGTAACATACTTCGGGATATTCTTTTGACATGAGGGCGTTGGCGCTTTTAACCTCTTGTACTTGCGCCGACAGGCAGACCAGAGCAGATGCTTGAAGGTTATTTCTGCCAGCTGCTAAACAGGTTTGGTTTCACAGTGGGTTTGGCACAGGTGCATCAACTCTTGTTCACGACAACCTCGACACTGTTTCAATTAAACACTTGCTCGGCAACACCGAAACAATTATCAAAATGAAGCATGTACTCACATGTTCTACATTTCATACCCCATTCCTGGAACGATAAAGCCTCATCGCAAGATTCAAGTTCAAGTTTATTTCACTTTTTTGCATAACATAAACGAGTGCAATGACAAAAAAGGTCCCGAAGTTGAGAACTGTCGAAGAGACCTCCTTAAATAACGTAATTTTGTTTGAATAAAACGCAGCAAGCAGTTGAGCCGGTTTTAAAACATCCTAAAACATGATTAGGACAAGCAAAAACAAGATATCGAACAGGAACCATGCAATAACGCTTCATTGAGAATGGGCACACAATTATTCTGGAAAATCAATTATACAAAGCAAAAACACATAGTTTAGTAGACGTGCAGTTCTCTAAGAAGACATAATTTAAAATATTTACGAAGAGATTGTAACGTACAACTTGACTGAATTTCTTCGGGTATATTGTTCCATGTCGACACACCAGCAAATTTGCGGCCTGTTTGCCGTAGTTGGTACGCACTTTTGGCGTAAATAAATTGTTTCGGGCAGATAATAGGGTGGTATGTGTGTTAATGAGATACTCCCGGGGCAATCTATCAATGGTTATGTGATTATGAACAAGGCGATAGATAAATGAAGCCAGATATAAAATAATTAAGTCGTTTACTGGAAGCACGCCTAGGCTAATGTAGAGGGGCATGGAATGAGGCCGAAATGAGCAACTATTATACTCCGGAGAGCCTGATGTTAGAGGATTTGAAGAGGTTCGACATGGGTGGCATATGTATTGCCCCACGATGAAACGCAGTACGGAAGATGACTATGAATATACGCATAGTATAACAAAAGAACAATGCATAGGTGAAAAAAGGGCGCGCTTTTATACGAACTTGAATTCGGAAAGCTAACTTTTAAAGGAATTATTGCAGGTGGTAACTAAACCTAAACTTTTTGCCTATGACAACGCCGAAAACTTTGTGGTATCAGAGAAAGAAATAACATGGTTGTCGAGAGTTAGAAACGCAGGCGAGGTACGGTTTTGGGAGAAAGAAAATTTTATAAATGTAGTATTAGATGGGTGTATTTAAAGATTGTTTATGGCACACCGACGATAAACGCGTAATAAGTCTGAATTCAATATTTGCTGAATCTAATGGGCAGATTAGTGGAAAGTAAACTTGGTAGTATCATCGGCGTATATGACGCTGTGTCAATGGGTAACAATACCTGGAAGGTCGTTAATAAAAGCAAAAATAGTAGAGGACCTAGTATGAAGACTCGTAGAACTCCAGTGTTGATTAATTTAGGAGTGGAAGGTGTACCGTTAATGAAAATAATCGGAGAGCGTTACGTTAAATAACTACAAATAAATTCCATAGGAGGCGCTGATATGCCATGTGCTTCAAGTTTATGTACCAAAATATGGCGGTTAATTTTATCAAACGCCTTAGTTAGGTCAATGAAAACTGCTCTAACGAGTAAACCTTCGTCGATAGCCTTTTTAATTTGGTCAGTAAAACTAAGTACTGCTAGTTCCGTAGAGTAGACAGGTCTGAGACGAAATTGGTGTGAAGCGAGTAGGTTAAAGTTTAGGAGGTAAGACATTAGTCGGGTGTAAAAAAGTTCTTAATTACCCTATAAAAAAACGGAAGAATGCACATCGGACGTTAGTTATTATTACATAACCGGTCTCCTTTTTTTTAAAACAGGAGTTATTTTACCAACTTTAACACAATCGGGAAATTTACCATATTTAGACAACTTGTAATGATTTCCGCTAAACTGGGCGATAATTCTAGACTCACAAATTTTATCTTAGATGGGTAAATATAGTCTAGGCCGCGTCAAGTCACTTTAAGAGATGAAATACCAGTATAAATTTCTGCTGCCGACGTAGGACGTAAAAAAAAGAATGAGGACAACGTGACAGAACGAGTAAAGAAAGTGTAATCTCGGAGCTATCACACTTGCCAAATTGTTGACTCAATGCTTCTGCGATGTTACTGGGATCAGTATTAGAACAGTCATGAACTTTGATGAACAGTCATGAACAGTCAGTATCTTTGATAAATGTGGCGGAAAACAGTTGTTTAAAAATCTGTTCATTAACTGCCAGTTCTTCCTGGTATCTTTGCCGTCAATTTGAATATCTTTTTTATAGTATTCACGTTTGGCCCGCTTCAACAACATTAAAAGCACTTTAGAAGACTTCTTGAATGATTTTTTCAGGGAAATATTAGATGATTGGGCTTTTAATTTTTTTCTGACGGTTTCCTTCTTAGATATAGAATGTAGCACTCCCGGAGTAATTCATGAATTTCTAGGGGAGCGATAACACTTCTTATATGGGTTACTCATAAACATTCAGTGGTGCACGCGCCTATTTTCGCAGCAAAATCACAAAATGCTTTCTTTTCGCATTGCTCTACCGCTACAAAATCTCAGTCAGTACCACGTATCTGTTCCACAAATTTTGTGGAATTATATACGGACTTCGGATGGACACTAATTTGAACGGGAGTATGTGTTCCTAGGCACAAGAAAACTGGGTAATTATCAGTGAATGAGCAGTCAATGGGACCAACGTTTACAATGCAGTCAATAATACACAATACATGGTCGATTAACCATGATGAGCCACTTGCATCGCATCTGGTATGATAAGTGATGAGAAAAGTCAATCCATAGCCAAGGTAACGATTCACATATCCAGCACAGGATGCCCTATTTGTGTCAATATAGTTTATATTGATATATCTACAGATTATAACATTTTTCTGTTCATTTGTTAAGTTGTCTAGAATTGTTATCAACTGGTTGCCGAAATCTGAATATGAAGAAGAGAGTGAGCGATAGATGGACGCAGTTATTGTACTGCGATTATTCACTAGAAAGACGCCGGGGTCGAACTCCAGCCAGGCAGATTCGAAATTATGTTAATAAGTTAGTTGTCATTACGACGCCTGTATGAAAGTTCCGACGTAATTAGTATAGCAGACCTTCCTGCACGATGGATGTCCGGTTACAGTATTCCGGCGTATATCCTGGTAGCGCATACAAACAACCTTTGACATTGTGGCCAAAATTTTCAACGCACATTCACAAACACACGCAAATCTGCAGGGAAGGTCACAAAAGGTCGCAAAGTGCCCAAAGGAAAAAATATTGAAAACCAAAAGAATGATCAGCACAGCTGGAACGATCAACACGGCGGCAATAAGGGAACGTCAGGTAGAGCCCCAAGTTGATGATCGCGCACCACAGGAGTCCTGCGCTTGCGCGGATGCCACGTTGCTTGGTACAAGAAGGAAGCGTACAAGCATTATCGTCATAGTTCTTTATTTAGATATTGTGACTCGAGGTCTAGTCGGGGCGGAAAAGGCGGTAAGGCAAGTTAGGGCTTTTACGTCCTCTTGTTTACACCCGTAATACTTGCAAAAGCTCACCAGAAATTATAATAGTCTTCCTTGCAGCGCGGCCGGACTGACTCTGAAACCACTGTGTAGGCGCTAGGCACTGCTTGCATTCACCTCTGCGGTATCAGTTCCCCGAGTGGCGCGACGATCGATTACAGCCAGTTATATTTCAGTTATAGTTAACTTTGCTAGATCACGCAGCTGGACTTTCTTTTGCCAACTTGCCACAGCATTCACAGTAGTAGGTATCCGGTCGATTATAAGAATTATAGGGCGTAGCCTGCGTGAACCTCCAGTTCACGAGCGAAACGAATTAGCTCGCCGGTCGTTGAACGAGTGTGGGAAAAGAAATAATCATATACAAATTGTTGTGCACTCGATTTTGAAGAACTTACTTTGGACATCATCACTCTTCTTGAAAGAAGCTGATGTAACAAGTATTGGGCAATTCTGCCGTGTTAAATACAGTCACTGAATACGCCCAGACTAGAGTGGTATTTTAAAGTTATATTTGGTGATATTTAAACAAGTTATTTCCCATCAGCCCAATATTTAGACTCGACTTCACTAGCACATTTTAAGACAAGGTTGCCGTGATTTGATATATCCTCCGCGTCATTTACTCATAATAAATGCTAGCAGGTCTGTCGGGTATCTGGGCGGATGATGTCAATAACTCAACAACATCGGAGACCACTTAAATAGTTAAAATTGGCGGGGGTCTTCAGTATTCACAATACGCGCAACCACGTCAGCGACTGCCTGCTCAGTGCAAGTCAGTCATGTGTTCCTAGACATAACAGAGCCAAGATGAACACCTGGACGGCTGCTTATTTAGGTGCTGCAGCTGCCTGGGGTGGGACTATGATTTATCGGGGTCTTATAGTAGCAACAACAGTTTATGGGCAATGTTAATACATAGTCACAAAAATGAAACAATACAGTACGGTCTCAAAAGCTTCACAAGGTAACGATTACTAATTTTGTTAGCGAAAAAGAATAGTACTTTTATACCTGCTTGATACACGCGAATGATATTACGCGTTGAACCATGCCGCACAGCAAGAGCCCACGAAGCGTTTCAGGCTGGGCGCACTCTTTTGTATACAATTGAAAAGTAGAGGTCGGTGAGCTCTGCCAAGTTATAGTCAAATGACTTCGTTATCAATACATGGTTAGGATATACAGAAGTAGGTCCCAAAGTCACAGACTGCAACGGGTCCTCCTACAAACATTGATATACGCGAATATAGTAAGATTGTAGCTGTTATTTTTCAATAAATGCGAAGGAACATCAATATAAATAAAAACAAATACAAGAAATAACTTTAAAAATGAACAATAAAACGTTAGTATCAAGTAATACCTATGTGAAACAGAAGCAGAGTAAAAACGCTTTAATAAATAATTTTATTAATATCGATTTCGAATTCAACATGTGCAGAAAATGAAGTGCGGCATTTGAGTAACTTTATTTACACCCACTGCTTTGCGTGTCGGAGTCAATACATACACATTTCAAAAAGATATCAGTTCTACTGGAGGATATGGCATTTCAAGCACTTGTGAAAGAATACAATGTTTTCACTTCATTATTTTCTTGGCAAGTGCATTACAAATGCTAAACGATTTGCATACCGAAATTTGTTCAAAATAAAATCTGTGTTGCTTGATATCATAAGAGCATCTCTGTAGAAGTGGTGATCGCAATAATCTTCCCGTGGTATGTGATATATCCGATGATAAGTGACAGAACCACAGCTGAAGGAAAGCAAACCTACAAAAAGGAAAATGTGGTAACGAATGTACTACATTTACATCAGTATCGTAGTTTTAGGAAAAGAATAAACTCGTCCTATTTATTTTAAAAGCAAACATTTTGTTTTTGTTTGCCTGTTACAGCCACCGCGACTCAAGTGGATATCGCCCCAGGCACCGTTCACCACCCAGGTAAGAATAACTAGGCGTTGATACCCCCATTCCCGGAGACGGGAATGAAACTATGTAAATTGTAAACTGCGCTAGATCGCTGGTTCTGGCTATTTGGTGCATACCAAAAAGAATTAATAACAGGCTAGTCGTTTCCTTTCCCGTCAATTTTGCGCTGTTTTGAATTCAAGTTAGCCTGAAGTAGAAACTCGCGGAAATATGAGCAACTGCGTATACATAACGGGGTGTTATATCGGTTATCCCTGCTTTCCCTTGCATTTAGAAATGGGTATGTCTAAGTTTCGCAAAAGACTGCTGTGTTACAGAAAAAGAAGTTAAACTTTGTAATTACTAGGAGAGCTCCATTTCTGATACAACAGTGGATTTTGAAAAAAAAAATGAACCACCAAAGACTGCGTACATTGTAAAACAGCCAGTGCTGTGTGACTCACCGTTCGATTTACGCAGAGCCGTCCCGGGGCGTAGGTGTTCTAAACAACAATTCCACTTAAAAGGTTGTCTCAAACAGTAAAGCTCGATGAGGTAAACAGGCTGAGGCAACATGTGCACATCCAATATAAAAAAAATGACGACCACAAATTTGTCACAGACCATTCTATCGGCAAAATTGTCGATGTGGTGATATACAGTAAAACGTGGAAATCATCTTATCATATGGTCAAATCAACAGAGTTCTAAACTAGAGCCAAGGAGACCGAAGATAACAGCGAAGAGACTTGAGGCTCATCTTTAAAAAATTCTATGATTGCCGTTATTGCTGGATCAATTTGTCGGCAATGTGGCGAGTGAGGTTAGCGAGGGCGGTGTCAAAATCCAAAAAGTGGCCCTTGCACTTTAGCATTTAGGTGTTTTCAGAAACAGTAAAAACAACTCTCAAGCCCAGCAATGAAAGAAGGGAGTGTATTCCGCTGCGTCGTGACCAAAGCAATTGCAAGCAAACGTGACGCAATGAGAGGTTGTGTTCCACATCTCGATGCTTACGCGCACTGCAAGCTTACGCACGCTGCAGGCGTGTACTTGAACGCTCTTGTTACTACAACAATGGGGATATTCATTTATTGATGCTGTATATCTGCAGTGATTTGCTGCAAACTCTTTCGGAATGTAGCGGCAAGGTTAACCAAGCGGCTGCTAGACCATGTCATGGAATCCCAGGTGTAGCATAAAATCCATGTTAGCAGAGGACCCAGCGTGCGAAAGACATGTTTATTTACGTAAGAAAAAGCTGGCCTTTTTATTTGTGCGATTGAACGATTTCGAGATAGGACCGCAAATATTTATTGATGTGGTCAAATCTAAAACGACTAAGCAAAAATTGTTAGTGCTTGCCAGTCGCCAACCACAGGAACGCCAAAAGGGCAGCCATAGGGACGCCAATGTCATGACAAACCATGACCGAACGAAGTTATTCGGCCTTTGCAAGGAACATATCAAGCCGTTTTCCCACACGCTGCACTCAGTTGACACGTATAATTCGAAAACACCCTGTGTAGACTTGTATCAACAATGACAGCGCTAGGTCGGACTAGTTAAACATCATTTGTTTAAAACAGAAGATAAACATCTTAGAACGCCGTTTAGCCAAAACCTCCCACGTCCCCTCGTGGGAACCTTTGTGTATATGCGACGCATAGGCGGAGCGGCGAAGGGACCGCATTTTCTAGCGCGCATAACGTTGAAGGGACTGCGTAAGCCGGTCCCAGTCGATGACGACGTTGGCGTACTTGTAAAGCGGCGTGGACTCTAGGTGTTTGAGCCAAGCGTGGATGTTGCTTCGCCGGAGAACGGCCCACCGGTTATATGCGCAGCGCGCCCGAAGGAGAGGAAACCGCGGAAGAGCGAGTACTGCACATGCGCCGGCCCCAGCGCGTCTGCCGCGGCTATGACGCAACGTGCCGCGGCTATGACACAACACAATCCAACACAATCCACTTGATTCCAGTCCAATCCAATGAAAATCCAATCCAAGTCAAGCCAATCCAATCCAATCGAATTCAATCCGATGCCCCTCGCGAGAGAGTGTTCGCTATCGGAGAGGAGAGGGGGTGGGTGGCGGAGAGCGCAGCTGGCGCGGCGAGGAGAATGGGGGAGGGGTGGACAACGCCGACGACAACGACGACGACGCCGGCGGGACAAGGCGAGTGAATCAGATGCTCTGCATCTAAAAACGTCATGTTACCAAAATGTACATACAAACACTCGGCACATTACAGACAGAAGTCCAGACACACTAGTGGAATACCGAAGTTGCTTCGCCTTGCCATCACCGAATTTGCCGCAATTTTCTGTAGAACCAATCTAATAGCCTTAAACAGTTTGAATCATGTAAAAAAATGGGGAACTCACCATGTTATTCTTATTAAAAAGACTTTTGTTTCACAAAAACTCGGTCCGCATCTTCACTATGTACTTTGTGTGCATTGAAGTGTTTTAGCAGTAGCTTGGAGGCTGTATTTGTTTAATTATTTATTTTATTTTTTTTTATTTATTTTTATTGAACTATTTATTTATTTATTTATTTATTTATTTGTACTTATTTATTTATTTATTTATTTATTATTTATGTGTGTATTTATTTATTCAGGAAACCGCTTAAGGTACCTTCGCACGAGGGTATTACAATAGTCTTAGGGTAACGTACAAAACACAGAAAATGAAGCACAAACTGAACAAACAATAATATTCCCCGACGATTTCTATACTGCCTAATTCAAAATTTATGAGCACCGCGAAGTGCAGCCTTCTCGGTCATGGCGCACATATGCTCTGTCTAAAGAAGTGATTCCGTGATCAACAAGCGCATGGCGTAGCGCGGTACTAAGGTGTTATCCCGCAGAGTGTTCCCGCCTGCGGCGAGCATGCTGTTACAAATAGTGTTTGAAGCACCTGCGAAAATTTTATGTGGTTCAGATTAGCCACGCACGGAGGAGCAGCTAGCATGTTGTAGCAAATCGCGTTTGAACATGCCCCGCAAACGCCACGTGGTCAGGATGAGCGGCGAACGCGCTAGCGTCTGGTGAAACGTCGAAAGGGCGGGCGCTCCTTGGCGGCGACACACGGCGAAAGAGCCAGGTAGAGGCAATGAGAGATGAAGCAGCTCGTGCCGCCCTCCTCCTTTCGCTTGCGCTCCTCTACGTTTTTTTACTGCCTCCGCTGCTTCATTCGATCGCTCGGCTGTGCGGTTGACGACGGATGCCGCCTCCGCCACCCAGCCGCGAAACCCATGCACCGGCTGGAAACAGTTTCAACGTTTTTTTAGGCGAGGAGTACATTGGACCGCACAATTCCCATCCGCGTCCGTGCGCATAGCATATACAATTGCCAAAAATCACACAAGTATCGGCAGCATTTGAGCCTGTGTCTGCGGGACCAGACAGAATGAGCGTCAGTCGGCTTACCCATTGGGCTACGACCTTGAGTTAGTACCCGAGAGTCAAACAGCTTAGTCCCTCGCCAGTAATGGTGCAGAGTACCACAAAACCGCCCGAAGTCCGTTCGCGTCAACTCGCGCGCACACCGCCATTAGGCAAACATCAAGCGAAATTCTGTTTCAGGCGTGAGTTGCAGTTTCATTTTGGGAATAACCACGGCGCAACTCACGGCTTATATCCAAAGACAGTCGGGGCACAAAGCGGATGTCACTTAGGGAGCAACGTGGATATCATTTCGAGTCCCCGTACTAAGCACCCTCGCCACCTCCACGGAGTGTAGATGCTGCCATTTCAAAAATGAAATTCATGGAGTAATATGCTTGCGTATAATTAACAACAATAAGAACTATACAAGATAATGTAGGACTTCACGAAACACATAAAAAAGCATTTCGGTTTACACAAAAAATGATAACTTTGTTTTCTATTTATACTGATCTAACACAGTACAAACCCATGTAGCATCGGTTAAGCAGCCACAGTAAGAATTACGAAAAGTCCCGACAAAAATATGCTAACTGCAAAGCAGGCAAACATCGGGTTTTTGTCACAATTCATAGTCTAGAAACGGAAAGAAAAGAGTGGACCAGATTGCACCAGTGGTGCGAGTCTGGAGAAACCCACCCTCACACCCAGCTCTGCTATGACCTCTTGCTTACATCTTTTTTTTAATCGCATACCTTGCGAAGAGGTGGACGAAGACAACGTATGCCAAGTGATGTCAAAATATTTCAAGTAATGCTAAGATATGGAAATTTAGACACTTGCCTGCTCGTGCAGTCCCCAAAGTGGACAGCGTTGGCGCGGACTAGAACCGGCCGCCATGTCCAAAGCCCCAATAAATAGGCCAGAGGAACTACTGCGTGCCCGATATGCAGGGATAGCTCACTCGGACAGACGCTGTTTTCAAAAATTGAAAGTCCCAGGTTCAATTCTCTTTGCGGGAGCCTCGGGCCCCCGTTGACTTTTCGTTTCGCGATGGATAATTTAAAACCGGGTGAAGCAGCTACGCTAATAAAAATAACGGAGAGGTTATGCAGGGCTTCCTAAATGTAAATATTCCGGGGAATCACATTCTCTGACGACAAGTTTTTCCAACTTCTTTATTGTGTGTAGTATCAGCGGCAAAGCATAATTTACTATGTGACACGTGAAGCGTTCGACTTGAAAAGGCGGGTCAGAGCGAGAAAAGAGTCAAGGAAGTGTACTAAAAAACCCCCTTGGAAGGATGCATGAAGGCAGAGCTTGTGAATTAGGGATACAAGAGCTATCTTGCCACATAATATCTTCGGCTGGTGGGCGCAATTTTTCGATGCTCTTACGCTGGTGGAGGGGAGTACACGGAAAAACATTAACACGCAGCACGGTTTTGCAGAGCACCTATGTCTTAAAAAATGCAGTCTTGATATGAATTTTATATGGATAACGTGCATTTTATTTTAGGGCGAACCGGCGTTATATAAGCTGGTTTCCGTAAGTGTGACGGGGTGTTCTTAAGCTTTTTTTTCTAGAACTAGAAGGACAGGTTTAATTCCGCTAAAAGGGATTAGTGGGGTAGTTACATGACACGTCAGAGCAAACGCTGGCGCAAAAATATTTAACAAGGTCGTAACAGTGAACATTGTGCAAATATGACATTTATCAAATATCTTTTTTGAGAGTTGTAGACACTGTCGACCATATGCGATGTGCGGTTCGGAAATGTCCTGCTACCAAAAACTTACATAAATGCCGTATGTTTTTTATATGTCTGGCAAGACATCTGCTCAAACCCATTTCAAAAAAACAATCAAAGGCTACCGAGAATTGTTTCCACAGAACCAACCACTTGTTTTTTTTTTAAACCACATTCATTTTTATTGCCACCCAATTATGCTCATGCGAGGTGAGTTACTCTTCAAACCATCAAGCGACGGAAATTTTCAAGCTCAGCTGTCGTGACAGAGTGCCAGCGAGGACCCGCAAAAATTACCAAAAGCCATCTAATCGTAACCCAGCACAAATGACAGAACAGACTGCGAGGCTAAACTTACAGGCACGTTATTGATAATTTTGTGCCTACAGAATGTATCACGTTGGATAACGAAATTGGAGCAATAGCTCAGGTTGAGATATTTTTTCCAGCGTACAAGAAGTTTGGCAGCGGATTTATTTATTTATTTATTTATTTATTTATTCACGTTACCTTACAGGTTCCCGTAGGAACATTGAGTAAGGGGGGCGAGAAAAGCAAAAACACAAAATATAACAGAATAAAACAGAGTACAAAACATTACAATGCGGTAATATAACATAACTTAAAGAAGAAGGGCATGGAAAAACATAATGTAGTTACAATGATGGTGTCTAATACAAAGGTGTAGAATACGACCGGTACTCAAACAAATAAATGGTGCCAAAAACATGAGCACTAGGTACAAAGTCAGTACACATATACAGATATGTACAGATATACAGAGCTACATTTTTATGGTAAGTAATGCCGGTATACTTGGTTGCGGAATAATGTGTGGTCAGTGATTGAAACTATTGTGTTAGGAAGATCGTTCCATAATGTTACGGCTGTGGGCAGTGCTGATAAGTTAAATGCCTGGGTGTGGCCGTAAATGCGTTTGAAACTTCGCTGGTTGTTTAGTCTATTAGACATGCACACGGGAGCTTCTAGGGGAAGGGGGGGTAGATAAGAGCAGTTTACATATTTGTGAAGTAAGCAAACGATGGCAACAGCGCGACGTGTTTTCAAGGGTTCGAGAGAGTTATCAATCTTTATTTCAGTTGCATTAAAATAACTGCTATATTTCTGAGAGATGAAACGTGCAGCACGGTTTTGAATTGCTTCGATTTTAGAGGTTAGGTATTTTTGATGAGGGAACCAAACTGATGAAGCGAACTCAAGTTGAGGACGGACGTACGTTAAATAGGCCAGTTTACGGACATTCGTAGGGCAGTGTTTTAAATTCCGACGTAAGTATCCCAAGGTTCTGGAGGCTTTGGCACAAACAGTAGTTATATGCAGGGACCAGGAAAGATTGTGAGTTAGATTCACGCCCAGATACTTGTACGAGGAAGCTTGGGAGACAGGTAAGTTGTTTAGGACATAATTAAAGGTGGAAGTGTTACGCTTGCGACTGAATGATACAAACTTGCATTTGGACTGGTTAAGGGACATAAGCCAGATTTCACACCAATGGTAAATAGCGTTAAGGTAGTTTTGAAGAGCTATGTGGTCAGCGGCGTTAATGATGGCGGGGTATACAATACAGTCATCTGCAAATAAACGCATTCTGGATGATATATTACGTGGTAAGTCATTAATATAAATCAAAAATAAAAGGGGTTCGAGAACACTACCCTGAGGAACACCGGAAGTTACATGGCAACGGGAGAAGGAAAAATTATTAGCTACTGTAAATTGTTGACGGAGAGACAGGAAGTTACGTATCCAAGTTAAAGATAGTGAGTCTAGTTTAAGGGCTGATAATTTTGATATTAGTCGACGATGGGCTACGCGATCGAAGGCTTTTGAGAAGTCCAGGAAAATGCAGACGGCTTGCTGATTTGCGTTCATGTTAAAGTGTAAGTCGGTAGTAAATTCTAGTAATTGCGTGTCACAAGAAAAGTATTTCCGGAATCCATGCTGGTTGGGGAAGAAAAAGTTGTTACCTTCTAGATGACTGAAAACATGCTACGCAATGATGTGTTCGAGCATCTTACAACAAATGCATGTGAGGGCTATTGGACGATAATTATCTGGTGAGTGCTTGTTTCCTCTTTTAAAAACGGGGACGACTTTAGCAACCTTCCAATAGGCCGGTAGGTTCCCTGACTCTAAGGATTGAATAAACAAATATCATAATATCTGACTAGAAATTGATGAAGTGTTTTGCAGTATTTTTCAATTCATGTTATCAATACCGGCGGATGTAGAGACCTTTAGGTTAGCAATGAGACGTGAAATGCCATCAACAGTAATGGTAATGGGTTCCATATAGCGCCAGTCCACTTCCGGTACAAATGGCACATTGCTGTAGTCTCCACGCGTAAACACAGAAGAAAAAAAATTATTCAACAGAGCTGCACACTCGCCAGCAGATACTGGTGCTTGGCTATCCTCGTGTAATGTGATGTGATGATAATCCTGCTCAGGTGCAATAGTCCGCAAAAACTTTTTAGGATTGTGCTGAAGAAGAGAGGGCAAGTCGCTAGAGTAGTACTTTTTTTGCGTCACAGTTTGCATTGGCGTACGTTTTTAGGAATTCTTTGTATTTTATGAAAGCCGAAGGATTGGAGCCACGTTTTGTTGCCCTATACAAGCGCTTTTTTGTGTTTCGAAGTCTATGCAGTGATCGATTAAACCAGGGATTAGTCTTGTCGTTTGTAATAGTTATAATGGAACATAAAGATCGATCAAAGTAGCCTTATAATTCCTGTACAGTACCCAATTTGCTTCGATTGTGCGGTCAGTGAAATTGGGCAAAAGTTTCTCATAAAAAAATGTTCTAGATTCGAGTTCATTTCAACGTAATTGGCCCTGCTGAAGTCGCGAATTTTTTTCGTAACGGTGCCGGCGTGAGCTCGTGGGATGCGAAGTGATAGCTGGAGTAATTTGTGGTCAGAGAAGCCATGCAGGCAAGATATCGTATAAACCGTTTAGGGTGCAGTGGTTAAGACGAGATCGAGTGTATTAGATTCCCGAGTGGGTTCATTAACTACCTAAAACAAATTGAGATCTAACAAAAAGTTAAGAAAATTAGTTGAGTTTTGACATGATGAAGACAACGTAAGCCAGTCAATTTGAGGAAAGTTGAAGTCACCGAGCAAGTATACATAATCTGAAGGAAAAGTGTGGGTTGCCATTTCAAGGCTCTCACGAAGGTTGTCAGCAAATTTTGGATCGGCCACTGGTGGGCGGTAACAAGCACCAAACAGTATTCTTTTTGTTGCAGTCTTGCATCCTGCCCAGGCTATCTCAAGGGACGAGTTTGTAGGAATAGAAAACGAAGACAGAGATTTCTTAATGCCTATCAGCACACCGCCTCCCCGCCGTCCCGCACGATCTCGCCGATAGATGTTGTAGTTATTGAAGTCAGGAAAAATTTCACTATCGCGCACATCTGGGTGAAGCCAAGGTTCAGTTAAAACCACAACATCCGTGTCGTTATGTTCTAGTAAAGAACAAAGGTATTCGCGTTTTGGCAATAAACTACGTATGTTAGTAAGGGTTACCGAGAGGCGTGAAGCTGATGTAGCGGGAAAGGGTTTAGTGCAACCTTGCAGACACTTCTTTCTTGGCTATCTTTGCAATTCCACGACAGAATCGGTTTCACGGATATAGATATAGGTTGCCTTTCCAATGTGCAGCTTATCGACAGAAAGTTTGAACGACTTTTTGAGCGGTCTCGCAAACTCAAGAAGCTTTTTCCTGGCTTGCCGCGTACCGAGCGAAAAATCTTCCCCGATAGAATAATCCGTATCCTTCAGCTTTGGCGCAGCCGACAAAATTGCCTGTTTGTCTTTGAATGTAGTGAGTTTCGCTATTATGGCCCTGGTTTTGTTGGCCGAGAACCTGCCGAGTTGATGCACCCGCTCAAACTGATTGCTATTAAAGGAGACATCAAGGTGCGCCGAGCAGAAGTTATTCACTTTTTGTTCAGACGCCACCCAATCTTCCTTATCGTCGTCCCCTAAGCCAAAGAACAGAATATTCGACCGCCTCAGCCTGTTTTCAGCATCCTCGCACCTGGCCGATAAATTCCGTAATTGATCATCTACGTCACGAACTGGGTTCGCTGATAAAAGGGTTTTAGCAGAGTCGGTGCCACCGAGTGACGCAACGGTTGTTTCCAATTTCACGACCCTTGTAGTCAAGCCTTGGATTTCGCGGTCAGTAGCTTACTGTTTTTCTTTTAAACCTTTCAACTCACTCAAAATTGTCGCCTGCCCAGACTCAAGTCAACGCATTGATTCAAGCATAGAAGACATGATATCGTCACCAGGACCCGGATTCACCTCAACGTCACCAGAAAGTAACAACAGTAGACTGCACAACCGAACACAGGCACATGACTGCAGCACAAATCGCTTGAACTTAACGAACAGATCAAAGGGGTCAAAGGGGCACGACACCGCAACTAAACAGTAATTGTTGCTTTTCACGCAGGTAGCATGGCCTAGGTAAGTAACCTGGAAAAAACGGTGCAATGAGCGTTGCATTCCTGTTGCAGCGTCGTGCCCGAATGCGCAGGCGACTGGTGGGCGTTTAAGTAGTCCACTTGCAACGCAGATAACTGAAGTTCCGTGTGAAGGTCCGGGTTGCCAGATGTTTCATTCAGTTGACCCCAAATTTGGCGAGGCAACCAATGCTGCCGACGAATTCTGAAGGGAACCGTCAGGAACTGGAGCACACCAAGCGAGCAGCCAGGTGACGCAACCACACAGGAGCGCGGCCTGGAGAAAACGGTGCAATGAGCGTTGCATACACATTATGCTCAATTGCTGTATTTTTTTGAGATAGGACTTCTAAGATACACATTATTACAACATTAGCGCCGATATTTCAAATCCGGAATAAAGTTTTCCATGCAACTGATGTTATGCGACCGTTATAATACAGGTGAAACACAATGTTCTGTCGATATAAATGAACCAACATTCATCCACTTTTCTTTCGCGCCCATCGCTTACTTAGACCTTGTTTACGCAGTACGTGCAGAATGTGTATTGGCACAGTGTTTCGGTAACACTAATAATAATGTAGAACGAAGACATCTTACGTTTTAATAATTACTGTCGTCCGGTGTAGGTGTGACGGAAGCATAGCCCTTAAAATAACCGACAATGCCATGCCAGCTTAGCACATATCCTCTGTAGCCCAGAAGAACCTAGGTGACAGCTGACAAAAGGCAGACCTAATAAGTACCGCAGGCCTTCCGATGAAAGCCATGTTAGAAACACGTACATAATTGTAGAAGAGTATTTCTTGAATAAAATTTCACCAGAAAAAATACACTTTTACGCTACTAGGCCCTATGTTGGGCAGGTTATAAAAATTAGGAATTCCTTCGATTATTGTACACGAAAAAACAACACGGAAAAAATATATTAAGGGGGTGAGGATATTCGGACAGAATAATTTTATCAGTAATGCGTACACAACAATGTGCTATCGACTCTGCGTCAGGATCGGGTATTTAGGTAATGCGGTAAATGGTTTTTTACCTACTGCGATGAACTATTGACAACAACTGACGATTGTAAAAAAAGTGACAATACTTTCATCACCGCAGTTAACATTAAGTGGATCATACGCATTACAACAATTAGGCACTTTTAGTTTCTCGCTAAACGTTTTCTCTGCATCGCAAATATTGGTGTTTTTCAGTGCTAGTGAGAGTTGTGTCATGTTGTGAGTGTAGTGGTATAGTGCAACGCCAAGCTCAACGCGTACACTTCCACAGACGTACAGAGAACACTGCTCCAAAGAAGCTACGTAGCATCAAAAAATCTCCGCCAATAACTACCAGCAAACCTAAACTGAATATTTTCACATACTACAATGGCGCTTCAGACATTCCTCGATTCCGAGATTGGAACTTAACACATCACCATCAAAAATACCGTTTAAATTGTAGTGAAAAAAAAGGTTACAAGTTTATTGCTGCCATTTCACGAAAGCCAAATTTGCCAAAATGACGGAGGAGAATTCATCGTAAACACTTATTTTGTAACTGTGGTAAAATATAGATTAGGGAGTGATTTATTACGAAAGATATTTGAGGCAAACGCTAAATGGTGCCTGGTAAGCGTGCAACAAAATACAGCTTCTTCAGTAAAAATTTAAAAGTAAAGTTCATTGTTCATTTTTAAAAATAAAAACACACTCTTTATTGCCCTAGAAAAAGAGTACCTAATCATATATAGGAACGTACTCTATCACTGCGAAACTGTTTAAGACAGAAATGCTATAATCTTGGGGTGACGCAGAGCGTGCTTGGTCCGCAGAGTTTGCTTGGTAAACATCGCGATTCAAGAGCGTGCATAGGTGGTTTCATTGTTTGATCACCGGGTGATGAAGAGCATAAGGGCGTCTTCGTAGCTCTTTGCTGCCCGTTAGTACGTCGCGCGCCGCAACTGTCATCAATGGTTTATTACTATGGAGTGCATGAAGGATACCACCGCTCATGCCCAAAGTTTATCAGCGTCAGTCACAGAGATGACCCTATTGAAAATGTGGAGTTGATGGAATCCATCAAACATCAACATGGTGGATTATGGTAATGCCATTATTGATGGCATGACGGCAGATGACTGCATCCTGGCAGGGTGATGGATGTCGGCATGCTGGTAGACGTCCGTGGCTGACGGTATGCTAGTAGCTGACGGTAGCTCACGGCAACGGTAGCCTCGATGTTTGCAGGTTTGGTGACGGTATGACGGCAGATATGCGAATTTGCACAAAAATGAGGACGACATGAAAAGGAAAGGTGCTATGGAAATCTAATAAAAAGCTGGTTTCCCTTCTTGCAAATAAATTTATAAAACAAGATTTGCAGCAAATAAGCAAGCTTGCATGACTTGCGCTTTGCTGTGTCTATTTATGTCGTGATCATTTTTCTGCTATCCTGCTACAATGCTCTGGAAACTTATCAAGCATTTTATGAGAGCTTAGAGTTGTGTGCTGGGGTGTTTAAAAATACTACACAAAACGAACTTTTTTTGACGATGAATATATTATCATTAAATATCAAATAAGGTGACTGTCTTCGAACACGTGGGCAGCTGAAAAGAAAAAAAAACTGAGTTATACACTAAAGCTTATACAATCCAGATCAACTCAAAACAAATGTACACGCATATTTCACATGCCTCCGTAAACATTCTGAGATGGTCACTCCGATGTGGTCCCTTGCTTCTGCCATTCCTCTTCGCCATTAAAATCGGAAATCTGCAGAAAAAGAACATTTTTACCAAATTAAGTGGAAACCTTCCTGCTAGGACTCCCTTTAGGTCATAGAAGGGTGCTCTTGACCTGCACTGCTCTAAAAGGCATCGGATGGTGGCAATGCCTTTCCCGGGAAAGGATTTTAGTAAGACGCAAGCGCACATGCATGCAAGCAAGAATTTTAAGAGAACATGCGTTAGCAGCAGGTAGGGAAAAAAGCAAAACACCCTCGTCTAGAAGAATTCTACGCTCAAAGCACAGCCAGTGAATACCAGACGCAAGAAAATGTAGCTTCCGGCGAGTGTGTTGAAGCTTAGGAACAAAGTAAATTGAAAGGTTAAGAATGCCAGATGACATTTAACCTGGTTGGATGCATTGAAGCGACGAAAATAACGCACACCGTCTTGAGTTGAAAGTGCTGAATAAATATACGTTTGCAAAAACTTCAGCAAACCTGTGATGAATTTAGAGAAAGTTCAACACTAGGAGGACAACCGAGCTGTACAAGAAATAAAGACCCTTTCGGAAGCCTCACAAAAAGAAGACGGGTTTGCCAAATCTGTCATGGAACAGATTATCAATGGTGATAAGGCGCGGTGACAAGGCAGCAACCCACGTTGCGGCAAAATGCTGTGGAAGGCGATTTTTGTCAAATGTTACGAGCATGTGAGGGGCAGAAAACTGGTGGAGCTGCCGTGTCAAAGCACACTAAAAATCTCGTCGGACCTTCTGCAGAAGGTTCAAGTTACAAACGTAATAAAGGAACAGCGTCAAGTGGAGGAACAAAGCTTGCGGCCACTAAAAGAGCCATACTGCAGCCTGATTACAGACGAAATGTCAATGCAGCAAAAAGTAATTTATGGCTGTCAAGTCGACAGAATTTTCGGCCTTGAATCGGCCGTGAACCTCGAACCGGCAATGCCACTGAAATACTCTGCAGGCTCCTTTGGTTTGTCCTGCGGGGGCTTTCCACGGCTGATGTTATCCCCTTAGGGTAATTTTTTACCGGGAACCTCAAGCATGACCGGCTCCGTAACCTAAATTTTAGTGTGCTCAACTCTGTGGAAAAGGCGGGGTTCCTCATTATCCGTATTGCCACAGACAGCCTCGAGACAAACAAAGCCATCTTTTTAGGTATGTGGGTTGACAACACACTACAGCATGTGCTACATCCAGTGCGGGAAAACGACCCATCGTTCCTGTTATTTGACCAAAGCACCTCATTAAGAACCTCAGAACAAATCTTCTAGAGAGAGAGAGGGATGTTTAATGGAATCCAGAAAGTTAAGGAATGTTTTGTTCTCAAGGCCCCTTTTAGGATCCAACAAAAAATGTAAATTGTGAACCCAGTTCGACTCTTAAGCTGATCGCACTTTGAGCCGAACGTGGAAAAAATGAAGCTGTCCCGCGCCACCTTGATATTTTCGCCTGTCGTCATCAGCAGCCCGAAGTTCCTTCAGAAAAAGCCCAAAGCTCACGAACGGGCTTCAGAATCCCAATTGCAGTAAAAAAGGCTGAATAGTGCAATCCCATATTAGGGACCATGCATCTACCCCACGTAAATAATTGACTGCAGCCTGTTCAGCAAGGTGCCTCAAGTGAAGCATGAAAAAGCGCAGTAATACGGCCGAGCCCAGAACTGCTAGTGGGGATGGATGATTCTGTGGCCACTTTCCGTATTGACGCCGCCGCATCACTGATAGCGCACGCCACAGGCGACGTGCCGGAGGGAAAGAGAACTACCGTTCTCACAGGTGGAGAGGAGCATTCGGCGGGCTGCACCAAAAGAGGGACATCAAGCGGCCGTGTCACATTAAATGTCCCATCTTGAGCATACTAGTTGTCTCTTTTTTACTAAGAACTCCCACCTTCGTGATTTTATTTCAGCAGTCCAATGAACAATGGCAGCAAAGGTTTAGGTTAAACATTACATAGAGATGTAAATACAATAGATCCAAATTCACTGATTCCAAACTCGGAGAGCAATGATTCGCTGAAATGAAGAAGCCCACATGCATATATATACAGTGCTATTGGAAGACCAAAGAACCTCGCTCTCGGTCAAATTTGGCAAGTTCTGGTAAAGGCCGATTCACAAGACTGACCAAGTCCACAGTCCAATCGGTCACGTGACGCGACGTCAAGGTCCGCTGCGGTCCGACTCAGAGCAAGGCGCATCCACACGGCGGGCCGGCTGAGCGGACCACGAATAGCCGACCGTCTGAACTCGCAAGCTAGAAGGTTTAATACAGGCGCCGTTTGGCCGCGATAACGTGTAACGCACAAGCCTGCACGAACCATTTCATCCGCACAATAAACGCCAGCGACATGCATGCGGCGCGGGCGCGCTCACGCAGCCACCTACGTCGTTTGCATGAAGGCGACATGACGAGCGGTGACGGTGGGGCGACCCGGGTTGCATACGGCTCGTCACTGCTGGCTGCAACCAAATTCTTCCCTTATATTGAGGTCCAAATGCGTGAAACAATGTGATAATGATGGCTAGCATTGCACTAGTAAGTCACATAGGGGTATCTAGTGAAAGCGCGCATTAAGTATGAGCCGCGATTATTAGCCTAGCCCGCTGCCTATCCAACTGGGGGTGATGGACAGGCTGATTCGAGCGCTTCGAAACAGCCGAGCTCCCGCTACGTTCTCTATTGGCGCAACTGGACCCGTCTTAACTGAGCAACACTCGTGGCCGCGAAATATTTGGAGACGGTTGTGAATGTTGCAGAGCTTAAACGCACCCCATGCGCGGCCACCATTGCTTATGCCTCTGCACCAGACGCACGATACGTTTGTAGTTTCGACGTGGTAGCAAATTAGTGTTAAATGTACGTTTTTGGTGCTACTGATATACACGCACAAACATATATGCGATTATCGAACCATTGGAACACCCAAACATTCAGTGCACATGCGGGGCTTGCTAGTGTGACTACCATTTTAAGCCATCGTACCCTCAATCTGAACGCAGAGAGCCTTCTTTGTACCAGTGCACTTTACTGAGTGACCGCTTTGAAAAATGACAATCCCTGCAGGGTAGTGTAGACTGTTATGTGCTTCGGCTAGAAGTTACCTAAAGCGTACCACTCCAGTCCAGGTACGACAAATGATGCAAAGCAGTACAATGTCGCAATTCCTTAAAACCTACCCACACAAAAAAACATAACTGTTGCGAACTTAACCTGGAGCGGTCGGCCGCGCGTATTGGCGATCGGGTGTTGCGAGCAACAAACCGTTTTGCCAACGTAGCAGTATGATCCTACTTCGCTGAACAAAAAGCCTACAAACGGCCCAAACACTAAGGCTCTTCGATTTACACACTCGAATTCACCCCGAATATTCCGCGGGAGTCCGAGGATTCCCCGAAGCCATAAGCATACACAAGAAAAATCGAATGAGTGACTGCTTTCAGGGAATCTGCGGTGAGTACGTGACTGTAAATCGAAGAGCCCTACTGTTGCTAGTCTCCCGGTCGAAAGGCTTATCTACGTAACCCTCGAAATCAGTCGCTGTCAAAAAACATTTGGGTTAAGCGGCGATGCAAACGTCTAACACGAAATGGCACAGCCCCACCCTGTTAAATATACAAGTAAAGTGCGAAAAGTAGACTTGTCACTTACATTAAATCACAGGCGGCATTACTTCGTCGAAACAATATTTTATTGTCTTCAAAACAACCACAACAAAGCACTCGACAAGCCTGTATACCTCCACCGACTCGGAGGCCAGGAGGAAGGAGAGACGATTGCGTGATGGCGTAGCGATGTTGCTGGATGGAGGACTAAAGTACTGAGGCCGGGGTTTCGATTTCGGTTTCGGTCTTTGTTTTTTCTCAACGCAGTTCATACAAGTCGCGAAGTGAAAAAAAATGCGTCGAAACAAATTCTGGCGTGAACATAGACACATAAATCAATGTAAATAGAAAGATCAGGTCGCGATACCCAGCAAAAAGAGAGTTTATTGGGCTATCCTGTATATGAGCAAGTTGTGGAATAAACCTGCGACATCACTTCGGGGGAAATCACTTTTGGTTAAAAACTACCGAGAACAGGCACATTTTTCGTTTAATAAAAAATCATATCGTGCTGTCGGCGAAAAAACAACAGACGGACTGAGGATCGAACCACCAATCTTTGCAACAAAAAGCAAGCGCGTTACCACCGCACCACCGCAACAAACGGAGAGGGCGCCCGAACAAGCGGCATTCATTTGGTTTCTCTAACTGAATCGCCAATGAATGCACAAATATTGTGAGTCATGTGTACTGCTTCTCGTATATAACCCATTCCGGCAGTCATACTGCTTCTTGGAAATGCACCGGTCTCCAACACGAAGCTCACCTTGAGCCATGTAGCCAGAAATCTCAACCTAAAAGAGATATCGCACATCCCCGTTCTCCCCAACGAAAGCCAAAGTAGCTATGAGTGAAATGGCATGCGCGGACGCAGTGAAAATTGTGTTGTGTAATATTACCGTGGTTGGATCTGTCTCAAGGTAGCTCATTACAACTAATGCGGATCGGCGAAGCGCTAGACCCATAGTCTGCCACGTACAATTTAAGCCATGCCACGGAGTGCTCTGTCCGCGGGCTCACACAGCGAAAATGAACACGTACGGTTGACCCTGTGGCAGTGAAAAAAAGCTGCCCATGTTTTCAACGTAAGGGTCGACACTGCTCCCCTTACACCAAAAACGTCGAATAAAGGGCATACAGTTTCATACGAGCCCTTCATGTTCTGGCTTAAAAGCAAGAAGCGCTAATTAAAGTAGCTTTTCTCTTATATGCCAGGTTTTCAGCAGCACCTCATCAAAAAGGCAGTTATTGTTTTTTTTTCTCTGAATTCCCAATGCCACCGCTATGTTTCTGTTATTATATCAGTCCTTCGATATCGAATGAATTTTGTATTCCTGCCGGCATTCGTTCGGAAAATGCTTTTCATCATGAATACAGCAGTCAAGCTTGCCGTCACGCCAGCATCTGCCGTCATTGCGCACCGTGCCAATAAGGTTTCGGCAACACCTTTTTAAAAAGGCAGCTTTTGTAGTCTTCTCGCAATGGTCAATGCCACCGCTATGTTTCTGTTATTACAAGCGCTTCGCTCTCGTATGAAGTTTGCATTTCGGCCGTCATTTATTCAGAAAATGCATTTCCATCATCAATTAAGCAGTCAAGATTGCCGTCCCGCTAACATCTGCCACCATTGCGCCGCAAGTCTGCCAGCATGAAGGAAGGTTGTGGAAGACGCTAGAAGGTGCTTGCAGGCATGCCAGCATGCATGCCAGAACCTTCTAGCGTCTCCTTCCAGCAGCTTCCATTACAGTTTCTTACGTACATCAAGCTTTTCGAGGCAACATCAAACGCAATCAACCTTTGCAGTAATAAATCTTGATGGTTGGTTGATAGAATTTTCAACAGGGGAGGGACCCCTCTTGATTTGGAGATACATACAGCCGCCTTTTCCTTCGCCTTGCTGTATATTAGAGTGACGTTATAGTAGAATACCCTCCCCAAAGTAACGCTCAGTCAGTTGTATTCCTAAGAGCAACTCGCCCAACGAGCAATATAGAGCAAAATCAGATAATCGGCGCGTCGCACACGAAGTAGAAATAGAGCACGAAGAAGCGGAATTATGTCGGTTACCTGGGACAGTATTTGGTTTAAGTTACAACAGATCAAGGCCTACATTGAGTAACGTGTATGAAGGTGCAACAGATTATGCTTAATATTCACGGCACTCCTAATAGTTCTTATAGCGTCACATAAAACACGAAATTTGTTTTGAAGTGCTGCAGAAATTCGGGAAGCTTGTTTAAATACCGGGAGGCATTTTTCTCTATGGAGATAGATGACGAGCAAATGTCATTAGTGCCGGGCACAGAGGGCATAAATAATTAGTTGAAAGGCAGGAGGAAATATAATTTCCCCCAAATACTCTGGGCTCCGATACCTAGGGAAGACCCATGCCTACAGGTAGGCCTGTGTCGAATCAACTGATGGTAAAGTTAGGATGCAATGATATTAGGTTTTGTCAAAATGCAAATCCAAGTTGTGCGACGTGTTGTGCGACGTGTGACGTGTACTCTTAAAATATGTCATGTTTTAATCAGCACGGTGCTGCATAAAACTAAAGCACTCATATTAAATATAAAAATGATGAGAAATCTAAGCTTCACGTCCAAATCATGTTTTCAGGCACCAGCCTTTTTTTGTGGGGACAGCTTTCTAAACACAAATATCGGGGTGTCAGTATTCCGACCCTTCGGGCAATGTAACATACAGCCCATCGAAGGAGCCTTAACCCAATAAGTAAAATAAAAACGAATCTTTTGGCTATGTTAACCAGAAGTTAAGAGTTAATCTTGATGTCTTACGGGACATACGTTAGCCCATATCCGAACTAAACGTTACGGTAGCCAAAATATTTGAACTTATTATATTCGTTGCCCATTTAATCTTGTCAGTATTATTACGCAAAAAGACAGCATTAGCCATATTTCTGAGCAAATGCGAAATACAGAATAAATGTAGCACGGTTTTCATGACAAAATGAATGTGGCAGTAAATTTTGGAATTTATAACAAAAGGTGTTTAAATGTGCTAAGCAGGAATTCAAGACAGGCTTGATCATATGTGTCACAATTAAAGTGTTTCTTGCGAAACGGGTGCCAGAAAACAGCTCTAGAAAAGAAAAAGAAGACTACCGAATTTAAGTTTTTACCATTAGTGTAGCATTCTTTAATAGAAACTTCAGCATGACCACGTACAACGGTGAGGCGTTAACAAATTAGGAAAGGCCTCTCGTGCCAAAGACGAAAACCTAAGCTTGAAATGAAAGTTCTTGCGAAGAGGAGGAAAAAAGAATAATAAAGTATACCCACAAGAAGGCGCTCAAATTGTGGAAGTGCAAACCGGAAGTAAGGCTTCCAGGGTGTCCATGTCGGAACTTGACCACGGGCGTGAGCCGCACTACAGCACAGTGGCCCAGCCTCAAAACGCAAAGCCAACTAGCGCTTTGGCGGCGGCAGTAGTGACGGGCGTGTCTTCTTGCAGTGGCATTGCACCACTGACCAGTGGCTCTTGATATTCCCGCATAGTACGATAATAAGGACCAAGGTTTGACTTCCCGGACCTACTGTATCAGTAGTTCATCGCGCTGCGTACCAACGATTGCAGTTGATGTACGCTTAAATCGCACGAAATATTGCAGGTCTGTGCCACGATGCGTGAAGTAAGTTCTCGTAACCCCAGTTGAGTATGTTCTGGCCGGAAACTTTGTTTAAATTGTTTGGTTTTTGTTACCGTTTTATGCGCATGAATGTCGTTTAGTTGGTTTCGGGGGATTTTGTTCGTTTTCCTGGTTTTCTCACGTAGAGTGCTACTTTGGTATGTCCCAAAAGGCTTCAGGTGTACATTTTGTGCCGGCTAGGACGGCAGTGAGGCCACGCCGCGAGGACATATCTGGAGCGACAAGCAAATTAGGCGTAATTGTTCCAAAAGATGCCAAGCCAGCAAATACAATTGGTGGAAAATTGAATTGAATTCCTGAAACATTTTACTTTTATCAACTGATGAACAACAAAAGTAGGGGAAAAGGTAGAAAATTGAAATTATTTTCTGAAACCTCTTGCATTTATCAAGTGACGACCAACAAAATTAAGAGAAAAGCATAGGAGGATTCAATTTTTTTATGCCAAAGATACAGCGACCATATAAGCTATTCCTTAAACTACAGCCTGTTTATTATGAGAAGTTGTGCATATAGGTCAATATTCGACTTATGGAGAGACTAAAACGACTACATTCGAAAGATAGGGCCTTTGTGTCACCCCTTAACTCGAACTTTACATTCTACTCTATGTGCACGCTATGGTGATAAGGGTAATATTTCTTCTTCAACTGGTCTAAAATGATAAACTAAAACATTCGTTATCAATACGGCCTTTTCTTAACAAATATGCTTACCCGTCATTTTTATTCCTGGTTAAAAGACTACAGCCACCTGGACACAGAGAAGCCCCCTTGCGCCATCGCGGCCATGGTATTGGCTACCGTTGGCGACGCTCACTGGTTACCGGAATAACAGGTGAGATCACAATTGGTCTCGCTGTCACGATGAGCTGCCGCAAAAATCAGTGGGCGATACCAGGCTCCCCTTTCCAAGCATTGCCCTCAATGAGGGCTGGTCCCACTACTTGCCATACTTGCAGCAGCGGCATCTAGCCAAATGCATCACTGAGAAACCGTTCACCGTATTGCAGTTTCCTTGTTGCTATGTTTCTAGGGGTGGCCAAGAGATAGTTGTCGCCACGTCATCAGAAGGGAAGCGACACGTGCCACGATCGGCGAGCGCTGCGACTCCTGACGCTCAAGGAGCCAGGATAAGCACTACCGCTACCGGCAGCCCCTTCACTGGACGCAGCGGCATCACGCCAAATGCGTCACTGAGAAACCTTCACCGTATTGCAGATTACTTGCTGCTATGTTTCTAGGGGTGGCCAGGAGATAGCCGTCGCCACGTCATCAGAAGAGAAGCGAGCGGCACTTGCCACGATCGGCGAGCGCTGCGACTCCTGGTGCTCACGGAACCTGGATAAGGACCAACGCGATCGGCAGTCTCTTCACTGGCAGCAGCGGCATCACGCCGAATGCATCACTGAGAAACCGTTCACCGTATTGCACGTTAGTTGCTGGGCATCTTTACCAGTCTATAAATTGTATGCGTTCCTAGTTTCCAAGTTGTTTTTGATATCCGCCGCTGCTACCACACTTGGCTGTGTATTGCAATGTCACCTGAGTGCTCTGCTTGTAAGCAGCAGCTCTTGTAAGCTGAGATATCTATTTCATGCACCGAGTGCGAGAATGCTGTTCACGCGGGACAGTGCTGTGGTGTATCAGATATTCTATCACGGTAACGAAGTGAATCCATTCGGCACAGTTGGAAGTGCGCGTCATGCCGTGAACAGCAATTCGAAAGCAAGAAAACTGACAAGCACTACGACAAAGCTTTCATAAAAGAAAAGATCGAGCAAGTAATGCATCTGAACGGAACCGTTATCGTAGTAGAACCTTCCATCGTACACATGTCAAAAAGTTTGATGATTTAATGGAAAAACTAAACCGCCAAGAACGTGAGATAGCATCGCTTCGAAATTGCCTTGAAAAAATAGAAAATAAGCACGTAATTGAAAACCAGTGGAAAAAGCAGGAACACCTCAATGACTTGGAATGGCGCAACAGGCGGCTGAACCTCTAGTTCAGTTCCATGGCATGGCCGTAACCCGAAATTAAGACCTGTCGCAAAAAGTCAATGACCTTGCTTCGAGTCTTCATGTGCCAGCTTAAATGAATAGCGATGTCTGCACAATCCACCGCCTCGCGGCCAAAAAAAAAGTAGCTGGGATAATTGTCCGGTATAACTGCCAAGCTGATCGCGACTTGTAGCTGCCTAAATAGAAGAAAGTTGAGGGAGGCGAAACGCCATGCCTGGATTGTCGAAACCTTACAAAACGAAATCGTAAGCAGCTATGCCTGACCAAGCAATGGGCGTCCAAAAACACCTATCAGTTTGCTTGGCATACGAACGGTAAGATCTTCTCACGAAATAAAAGCGCATACATAAGGTGCACGTTAAATCTGAGGCGATTGGACCAGCTGTTAAATTGTTGAAATATCTCATGTGAAGTGGTCAACAAATGGTGGTGTTACCAAGTAGTTTTTTCAATGCCGTAAAATTGAATGAATCGTGTGTTTGTTTTATAAAGCTAAACTGTCGTTCTGCAAAATCCAAAATAGAGGAAGTAGATGCCTCTTTCAACATTCTTCGTTATAGTTTTCAGTGGGCATTTTAACCGAAACATGGTACCACCAGTTCTCTCTAATGTATACGCCAGCGGCCTACTCTAATTTTTTTGTGACACGACGGCTAAAATCTGGAGGTGGCGTATACGTTCTTGTTGGAAGGAACCTAAACTGCTATTTTGAAGCTGAGTTCACATGCGTCACAGGTGATTACGAGGCGGTCAAAGTCATGCGTGGTTCGCAAATGATTGCAGTTTTCTACAGACCGCCAGCTGGGTGCTTGACTACTTCCTACGCATTTTTCGAACGCATGCTAGCATTTGCTACAGAAAACAAAATTAAATTTGTTTCAACATAAATATACGAGAAACGGATTCCAAACAAAACAGCATCCTATCAATAATAAACTCGAATGCTTTTGAGGTTGTCCGGACATCCGCAACTCGTATCACAGACACGTCATGTTCACTGCTAGATTTCTTCATAACCAATCACGCATTATTATCTCTAAAGGCGGACGTCATACGTGCCGGCATTAGCGACCACCTACCGGCTTACATGCTAAGAACTAAACAAACGGAACGTACTATAACAAAACAAACTAAGCTTTTTAAGCACTTTTCAGGTGAAAATATGTTCAAATTCAGAACTATGATAATTTTCATTCCCTGGGCCAATTTATTAGAAAGTGGCGATGCCGACCTCGCCTATGAATAATTTATTGAGTCGTTTCCTCCTATTTACCACAAATCCTTTCCGTTAAGAACCGTTAGGGAAACCAATAAAATTCAAAACTTTCGATAAGCAAAGATATTTCCACACAAATTAAATCAATAAATCGACTATATGCAAAATTTATTAAGAAACGAGATAGATCATTCCGGGATGAGTACAAGCATAAACTTAATAGTCTTGTCACTATCATCACAAATCTCAAGACAGCTTATTATAATGCCGTATTTTCTCAAAATGCTGACCGGTCTGACCTTACATGGAAGGCAGTTAACACTGTTCTTAAGCGTTCCCAACCAAAACTGCTGATTGACACCTTTTTTTATAATGGGGAAATTATGAGAGGAAACTGTTTGGCCACTTTCTTGATTGATCACTTTGATGGACCGTTCTCGGAATCTCGCGCGCAACAAGATTCATTATTGTTACAACCCAACCCAAACTTAATATTTTGATGTCCTACCACTGAGCAGAAAGTTATATCTACACTTATAAACTTAAAAAACCGCAGCGCGTGGGACATAGACATGAAAATTAAACTGGTGAAGCATGCTGCGGACGTCGTTGCACCTTGTCTAACCCATATTTGTAACATGATTTGATCCTAAGGCTTGTTTCTTAAAAAAATGCAGATGGCGAAGGTGGACCTTATAATAAAGAAGGGGATGAAAAGTTACCTAAGAACTATCGTCCAATGTCTATCATACCGGTATTCTCTAAAATAACTGAAAAGCTTATACACGCCAGGTTATCCGATTTCCTTAGCAAAAACCTATCGCTACGTTTTTCAACCTGAATTTCGCAAGCACTGCCCCAAAGAAACGGCTTTACTGAAACAGAAAGAAATAATTATGCATACGTCTTCGCAAAATAAACGGATATTAGGTATATACATTGATTTTTCAAAATCTTTTGATCTCTTAAATCAGCAAAAATTACTGGATGAACTTCAATCGTATTACACAATTACACACGCCGATTACACAATCTTGTTGATAACTGGTACGACAACTGAGGATGTTCAGGAAACTAGCAATAATATCCTACCCGTGTTGCAACTTGGGCCAGGCAAAATTCTCTACTAATAAATACAGACAAAAGCAAGGCTTTTCATTTCAGGCAAAAGAAACAAGAAATGTTTCCCCACTAACACTTATGATCGATACAAATAGAATTGGTAACTACTATTAACGTGTTGAGAGTCCACTTCCATTGCATCTTTACCTGGAATCAATATATCAATGAAGTGCATCTGAAATTGTGCAGAACTGTTGGCGTAAATAATAAAAATCTATACACACTTCAGGAACGCATTAAACGTTTGTTGTTAATTCCCTTATCTTGCCGCACTTCTACTCCCATTTAGTATGGGGTACTACAACACAAACAAATATGGTCAGGTTATTGACCCTACAGAAAAAAGGCCTTAAGAATTATTGCGAATGTCCCCTATCACTACCACACAATAGAGCTTTTCACCCGATTCCTTGTCGTTAATGTACTAAGCCTTTACGATTTCAGAATGTTAAACTCCTTTAGTGTAGCTGTTAAAAGCCGCAACTAATTCTTTAGTGACAAATCTAACCTAACAAAAAACGCTTTGGCGTACAAAACACGTTTTCCGTCATTATGGTACACGCCGACACCCCGCAACAATTACAGTCCCCATACAATTACGTATAACGTCCCGGTTATGCTAAATAGATACGACACCACTTTTATTAATATATACCGCCTTTCTCCAAAAAATCTCAAAACACTCTTTGTTTTCTCAAAAATCTTTGTGTGTCAGTTTTTCTCTTTTTTGGGGAAATTCGCAATTGTATAAAGTATTTATTGGTCACTGTTTCCGGCGTTTTATGTATACAGCCTTCCTTAAAAAATTGATTCCACTTGCGGAAAAAAAGTTATTGTAGGTAGTGCTTCTTTTCCCATATTGTTGAAATTGTATAATTATTACCCCTCCCGCTTCCGCTAAGAACAGCCATTACTGTGATTTGATTTGATTATGATGTCTTTATTTTATCGGTATTTTATGTGTGTGTGTGTGTTTGTGCGTGTATGTGTGTGTGCGTGCTTGTGTGTGTCTTCTTTTCTCTCGGTTAATCAAAAAGATGTGTAATAAAATAACATGGGATATGGTCGTGATATCCGCTGTTGCCGGAAACCGGGCCAGCCACCTTGTCAAGCTGTTTGTAACTGTTGCTTTTTGAGGTTGTGCCCTCCTTTTGTAAAAGTAAGAAAATAAAATATTTGATTTGAATATATTGGTCATGATGGAATGGTTATCATAATGACCCAGAACGTTTTCACGCACGTTGAGCAGCTGCACCAGCACCAGGCGGTGCCGTTGCCATTAAAACATGAAATGCTTCTTCATCAAAACGACCCAGAAATTCTCAAAAACTCGTCGCAGTAGAGATATCAAAAGTTGCAGTTACTTGTTTGGGCACCTTTAAAGCCGGAATGCTGGAACTTAAGGAACAAAGTCTGCTTCGATTAATATCTGCGGTTGTCGTTCATTCACGATGTCATACTTCCCTGTACTTTATTATTTCGGTGTTGCTTTTTTTCAATTTTGTACCAACTACAATAAAAACCTGCCCATTTTTTCTAGTATATGCCAACATTCTAGGAATACCCAAGATGAAAAAAAATTGTGGAAAGCGACTCACGAGGCTACTATTGGGCCGGTAGGAAACGTGTTAGTGTACCATTAGCAATTATAGCTTCTTTGCTTACATACGTTGTTTGCACTTTTGGAACACACAGTTCAAAACGTCCGACAAATTTCGTGCGTAGTTCGCCAAACGGGTTTATTTAAACATGAAAAAATTTGAAAGATATTTCTTGCTACACACAAGAAGACAAGCATCGAGTACCCCGCGCGGTGGCTCAGTAGATAAAGATTTGCGCTGCTGAGCACGAGCTCGCGGGTTCTATTCCCAGCCGCTACGGTCGCTTTTCTGAAGGAGGCGAAAAAACAACAATGCCCGTGCACAGGAGATTTCGGTGCGCGTTGAAAATCCCCAGGTGGTCAAAATTAATTCTGAGCCCTCCACTACGTGCGCCTCATCGCGTGCGTTGCGTTTGCGGGTTAAACCCCACAATCAATCAACAAACACTGAAATGCAGGGCCGAAAAAATAGTTGATACGGAATTGTTTTATGACTGGAGATTGCGCTGTCAGCGATTGCAAACGCCCATGCACTGTTTGTTCGAACATTGGCATCAAAAAAGACACGTGCAAGCGGGCGGCAGCTAGTGGAAATGTTTTAAAGCAAAGCTTTCTACCTCTACCCCCCAAGGGTTCTTTCGCGACCATTGGTGTCACCAGAAAACTCCAGAGAACAAATAAAAAAATTTACTGGCACCCCCGGGTTTCGAACCTGGAGCTACCAGACTAACAAAGCGAGAGCCTATTGTCTTACCGAATTATGAAGACGCGGACGACAGGTGGTGTACTCAAGAAGCACATCTACGATTTTACCCCCTGCGTTCTGGCTGAATGCCATGTGAATGCGTGACGCGACCAAGAACACCCGTCTAACGGCCCTATGCGAACCTTGCTGACGTGCTAAGAGTAACAAAAATTAAAAAAAGCTCACACCAATGCATGGAATCTCAATTCTAGTACGCCAATGTCCTGAAGCCTGTGGCCTCCAGTATTCACGTAAAAAATCACAGCTCCTTGTCGTCCGCCCTCACGCCAAATCAAGGAATACATTCAGATACTCCTTCATTATCAGGCTACCACTCCAAGCCCCAGCATCAAGATCGTGGGCCTACATCTCTAGACTAACACCAAGAGTGACGTATCCTTGCAGCGCCTCAAAAACAGCATTAATCAAATCGTACAAATGATCGAGAGAGTTCCTACCAAGAAGAGAGGCCGTAAGGAATCCGGTACCTTTCGATTAATTAAAGTTTTTGTCCTCTCGAGAGCCACTTACGTATACCCCCTCTCTTCTTCCCGAGAAGGAGGACATAGAGATGCTTTATATAATGATTAGAAAGGCGCTTGAACAGGCCATTGGTATTCTCATGAGTGCGTCCACACATAGCTCTGCTTAGCACGGGGCTCCACAACACGGTAGAAGAGGTGATAGAAGGCCATCTTTCTAATTAGAATGTCCGACTCAGAACCGTGGTGGGTATCCGCATGCCTCACCAGATTGGCTGGGCAGCCCAGAATGTCACCCGTCTTGACGTACTCATAGACCCTTGGCGAGTAAAACTAAAGATGCTCCCGTTGCTTAGAAATACGAACGCCTCACATGACGAGGGTCACCGAAAAGCACAGGCTCAAGCGCTAAACACCACCCTCGGTGGGCATCATGCAGTTATCTACACAGACGCCTCCAAAATCGAGGGCAGCAATATGCAATCATCGTGGCTACCTCCAAAACCAACCTCCTTGTGTGTACCTCGCTTAGGATCCGAGAAACGACGGTAGCAGAAGAGGCAGCCATCACCTTGGTTCTCACTCAACCAGGGGTTCGGAGGGAAGTCACCGGCTCCCAGCATGCCTACTGGAATTACCAGTAGGGTTCGGTGTCCTGACCTGCACTGCGCGTGCAAAAAAAAAACACTCCCCAAACGGTTCCATTCAGCTCATCTGGACACCCCCTCACGCTTCATTGGATGGCAACGAATACGCGCATCAACAAGCCTGCACTTTTACCTTCCGTGCTGTGGAGCTGCACGAGGACAGTCACACTCTTGTCACGTTCAGGCAGATAACCCAGCATTATCGCCTTCTGAGACCGCCCGTACCTTCACCTTACCCTGATTTTTCCAGAGAACAACAAACTACCCTACGGCTCATACAATCCGGGCTCCTTCCCACAGGCTACGCGTCTTCACTTAATGCATCCGAATCGCTGCGACGCTGAATGCAAATTTTGCTCAGAAGTAGGAACACTCCGCCCGTAATCTGGGTGAGCGACTTTAGCCCTTAGCACCCTCCTCTCTTTCCGTCAACTACCCGACAAGAGCAATGGCAGATGCTGCTGTCCAGGCCCTCTCTACCTCCCCAGCTTCAGAGGGTGGACAGAACACAGGCCGCGCGGACTGCATATGGGCCCCACAGAAGAAGGAATCACTCCCCTGGGCTGCACTCTGGGCCGTTCTGAAATCTGAATAGTATTTCTTCTTCCTACTGCTCCTCCTACTCCGCCTCCGCCGCCTCTGCCGCAAATCTTGTCGCCTCCGTCCGCGGCGCAGACAGAGAAGTCAGATCGTTTAACACCGGGCTGGAGCTTACCTTAATTTAATAAAACAAGTTTCCACTCTTGTGCTACACCAATAAAACTCAACGAACGGCCGTTCATGCATTACGCATTGATTTACCCTACCAAGAATATCTCTTTGACGTAATAAATGGCGTGGTTAAGTGCATTTCACTTCTGTCTGGTTTTACTATTTGTACAGCGATGTGAGGGAATTTAAGTGACGTCGAATGGGTAATCATTGTGGCTGCCGTTTACGGCTTTGCTTTCCAACCACATTCAGGGGGTGGATTGGCGCTATTTTTTGTTTGTGTTTTGCTTCATTATTATTTGCATCTAAACAAACTCTTTGTCGATGGTTATGGTCGAGAAAATGTAGTTGTTTTTTTGTTTTACTGCCTGCATGTTATACCTGGGTTTTAATGTGAGCTCCAGTCGAGTTACAGTCGAGTTACAGTCGAGTTACAGATACAGATACCAGTCGAGTTACAGATACAACGCCTGGACCTTCAACATGCTGTGGAATATCGGCCCGAAGTTACATTAATTCCTCATCTCCATAAGCATGGGACGCCATCAACAAATGATACCCTCCCCATTCCGTACAGGAGCGTGACCACTGAGCCACTAAGACTCATGGGCAAAGAATTCAATAAAAATACACCAAGAATGGTCACATATCGAAATATAAAACAGAAATCCGAGGAGCCAGCGGCGAGATTTGATTATTATGTAAGTGCCATCAATTTTCTCAACCTGTAATAACAGACTTTAGCATCAAAAGACAGCCTGGACGCTGGAACAAGGATCTTAGCTGCCAACCGTACACTAGGGTGTATGGTGGCATCGGGTGGTCCAAGCATTTGTGGACGCTGGGGCCCAACACGGCATTTAGTTGCCGGGATGCAATCTCCATGTCAATTGTAAGCGAATCAAACCTGCATTTCTGACACACTCCGCACATTTTCTACTATGCTCATGTTGCTTACGGCCATCACTGAAGGAGCGCCGGCGCTAATTTTGGCCCTCCTTCAAGCCCTGGAAATTCTTCTGTACACCTTTACAGGGATTCTAGAATGACGATGCGGGTGTTGCACCGAGTAACGTCCTACTCGTATGGCTCAAGTGGCATTCGAAAACTTCTGGACCCTCACCCTTGCCCTGTCCGAATGCTGTAGATCCAGCGCAATACACTCACCACTCACACTGCGGTAGATAGTTCCTGACACCTTACGTTTGTTCTATGACCACTGCCCTTGGTAGCAACTGACCCACGTCACCAATTCGTTCGACGAAAGGAAGTGCTGCTCTTCGCCGTGCACGCTCTTATCTCACCGTTTGTAACCGAACTTTCCAGTGGGCTCTCTCGCTGGTAGGTCGTTCTGGTGCTACGGCTTCGAGTTGAAGATGCCCTCTTTCATGAGGTAACTAGGGCGTGGCCACCATGATACCAATTCCCGTTTACAAACAACTGCCCCTTCTGGGTGGCTCTTGCCGAAGACGTCGACACTGAACCTCGGTTATGGACGTGCTTTATCCCTAATTGCAGCGTGATCACGACACCTGTCCGGCGCTAGTCTGGATGCTTGAAGATCCCATGATCTCCAGCAATGGCTGCGGAGTCCCCACCATCGCCCTCTTCTGCACTTACTCCGGAAAACGTGTGACAAGTGGTAGCGTTAGGACTTTAGGTTATGCCGAAGGGCATACTTTCGCAATCAAACTTTGGTGGCAGATCACTCCTGCCCGAAGTATTCTCGCGGGGTGAATGGGCCATAGGTGAAGGGCCTATTTAGTGAGTCACAAGTTACATTTAACGTCAAGATCGCCAAGAACGGACCACAGTGACGCGAGAAACTTGTTTCGTAGTCTTTTATTTTAACTATAGAAATGGTGAGCAGCGTTCATGGCTCTAAATGAGAAATATCGTCCGTGAAGATAAGACGAAAACTGCAGTGGAGCGGTGCTATGCTTTCAACTGAGATTTTTCTATGTGTTTAATGTAACGTAGTCGTTCAGTCTATCTTTTCCCCGTAGAGGATTCATTTACTACGCAAAGTGCGTATTCTTTAGCGCAAAGGCATTCATCTTCACCTGAAGCTCTAGAAATACCCCTAGAGTTTTACTAATAATGGTACTGTCACGGGGTGTATCATGTACGGCTGAAAGACCGAAGGGCCGCCGTTGACGTTGATTACTTGTATTTAAGGGGTGACTTCTTAAGATACATGGCAGGGTATTGTGGTGTAACTAGAATACTATTTGAATAGAACAGAAATCTTGGTGAAATGTTTTTGGATTAGCTGCCAATAACACTTTAGATTTTTTTTTGTAACTGTCCCGGTACTGCAAGTGGTTGGCCTGTGTAGAACTGATTAGTGTAAAATATATTGAAAAAATGTTGACGAACCGCACCTCAACAATAAAGCTGGCGTGCATTTTTTTGGTACCGTGACTTTGACACGGGTCATTTATTTTTCTAATATGGAGTCTTACTCATATAAGTTAGCTATAGGATATATTACTGAGATTATCTCGCTACTGTTTTAATAACTGCAGTCATTAAAGCCGCAGAGGTGCTCTGTGGCTTTAATTCTATCTTATTTATTGTAGACGCTTTGAAATCATCGCACTTTATTATAAATAAATATGGCGCCACCTTTGTCAGCGGACTTGAATACTATGAAAAAGTGCTGTTCTAAATGTCTCTGCGCTTTCTGTTAGCTCCATGACATTTTTTGTATAGCGTTTTATTCCTTTACTTAGATGCCATTGCATGTTCTACGTCTTTCATTTACATAGCTCACATTGAATAACTTTAACAGGATGTCTTGCTTAAACAATGCGGTGAAATCTAGGACAACACCTTGCTACATTTCGCTTTAAATGAGAGTGGTATGTTTTGTTTGAATATGTGGTTGAGGTTTGTACTTTTCTGCTGAAGCGGAGAAACGCTTAGCGATTGCAATCTAGTGTCTGAATTTGCTCTTGTGATATGCCATAGTATTATTGTTTCGTCTACGTGGACGCAAATCTGTATACCCTTGGAGAGCGGAAACTTGCACAAATACCGGTTCCGGAATTGCGCGACAGCGCAGTGCGTCGTTATCAATCTATTATGTTTTTATGTGTGGTGGGGCCTCTATATGCAGTGGATACATAATACACGCTTCTGTTGTGGTACACATGACGGCCTTCGGCGCGTGTATCAACTGTTTTATAACTTGGATGAGCTAGTATTCCCAAAATGTCATATGATGGCACGTGGTGATAACTGCGGCGGTATCCACCTGCATCACCTGCTTACCACTGCAGGTACCATGTAATTAAGTGCCGAGCGCTACGGGACCCCCACCGGACGAACTTGCCGATGTCAAATTTTTTTTCGTGTGGGGACACGTTTTGACAAGGTGAATTTAGTACGTGCTGTGGACGGTGCTGTCTTGCTCAAATGAAAAGTGAGAACAAAACAGGCCTGCCTCACTCGTAGAAGGTAATTCACTCGCCTGGTGCAGTAGTCTGCAAATGGAAGCGAAATCCCTTTCAATACTAAGCCGTAAAAGAAGGTTTAGTATAAGGCCTAAACTTTCAAATATCGGAACACAAATTGTCGACAGATTTGCAGGATTTACCGAACAGAATCGGAATTTTATACAGCCTTACACATAATAGTGTGCTCCTTAGTGTTTGCCGGGTTTTATTGGCAGCATTTCGGGAACTAGAAGAGTATTATGGATAACGCTAACATCCGAACCGCGCTGGTAGTATGACGTGGGTCTTGGTATGGATTGAAATAGGGAGAGGATGAGAGAAGTAACACATATTTTAGGAAATACATGACAGATCTATCAGACAAGGGATCACGATAGTTATTTAATATGTCCTCCCAAAATCCACAAGTTGGCAGGAAGTTAAAAAGGAAAGGGGCGGGGTAAACAAGATGAAAATAAAACTTGCATTTTTGTGGAGCCTAGCATTAGAGGACATGTTTGTTCTACCTACTGCCATTTTTCTTAGGGCTTCCATGTTTGTGGGCACCTTCAAACCGCTGTAAAAGATTTTCCATGCTTTCGGTTTATGCTAAATTAGCGTTTTCGGTCGTTTACTTTCAAAGAAGTTCCCGACAAACTGCGGTGACAAACAAAATGCACATGACAGCTTTGGACTTATGAAATAAAGGAATATTTGGGTGATTAGTTAGACAATGCTCAAGGCCACCTACAGTGTGAAATAAATGGGTGGCCTACAGTGATTACGTGCTCGGCATAATGCATTAGCCCACATGCATGTGCCATAGGTGTAAGCACAAAGCATGCACCGAAATTTATACCAAGCCCACCTTCGTGGCACTATGAAAAGTTAATGAGTAGCAAATGATTACTTTTCCTTTCAGCTAACCTACCTCAATCTTTCCCATCTTCTTCTCTGTGGTCTCCACTTTACCACTGTCGCAAGTATTTTTACACCCCATTTACTCCCCCGGCCCGCGCTTGCTCTTTTGCAGGTGAAATTTCCGCCCAGCTGAAAAACGTCCTGAGTACACGTTCTTTCCCTTTCGGTGACAGCACAACTATTAGTATTTTTTTCACAACGGCCCCTACACACCGCTTTATGTGTAATCTCTCCGTGGGGTGTTTGCCTAATTTTAATTTATTTATCGGTTGAAGACATTTTTTTGGTTAAAAGTCGCCTCCGCAGAAGCGCCCTATTGGGAGCCGCTGACCACTATGGCTGCGTGGTCGACCGGCATATCCGCGGTTGCGGGAGGAGAACTCACCAATTATGTCCCCTTTCACATTTCTGTTTAGTGCCCGAAAGCTCGCTTGCAAACAGGTCGTTTGGTAAAAATCAAAAATTACGGTGGCCTTTATACGCAAGAATCAAGCATAGTACTGGTTCTTTCGCCGAATTCTGATATTGGCGGTGATGTCCCCATTACACATAGATTGGTCATTTACAAAATCCTCGCAACGGATCTGCTTTTGAGCCTTATTATCTCGTTGCCTGTTAGGTTATTTTTTTTTGTCTCCTATAGTTTGATTGCGTTTTCCTCGTTTACGCGCAGGTTTCATTTAGGCCCTAAACAGACGAGGATATCCGCATACGTTTCGAAGTTGCTCGCATCCTACCGCTATTGGTTCAATATCAAAATCATGTAGCACGTAGTAATTGCAAAAAGTAATTGTCGGGGAGTCGGATAGTATCTTCTGTCTTGGTTTTGCTTTTTCTAATTTCTCTACTGGCTTACGTTATGAGGACCTACTACCTTCGTGAGTTATCTATTTACATTCGCCATGTAGAATTCGCCATGAGGCTGCCCTGCTTAGGCACCTTTTGCATGGAAGACCAGTGGGTAAGCCCTACACAAACGGGTCACTGTACGCTTAAATCCAATCCTTTTTTTTCTTCTCAGGGAACCAGGTAATAATGAAGCCTTGGACCTCTGTGCCCGCAACCTTGGAGGAACTCGGAAGATCATAGGCTGCATTTTCAGTTTTGTCGTCGTGCTGCGCCAAATGACCCGTTTAAAAGAATGGACGTACGGCGTAGAGAGGTCTACTTTAGTCGAGAAAAAAGGAAGGTAAATAAATGGTTTTGAAATAAAAGAAGCGGTCTTGGCAAAAATACAATTTCTCATATTCTCCAGGGCACCCTTGAAAAAAAGTAGAGCGTCAAATTTTATTGTTTTCACAATTGTAACTTTTTTGCGAAATTCTGTGAATATAGTAACAGAATTTGTTTGGCCGAAACTTAACCGGGGAGTGCCTAGAGGCCAATTCACAAGACTCCTGAATGATGCTGGCCACCAGGAAGCCCTTCAATTGTTTGCAACTCCCTACCCGCGGTTGTTTGTTTTGACATTTTCGGGAAAACGAACGCCGTGCATGGCATAAAATTTATATCCGAAGTCTCAGTGCACAACCCCTTAACCACAGTACCTACAATAATAAATAACCTAGACTATCTCAAACGTGTTATTACATAGCGAGCCCAAGTCAATGTTCTTGCTTTAATTGAGTTGTGATGTCATCTGCTGAAGGTTTTTCCCTGATCCGGGAAGATGGCTCCCTGTGCCTGAATTGTGGTAACCTACTGGATATCAATAATGGAACACCTTTTACTGAGATTGAAATAAAGAATGGTGCACGCCGGCACCCGATGCGGTGGTTTCCTATTTTGCGGGACCTTTATGGGTCCACTAATTGTTCTCCTCGAGGCACCAGCTGTTGTGAATGGCGAGATGATATTTTGGCAGTAAGGTCTCTCATCAGTCTACCGGGTTGGGGTCGGGGTACGGGTGAAAGTGTGTAGGGGGTTTGTTGAGATTACATGCGCGACAGTGCCGTCTCTCTTGCAGAACGGACAAGTGTTCTCATGTTCTCTCGGGTACATTTTGTGCAGAAGAGCTTGGTGTGCGAGCGACCCTGCCTGTAATCGGCGCAGTGTGGTCTGCGGCCGTCTACTTAGTTGCTTGTGTGGTTTCGAATGCCACGCTCTTCTTTCGGTCGATCTCCTTATAGCTCGTGACGGGGTTGCGGTTGCTCTTCCTCGGCCCAGATGGCTAGATCTAGGGCATAGTGGTCGGTGGTGACATTGCCTTCCACCAGCAAGTGCAATGTACCCACAAGAGCTCGGTGACTCATCCCTGTGTTAGGGGATGTTTTTTGAGTATAGGTGCTGCCGCGGAATAGACAATTCCCTTCTGATAGCTTGCGTACGCTTTTTTTTTGAGTCGCTAACCACTGTGCTTGCCTACAGCGAGCGTTGCTTGAGCCACCACTATGGGTACATCTACTGCCCTGGTCGGGACGGCAGTCTCAAAAACGCGCAGGTCTTCAGCTCGTCGATGTCCGTTACGGCCATCACGGCCTTCGTTTGTGTCTTGTGAGTCAGACGTCGACGTACCGGACCGGGTGGTCTCCCTCCAGTTTGCGTCCGCCTGCCCTTATGCCGCTCCACTCTCATGTTGCGAGGTAACGGTTTGGTTGTGAGGGATTCCCTCCATTCCTGAGAGAGTGGTGCCTCTTCCGTCTGTGGTTCAACCTGCCATCCAATCTTTTGTAGGACGGCTCTTCCGTGTTCTGTCCTGCTCAGGCGATCTCTCTTGTTGGACAAGTGTCTTCGATGACTTCGTCCGTGGTGTTGAGGTTGCACATGGCCATCAGTCTCTTTGTTGACGAGCAGAATGGCAGACCCATGGCTATCTTGGTGGCGTTACGCATCACCGTGTTTAGCTTTTCACGGACCGGCTTCGTTAGCCGGAGGTATGAGGCGGAGTAGGTTATGCGGGATACGACGAATATGTACAATAGCCGCAGTGCGTCTTCTCCTTTCAGTCCGCGGTTGCGCTCCGGAAGTAAACGTATCACGCTTCTGATCTTTTCCGTCGAGTGCTTAATCTTGGTGAATGTGGTCGAGGCCTTTCCGTCTCCCCCAAGTGACAGGCTCAAGTTCGGATCTGTTCTATCCGTATTCTGTCGGTATGTCGGTATGATTTTCTGGGGCACCACCTCGTAACCAAAATTTCGAAATGGAAGCATAGGCTAGAAGTTGATGCACGATGTGACAGTGTAAAATGGACTCTTTGGAATGGGAGCTGCGTGGTTGTTGTGAGCAGGGAGGCAATTTTCGGAAATGAGTGAAAAAATGGACCAAAACTCTAAGCAGGCCGGTTTAAATGAATGACACTTTGAGAAAATGCAGCCTTGAGTCAAAAGAAAAAAATGACAATGTGCGAGCTCTTATCCCACACATAAAATTTACACATGAGGCTCAGTGTATTGGTAGTTCGAGTGGGCTACGGGCAATGTTGACCCAATTAAAAAAATACACTATCTTCCCGCAGGGAACCCTGACGAGAGGCGAAGCATCAGGGGGGTTCTCTGTGGTTCTATTGTGTTGTTTCATTTATCGGGGCACGAATGAGAACGTAATGTGCACCCCTATAATGCTTCACATCAACGCTGACGGTATTGTTGCTTCCGGTCGAACTCATCATACAACGACGTAGCAAACCGGCGCAGCCGATCTCTCCGAGAAGAATGAACGGGCGCGCGCAGCACGCACCAGCTTTATTCGCGGGTGAGGGGGGGGGGCTAGGGGGAGAGAGCATGCACCGCGCAGCTGCTTTATCACGGGCGAGGGAGCGGAGAGAGGGAAAGGGTGCGTGCAGCGTGCACCTGCTTATCGCTGGCCAAGGAGAGTAAAAGAGGAGGAGAGGCGCTGCGGACGGGGCACGCAGGAGTGACACAGACATGCGAAAGAGATGCTCCGCATCTAAAACAAAATGGGTATCATAAAAACTGAAGAGACCACATGTGGATTGACTGGAATTCGTTAATTACACACGGTGATAAATATATGTGGGTGTCAGACAGGGCTAAGTCGTATGTGTAAGACGTAACTGTTGAGAAACGTCATCTGCAGTCGTAGGTGAAACTGACATATAAAAATCAGGGATCGTGCCCGTTCCTGAAATCACGCTGAGTGGTAACTACGTCCCTTAAAAAAGGAACACCACTAGGTGGATTGTTAGCTGCAAAGCTCACATTCCTTCCTCCAATAAAACTGAAACATCAATGCCTACAACAATAAATGCTGTGCAGGTACGCTTACCCCAATCTCGCGCTGCAGGCAAAAATTCCTCTTGTGTCTTTTAACCGGCTTCGAAGGTTTTTGGTTGCACCACAGCAGCGTTGTGTGTGGGTCCGCGAAAAATACCACAACATTGTTTTGCGCCGCAGTGTCCTTGGGACTGCGCCTTTGGAGTGGTGCTTAATGTACCAGGCCATCTAAACCCTGCAGCCCTATTGCAACAAATGATGTGTAGGGCCGCAGCGGACATACATTGCCCAGTTATGCGCCCTAAAATTTCACCAAAGCGTACCTAACCCTTAAGGGCTGTTGGACCTTTCAGTCCTTAGCTGCACCACTACAGTAAGATAGTTGAAAGACACGTCTTGTTTGGATAAAGCTTCAATTGAACGTGGTGAAAGATCGTCACCCTATGCAGCCCCAAGGGGATGCGAAACCGCGTGAGGAGAAATATAAAAATGACCATGAGAAGCATCCTGTGCTACGATGGTGATTGAAACGGCGTCGCAACAGTCTCTCCCGCCAACAGATGACGCTAGGTGGCTTCCACAGGATAGTGTAATGGTAAAAACGCTTGTCGCAGGGCAACCAAAGAGTGCTAGACCAGACTATGCCACCGCGTCTGCCGATGAGATTTATTTTCCGATGCTACTAGGTTGTTTGGGCGCTGTCTTCCTCCAATTAAAGCGTGTTCCCTTTCGTCACAGGGCGCATTTTGTGGTTGGCTGGGCATCATAGATTGTCAGATAATCAGTCCTCTAATATATAGGGAGCAGTTTCACCCCTGTGGGTGTTTCTACCTGTGAACGTTTTGTTCCACCTTCGGCTCACGTCACGATGTGTTTGCAAGCCCGGTTCCGGTGGTGAGTGTTTGAATGACTGCAGATGTTGTAGCACGAAAAGTTAAAGCGAACAGAGGCTGTCCTTCTAGGTTTAGATCTTTTTCTGATTGCGTGTTTTAAAAGACTTTTCTTGTAGTTGTACCACCTGAAATGCTCCCCGTTTCGATTGCTTGTGTTCTTGTATTCCTTGTCTGCACCCCGTACATTTTTGCTTAATGCCCCACCTATGGCTTGCAATGACGCCTCCGGCCTCGTTCTTTCATTTTGCAATTGTGTATCTTTGACGCGTTTTGTTTTGCAGATATTAGATCAGGAAGCTTTGCAGTTTATTTTCGCTGCTCGCTGGAGTTCCAAATATTCTGGGGCTTGAAAAAATAGTATCCAACCGCTAAGTCTGCAAAATGCCTAAAAATTTTAGGGGTCCTGTGAGCGAGTTTTACGAAGAGATTTTTTGTTCGAAGCCAGCAACTGCAAAAGGGTCGTTGCTGGTCTGTTTACAAATGTTCATGGGCTTCTGGCAAGATGTCATTCTTGTGCATATGAATCACCTTTTCAATAAGAGACTCCGCTCCCATCACGGGATCGTACATGCAGAGGTAGACTTGCAGAAGGCTGTCACCGTGTAGTGGTTTCCCAGTCTCCAGCTTCATGGACGAACCAGCATGTTTCAAGACCAGGTTGACCAGTTTGAGAGTCCTATTCTCCATTTCGTTTTCAGTACGGCCTGCTCTGCGCACGGATGCTACATTTCTCGCCGCACATCCCGACTTTTAGTTGGTTCCTGCATTGCTCCGTCAAGTTGACGTTCTTGAGTTAACGAAAGCACCGTCCAGTATTGGCGCGAATCTTTGTTTGGCGAGAAAGCCCGACTTATGCGGAAGCAAACGTTTCGGTAGAGTGAGTTCCAGACTGGCGAAATAAGCACTGTTGCGACCGCCTCACCGAGGATTCCAGTGCACTTGCTACGAGAACGTTATTCGGATAGTTGGGCTTTTGTCCTTTTGTCAACGGCTTCCCGACACATCCACAGGTGGTATAAGAAACCGAGGAGCCGTTGAAACTAGTGCTCGGGCTGGGCCGTGCGTCCGAATGTGTCACCATGTGGCTGCAGATGGCGTTTAGCACTTCCAATGAAATCCCAGGATCAGGTACGTCGGCAGGACATTTAGCAATATTTTATGGAGAAAGGTTGAAGATGTTGTCGAGCTTCGACCAGGAGCCTGGAGGCTGCCGTTAGGAAACTGGACTCGATTACAAAGTTACCTCAGTTGTCGGTCGCGGGATGATGGCGGGACAGGTTTCAAGTCGAGGAGGCCTTGCAGATAAACTTGCACGGTGACGTGGTCATCTCCGAATCGCTTTTTGAGTATCTCGATGGTGACCTTGTAGCAGTCGCCGATAGTTTGCAGCTTTCTTATAGCCAACGCAGCGGCTCTAGTCATAAAAGTTAAAAAGTAACTCAACTTGTCAGCCATGCTGAGGCAATCATTGTTGTCAACGGCGTCCAAGAACTGCCTCCCGAATCGCCTATAAAAATTTCGGTTTCCGGCAGAGTTGGGCAGTTCTAATTGTGACGCTTGCTAGTTCCGGTTGGTGGTGAGTGGCCGGTCTCCGGGCGTAGCATTGGAGACCGTCATTCTCGCAGCTTCAGTTCTAGATTCGCTGGCATGCTGACAACCGTGCCGCAATATGGTCCCGCGACTAACGTCTCGCTGTCCACTAGGTGATCTGGTGTCTCATTAGAAATCGCCTCGTCCACTTACATTATGTTATCTTTCAGCAGAACATGCAAAGCAACCAATATCTACTACACTGACACCAGCATTCCAGATTGGACGGGTGTCAGAGTAATTGATGCCGGTGCCGTGCCTTCATTACACCAGTATATAAGTTCACCTCAACGCAACCGTTCATATGAAGACAAGTTAAATCGCGTGCGCCATAGAACACGCCTAACGTTTTACGCCAGACCCCGGTACAGTGTACATGTATAACGACACACCAGCCACCCATGCCAGCAACTTATCATTACTGGATTTAAAGAAACACCACACAGATACTAAAGAAGGTCCCCGATACAAGTCGGAAAAGCTACAAGGTGGTCTGGCTGGGTACCTGGGAGTGCGGAAGTGCAAACGACACTCATTGAACGCGGAGTTATTACCCTGTCAACTATCGCACGGGCTCTGGAGTAGCATGTTCTTGTGGAATAAAGATACTTTCTTCTTTTTTTATAACTGGCCGTAAATTGTGCCGACTCAATCCAGCAGTACACTTAGTGCGGCTGTCATGGCCTCTCAATTTCCTCCTAGCTGGTCTTCAGCTTCCGCCTAAAAGCAATTCAGTTGCCCCACTAAGCTACGGCATCATAAAAGCTGTCGTTCCATTCTGTCGCACGCAGCAGGGAGCTCGCTAGGGTCAATGGCGCCGTGTTTTTTTTTTCGGCTTTCCCGGATGTGTGTACCGGTGTGCATGGCGTCTAGAAGCCACAGGTTTTCCGCACTCTGAGATAGAAATCGGGGCTCTTGCGCTGCATCATAATGATCACAGAGCGGAGGGGCGGAGGGCGCTAGCGAACCCACAAGAGCATGTGACAGCTCATACGAAACAGACAGAATTAATTAAAAGTAGCGTCGTCTACTGCAAGAGTGATGAAAAGAAAACCTCAACAAAATCTGTTCAGCAAGTTACGGCGATATTCCAGCTATTTTCTGAATCGACCTTATATTTTTACTTTTCTGACGGTGCGAGAAAGGATGTAGAAATGCTTGCTGTCTCCTTTTTAGACACATTCAACCATGTTTCACTGAATGTTTAGCGACATAGCATCATCGCCCTTTGCCACGTCACTTTTTTTGTACCCAAATTGTCAACAAGGGTACCTAAATTACGATTTTGGAGCACTACGTCTTTCTGTAGGAAAAGTACCCCTCTGCCGAATATTACAATAACGGAACCAAAACTTCCGCGACTGATGTCACGTGCTCCGTATTTACCCAATTTTGGTGTGTACAGAACGAAGATTATAACTACCTGCATTTAATGAGCAAAGATACAGCTATTTTAAAGCAAAGCTTGCTACCCCAACCAGCCAACGATTTTTTCGCGGCGAGGGGCAAAATAAACTCCAAACGCGGCGAAGGTGGCAGCGGGGAGAGAGGGCAGGAGGGGGGAGGATTGAGGGCGGGGTTCTCGCGCAGCACACTGTACATGGCACGGCGAATTTACCCAGAATTGCCCGTGCGGAGCAGCCGGCTCATCGGCTGGCGCGTCGGTGGTACGGCTTTGTCATCTGCTTAAGTGATGGTTGTTTTAAGATTTTCTTGCCCTAGCTTCGCGTTCGTTGTACGCTTCCTTCGCTGGGGAATTATTTGGTCGTATGACAAAGATAAATTACGATTGGTTTGGAAGGCCGAGAAAACAAAATGTAGAGACCACTTACAGACACCTGGCCGCTAGATAAACGCTACCTTTTGCGCACTGCTTTGCCAAATGGGACTCGGTTTCTAAATTGGCGAATACGAATTCGGTTGTGTTTTACAAGTTAATTAAAAAAGATGAAGGAGCAACTGGTTGTGGGAAACAGCAAATGTAAAAGTTCGTCACCTTTTTCGCAATTCTCAAACTTATTATACTAAGTAGTTTTAATCGGTGTAAACGGGAAACACTAAGCTCACATCCCGAACTGTTTCGGTCTCTGGGCTTGCGTCGAGTGGTGGTGTAGCTAAGAGTTAGCAAATCATGATGGCTAGGTTCCGCTTTCTCACTGTTTGAAAGACACTCCCCTCCGTCTTCTTTCTGCCGACCCCCGGCAGGGCTACAGCGGCGGCGTCCACCACCCTAGCTTTGCTGTGTCCGACGCTGCTGTGTTGGGGACGCGCCCCAGCCAATTCCAGGTAACGGCTGCTCGCAGAAGGTCTGGTTTCACTCTTTGTACCGCCACGTGTGGGAATTCATGTGATGTCATACGGGCAATTGTTGTAGGTGTCGCTTAAAGCTTTTCTTTTCAATCACCTTCATAGCGTGGAATGGAGGCAATTTTTTTCGCAATAATGTTGCCTTATTTTGCCATAGTTTGCAATATCACATCCCTACGTTTCTTGTTTGCAGAGACTATCTTTGTGCAATGCGTAATGTTCAAAAATTCTTGCGAAAGCCACGTAATGATTCTTGCTTTTAGAATAATTACATCGGCTGAAATCGATAAAGGGCTTTGTGTATAGTACCAGGCCACTCTGACCGACAAGAGTGAGGTCGCTGAGAAAAGATCCACTACTGCTGTGCGCTGGTGCAGAGTGGACGTTACCGCACGAGAGAGCTAAATCACGCCACGCATCAGACAACCCATTCGGAAAACGTGTCAAGAGCACTGCAAGGAACAAACAGACGACATACTACATGTAATAAAAAACACGGAGAACAATACGCAACTTACTCACAAAAAGGACTCTCGGAAGTTGCTGTAGCCAGGTTACGGTTCGGCCACACATGTTTGCCTCACTCGGAGGTGCTCAAAGGATGTACAAGGCCGCATACAGCATTTGTTGACTAGGTCTGTCCCTAACCAACACACTCAATAAATGAAGGCAACTCAGCACAACACGACTCAAACCACTTTGAGAACTAAATAACACCGTCTTGCACTAGGGCAATGGCAATTTGTATCTGGCTATCCTGTGGTTTCCAACCTGCGTGTTTTCAGTTTTTTTGGGATCAAAATACCAAACCTTATACCTTAGGAAGCATAGTAACAGCGGCAACCTTTACACCAACCATCTTTACTGCCTTTTGTTTTATTGAACTCTAACTTTTAATAAAAAACTAGTATTCACAACGGAGAACTGTTTTAAAAACGCTTTTTGCATTCTATTATTTATTTTTATTTACAGAATACTGCAGGCCCATTTAAGGGCCCCAGAAGGAGGGGCAAAAAGATAACACTGCACACAACTGTAAATCAGCAAGAACAATAAAAAGATACAAAAAGATACATCATGGGTTATGGTTCAATATGATCAAGTGCTTCTACAGTGCCGGTTAATGACTGAGGTAGGCAGTTCCAGTCGTTTATAGTTCGAAGAAAGTACATGTATTTGAAAATGTTTGTTCTGGTGAAATACGGTGTTAATGAATGAGTCTGCCAATGCGGGGTTTGTCTTGTCGTAAGCGGTTTTAGGTACAAATCACGGTTTACTGACAGCTTGTTGTTATTCAAAAGAAAAAGAAATCTGAGCCTGTGAATTTTCCGACGTTTTTCAAGTGTGGGTATACTGTTTTCTTTCATAAGGTTTGTGGGGGAATCAGTTCTTCGGTACTTGGAGTAAATAAAACGGACCGCTTTGGTTGGGATTTGTTCAAGGGCCTCGATATTTCTTTTTGTGTATGGCTCCCAGACGATTGATGCATATTCTAACGAGGGTCGTATAACAGTCATGTATGTTAGTTTTTTAACAGTAGAAGGAGCATACTTAAGTTTGTGCCTCAAAAAGCCAAGTTTACGGAAAGAGGATGCACAAACATTAGAGATATGCTTATTCCAGCTGAGGTTGTTGGTTAGAGTGACACCAACGTACTTATACTCAACAACCTCAGCTAGTGTCAGGGTACCACATTGATATGTAAATGGTAAAATAGTTTTTTTGTTGCTTACTCGCATAATTACGGTTTTGTCTGTGTTTAACCTCACCTTCCATCGCTCGCACCATGCAAAGATATTATGGAGGTTAGTGTTTAGCAAGAGCTGGTCGTCATAGGAAGTGATCTCATTAAACAGCACACAATCATCAGCAAACAGTCTGATCTGCACCGGCACGGAAACACTATGAACAATGTCATTAATATAAATTGAAATTAATCACGGCCCAAGAACACTCCCTTGGGGAACCCCAGAAGTTACAGGGTGGGGGTCAGAGCAATTTCCGGCAATGCTCACAAACTGAACACGGTCACACAAATAGGAAGAAATCCAGGAAATTTTAAATTCAGGAAGGCCAATCGATTCCAGTTTTTGAATGAGCTTATTATGAGGAACAAGATCAAATGCCTTTGTGAAACCCAAAAAGATGACATCAACTTGACCTGCCCTATCTAAAATTTGTGAAAAACTGTGCACAACAGAGATAAATTGCGTTTCTGTGGAAACCTCTTTCCTGAAAGCATGCTGAACATACGAAATTATGTTATTTTTATTAAGGAACGTTATAATAAATTTACTATAATGTGTTCAAGCACTTTGCAAGATGAAGACGTTATAGAAGTTGGATGATAGTTTGGCACCAAATCTTTGTCACCCTTTTTGGGCACTGGAGCAATGCGTCCCACTTTCCAATCGCGAGGCAAGCGGCCGGAACGGATATAAGCACGGAAAACTATTTTAAGAAATTTCGATAACATCTCGGCATATCGTCGCAAAAAAGTGTTGGGAATTTGATCAGGACCGGTCGAAGTTTTAGTTTTCAAATTCAGGAGCAACGAAACAATACCGGGTAGAGATACAAGATCTGGAACGTCATCATTACTTCGACACACTCGGTGCAGTGGCTCGTTAGAGGAGGTAAAAACGTTATGGAAGTACAAATTGAAATGATTGGCAATCGTTTTCTTGTCGGCAATAGTTGCTCCTTCGTGCGTTATTTGCTCAACACAATTGTATTTTTGCTCAAAAAGTTCCAAAAGTTTTTGTGGGGCAGACGTATTAAAGTTGGGTAGAGTCTCCTCAAAGTATCTACATTTAGCTATCTTCACAACCTCGTTCAGTGTGTCCTGGGCAGAAAGAATAACGTTGCGTGGGACACCCTTGCGTTTAGGCCGCTTTAGTTTTCTTTTCATGTGCAATACGTTTCGCGTGATCCAAGGATTTGATTTGCGCGTTTTTTAACTTTGCTAGCTAGGGATAAAATTATCTAGACAATGCAGGCTAATTTCTTTAATTTTGTTCCACAACACTTCAGGGTCACTTCCCTGAAATCTGCTGAGGGAGAGATCGAGGTGGTCCAGAACACTCTCGTCATTTTCACGCGAAACGTATTTCACACTGATTGATTTGGCATGGTGCGTAGTGCAAACAGCCTGCACCGGACAAGAAAAATAAACCATCTCATGGTCCGAAAGGCCAGGTTCGCCCGTTACAGAAAAAAGTTCAATTGATCTCGTTATAAAAACCAGGTCTAGCAAAAATGCACTGGCGCCTTGCACCCGTGTCGGTTGGGTAACAATTTGATGCATGTTTTGGCTTATCATAAAATCAAATAGGTACGACGCATGCTCATAGTTTTTTGTGTTCGGAAAGGGAGAGCTCCAATCTATGCCTGGAAAGTTGAAATCGCCTGCTAGTATTGCCTTATCGTGCCTGCATGTGTTCATGTAATCGTAAAGTGACCGAAAGAAATCGGGCGGTGAATCGGGTGAACGATAAACTGCAAGAACTGCGAATGATCTTCCCCAAAAAGAAATTTTTATTATGACACTTTTGTGGTCTTGAATCTGATGTAATAGAAAACATTTTATGTCGTGTCTGACAAGGATAGCAACACCGCCTCCTCTAGAAGCCCCATCTCGGCGATATGCCCGATATGACGGCGGAAATACGTCCTCATCGCAAATTTTTAGAACAACCACAGGTGGGTTGTAGCCTAAGATTAACGCTTCTAATTTCTGTGTTTTGGTGACGATAGTACGAGCATTCAAATTCAAAATTCCCAGTTCTTTATCAACAGGAGTCACGAGTCAAGAACTGGGCGGGCGGCTTTCTTGGTTGGCGATTTTAACCCTAGCGTTCTTTGCATCGTCCCATTTGTACGTATCTCGGTCTATTTTAGGTTTGTCTTCATCCTAGTTGGACTTGTTTCATTAAACATTGAAAAATAAGTGGTAACTCTACGGCAATAACGTAACGCTTCTACTGTTTTATTACGACTCATCACTTGTTGTGCCACTGAGACTTTTTCTACATCGCAAACGGGTGCGCCTAGAGTGAATAATGCATTTACGCTGGTTCCCCTGTACAACATATACACATTAAACTAAAATCACTTTTCTGCTTCTTTATATGGGCCAATTTTACAGGCTAGTTTTGTTGTCTGGTAAGGCAACAAGATGTCATGCAGGAATAACCAATTAGGTAATTAGAAAACGGTTCAAAATATTGTGATACAACTTTCTCTTCAATTACGTTTTGGTTTGTTTTGGGTCTTCGTATCGCAAAGCTAGAGTAGGGTATTAAAGCCTAATATTTTTTGTTGTATTTTTTGTTCGAAATACAAAAAATGGGGAAAATTATGCTTCCTATTTTTCTAAGACGCACTATATTTATCACAGAGGACATGTCTTATCAGACCTCTGCAGTACAAACGACGTGTTTGTGCCACTTTTTTATATTTGTATAACAGAAAGAAATTGGATGTAGTGTATGATAGCTGCAGCGATGTCATTTTCGTTAAATGACAGACTAGAGTTGGTGATGAAACTGGGTCTCTTCAGTATGCTTCCTTCGTAGGGTTCCACATGCTTTCCGAACTATTTGCACTGTGCATGCGTAGTTTTGGGGTACTTTTGCCTTTCATTGTCTTTGGTCGTGCTTTTGCTCCTGCAAGGCTGGAGTATAATTGTGCATAGTGTCCTGAGAAGACGGCGAGGAAGGTCCGTTTTTGGGGGTAAAATGGTTCCAACGTCCGAGGAAAAATAGGCTTTATGTGGCACGTAGCACCCGCTGACACTCCAATTTATGACACGTAAAAAGCATCAAAAAATCATATTCAAAATGAGAATGACCAGTGTCGTCGTGATGCCACCTAACCTCTTTCATTAGGAGCACAGGGTTCATAACCTTGTGCCGCACTCCTGAAGCGGTGAAATCCAGGATATTGAATCGCTTTGTCGTGTAGCATATGCTACTTTTCATCAAGAAGCTGCATTATGCGTCGAAGGCTATGCACTGTTTTTTTGGGTTGGTTGTATCACCCGATGTACTTCCTCATCACCAACAAAATGCTTTTATGTCCACGTCAAGACAAAGTCCTCCCTTATTGACTTCCACACACTTCTCTCCTACGCTGCTCGAATCCATTCTTTGCCTCCAAATTTTTAAGTCCGAAGCACTTCTTAGTCGGACCTACTCCTTCCACCGCCGTCCGTCGCCCGCAGGTGTTATCGCGCCCTCCTCTCCTTAGCAACGGCGCGGTAGCGTAGGGAAGGCGCCCATAGCAACGGCGCAGTGACGTCAGTACACCATGTGATGGCGCGCGCTCTCGCCGTGACGTCTCGCGCTCGCGCCTCCCTCCCCCCGCGCGCCGTGACGTCACGCGCTCGCGCCTCCTGTCCCCTCGCTCGGCTGCCGCTGCGCCGTTGCGCGCGTTCGCTGCCCTCTCCCCTTCGCTCGCCGCGCTCACCCCGCGCCTACTCTCTCTCAGTCGCCTGGCTCGGCGCGGCACACTCCCCTATATATGCAGCAATAAACGGCCAGACCTCCGTGGGTCGGCTCGCGCGTGCTCTCTCGCTCGGCTCCTGTAGTCGCGCGCGCGTCTTCGTCGTGCGTGTGTGTGTGTGCGTGATTACATTCTCTCTCGAACATCTCTCGAACATACACGTTAATTCACCAAGATTTCCGCAGAGGGACAAACGAGGCATGTTAAGCCGAACGTTATCACGAGGGGGTGTTAATGTAACTAACGGGCAAAATGCCACCAAACTTCAACAAACTCCCCCTCATAACATCACCCCGTGCTTCGCACTTCCTCATACTCCTCTTCGGGGAAATGCGGGGGGATTTTTCTTTCTTCTCTTCATCGAGTTAATTACCTTCCGCTTCTTCTAGTCCCGTCTCTCAGTGTCCATTCTGTTGACCTTCTGGTGCACAGGTTGCCAGTTCATTATGCTACATGGCCAGCCTAGTACTGTCATTTTCTTAACTTTAACTATAATATCTTATATTTGTGTTTACTACCAAGTCCAGGTAGATCGTTTTCTGTCCGTAAGCGTTCGCCTAACATTATTCTCTCCACGCCACGTTGGATTGACCTAAGTTTGCTTTCTAGTTGTTTGGTAAGGCACCAATTTTCCGCTGGTATATGATCAGCGGAAGGATGCTTTAGTTAAATAACGTTTTTTGGGAGGGGACAGAGGTAGCCTAATTTAATTAATTGCGAGTGCTTGCTGAACCCTTCCTGACCCAATTCTATTCTTTGCCGCGTTTCTTTTGTGTGGTTGATATCACCATTCTCCATCTGGTGGCTGTAGTTATATTCTTTAACTTGTTCCACTATTTCGTCACCTATTCTGAAAACACGTGTTCAGCGTGTTCATTTCTTATTACTTTTATTTTATTTTTTTATCTTTCGCCCCGTAGCGAAACTTTTTGATTTTAGTTCTTTAATATTTTTTGGAGTTCTTCACGGTCACCAATCAACACTATGTCGTTTGAAAACCATAAATGGCTCACGTTTTCCGCGTTTATCCGTAAGCCGTTGCTTGGGCAGTCAAGCCTCCTGAATGCACTCTCCAGACAATTTGTGAACAATTTTGATTAGTTGATATCTCTTTGTCGCCCTTCTTTTCTGATCGGAAGTGTACAACTTTGTGTGTAAAGGGTATTCTTCCAGCTGCAGACCTTATATAAGTCGTATAGAAGTCTTAGGTGGGTCTCTTGTAAGCCTCGATTCTTTAAGGCGTCCTCCACTGCGTTCGTGTTAACTGAATGAAATCCTTTTAGATGCGGAGTTTCTCTTGCACGGGGAGACGTCACTTGTCTGTGCTCCGTCCGCAGCGCCTCTGATGATGATTGTGGTAGGATACCCCTAGGGATCAGCCAACCAAAAAATCCATCCAGAGGTAGCTTCGCATTCAACCATTATCGTCATCTTCCCGTTTGGGAACCGCTGAAGAAGAACGAGAAGAAGACCAAGGTGCGCAGGGGAGTGCGGGTACGTTGTTCTCAGTCGGTGTACCAACGTCAACAACCTTTACCTCACCAACGCTTACATGCGAAGCATCTCCTGCCAGGGGGCATGTCACTTGTCCGTGCCTTATCCCTGGCGCCTGTGATGATGATTGTGGCAGGATGATCTGAGAGATTGGCCAACCAAAGAATCCATCACGAGGTAGCTTCGCGTTTAACCACCGTCGCCATCTTCCGGTAGGGGAACCGCTGAAGAAGAAGGAAAAGAGGACAAAGCTGCGAAGAGGAAGGCGTGTACGTTGCTAATTAGTCACGACATAGCTTCGCCTTCAACCACCGTCGTCATCTTCCCGTAGGAGAACGGCTCAAAAAAAAACAAGGAGAACAAGACAAAGCTGCGAAGAGGAGGGCGTGTACGTTTCTCTCACCCGGTGCACCAACGTCAGCAACCTTTAACTCACCAACGCTGACGGAGACTACCGATTCTACCACAGAGATGTAAGGCTGTTCGAGGAGCTGCGCAGTTTTCGTCTCAAGAATGGTTTGTATATCAGTGTCCGCCCTCAAAACTGCAGCGCTGACAAAAATGACGGTGTTCCTTGACGGTTCAGATTTCTACGGTATCATCTATGGTATAATGTATAGGGTCGCTCCGACTTCTCCAGTTAAAGTGCTGGCTCTTGCTTCGAATCAATGAAACGTAGAGAAGGAGACGCTAATATGCCTGCATAATTGATGATGGCGCTTCAGCGCTATCAACTGCAGCGCTCATGCGAAGGAACGAACGGTCGCAAATGCGTATCTGTCACGCCGAAATCGAAACGGAATGTTTTTATTGGGAACTAGTTTGGCGCAGTGACACAAAACAGTCTGCTCCCAATCCGCAGCTCACTCTCCATTGCCACAGAAAATTGTCCCTTAGTATAGATGCCTTGTCCCAAAACAAGCTACTCGAGAGTTTCCCTACCACAAGTCGATTGGTTAAAAAGTAGGAGGGCGAGAAATGTGGAAATTGTTTCATATATGCGAAAGAGTGGGTGTTATAAATTTTAACAAGAAATTTGTGGCTGATGCTATCTACCAAAAGAGTATAACAATCATTTCATAGTTTGCATTCATCGCCTTTAGAGCGGTTCATTCGGCCGTCTTGTGGCACTCTTCTTTCGTTTCACAGCGTTCACGAGGTCGCAATTCCAACTTCTGGTGCCAAAATTCAATGAACATGCGTGGCTCCCAACTTATTGCGCATGAAGCGATGGCCAGGAAGATTTTCTTCAAGAAGCGGCTGCCATCTGCGGTGTCCATTAGTGCTTTATTAATCGCATGACGGCGATTCATACACCACTTTCTCAATACATTCTGCGTCCATTTTCTTCATACGTCATAACCCAACACTGACGATCATGATTTTTATGTTGACGTGTGTTAGTTGAAGTCCCTCAAGGACACGTTTTAATGGCGCAGTTCATACGAAAGAGATTGTGAGTACGAGGAAGTTCTGTTAGATCCGAAACTACCTCGTAAGTGAGGTAGGAGCTGCCATTGCCGGATTGAAAACAACGAAGGCTTGCTAATACAATGAAATTCATCAGTTTAACCAGATCTTTGTGTTCAAAGCGGTAACAATGAGGGGAAGAAAAAAAGATGCGAGAAGACACGGGGCTTCCTCGAAAGTTGGGAGAGAAAGTTGGGCGGCTAAGATATTCTTTCTTAGCCATGGTGTTGCCAATGCTTTAAAGTGCGAGATAACAGCTACCAAATAGCGCAATTGCCCGTTCTGCTGCTCGAGGATAGGTTTAGGGACAGTAGCCGTATGGTGCAGCGGCATTTTTAAATGTTTCGCGAGCAGCGCCATATGCCGTCTATATCAGATTCAACACAGCGGCGAATGCTTCAACACTGTTGCGTCAATGCATTCTTTTATTTCATTTCATTTCATATCATTTATTATACTCTTAAAGGCCCGAAGGCATTACATAAGAGGAGGGTCGCGAAGCATTGTTTACAGAAATACAACTGAACCAAGATATTGTTAAAGACACAAAAACACGCCATAACAAAAACAGTTTAAAAGCACCAGAGTTCAAAACATTGGCTAAGTTAGGAACATCGCAAAATAAGTGCGACATAATTTTACAGAGTTAACAATAGGTATAAGAAGCAAAGACTGAATAAGTTCAACAATACATATTACACAAAATATGTGTTACAGCAGTAGAACTTGCAAGTTAATCTTGGGTGATAATATTTTCTTCTAGTTTATCTCTAAAACGTTTATTATCAGTGCATGTGACGTTGTCGTCGGGCAACGCATTTCATAGTGATACAGCGTTAGGAAAAAAGGATAAGCTAAATGCTGATGTACTGCTGGTAATGGGGGCTATCGGACGACTGTGATTTAAACGGGATGAAAAAATCAGTAAAGAGTGCCCAGATTGTGGCCGCTGAAATAATTTGTGGATGAGGCATAAGCGGGCAATGACGCGGCGTGAATGAAGACTTGGGAGGGAGAGGGATAGCTTGAGCGCGGTGACACTGATTTGGTTGGAATACTTTGACGAGATAAAATGAGCGGCACGGTTTTGAATAGCTTCAATCAGAAGGGTTAGATATGTTTGTGATGGATGCCAGATGGCTGAGGAGTATTCCAATTTCGGTCGTATGAAGGTTAGGTAAGCTTAGGTAAGCTAGTTTTGTTAATTTCAGGAGAAGCAAGTTTTAGATTGCGCCGAAGGCACCCGAGCGTGCGAGAGGATTCGGAGCAAATGGTGTCGGTATGCGTTGCCCAACTTAGCGATCAGGTCAAGTGTACGCCGAAGTTTTTGTAGGAAGGGACTGAGCTGATTAGAACAGAGTTGATATGATAGGTGTGTTGAGATGTGACATGTTTCCGTGTGAAAGACAGTGATTTCCACGTAGTTAAGTTTAATGGCATGTGCCATTTGTTACAGCAGAGGGAGATATTGTTTAAATCAGTTTTCAGGGTATTATGATCGTTATTGGTGGCAATGGTTGTGTACAAAACGCAATCGTCTGCAGAAATTCGGAGATTCGATGTGATGTTTAGGGCAAGTCATTTATATAAATTAAGAAAAATAGAGGTGATACACTTGCCCCCTGCGGACCGCCGGATGTTACGTTGGTTAGGTCGGACTCGTGATGATTAGCAGAGGTAAATTGTGTGCGTCCTTTCAGAAAGTGTTCGATCCATGAGAGTAAGCTACAAGGGATGTTGAAGGTAGATAGATTTGCGAGTAAATGATTACGGCTAACACGGTCGAAGGCTTTTGAGAAGTCTAAAAAGAGAGTGTCTACTTGAAGGTTATTGTCCATTTGTTGTAGTAAGTCGTGGGTGAATTCTGCAAGCTGTGTTTCCAATGAGTAGTGTTTGCGAAAGCCGTGCTGGTGCGGGTAAAAAGAAATAACAGATTCGAGGTGAGCCATTAGATTAGAAGATATGATATGCTCAAGCAGCTTGGAATGAATATTCGTTAGGGAAATAGTGCAATAGTTGGTTGGTAGCGAGCGGTTGCTAGCTTTGAAGATAGGCACAATCTGGGCAATCTTCCAGTCGTCTGTTACGACGCCTGATTGCAATGACTGTGTAAATAAAAAACAGGGCATTAAGCTTGACAAGTATTCGGTGTTTTTTAAAAGTTTGCTGTTAATCTTGTCCCAGCCTGCCGACGATGACAGCTTCAGGTTATGAATTAGGGTGGTTATTCTCTCAGGGCTGACCAGTATGTCTGGGAAGCTGTCGCATGAAGGAGGTTCTAGTTGAGGGATGTTGTCAGAGCTAGCGGTAAACACGGAGGTAAAATAATTCTTCTGGACGGTTCCACATTGATTGCTGTGTATGGGTTAACCATTGGCACTTGTTATTTGAAGTTGTTCGAACCTAGACTTGGGTGATAGAATGCGCCAAAGTTTGTTAGGATTTCTTTTAGGAGTTGATAGCAGATCAGAAGAAAAAAATTTGTGTTTAGCTTCGGTAAGTGTAGTGACGTACTGTTTGGCGCACGTGTGGTATTTATCCCATGTGGCCGGGTTCTTCTTTTGATTTGCTAGTCTGTAGAGGCGTTTTTTCCGATTTAGAATGTATTTCAGAAGCCTACTGAACCACTGATTGTTCGAGTTGCTGGTTACGGTTAGCGTTGGGATGAATTTTTTCTGTAATTCAAGAAGTTTGTTTTTGTACAACTCCCAATTACCGTTCACCGAGCGGGCTAAATATGAGTCACCAAAGTCGCCTTAAAAACGGCCAAGCTCATCGTAATGGCATCATAGTTCCCTTTTTTAAAATTCGTTATTACTTTTTTTGTTGGGAGTTTCTTTCCTAATGGCAGAGCTATGTTAATATGGAGTAAAGCGTGGTCACTCAAACCGGGTAATGACGTCACGCTTCTAACGTCGTCGGGGCGCGTTGTCAGCAGCAGATGTAGCGTAATAATAATCTAGTCCGGCAGGTTATTAATGGATGCAGGTTGAAATCGGGTGACAGCTTGAGAAAATGGTTAGTTTCGTGCGATGGGGATCAGATAGGAGTGGAGTGCTGAGGCCAATTAATGAGAGGGAAATTAAAGTCTCCAAAAAGAAAGATAGGAGCATCGGGTTACGCCTTATACATAGCGGTTAGGGAGTGGCTGAGAAGGCCGCAAAATGACGGTTCACTGTCAGGTGGTCTGTAGGATACCCCGGTAATGGATTTTACTCCGTGGGAATGAATTTTAAATGCGGAGCATTTCTTATGCTCGCGATGTGACTAGCCGATGTTGTCGGCGCCATCCACACGCTCACTGCGCATGCGCGTCGCGTCGAGGCGCAAGTGTGCGTCTCTCCCCCATGCCCTCCTCGCTCTCAGCAACAGGTGCGGCGGTGCGGTAGGAGCGCGTGTACTCCGTGCGCTCCGTTGCTCTCAACAACAGCTGCCGTGGTGCGGGAGGAGCGCGTTTGTGCGCGCATGCTTCGTAGCTACCCGTGCGCTGCGTCGCGTACAACAGTAACGGCGGCAGGGCGTGTACACGTGATAACGGCATGGTGGGTGCGTAGAAAGTTCGCGCACTTGTGTACGGAAGTGTGCGCATGCGCGTCTCTCCCCCGTACTCCTCTCCCTCGAACGCGGGCGGTGTGTATATAAGCGGCGGATCGCGCGTTCGGAATTCAGTCAAGGGTGTTTTTGCTTGGCTTTCGCTTGACTTGACGCTTTGCTTGACGGCACCAAGCAATAAAGACAGAATTTAACTTTACGCTCCTTGCCTTCTCTTCTCCTTCACTCAATAAATAGGTATAATAAAGACGAAATAACAATTAAGCATTCTCAAACCATACCCAGTTACGCAACATTCATGCGATACCCCCCCCCCCCCACTCTGCGACGCATTTACTCGAGTTCCCCCCTGGGAAGATGCGGGCGGGTTTTTTTACCCGAGTTAGTTCGATTGTGTCATCGTGACATTTTTTTTGTACGTTAGCTTTGCTCGGCAGGCGTTACAGCCCCGATGGCGCACAGAACGCCGTGTTCTAAAGATTATGCGTTGCTTTCATGGTGGACTGTAGTAATGGCACGTCTTTAGGCGTGCGTGTGGATTATAGTTGAGTTATTTATTTATTTCCTCTTTTGACCACCCCAAGTATTTGCGTGAATAAACTTTGGAATGCTCATTGAATGCACAAGTCATGCTCGCTTGCATAGAGATTGAGGATTTTTTGTTGTTGACCTGGTATTTTCAGGGGTAGACTGAACTCAACATCGCAGATATATATGGCAGAATTACACAAGTTGCACAGAGAAGGGCACCAGAAGTCGAAGCATTCTTCTGGGCATTGAAAGCGGCGTCGCCATTCCCAGGTAAGCTAAAAAGGGTCGCAGATGCTAGTCCCTTGTTTAGTAGTACTGCGATTAAGGAAGCAAATGGATGAACCCACAGAAGTATGATAATTTTGTTTGATTTTCGAAGGTACATGCTGGCGCTACTCAGGCGATGAGGCGTGCTGTAGTTGACAGTTCCGGAATATTTCGAACACCAGAGGATTTTTAACGTGCAGGAATAGAAACCAAACCTTGGAAACCTTGCTGATCTTCCTCTAACAGGATTAGATGAAAACTAAGTACGGCGTAATATAGTCAGGATCGAAACAAATTCCATTACTGCTGACCGCATGCCCCACAACCTTCAAAGAATCACTTGCAAAGCGACACCGTCTTGTGTTCAGTTTTAAGGCAAATGTAGCTTGGCATGTTAAACATTCGTCGATGTGATGAAGGGTGCGTTTTAAAGTAAAAAAAATATCAGCGTGCCGTCAAGGTAGCAGAGCGAGCACTTTTTCAATAGGCTGCAAGATTACAGACAATCATGCCTTAAAAAATGGCAGGCACTTTCTTGCGGCATATGCCTTGAGTTAGGCTCATTATCGGTTGTAACGAAGGTTTTTTTTCCTTCGGCTCAATATCTCATAAGCGTTTGCCAGTATTATAATAGAAGACCAGCGCTGCAAAAATCATTGGCACCTTGCAAGGAATCTGGATCATCTCCCATACGTGCCATAGGGTTATGAAGCATGGTAAAAAAGCGCTGTACATCATCCGACTACATTGTACAACGCACTAAAGGATTTATAGGTACCGTGCAGGCCCAAACATGAGCTAGATAACCATGGGCGCCAAAAATGATGTCCAGAGCTAGTGCTGGGTTTTTCTTCCTTTGCTTCCTGCCTCTATATGCGCTGTTTTTACCATGCTCCCTTGCTCCAAACAAAAAGTCTATATTTAAAAGATTGACTAGTGACCTAGGATACAGACCTTTACCATCTATACTATTATATCTCCCTAATCGACATAACATTTCGCGTTTCCGTGTTTCGTCCAAACCAGCAGGACAGCTGAAGACGTGAAGGTCACCGAAGCCAATTTTACGCCCCCCGTAAGCCTAACAGTTCCATTTTTTTTGTTTTACAGAAATGCAATATAGCCGCGGCAGACGAACATTTATTAAAAGGGATGGCTCAAGGCCGCATGGGGAAGAGGATGGAGGGCAGATGAAGGCCTGAATAGTGTCATAACATAGAGGAGTCGAGAGCGAATTGCCGCGGTGCGGATAAAGAGTGGGACGACCAGCATACCAATAGAGCTGCTCAATTTGTGTGTGTCGTGGAAGCCCAAATGTAGCTGGAAGCGGTTCCCGGTAAAGGACTTCCAGCCGGTGGGTCTGGTGTTTGGTGAGGGAATAGCACATGGCGCCATATGTAGCTTTGGCCACAAGTAAACCGTGCAGTAAACTCTGAGCTACGTCATGAGATGCCCCGCCAAGGGTGTTGTAGATGCGGCGAATGAGGAGCAGGAGGCTACGCCACTGCGGCCGAAGTTTGATCCATTTTTAGCGCCGCCGTTCTGGTGTACGGGCACTCTGAGGACACGCAGCCAATCCCACGGAACAGGCTAGACCGAAACGCTTTCCATGGTTAAATGAATTCAGAAGCAATCTGCAGGTGTGCCCCGTATGGCCAGGAAGTGTGTATTCGGCAGCGATATTTTCATTCCAGTGGGAGCTAGGAGGGCGCTCATCGTGTCTAGGACCTTCTGACGCGACCAATAATGCTGAAATTATTAGGTTAGATTTACGCGTTACGATAGGTCCCTGTGGCAGTTATCGAGACTGTGGCAGTTACATATTTCTAGGTGTTTTGTCAATAGCATCCATGCTCTTCTTTTGTGATGCCTCAGCAAGTAAAATATGATTCTACTAGTTAAAAAAATTTCAGCTTTTTTGTGTCGTTTTGTTGCTCCTAAGAAACACTAAAGATCGGAAAAATAAAATTGGGTTTACTTTGGATAAAAAACCAACCGGAGCACGAATACGCACCGAATTATTTTTATTCTTTGCGTTTGCGGTGGCTAGGAGAAGCGGAAGTCACACTTCATCAGGAGCAGGACAAGTCACTGTTAACACAAGGTGCCTTGACTTTAAAAGCCGTCGGGTATAATGGTGCTTTAAAAATACAGGTAATTTTCACCCTATTTTCCTAATTTATGCGCTGCCTGGAGAGATCGGTGCGCAATATTATCAGGCAGCACCATAATGTATCACCCCCAGCGCACACAACTGCGATATATTTCAAATTATTGGTGGTGGACCGCCCTTCCGACAAAGCCTAATCTATTACCATGAAACAGGCGTGATTCGGAGAGTTGGTGAAACCTCAATATGATAACACCAAACCAAGAAAAACGCCTCCTATTTCAGTTAGTTTTTCTGTAAGCTCATTTAGTGACCGTACAGTATTGTACCGAAATTACAAACGTTTTTTGTGCTTAAGAAGTGAATGCTAATTTAACCACATGCGCCAGAACCTACACTTTATAATTTCCTTAGCAATACAACATTTTGGGGCTACGTCACGCGGCTTCCCACCCAGGTTCCTGGACGGCCTCTTCTTCCATCGCCCAAATCAAACCGTACTTGTTTTGGTGGTTTGGGTGGTTGGTTTGGGGAATGGGGCCTGAAAAAAAAAACAATCAGACATTCTGGACAAGCATGCAAACATACCAATATATTTACGTCCCTACTCGGGTCAACACATTTTTATTCGTGAGTGGAAGACCATATCCTTTAACGAGCCAAACTCTGAATTTAGGAAGTTTTTTTATGCTTCCGGTATAACAGTATTCGAAAGCTGCATGTTGCAAAAAGGTCGTGTATGCGCTATATAACTAAAATTTCTCAGAAGCGCACGGAGTATGCCGTGAAAACGGCTATATAAATAGGTTAACCCAATTTTTCTATGAGACATTTTATTCTTTAGTTTGCTGTAAACATTTTTAGTAATAGATTTTGCGAAAACAGCCCGTAATTGCAAATGAGTCCTGTATCAAACCTAGCACTTGAAACCAAAATAAAACATTTAAAATATAATTCTTCCAAAAGTGTAAAGATTTCGCATTTTAAAATACCACAATTCATCGTTCTATGCGACCTGAACAGAAAGTCGCAATTTGTATGGAGAATATATTTAAGAACTGTGTCAGTACTACCTAATTTAGGCATTATTTTCCTGCGGGCTCGTAATTGCAAGGTTCGCGCCGATGCTGCGACGAACAACTACGAACACGAATCTTTGTCAAACATAAGTATTTACGTTGGTATAAGTGGTTGCCTAAATTTTATGCACACTCATTTTGGCTGATGCTCAGCTCAAAGTTATCATTTTACGAAATATTTCCAACGTGCTTAAAAAAAACTCGGAAGGTTTTGGTTTCCTTGTACGCAATATTTATTTATTTATTTATTTAAATACCTTAAGAGTCCAGAGGGCATTACATAAGGGGGGATACATACAGGAGGTTACTAAAGCATCAGTAAAACAACATGTCAGGGAGTAACACTAGTAACCAAACTGACGAATAGCACAAGCAACATTGCTAATAACACAGTAAGTAATAAACACAGTAAGCAGTCCGCCATAAGAGGAAAGATATTTCAAGAAATAGCAATAAACATGCTCTACGCATGCGTTACACATTAATTGTCAATGGTGGCTACAAAGTATTTACCACTTGTAAATAAGTAAGTACTGAAGATTGAAAAAGGGAGGGTTCAGTAATAGCTACGATGTTTGAGGGCAGTGCGTTCCACTCGTTTATGGATAACAGTAGAGGTGAAAATTGATATTTCTTAGTGCGTGAGTGTATAGGATTGACCTTATGTGCATGATCTACGCGATCAGAAACGTAGGGAGCCGGGTGAATGAATGATCGGGAAAATGATGAGTCACTATGATATAAAATATGGAAAAAACAAAGGCGGAACAACTTTCTGCGCGTGGCAAGCAATGGAAGGTTCAGAGAATGCTTAAGAAATGTTACACTTTCGTGGCGAGAATGACAGGAGGTGATAAACCGAGCTGCTTTATTTTGCACCGATTCTAGCATATCAGATAATATTGCCGTATGTGAATGCCAGATGGTTGACGCATACTCCAGTGAAAGTCTTATCAGAGATTGGTATGCGTGAAGTTTGGTTTCCGAGTTTGCGCACCTCAGGCGGGGTTTCAAAAGACCGAGTTTTTTTAATGATTTGCTGGTGATGTATTCGACGTGACTGTTCCAGGTTAAATCAGAACTAAAGAAAATTCCGAGGTATTTTGTCGATGAAACGGTCTCAATTACGGTGTTGTTGACTATGTATTTGTCGGATGCTGAGGGGTTGGCTACGGAAGTAAATCTAATGTGTTTAGTTTTTTCAGCGTTGATGTGCATCTGCCACAAGTTGCACCACTCTGTTAGTTTGAACAAATCTGATTAAAGGATTCTAATGTCATTCGGTTCGGTAATCTCTTTATATATAACGCAGTCGTCTGCGAATAAGCGTAGGGAAGAAACAATATTAGATCCAATGTCATTAATGTAAACTAAATATAATAACGGTCCGAGCACGGAGCCCTGGGGGACTCCAGACTTTACCATGCACTTTCTGGAAATTATGTTGTTAAGTTTTACTGACTGCGACCGGTTACAGAGGAACTCTTGAATCCATTGGGTTGTTTTCTGATCAAGCTGGAGGTTGCGGACTTTGGTTAGTAATCGGTTATGTTGGACGCGATCAAAAGCCTTTGAAAGGTCGATAAAAATAGCATCTGTTGGAGCAGAGTTATGCATGAATTTGTGCAAGTCTGTCAACAATTCGAATAGTTGGGTATTGCAAGAGCGTTTTTCCCGAAAACCATGTTGATTTTGGATGAGAATGTTGTTTCTGTTCAAATGAGAAATAATTTTGGAGTAAATAGTATGTTCTAATAGCTTGCAAGAAATACAGGTTAGGGAGATAGGACGGTAGTTGTTGGGACATGACTTTTGGCCGGATTTGAATATGGGTTTTGAACTTGACTTTTGGCCGGATTTGAAACAAATTTATTTGCGTGGCCAGATTATTGTGGTGGTTTTATCCCCGCTATAGTTTTCACCTCAGGCCAATTACTGGAATGGCATTTTCCTATTCAGACCTTGGTGCAGCATTCCATCTCGGTGGTGAGAAGCCATAAAACGTTATTCTTCGAAGAAACTTTTATTGTTGTCTGAAACCACAAGCAATAAAATCTTGTGATTAGCAAGAACAATAGTTTAGAAAGGCTCCTAAACTCTAAAGACTGGTGTAGTTGAGACGCAATAGTTTTGTTTCTACGAAATCTTTTAGTATAAACAATAAATGTTTGAAGGATTTTATGAATAGGTAATTAAAAATTTCTTTTTAGAGATAAGAACGATGTAGAGTATTTGAGTAAAGCAAATTGCGTGATCAATAAACTTAGGAACACACCGCGGCTAACTACCAGACCGCGAACAGTACATCATCAAATGTAATTTGCCTTTGTTAACACCAGCACGATGTTTGCTTTACGTTTTTGAAAGTTCGATCACCAAGCGTATATTTGTTCCCTATCACACAATATCAGGGTGCTTACTTCGTGGGATACAAGTAATGTAATTGTTTGTTTAAGTAGCACTGATGTCGAGGCACAACATATTCACCTGTAAAAAAGAAGGCATAGAATGTTTATATAACATTTTTTTTCAGTCTAAGTGGCGCTCGCACTGAAGAAACCATTCACATATAGAAAGGCGCGATGGCTTTTTGGGAGACGACAATAAACGCTGGGAGCCATTAGTGTGGTTGTGAAGCCTGTCCTGATACCTACAAACGCACCCTTCCGACGACAACTGGAAATGTCAAACACTGCAGTTCACTGCACAAAATGTCGCTTTTCCCAAAAAAGCCCTCTAGCTGCAGCGTTAACTTCAAGGAGGTCCTCAAAAATAAAGGCCGTTGATTCCTGAGCACCATCATAACACACATTCTGCTAGCGCACCGTACGTTGCTAAGTCCGTTAATGTCAGAATCTGTACATTTTGAAGTGTTGCAATCAGGGCTTGTTTACAGAAGGAACAACGCACTGGTTTTTTTAAGAGAAGAGCCGTTTAAACTAGAGTTTGCTTCGTTCGCGTTCACGAAAAAATACCGCAAGAAATTTCTACACCGAGATGTCCCCGGAAGGCCCTCCGGCTTTAGCGAAAAATTCCGAAAGTAAGTGAGCGTGCGCATAGACAGGAGCGCTTTTTGTCGCCCAGGCTCAATCATGGGCAAGGGCTACTTGAGGGCGCTTCTGCGTTCGCCAGAGACGCGCTTTAGTGACAGGATCGCCACAAGTCCGGTGCGCCAAAAGCGGTGAGAAAGAATCTCTCATGACACGCTTTCCCAATGTGCACTGCGAGAAGAGCAACCGCCCCAGCTGACGAAACGTGGAGGGCTGGCGAAGCGAGGACACCTTAAAAGAGGATTTCCCTCGCATATTTTCTTCGATTATAAATTTTAAAGGGATGCCGAAGATTGCAGTGGCATCAAACGTTGTTCACAGCTAACACTCTCATATTTACACTGCCGTCGATAACGGCATTTTAATTCTGGGGTACATCCGCTTTCTCTCGCCAGAATTTCGCAGTCAGTGTGCAGAGAAGCTAGGTTGACCCAATGCTCTGCTTCTCTAGTTCTTTTCACCGCTTGTACAAGATGCGCCAATTTTTTGCGGCATTTTAAGGAAGTATAAAAACAGTGAGTTCAAAGAGAAAATTCGGTATGTTCCAGAGTTTGTGTGCGTTCAAGGCGGTTTTTCCACCATAAATGTTCGCACCCTTGTGATTCTTGATTTTGTGCGTCTTGGTGGCAGCCAATTAAATTTTGATGCTTTATGCTTTGCTTGTTGGCGATCTCATCGTTTACCATTTGTTCCTTATATTCCTGGTATTTCCATAGGCCTGTTTACAAAAATTTCAAGCACCCTCGTGCGCCAAGGCGAGCGCACTTTCTTTGCGCCTTTCCGATCAGCATGTCTCGAGCGTTAGTGAGCGCCATTTTGTTGACGGTACAATTATTGTAGGCAGGTGATACTTTCCTCAAAGTATAGTAAAACTAGCCTATTTTGTTTCAGTTGATTGAGACAACACCCGAAGAATAAACAGTTTATAAATAGGCTGCGTTTTGCTGCCGTAAGCCGTTAAGGCAAAGGGTTCCGCCTTTTCGGTGATATTTTACGTCGTTACCGATGCCTGATATAGTGCGTGTTGCAAAAGCATCAAAGAAAACTTGTCCGTAAGCTATATCTCAGCAACAAATCTTCGGTGCTGGTACACTTCAAGGAACACTTTTATTGAGAGTCGCATCTTAACTGTAATTTTGTTTGCAACCGTGGCGTGGAACCGGCGCATCCATGGCGGTGCCACTCACGCAATTTCTACTACTGACCTACTCATTTTTACTGTAGGAAATCTTGGCCTGCTGTGACGCACTTGGAAACGGCGCAAATCCACAACGGAAAAAAACTTTGTCAGTGAACAGCACGGCTATCAACTATGCTTCAGTTACAGACGAAGACTAGAATTCGACATGCGCCGTAGACGACCTCGGACAATGTTCCACAGCAGACTACGAACCCTGGAATCTCGGCAGTACCTTCGGCCTACAGAAAGCGGAATATCCAGTGCTCTGTCGGGGCGTGGAACCGGCGCAGCCATGGCGGTCCCGCTCACGCAATTTCTACTACTGTTACAAATGACCTACTCTTTCCCACCGTGTGAAATCTTGGCCAGCTGTGACGCACTTGAGAACGGTGCAGATGTAACGCCAGGAAACCTTGTCAGTGAACGTCAGGGCTATCAACTATGCTTCAGTTAACGACGAAGATTGGAATTCAACACGCGCCGTAGACGACCTCGGACAGTGTTCCACAGCAGTCTACGAACCCTGGGATCTCTGCAGTACTTTCAGCCTACAAAACGCGGGAATCGCCAGTGCTCTGTTGGGGCTTGGAACCGGCGCAGCCATGGCGGTGCCGCTCACGCAATTTGTACTACTGTTACACGTTAGTAACTTGTTACCGCGCCAGAAGTCTGTATTTGTTTTTCCGGTTCCACCCCAAGTAGTGTATGATTGTATCAAGAAGCAAGCCTTGTTGAGGCCTCGTAGACACTGCTGCTTTTGTTTGCTTCAAAGTGCTTATTTTACTTTTTGTTGTTAATCTGTTGCGGCGACGTTGAATTAAACCCTGGACCCGATAAATTGCAAATAAGCTTAGATTGTGAAGCAGTTATTAACACTAAACTTGATAACATTGATATCAAACATGTAGCGCAGAGTCTTGCCCTAGATGACTTAAAAAAGAGAATGTCAACTTTAGAGAGCAAGATTGCCGCCTTCTCAAACCTTGAGGCAATGGTGAATGAATGTAAGAAGAGTTGCGAGAGTCAAGAGCAGGCCATGGACGACTTACATTCTAAGCTCGATGAGCTTTAAAACCGCTCTAGGCGATGTAATGTGGTCTTTTACGGCATTAAGGACGTGGATCATAAGGAACTATGGTCCACCTCTGAAAACACATTCGTGAGCTATGTGCAGCTAAGTTTAACCTAAAACTGAAAACAATAGAGAGAGCACAGAGGCTTGGCAAATTCAATCCCGATATGAAACGGCCTTTGATTGTAAATTTTGCGTCATTTAAAGAAAAGCAGGCTATATTAGAAAATGCTAAAAAACTAAAACCTTCTGCCATAAGTGTTTACGAAGACTTTCCGAAATCGATGCGCCGAAAGAGGCGGATCCTCTGGGAGTTTGCTTATTCATAGATAATTGACGATTTACGAGTCAATTTTTGGCTCGATGTACTTCACCTTGACAAAGTCAAATATGTCTATGAAGAAGATATGGATCAAGTAATGAAGCTTAAGTGACCATCTGGCAATCTTTCATCGACGCTATCGTTTTTAGTAGTGAACTGCCGCAGTATAAAAAATAGGATAGGTGAATTTGACAAGTTATTAAAGGCAGTGAAGCCATCCGTCGTCATCGATTCAAAATCATGGTTGAATGACGACATAACGAACGGCGAAGTATATACTGATAACTTTGTGTGCTACAGGAAGGACAGGAATAATCACGGAGGGGGTGTGTTTAATTTAGTCGATCAGTCTGTTCCTTCAAGTCCTATTGCTGTGCCTTCTACAGCGTGCGAGGCAGTCTGGTGTCAAAAAAAGCTACGTAGTGGTGAATCCTTATCTGTGTGTAGCTTTTACCGTCCACCGGCATCTTCAGTCGGTGTTTTCCTCGGTTTACATGTGCGGTTGAAGCAGTTCAAACTGATCGCATGGTAGTAGCCGGTGAGTTTAATTTACCGGATCTCGACTGGCAGCATCAACCTGCGTTTTCCGGTACATATAATGGCTACAGTACAGCTATTATGCATTTTAGGAATCTGTTTTCACTCGCCCAGATTGTCTTGCAGCCAACTAGGGAAAAACACGTTCTAGACCTATTCCTCACAAATACATCTGAACACGTAAACTCCATCACGATTATCCCTGGAATCAGCGACCACATAGCTGCTCACTGTGAAACGAACTTCGAGACTGAAAACACGTATAGCAAGAAGGGAGGAGAAGTTTTTGATTACAGAAAAGTAATGTAGAGGAAATTATTAAGGCACTTGACAGGCATTTTATCGTTTTTGAAACATTAGCAGATACCTTGCATGTATCAGAATTGTGGGAAATATTTGAAAAGAAAGTTTTCGAGCTGCACGATCGTTTTGTACCATCTTGGTTGTTAACGGAAAGACATAACAAAAGTAAACCCGTGTACACAAAAGAAGTGCAGAGATTAACACAACGGAGACAAAGAATGTTCAGAGCATTCAAGCGCAATCCTTCAGTAGATAACCTCAGGAAACCTAAAGCAATAGCCAATGAAGTGAATAATTCAGTCGGCCAGGCTAAATTACGTTTCTTTGGTTCATTTCGATCGCGTATTAGCCAGAATTCAAAGGAAATAGGGAAATACATCAAGCGCAATAAAAAGAATACTGTTTCAATTCCAGCCTTAGTGCACGGTAACAATACTATTGTGGAACCTCTTGACAAAGCTGAAGGCTTCAATTCCTACTTTACGTCGGTGTTTTCTTTGCCGGTGGCGTCTACGGACGAAAGGAGAATGTGTGATTTGAGAGTGACAAAGTCTATGGAAGACGTGACATTTGATTTGCGTGGGATACAAGTACTACTTGATGACCTAAACACACCGAAAGCAGCTGCCCAGAGGGTTTTCCGAATGCCTTGCTTAAGTTATGTGCGTATTATATAGCACCATTATGGAAAATAATATTTGTTAAATCGGTGCAATCCAGTGCCCTCCCTGTAGACTGGAAAATCGCCTCTATAGTTCCTGTTCACAAATCTAGGCCTCGTTTTGCGGTTTCCAATTACCGTCCCATTTCTTTAACTTGCGTGTGCTCCAAAATAAATGAACATATATTGTATAGCATGATTGTTAAACACATTAGTGATAACAACCTGTTCAACCCTTTCCAGCATGGCTTCCGAAAACGATTATCATGCGTAACTCAGTTGATCCAATTTACTTATGATATTGCCCTGGCGCTAGACAACCGTATATCCGTTGACTCTGTTTTTCTAGATTTTAAGAAGCCATTCGACATGGTTCCTCACGAGTTATTGCTTAGAAAATTCACGACTTTAGTGATTCAACCCCTGATACTTTCGTGGATCTCGGAGTATTTAAGTAGCAGACGTGAGTATGTGGCTGTGAATGGCGCTGCATCAGAGATATCCGATGTGACGTAAGGAGTTGCCCAAGGGTCCGTTTTTGGTCGTTTATTATTTCTTCTCTACATAAATGACATCAGCAATAGCATCACTTCATATATGCGACTGCTCGGAGATGATTGCGTGTTGTACAGAAAAATTACTTGTGAAAATGATCGCGAAATATTGCAAAACGATCTGAAAATTATAGACGACTGGTGCGTAAACGGGAGATGCAACTTAATCTAAACAAAACTGTCTGCCTTACCTCATCAAGAAAGCTTAGCCCAAATAAACTCTTTTACACAATAAAATGCGTTCCTCTACAATTCGTAGATGAGTATAAATATTTGGGAATTTACTTCACTCCTACGCTTTGGTGGCACCGACATGTCGATTACACCGTCCGTAAAGCTTGAACGGCTCTGAGTTTTTTGCGGCGCAGTACAAAAATTTTCTACCGGCAACGCGCGAATTACTGTACAAGTCTAATGTAAGGTATATCTTAGAGTATGCTTGCGCCGTGTGGGACCCTCCAACCGTTCTCTACCAAAATAAATTAGAAAGGGTACAAAGCCTTGCAGCCCGGTACGCCATTGGTAATACTCCTAGAAACACGAAGTTCAGCGCAAGCCACTGAAAAAAGATTTCGAAATGGGAGACACTAGAAAATCGAAGGGCAATGGTTCGCTTAAAGCTATTCCATTCCATATACTATTCTCAAATGAACATGTCCCGCGATGATTACATTTTTGCACCTCATTACGTGTCAGTGCGAATGGATCACACCTGCAAGGTTCGTGAAATTCGCTGCAACACATTGGCGTTCACAAACTCATTTTTTCCAAAACAAAATACAGCAATGAAGTCAGAGACCTGCGCACATAGTTACGGAACAGTGTGCGGATGCATTTTACGCTTCCATGTGTTTGTTAAAAGCTTTGAACTAATGCACATTTGTACAGTGGGATTTTATTGTGATGCAAAAAATTTTTTTTGTTGTGTGTGTGTGTGTAAGTGACACTCGAACTGCGTTTTAGGCTCACATGTTATGGCAGCGTTGTACTTTTACTTTTTCGACTATTTCTTCTTCGTGTTGTCGTTGATTCAGCGTGTTGTATTTTCTGTGCGACAGTAACTGAGTGGAAAGCAAGAGAGAGACTTGCCGCAGCATTTTCTTTGTATAGGTATTGAAGCTTGCTGATATTCTGTACCAATTCTGATGTTACTGACAACCGTTAGTTCCGACATTTGAAAAACATGGCACATCATTTCTTTTCTTTTTATTTTCCTCCTTCTGTGTACGAATGTATCTTAAAAGGGGCTCGCGGGCTCTGAGACATTTTTGATTTTTGGTTATCAATGTGATTAGTTGATGTATTTCTTTTTTTATTCCCCCCACTGTAATGCCAAAAAGGCGCTGTGGGTACCAAATAAAGAACAAAATAAAGAATAACACCGCATTGTCAAGTATTTGTTGGGGCACTGGAGTTTTGTTATGCTTTTTTTTACAGCCTCGGGATCCAGAAGAGTTCAAAAGCTCCTCATTTCTGTTTCTCTTGGAGCGCAGGGGCGCTGACCTCGTTTCGGCTTAGGCACCTTTGTCTGTTCGAAGCCCTGTAGATATGGTAAATACATAAGTCCTTCAAAAGTATCTCAGCATCAGTCTCGAAAAAAACACAATTAGGAATGGCTCATTGGATTTTTGTGTTGCATAATCGTGTCATGTCAGCAGTCATATGTTTAGGTTTCTGTATGTCTCACGCTCATGCCCATGGTGGTCTTCACCCGCCCTTCCGGAGAAGAAAGATGAAGCAGCTCGAGCGAGATCTGCTCACGAGAGAACGGGTAGCGATGATGATAATGGCATTGGAGCGGCAATGATGATTACAAGGTTTCTACATCTTCCCCACCCACAAAGAAGCCATGGTCATTCCGCGTTCAGCAGATACGTAAAGTTTGTTTGTTCATATCGGGTACTCTTAGGCAGTCGTTAGGCGAAGCAGTAGCAGAAGCCGTCTTTGGAGCACATGACCAGTAGAGTCGGCGCAGACGACGCAGCCAGGCAAAAATTCCAAGTAGATCTTCGACTTCCCTAAACTGGGATGTGTATTTAACCAATAATTATAAATCGTGGCCAGAAAACAGCTTCTTAGCCCCTCCGTGCTTCTTTCTGGATGTTGGCACTTTCCTGGTTGAACTAATATTTTGTGATGTATTGCCTTTCCTAAAAGAGCACTTGCTGCAAACACTTGAGCTGTGATGTATAGTCTGTGGAACGACAATCCTCTGGGGATGTCTGCAATTACGGCCAGTACCCCGCTCTTCAGCGTCGACCATCGACAGTCTTTTGGTTACCAAAACTTCTCTCTCATTCTCCACTTGTAGTTCTTCAGGTGGCACATTCGATATCTCAGTTTGGAAGCACTCCTTATAAATAGCTTGTGCCTACGCCAGGGTAGTCAATGAGATGTTGGACTGTCTCATTGAAACTTTCGCTGACTCTTGGAAGGCACACGATAGCAACGCGTGTTCTGTCTAATGATCACGTGCTGCCAAATAAGCTGTCACACTCTCACGCTGTACTTCCTGTAGAAGCTGTGACGCGCGCGGAGTTTGTGTCTTAGAAGGTTCTTAGGAGTTCTTAAAGTATTCTAGGTAACAGAATTGTTCTGTCATTGAAAAAATCACCGAAGTTTGTTTGCACATCGAAGATCTGGCTTTGCTTCAGGGGGTCACATTTTCTGCATTTCAATTGGTAATATATTCGGTACATAAGGTGAATGATTTTGAAATGATGGCTGATGCAGCTAGAACAACTCAGTTGTGGCGGAAGCAAAACTGCAGGATCAGGGAGCGAGTTTCTTCTAGTTGCGTGGCGCCTTTGGGGCAGCCAGTAAAGAGATCGGACGATATGTAGTGCGTCCATCAACACACTGGTGGGAAACAATTTCGGTGACTCGGTTTCATACCCGATGTTGGTAGCAAATTCCTCGTCGATATGCTCTATGTTGATTAACGGATCAATTTGTTCGTTGAGCAATCTCAATCTAACTATAGTTTTTCGTAACTCATGCAAGCAGGTTGCCAACACATTGCAAACGTCACTGCTCGTCTGGGACTAGACTAACGCTGCTCTTGGATCTGTGCACAACCTTTGAGAGACTAGCCTTTCTTGTTCTCTTTTGGCCTTACGCTAGCTGGTCATTCGTTGCCTGATGTTCTGCGGAATTCCACTAACCCTTCATGAAATCTTTGCGTGGACCCATTGTGCAATTGTCGGAGATGAGGGTGCCTTTCAATCTTGTCCGTTCTTCACGTCATTCACGTTTGGGTACCACCACCGGTTCAGTCAATCACGCCGGTCTGTCGTCGGTTTCGAGGTGTCCTACTTCAAAATAGGGAAAATTTCGGATGACTCGGAATTGTAGAGGACCTTCTTCACGAGTTTCTGCATTAATTAAATAAATAAGTAAGAGGACGAAGGGCCGAGACGTCCTGGTGATATGATGGTGGTTCTATTTACAAGATGGTGGATGAAGAAAGATGAAGCAACTCAAGTGAGCGCTGCGAACGAGAGATTACGGGCAGCAATAATGTTAATGCCCTCCGAGCGGAGGATCTGAAATTTTCTTCAAATGCGAGGGTCACAAAGTTAGTAATGTCAACAGCAGCCAAACAGTGCACTGGTTCACCCCAACCGCGAAATGGCGGCCGTAAAGTACGTGTGTTTAAACTAACGAAACAATGGCAAGGCGTAGTTTTCTGTTATAGTATAATTTCAGTCAGGAAGAGTACTGCCTGGATTGTGCAGGTAGCATCATATTGTAGTGAGGATGCACTGCTATCTAGGAGAAATGCAGCAATACATTCTTGTTACAGATTATGCAGCTTAACAGCGGGAGTTTTGTATGCGTCTGTCTTTTGCACATGACATGTGGTTAGTAAAGAATTCCTTTAAGAATTCCCCAAGAGATTAACTTAATTCGAAATAATAAGACACAGTAGGATAGAACAGAATGCTCCAAGTTTACAAAATCGGTATCTAATCTTCACTCCCCACAGCTATTTTTCTTCCTTTGCACTGCTCCGGAAACTTGTTTCCCTAAATTCATATCACCTATTCACTTGTTTCTTGATTTACAAACCTTAATTGAAAGTATAATTTTCATTTGGAAGTCAATTGAATTCTGACAGCTCATACATACGTCAAATATTTCTGCGTAATTGGTGATGAAACTATAAATCTTTGTGATAAATTGGTCTCTCGCGCCCCATTAGAGCCTTTTGAAGCAGTCACCACAAAAAATATCTGAGAGAAAAAAGCTATGTGTGTGGAATATTTATATATTTTTGTGAAACACGTGGAACACGTCAGCCTCCCAAAGCATTGAATTGTGTTTCTGAACGCGCTTAGCTCAAGCAATACGGCCGCAGATAGGTTTTCCGTAGGTCGTGTTTCAGATCTTTTCTAGGCTAAATAAACACAAATAATCAACTCTTTCTATTTTCAAGAATAGTATTCATCAAAAATTTGTACTTCGCTAAATTAACTCTGTGATGTTTCATCTTGTTTTTGCTAATCTTCAAGTGAAAAGTATCATGGCTCGCTATTGCATACTATGACACTCATGTTCTTAGGCATTTTATGTCACCTCTTATTACTTGACCAGTAACGTTGACAAAAGAGCGTCCACTGAATTCTGGCGTTTCTTTCTAACAAGCATTTCTCTCCTGGTCGAAATTGGCTGTGTGTAGTGAGCATTCACCGGGATGGGAAAAACAACTATTTGCTGCTTCGTCCTTGCGGATGTTTAAAGTCATATTTTGTTGGTTAGGCAGATTTTTCAGCTTAAAAATCCTAGTTTTCCAAATGTCAGGGGGTCAAATGGTAGCAAAGTTAGACGAGCTGAATTTTAAGAGGCGTCACCACCTTAAAACCGCCGGTAATAAAGCAATAACTTAAGGCCTCAGACATTCGAAGAGGATATTACTTTTCCTTAGTTTTACTTTTGGTCTATCTGCAAGTGGTCAACAAGTCGAAAAAAGTATTTTGAGTCATCATTTTCACTTGGCGGATGCAGCAGCTTGCTAACAGCGTGAGCCCCCGTATAACATGTCTTCGTGGCAATACCCCCCGCTTTTTCAAAGCATCGGCTCGATGCTTACCTGATGTAGATAGAATGAAAACAGAAACACACAGCTAAACAGCACGAAGCAACACGCAAAAATTTCGCGGCCACTGTCAACGTGAGTGGTACAGCTTCATCCGGGCAACATGAACCACTTCAGGGAGTGTCCTACTACGCGTTGATCGTAGTGTTCCTTCGGGAAGAACTTCATCGTTCACTGCGCTTACTTGGCGTATCACTTTGTAGGGCCCAAAGAAGCGGCGTAAAAGTTTTTCAGAACGTCCGTAGAGTCGCACAGGGCTCCATAGCCAGACTTGGTCACTGGGTTGGAAAGTTACTTGTCGGTGCCGTACGTTGTAGCGGCGGGCATCAATCGTTTGTTGGTGACGGATGCGTTGTTGCGCAAGTTGTCGGGCGGCTTCGGATCGGCTAGCGTATTTCGTGGCGTCTGGAGTAACCACATTGATTTCATCCGGAACCAGCATCGCATCCAAAATAGTTGTCACTTCGCGGCCGTGGACCAACCGGAAATGAGTGAAGTTTGTCGTTTCTTGAACTGCCGTATTGTATGCAAAGGTCACGTACGGCAGTATGTCATCCCAGTTTTTGTGGTCAACATCAACGTACATCGAAATCATGTCGGCGATGGTCTTGTTCAGCCTTTAGGTCAGCCCCTTTGTCTGGGGGTGATATGCAGTTGTTTTGCGATGGTCGGTATGACACAGTTTCATTAGCTCTTGAGTAAGTGCTGCGGTGAACGCTGTGCCTCTACCGGTAATGATGACTGATGGGGCGCCCTAACGGAGCACAACGTTATGGACTAAAAATCGGGCTCCTTCAGCCGACGTTCCTTTGGGCAATGCCTTGGTTTCACAATAACGGGTAAGATAATCAGTAGCGACTACAATCCACCGATTCTCAGCTGATGATGTAGAGAATGGCCCCACTAAATCCAAGCCGACCTGCTTAAATGGCCTGCTTGGTGGATCAACAGGCTGAAGGAAACCAGCTGGTTTAGTGGGCGGTGTCTTTCGCCGCTGACAGTCACGGCATGTTTTGACGTAGCGCATGACTGTCGGAGCCAACTTTGGCCAGTAGTACTTCTGACGAAGCCTTGCGAGTGTGGGGGTGAAACCCAGATGCCCCGACGAAGGGTCGTCGTGGGAGGCGTGAAGGATGTCGTCACGTAGACAAGAAGGTGGGTGGCTCCTTTGTGCAGCAAAAATCCGTTGTGCAGCAAAAATTCGTTGTGCAGCAAAAATGATGAGAGCGAGCGCTGGAACAGCCGTGGAGGACGCGAGCTGTGACCTTCGAGGTACTCAATCAGCGGTAGAAGTTCTGGGTCCTTCTTCTGTTTTTCGGCGAGGGCCGATGGTCCCAACGCTCCGAGAAAGGGTGTATCAACTTCCTGGTCAGCAGTAACTCGCTCCAGGGGGGCTCGTGATAGGCAATCAGCGTCGGTGTGGCGTCTTCCGGACTTATATACGACCGTCACGTCAAACTCTTCGAGCCCCAGGCTCCACCTCGCGAGACGTCCTGACGGATCTTTTAGGTTGGCAAGCCAACACAGACAGTGGCGGTCGCTGACCACTCGAAATACCCTGTCGCATAAGTACGGGCGGAATTTCGTGACTGCCCATATCACGGCCAAGCACTCCTTTTCGGTCGCGGAGTAGTTTGCCTCAGCGCGTGATAACGTGCGACTTGCGTAAGCAAGGACGCATTCAGCACCATCCTGCCACTGGACTAGGACTTCGCCGAGACTGACGTTACTCGCGTCGGTGTGACGTTCGGTGCCGGCGTCTTCGTCAAGATGTCCTAAAATAGGGGTACTTTGCAGGCGCGCCTTCAGCTGATCGAAAGCATTGGCCTGCTTAGGGCCCCAAGGAAATGGCACGTCATCCTTTGTCAGACGAGTGAGGGGCTCGGCTATCTTAGAGAAATTCGCCCCGAAGCGCCGGTAGTAAGCGCAGAGGCCTAGAAATTGGCGCACGGCGCGCTTGTCAGCAGGCGTCGGGAATGCGCTCCCCGCCGCCGTCTTGTCAGGGTCGGGACTGACACCCTCAAAAAAACCACGTGGCCGAGAAACTTGAGCTGTTGAAATGCGAGGTGACATTTTTTCCGGTTTGGGCGACAGTCCCGCTGAACGGATCGCGTTCCACGCAGCATGCAGGCGATCGAGATGTTCGTCGAAGGTCCGGAAAAAAATGACATCAACCAGGTAAACTAGGCAGGACTGCCATTTCAGGTCCGACAGTACACTGTCCATCAATTTTTGGAAGGTCGTAGGGGCAGAGCAGAGAACGAATGGGAGCACCTTGAACTCGTACAACCCATCTGGGGTTATAAATGCAGTCTTTTCGGGGTCGCACTCATCCACTTTGATCTTCCGTACCCGCTCTGTGAGTCGATGGTGGAGAAGTACCTGGCATTGCGTAGTCGGTCTAAGAAGTCGTCAGTCCGAAGGAGAGGGTAAACGTCTTTCTTCGTAATTTTGTTCAACCTCCTATAGTCCACGCAAAATTGAAGAGTGCAGTCTTTTTTTGCCATCAGAACCACCTGTGACGCCCATGGACTAGTCGACGGTTGTATAACGTCATCTTGCAACATTTCTTTGACTTGGTGACGTATTGCATCTCGCTATTTTGGGTAGACCCTGTACGTATGTTGACGAACAGGTCTTTCCCCTTCCTCTGTCACTATGCGGTGCTTAGTGACTGCTGTCTGTCGGACCTTTGACGAAGGAGCAAAACAGTCTGCAAAAGAAGAGATGACGCTGTGGAGTCGGCGCTTTTGGTCGGCCGATAGGTCTGGGTTAACCTCAACATTATTGCCTAAGTTGGAAGCGGCCTGAGAGCTGCCGTTGTCGACGTGTGCTGCTGAACGTTTTCCTCCATCGCAAAGAACGAAGGTTCTCCGGTACAATCATACTCTTCGTCCAGGTGGGCTACGGCAGTCTTCTTCAATAGGTGCTGGTGTGCGTTACCGAAGTTGGTTATCAGAACTTCGGTCCGCTGGTCACGGAGCTGCACAACTCCTCGATATACGCAAACTTGCCAGTCTACTAAGAGGGACACGTTGCCTTCAGCGATCCCGCAGGTGGCGTCGCTTTCACATTCTGCCGTGACGAACAGCATAGCTCGGGGCTGCACTGTTACGGACTCGTCGCAAATGCGTAACGCCGCCTTGGGTAGTTCCCCTTCGTTTCGGACAGCTCCCTGTGTCGAGAACTTCACGAGTAGCTCTTGAATGTCAATAATAACAGCGTACTCATGGAGGAAGTCTAATCCCAATATTAGCTGCTTGGAACATTCCCGCAGCACTAAGAAGCAGCCAGGGAAATGTACGCCACCTATCTGGATCCTGGCGGTAGATACACCGATCGGTGTTACCAGATGAGCACCAGCCGTACGGATCTGTGGACCCTTCCATGGTGTTGTTACCTTCGTCAGTTTGGTGGCTAGCTCGAAACTCATCATGAAAAAATCGGCGCCGGTATCCACCAAAGCCGTCACGTGATGACTATCGACCATAACTGCAATATCGGCCGAAACTATTTTACTGTCGTGATGGCGCGCCGACAGAGCTGGTGTGGACAAGTCGTCGGTGGGGACCGCTAAGGTCGAGTCGGGTTCTGAACAGGGTCGGTGAAGTCGTCGGTATGGATCGTTGGTGTCAAGTCGGGTGAGCGGGTTCGTTGGATACGTGTAGGATATTGATCTTTCTGAGCGGCGGTGGTCCCAACTCCGGAGGACGCCGTCTATAGTTCCCCGGCTGGGTGTCCGGCCGCTGGTAGTCCCCAAAGAGAATGGACGTCTAGGTGACGTGAAGCGTCGGGACGACGGCGACCGAGACTCACGGCGTTGTGCGGGCGGAGAAGGGCGCAGGTGGGCGGGCAAGTACTCTTGGATATCGTGGGGACGTTCACTGTAGCGCGGTCGTAGAGCATCTGGAGAGAACCCCCGTAGGCCCATCTTTCGATATGGGCAATGGCGAAGAACATGTCCGGCTTCTCCGCAGTGATAACATAGAGGCCTGTTGTCCGCCGTGAGCCAAATGCTAGCTTCCTTGCGTAATGGCCTCGTTCAATTCGCGGAGCACCGTCGGAATACCGCTGAAATAGCGGCCTAGGCTGGGGTTGTATGGGCCGGACCATGGAGCTGTGGCACGTCCGTGTACGCTATGACGGGAGGGGCTGCTTCAAAATACGGAGCAGGAATGCTCTGCGATGAAGTAGAGGTTTGCATCGCCTGGAGGCCCAAAATATCACTAACCTTGGGAATGACAGTGAAAGGAGGACCGCAAGAAACGGAAGGGAGGGCCAAAAGTAGCTGCTGAAATGCTACATATGCAACCACATTGGCCACACTGCACCTGACTGCCCTGTCACTTCACGGGGCCCACCCAAATGCAAGAAATGCGGCAAGTCGGGGCATTGGGCTGAAGACTGCACGTGTAAGCAACCTGACCTAGAACATGTAGCCGCTTGTGTCCTCACACGGCCCGCAATCATGTTCGTAGTGTCAAGGTCCCTACTAAAGACCTTGAGATCACAGACCTGCATAGTTCAGCAGACCGGAAGGCGCCTCGATTCTTAGTGGATGGACTACCCGTCGTCGAAGGATGCTTACTCGGGAAACGAGTGCGCATCCTCAGGGACACGGGAAGCAACACAGTCATTGTTAGATGGGAAGTCGGTGCAGATGAGAGACTCAATGAAGAAACGAAGGAAGTTCTGCTTCTCGACAGGTCTGCGAAACAACTGCCGAAGCCGTCATTCTCGTTGACACACCCTTCTTTGTTGGAGAAGTCACTGCGTCCTGCATGAAAAACCCGCTGTACGATTTAGTCATTGGGAACCTACCTGGCGTGAGAGAACCCCACGATCCTGACCCATGCTGGGAACCCTCGGCAAGCACCAACAAGGGATGTGCCAACCCCGGTAACCAAACCGTGCCGCTTGACACTCCCGCGCTGATATCTGCAGTAGCCAGGGGATACTTGAAGGTTCCATCGATTAGCGGCTCCCAGGTGTCGCCAGCCGAACTAGCGCAGGAACAACAGAAAGATGGGACACTACGTCGCTGCTACCGCAAGATCGGCAAGCCGTTCTTTTCCGGGAAAGGACACTCCTATAGGTTCCTGGAGGAAGACGGTATACTGTACCGACGATACGAACTGGCGACAGGTCGAACGTTCCGTCAAGTGGTTGTCCGGAAACCGCTTCGCGAGCCCATACTGATAATCGCGCATGAAACCATCATGGCTGGCCACCAGGGAATACGGCGCACAACTGAAAGAATTCTTCAGGAGTTTTATTGGCCTCACTTACACCGTGACGTACGGCGGTTTGTCAGGTGCTGCGACTCCTGCCAGCGGACCACGCCAAAGGGAAAGGTTGGCATCGCTCCTTTGGGCAACATGCCACTGATTCGGACACCATTTCGCCGTGTTGCCTTCAACCTAATAGGGCCTTTCACCCCAACTTCAGAAAAGGGGAACCGATACGTGCTCACACTTATTGACTTTGCCACCCGGTATCCGGATGCCATTGCTCAGCCAGCTATTGACGCTGTGCATGTCGCCGAGGCACTACTTGAGATATGTTCTTGGGTAGGCATTCCGGAAGAAATGCTCAGTGATCGGAGGGCAAGTTTTACATCAGACCTAATGCAAGAGGTCGGCCGCCTTCTCTCTAATAAGCTGTTGCGTACTACCCCCTACACCGCACTGGCGAACGGCCTCGTTGAGAAGTGCAACGGCACACTGAAAACAATGCTGAAGAGGATGTGCCACGAAAAGCCCCGAACATGGGACCGCTATATTGCGCCTCTTCTTTTCGCCTACCGAGAGGTCCCACAAGCCAGCCTCGGGTTCTCCTCGTTCGAGATGATAGACGGCCGGCAGGTTAGAGGCCCTTTGTCTGTGCTCAGGGAGCTATGGACGAACGAAAAAATTGACGATGAAGTGCGGACGACATATGGGTACCTCGTCGATCCCCGGACGAGACTGGAAGAAACTTGCCAACTTGCTCACTACAAACTGGAAAACGCCCACCTGAGGCAGAAGAAATACTACGACCGGAAATGCCGGCAGCGAAAACTTCGTGTTGGCGATAAGGTCCTAATTCTTCTACCCACCGACTCGAACAAGCTGCTTATGCAGTGGAAAGGCCCATTCAAAGTTGTGTAAGCAAAAAACGACATCGACTACATATATGACGTAGGTGGGAAGACCAAGGTGTTTCATGTTAACATGCTCAAACTGTACGAAGAACGACAACCTTTACCTCCTCAGAGAGCGTCAGTAGCAGCTGCTCTCAACACCACAAACTTTCAGTCCAGCGCTGACGAAGGGGAGGACGAGACCAACATTCCGTTCCCCTCGCTCCACTCATCGCAGTCCATCGCTGACGTAAAAATTTCTCGCGACCTCGACCCGAACCGTGCTAAGCAAGTGCGCACCCTGCTCCAGGTTTACCAAAGCATTTTTTCTGATCTACCTGGGAAGACCGACCTCATCGAGTGCACATTAAGATCTACGAGCACCATGGCCGTTCACATACCTCAGTACCCCATTCCACTGGCACTAGTAGAGGCTGTCGTGGAAGAGGTACAAGAAAAGTTGAGACTTGGCATTATCGAAAAGTCCAAATCTTCCTACCATGCCCCTGTTGTGGTTGTACGCAAAGCAGATGGCACTATCAGGCTTTGTATTGACTTCCGCGAGCTCAACCGGCTCCTTGTCTGCGACCGGGAACCTATCCTACGGATAGACGTTCTCCTGGCCCTGGTGGCGAAGAAGTTTTTCTCCAAGTTTGATTTTACAAAGGGGTACTGGCAGGTCCCCATGGCCCCTGAAAGCTAATCTGGTTTATACCACTTTAAGTATGTGCCTTCGGTATCAAGACTGCGCCAGCCGTGTTCGCACGTCTCATGAGGGCTGTACTGGGGAACTTGAATCATGTATGCCACTACTTTGATGATGTAATTATAGCCACGGACACTTGGGACGAGTACTTGGAAGCCCTACAGCAAGTTTTCAAACGAGTCAAAGCGGCCAAACTCACGATCAAACCATCCATGCGTGAGGTCGGGGAGCACCGTGTTTCGTTCCTCGGTCATGAAATACGGGAATCCAAAGTAGAGCCTCTCGGGGAAACCCTAGACAAAATCAAGGACGCCAAGACACCAGTCTCAAAGAAGGCCGTCCAATCATTCCTCAGGTTAACCGGCTACTACCGGAACTTCATACCCAACTATGCCGAGCTAGCTAAACCCTTGACGGACCTTACGCGGAAAGGCGAGAAGAACACCGTCACTTGGCGACCAGAACGGGAGAAGGCTTTCCACGACCTGAAAAACAAGCTAGCATGAGCTCCCATTCTTCAAGCCCCAGATCACACCAAAGAGTTCGTATTGCGCACAGACGCCTCCAATGCAAGCCTTGAGGCTGTGCTTCTACAAGCGGGAGAGGATAATACATTGCATCTTGTTGCCTACGCAAGCCGCAACCTTCTCCCGCGAGAAGCGCGATCTTCTACTAACGAGCGCGAGTGCTTAGCGCTGGTCTGGGCAGTCCGGAAAATTCACATTTACCTTTATGGTAAACTGTTCATTACTGAATGGGATGATCAACCTCTACTATACTTTCAGTCCGCGAAACACGTCAACAAAGGGTTTTGCGATAGAGCTTGTCACTTCAGGAGTATCCTTTCACCGTACATTATATCAAAGGCACTGAAAACGTTGGAGCCTACTATATGAGCAGGGCATAGATGCGAGGAATACGCGTTTTACGTCGTGATTGTTGAATGTCGTGTGTGCTGTGCGTCTTTTGTATAGCCTCTCCTGTACATTTGGGGTGCAATTATGTTGTAAGCGGCCCCTTGTAAGGCACTTTTAAATCATTCCTTCAAACCGCACATCTCCGGAACTTTGAATAGTTGTGTTCACAACTTTCTGAAAAGGGGGGTGATTGTGGTAAAGTGTGGGATTTTACTATTGGGAAAGCGCGGGAAGGTGTATATTACGAGCGGGACCGACGACGACAAGGAAGAAGACGGGGCACGCGAAGGGATAACGAGAGAGGAAGAAAACGAGGTTGCTTGATCAGTGGTTCGGGCCTGCGTCTTGGACCTCCTGGCCGGCGAGAAGACATGGGGTACCTCTCGTTCTTGTTCCGGAGGAGCGCTCAAACTGCCGTGGTGCCCGCTTGCCTCGTGGCGTAGGCCCGAGAAACTCCGCCCCCTCGGCAGTCTCGGCCAGTCACCCGCGCTGACGTCCGAGTCGGTACTGGGGTTTGGTGAGACGCCGCGAGGACATTCTCCAGAGGCTTGTGTTTTGCCGAACTGGCCGGGTGGGTGTGCTAAGTCCTGAGAACAATTCGGTAGTCTTTCCTTTGTGGTCTTGTTTTCGTGCCGGAAATACAAGTGCTGACAACATGCAACGGAGCGAGTCGTACGTCTGGCGCGAGATTCTAGTTGGACCTCTGATCATTACATATGGCTCTTAGCACGTTTTCAAGCGGGGTCATTTTAAAATGTGTAATTTTGCAAAGCCGTGGAATGACAAAATATTATGAGCTTGTTTTGCAACTACATTTCTTTCGATTTGATTGTTATTTGGGTTTACATGAGTAATAATGTATTTTTCACTATATTAGGCATATTTTAGACACTATATTTTAGACACTAATACACCAGATATGTTTCAGTACTAATAAACGTACTCAAATATTGCATACCGAATTCCGCTGTTTCTCGTAACTCAAAAACAAATATAACCCCTTCGCTCCGAAAAAAGAGTGCAAGCGAATCCTCGCCTCTGTTATTACAAGAATCAGTACAATTTAAGCGCAATGACTTGCAGATAAAACCAAAATGCTTCGGCAAAAATTTTAAGGCAAAGTCGTAAAGAAAAGCCGGGATAACCTATCAACCAAACGCGGAGCATTTCATTACGCGTAGTTTTACTTGAACTCAATTGGTGTAGGTTACTGTCAACGTTTCTGATACTATGGACAACGCTTGTGTTCCTCGATAGCTGAACACTCAACCGAGAAGCAAACCGCACGCATTATACCAGTGGCGTGTAGAAAATAAGCTGCCGAAAGAGAGGGACCGCAACACCAATGTAGCGTGATGAGAGAGACAACGCTGAGTGGCTCCTGTTGTTCCGTAATACAGCGCAGCACATGCGTGTGCGCCCTCTCCAGCTGCCAACGGCAATAGGGTAATAGATGGAGAAGCTTATTAAAAGAAGCAGCCATATCCCGGTGCAGCCGCTATGAACCTGAGGGTCACCTCTGCCTGGTCAGCTCTGGCTGTTCTTGAACACTTGCATCCGCCGGCAACTCCTCCCATTTGGCGAATATGATTTGAGGCATGGGCGGGATTATGAGTGTAAATAAAATTTTTATACATGTACGGCTAATTCCCGTAGTAAATAAATATGTGGCGCACCCATCATGTTTTTTTGAGGAGTGGGAAATGACCGACATTGTATACGTATTAGTATACCTGAGTCCCGTCATGTGAAGTGTCCCGGGACGGGTTGGAAAGTGTTTAAAGGAACGTGGCGCCTCTCGAAGTGATTTTATGCGTAACTATAGTGGCGGCGTTAGAACAGAAGGAAACTTTATTTACAGTGAAGTCGAGCGGGGTCGTGGGCGGGGTCCTCAGTCCAGGACTCCGTTGGTGCGGCCTGCCGTCTTCGCCCTTTCAGTGAGCCAAAGCTCCTTACTCAAGTCTGAGCTGGCTGGCTTCCTCTCGCATTGCTTGAGTGGTGATTTAGGGATTGGATCGAGGTGTGGGTTTTACTGGCAGGCCCTAAATATAAGGTAGAGGGTATGTGGGCGGCCTCAGTGTTTGCGCAGGGCGTAGTATAACGTGGGGTGGATGGTGTGTAGCCGCGTGGGGTGTGGAAATGTTAGTTTGAAGCCATCGATGGGTGTTTTGTTCTTAGTTTAGCTGGTCGGCCGGCGGCGGGAAGGTGCTTCATGTGAGCACGTAGTGAAGGGTGATATCCTTGTATGAGATGCGTGAGTGACGGGTGCGCATATCATCCTCTTACAGTGCCCGACGAGCAAGTTCTGTTGCGTAAGCATGGCCTGCTTGATTGCCGCGAAGAGACGAATAAGCAGGGGTCCAGATAATCGTGACTGTTCTTTGGGGGGTGGGCTTTCGTTTATAATATGTGTGGCTACCTTAGAAATTTTTCCAGCCGTGTACGTTAGACACGCCGCTTTTGAGTCCGTAATGATAGTCGTGGCTTGGGTCTGCGTTATGGCTAGTGCGAGCGCCACTTCTTCTGTTTCGAGGATGGTGGACTTGCGAAGAATGACTCGTGTAATGAGAGCAGTGGGGTGGTTGCGACCGCTATTTTGGTGTTCGCGGGTGCGTAGTCCACCGCGACCATGAAGTCTGCTGTGCCCGAGTCGCCGTATTGACTTCCGAGGGCCACCGCCCTGGCCGTTCTTCTGCCTTCGTAATGCTCGGGGCTCATGTTTCTTGGCAGCAGGGGAACGTTTAGCTTGGATCTTATATCCCATGGTATGTATACCGCAGTATCTGTTTCCGTTGGAGACATGAACCCTCCGTTCGAGAGTACATGTCATCCTGTGGGCGTAGCACTTCGTCACGTTTTTGGGCAATCAGGTGCGCCTTCATAACTTTGTCTAGGGTCTTATGTACTCCCAAAGCCATCTGGCCAGCTGTAGAAGTGCTGGCCGGAAGTGCGAGGGCTTGTTTGTAGGCCTTGCGTATGGTGGTGTCAATCTTGCGGCGTTGTTTTTCCAGAAGGGTGGCATAGGGAGCGACGTAATATAGTCTCGAATATATGAAGTCTTGTACCAGACGCAGTATGTCCTGTTCCTTCATGCCATGAATTTGGCTCCCAATACGGCGAAGCGTCCTGACGATTTGGGTGGTGGATGAGTCTAGTGTTTTCATTAGTTGGTTCTTTTTGCAATCGTGCGTGGTCTTCTTCTTGACTTTGATGTTGCCTTACCTATATTTTTCTGATCTAAGTTGTACTACCGCCCCCCACTGTAATGCCTCAGGCGCTGTGGGTACTGTGTATATAAATAAAATAAATCTGCCTGATAAATCATGCTGAGTATTGTTATGGTTGGGATGGGATGGATTTTGGTCCCACCCAACGTAATATAGATGTCAGTGGTGGCATCATGAGGGCGTTTTTGCACCGATTTGCACCGATTTTGCACCATGACAAGCTCCGATTTCTCAGCCGCGCAGGTGAGACCACACCCTTTGGCGTAGGCATTCACCACGTCTGTACCCTGTTGACGGCGGTCCTGGATAGTTTCTGCCAACCCTTTGCTTACCCAGACAGTGATATCGTAGGCGGAAATGCCTGCTTGATGTCCGAGATTTTGTTCAACTCTTTTGGCAGGTTCATCAGTGCTATATTGAAAAGTATAAGAGACAGCACTGTGCCTTGCGGCGTACACCTACTTCCGCATGTCAAGGGATCGGATCACAGGTCCCCCACCTTCATACCAGCTTGCCCCTCCATAAGAAGGTCGCGGACTTATCCTTACATTTTTCCACCAGGGCCGAGGGGACTGAAGTTCGTTAGGATAGCGGCATGAGCCACGTTGTCGAAGGCGCCCTTGAGTTCTCACGAGAGGATGGCCTTGGGCGTGGTCCTACCGGCTGAGTCGAAGATGTCGGTTTTCAGTTTCAGGAGGGTGTCTTGTGTTGACAGGTGTGGACGAAACCCGAACATCGTATGTGGCATTTGTTCAGTTCCTTCTAAATACTTTGCAGCCTGTCTAGAACAACGTGCTCCATTACCTTCTCGACGCGGGAGGTGAGGGAAATCTGGCGGAGGTTGTCGACGCATGGCGACTTGCTCGGTTTTGGTAGAAATCTCACCTCTGACTCTTTCCATGCAGTGGGGAGAACGCTAGCAGTGCAGCACGCATTTATGTAGGAGGTCAGAGCACCGATAGAAGCTTCGTCAAGGTTTGCCAGAGCCTTTTTGGTTGTTTTGTCCATACCCGCTTAGGTGTTCTGCCAGATGTCAGCCAGGGCCACCCGCACATCAGGAGTAGTTAGTGGCTGATCCACATCAGAGTTCGGAGATCCAGTGTATGTCGGTGCAGGATCCTTGGGGGTGGCCGGGAAATATTTATTCTTCAGGGTACACATGAGGTTTTTTCAGAACCTGGGTATTGGTGTATGAAGTCCGCATGGTCTGTTTAGTTTCTCGCCTGCTGTTGGTCGGGTCTATAAGACATCTAAGAATGTTTCATGTCTTCGAAGTGGTGAGTTTTTCGTTGAAGCTGTCACACAAGTTTTGCCAATTCTTGCCGCACATATTCGCCGCGTACTGGGACGCTTCCTTGTTTAGTTTGGCGATTCTTCAGCGATGCTTCCTGTTATGTATTTGCTTCCTCCATCTCTAGAGTAAGCTGCGCTGGGTTTCCCAGAGGTGAAGCAAGTCATTGTCTACCACCGGTATTGATCATACAGTTGAGTTTTCTTTGTGTGGTGCATAATTTAGTTGCATAGCGCTTCGGCCCATGCGCGTATCTCTTCTATCACTTTGGTCTGTGCTCGATTTCTCTTGGTCCTTATCGGATTCAAGTCTGTTAATTTCGCTTCTCGTATTTTTTTCTCACGCAAGGCCCATATACTTTGGTCTCGATGATCACATGATCACTTCCTAATCTTTATTCGCGCCTCCTCCAGCTGACATTATAGAGGTGTGCGGTTAACGTGAACCCCCGCAGGTATCTCTCGTTATGCTGGTACCGATCCTAGTAGGACTTACTGAGTCATTATAAGGGCGATATTCTCTTTGTGTAGAATATCTAAAGTTCTATGCCTAGTTTGGTTTGATAAGTGTAGCCCCAGGCTTGGTGCGCGGTGTTAAGGTCTCCTACAACGACAAAGGGGCGAAAGCCCACAAGACTCTTCGCCCGCAGAATGATATCCGCCATCCCCGGGGCCTTGTTTTTCGGCCGGCCATAGATTCTCAGAAAGAAAATGCTACAAGATTTTTTCATATTTTGTGGAACCAGTCCTCTAACAATATTATGATGAGTGCTTGCTGTCAGATGGTGTTGAATCACTGTGATGTCTTTCCAAATTACGGTACAGACGTCGTTCCTGTTTCGGGTGATGGGGGGTAGTGTAGCCGGAAATTTTTGCATATTTGTTCGTTTCTTGCAGCGCTATTATGTCGAGGGAACAACATGGCTAGTTACATATTGTTGTAAGTCCCCCTTTTAAGCTTAAAACTTCGACCATTTATTTGCCAGATTAGTAGTGGGGATAGTGCATTTTGCTTGAAGTTAGTCATCATGAGTGGTGGTGTAGTTTTCAGCCATCGTGTCGTTCTGTCCTGGGCGGAGGTATGGTTTCTCCCTTCTTGGGTGTCGGCTGTTGCCTGCCAGGTGCTGAAGTTCTAGACTGAATTCCTGTTTGTGTGCTCTGCATTTGTCTCGATAGGTGTGCAAGTTGACTCCTAATCTGTTTGTGTTGACTAGAATAGGACTTCAGCTCGTCTTGAACAATGATTGTGAGTGGCTCAAAACTCGTCTGTAATTGTTCTTTTGTTATCTAGCTTGGGTCCATTTCCTCCTGCATAGGTGACGCTTGTGGTCGCCTTCGTTTTTTTCATAACGGGTTGTGTCACAGGTGTCGTAATGGGTTCTACTGGGACAGTTCCAGGGAGTGTACCCGGTTGTGCTTGAAGCGGTTGGTGCGGATGTTTTCTTGAGTTGTTTTGTCATGAGGGATTTGAGTGATTGAATTTAAGCCCTGCGTGTCCCGAGTTCTTTTTGCAGTTTATCACATCCGCTACTCTGGAGTGGAGCATTTCCATCCCATTACGTCCATCCGCAGGTGCCTGGGTATTGAGTGAGCAGGCGAGCACATTTCACGCTCAATAACAAGAACACATTCAAGCTCAAATGTTCAAACAAGCTTATCTTGAGTTCAGCGTCTCTGTGTTCTCCTTTATGTTATGTTATCTGTGTAACAGTTGCATTGAGGTGTTCATAAATTGGCTGGAGACACGGTGCTTTCCAGTCGAGCAAAATGTACGTTGACTAGTATATATGTTAGCAGCATTCAATGGTTCTCGCTATTGTCCTGCATTAGAGGTCAGTCGGCCTATGAAGTTTTTGTTCTGTGGCTGCTGCGGCCAAGTTACAACAACCCTTTAACAGCTTTTGTAACACCTGTTCTGCTGGAGAGCCTGGCGTCTGTGTACAGTAGAGAAGGATCCGGATTCTTTTTTCTTTTTTTGAAAAGGGCCATCGCCTGAAGCCTTCTCTGTTCCTCGTGCCTTCTAGTGCTTTTGCGAGCACGTGTGCGGCTAATTTGATACTTACTTTGGTCTTTTCAGTGAATTGCGTTTTTTGCTAACATCTTTTGATGACGTCCCAACTTATTTTTCTATAAGTTTGTGTGCCCTATTGTGCATATTGTACTTGCTCAAGCAGACGCATCATGTAAGACGTGACCAATTTGTCGGCCGTGTTAGTAGTGCCGAATATTCAGACTTGTGTCGACGTGTAGGAAGAAACGCATTGAGCAACTTTGTTTTTCAAAAACCGGTTATATTTTTTACACTATATTTTACCCGGACTTTGTTGCTGTACGACACAAAATATTCTTAAAAAAGCGCGTATTTGATCCACATGGTCGCCTCGTTTCTAAGACCCCATCTGCGGACCGTGATTCAATCCAGCAAGTGAATAACTTGGTTGGCCTCATTAACAATCTTGCCTATTTAGGTATTGTTCTTGCTTATATTCTCAATGGTCATTCCGAGAACTTGTAGGGTTTGCTTTTGGCAAACAAAAATGTCGTTTCTAAAACAAGTTATCCTGGCGGGTGATTTTTGTCATGACTGTAACGACCAGGAGCTGTGACGTTTCCGATGTCAGTCTTTCCTCGCTTCGAACGTAGCTCTCGATTTCGTGCGCTGCATTTTACAACTGCTGTTTGATATATACTAGTAGCCATGTTTTCACAGTCATTACAGCACGTAGATAAAGCAAACATTCTGTAAGGCGTTTTAGCGTATCCCATTACCGATGGTGCAAATCAGCCAATAAACTCTTCGCTTCAGTACTGGCTTCAAAATTAAATAGGTTCCTTTCAACTAGAGCTTTCTGCCAATATTTGTGCCAGGGATATAATTATTGAGTCTTGAAAATATACAAATATACAAATTACACTCTGTGTAGACAGACGACCAGCGAAGCTAGGGGCCATCTGTATACGTTGATACTGCTGTTTCCTCACTGCTGCCGCCTTTACCGTTTTGAGCGTCTGAGCTCCGCCAATTTGCATAAGCTGACTATTTACACCCTTCACTGCAAGATATTTTTTTCTTTATCCGGTACGCCTTTCCCACCCATCAGCGGGGATAAAGGCAAGAGGATATCAATGTCATCAATGAACAGAGCCAGTGTTTTTAACCTTAAAATTACGCCTATACAAAGCGAGTCCCCTTGGGAATCCCCTAAGGGTTCCGATTGAGGAGAAAACAGGTTCTGATTGAAGAGTTCTCTGCGTAAACAAGACTGCCGCAACCTTCTTGCAGGCTTAGGGTACCGAGGCCCCTGTTACAAAAAGAGAAAACCAATCTTCAGCGTTTATTGGCGCCGCGAAGAGAGTGACGGAAAGCCGTGCACAGTAGTCCAAGCGCCGCGTTCCGAACTTTTCCGCCTGCTCCTCGCAGTCATACGTGCAAACGTGCCACTTTCTTCTCGTCGCCTCTATCATCATCCCCATGTTGGCTGCAAATTACAAATCCGCAACATCCTCCGCGCCCACCAAACGCTCATTCGCATAGGCACAAAAGCAGACATTTGAACTAGTCAAGTACATTCTCTAGCGCGCACTACCTGGACTTGTCAGGTCTTAGTGTGACCGTTCTTTATACACTTTGCCTATTGTACAAACATATTGCCTATTGTCCAAACATCACTGGGTAGCGCTGTTGTCGCAGCAGTTTGCAGCGTGAAAAGTGGACACAATTCACAACGTCCGAAAACTACACGCTTTGTCGGGCTGTAGCGTCCCCATCACTCTCGCCTATTTCAGCAGAAGCCTTGCCGACTCCAGAGGGAAGACGTCGCTTATGAGCGTTGCCATTAGAGCGGTTACAACGGTCATCTCTGGGTTCCAGTAGCCGGTGTTTCTTTTCTTGTGAGGAGCAGTTAAGATTCCTGCCTTTTTCAAGGTGACCCTTCGCTACTTTTCCTGCTTGGTAATCGCTCTTGCTTTGCCTCACAGACTTATCGTGGAGTCTTATGCCTTCATTTGAAGAAAGTTGCCGAGGTAACCTGTGAGGTCTGGAAAGGACATTCTTGCCGTCGTGGGCCATACAGACTGGTGTGGACTCATATCGCATTTCTACGTCTTGGCGCACTTTCACCAACCCAATTGAATCTTTGAACTGGCGCAATGCATCTTCTTCGGGATGCGAATTCGGAGAGTTCTGGAGACCAGCAGCGCTACCCTCCCGAAACCGCCGAAAAGAGCAAGAGAGGTCTGCACTCTCATGCGCGTCCGTGCGGTGAACACAGACCAGGCTACCGCCTTGTATTGTGTTGACAGCGACAAAAGCATGATTCGTCTCTTCGCACTGTACTTGGCTCATTTTTGGCGCGAACTTCCAGATCTGGTCGGATCCAATGAGAAGGTAACTCCTTCTCTCAACTGCATGCGTGGGAAAGCAATGGTGTGAGCCAGTGGCTTCCCCTCGGCGACCAGTCGAAGAAGCGCGTTGCCCTTCGGTGCTTCATCGACGTCTTCACAAATGAAAGCCACGACGACGGCTTCAACCTCTGCACACGTGCTGTCATGTTGACAGCGAAGGGTCGCTCTGACGACATTAAACTTCTTTGGACCTCCAGATCGGCCGAAAGCACTGATGGCCAGGTCGACTTCGCCAATCGCCGTTAACTTCAGCTTAGCGACGACGTGTCCTCTGATAAATGTCCGCTGGCTGCCAATATCAAGCACTCCGCGGACGTAGCAGCAATGCAACGAAGTCATCATCCACGCCCGGAACGTCTCTTGTAGGACGTCGCTGGAGAGTCGCGGGATGGCTGATTTGCGAGTGTTGACGTGCATCGCTGCATGTCGCGTTTCTGCAGCCGATTCCGAAGGTTTCCGAGCGGGGTCTGTGGTGCACATTGTGGTGGCGTGGCGCCACTTACAAGTCCCACACCGGACCTTTTTTCGGCAACTCCGCACGAGATGCCCCTTCGCCGACCATCTGTAGCATCGGCCGTCACTTGCTAGGCGGATTCGCTTGTCGGACAAAGTGATGTCGCTCGGACATCCTTCCGTTCTGTGATCTTTGGCGGAGCAGAAGAAGCACGACGAAGTCTGTGTTTTGTTGTGCAGGACAGCAGCGGTCGGAATAGACTGCTGCTTCTTAGGCCCTCAGTGAGCCTCCTCACTTTGTTGAGGCTTGCTGATCTGGAAGCTTCTTTTCATGCACTTCACTTCCCCTCGCATCAAGGACCGTAGATGTTCTACGTCATGGGCAAAAGAAATCTGACTGCTCGTGGAAGTGGTGCTGGCAGCAAGGCTCTGCTGTTTGAAGTAATCGACAATATTGTCGCCAGATATCACCTTTAAAAGCACTTCATTCAACATAGCCGCGTAAGAAGAAATTCCAACACCGAAGCTTTCCAGTCCTCGCCGGTTCATTTGCACGTGGTCGTACAGCTTCCTCAAAATGGCCACGTTGCTGGCTGTGTCGACACCTCCGAGCTTCTGCAGATTTTCAAAATGCTTTTGCTCTATCACTTTAGAATTTCGAAAACGATTCTTTAAAATATGAAGAGCATCTTGATAGCAGGACTCTGTCACTTGCAGGCTAGCAACGGCTTCAGCAGCAGCTCCGTCAAGAATCGATGATGATGATGGTTGGATGTTTATGGCGCAAGGCCAACTGGGGTAAAGAGTGCGAACACAATAGTCATATATGAGGGGTGAAACCTTAAACACCAACTAAAGTCAGCAAAAACAAAAATAAAATCACAAGACGACAATGAGCATGGCTGGTGCATAGGGCCAGATTTCATTATGCGTGATAGGAAATGCGGTTTAAATACTTGACGTCTGACAAATACTCAAACACACTTTTCATGGAAACAATGGCATCGTCACCTAGAAAAAACGATGGATGTAGGAGAATATGTTGTCTATAGAGTTCTCTGAAGTGTTTGCGTCGTGTTGTGTGAAGTGCCTTGCATGTTATTAGTGTGTGCACTACGGATAGGGCCTCTCCGCACCGGCTGCACTGGGGTCTACAAGATCCCGTCAGCAGATACGAGTGTGTTGCATGGGTTTGCCCTATCAGCAGCCTACCCACGGCGACTTCCGTGTGTCTGTTGCGTGAGTCAGCTGTGTACCGTCCGAAGTGTGGCTTTATTACATGTAGTTTGTGTCTGTCTGTTCTTGCAAGTGTGTTTCCCATGTTCTGCGCAGGTGTTGTCTGATGTGTGGCTTGAGGTCTGTGTAGGGTATTGTTGTAATGTCTACAGTGTTCCTGAGTGCAGCAGCAGCGGCCCTCTCGTCTGCCAACTTGTTCCCAGCGATCCCTGCGTGTCCTGGGACCCAGCAGAGGACCACCCCATGCTTTTGTGCATACACGGACAGGATAGTGTTGAATACAAGATTATCTATGTGGTTTTTTGGGAGCTTGTGCGATAGCAGTGCGCGAACAACACTCAAAAAATCTGTGTAGATGATGGAATTGGGAATTGGGAATGTGTCGTACAATCAGTAAAATTCCATACGCTTCTGCTGAAAAAATTGTGTGCATGGTCATGGTTCTGGCTGCATTAAAATTTGGACCGTGAGCAGCGCACGACACCACAGTGGAGGTTTTAGAAGCGTCTCTATAAAATTCTGCACATGTGTATTTAAACTGCAAAGACAGAAAGTGCTGCAGTATTGCAGCCCGTGGTACACAATTTTTGTCAAGTCTCATAAAAGAAAGGTCGCCCGACACAGGGCGAACTTGCCAAGGCGTTAAACTGTTAGAAAAGGATGACCTGTACACATCTTAAAACGAAGCACTGAGATCCGAGGCTCGCTCTCTAACTCTAAGTGAAAAGGGCAGAGAAACAGATGGGCGATTTACAAAGACCACAGATGTTGATGTATCGTTAAAGACAGGATAAAAAGGATGATTATTCAGCGACGAAATTTTAAAAGCATAAAGCAAGTCCATGTATGTTCGTTGGTTCTCAAGGCTCCACTTATCACACTCGACATAACGACTCTCGGCAGGGCTAGTGCGAAAAGCACCTGAAGCAAGACGAAGGCCCAAGTGTAGCACTGGGTCCAGAATTCGCAAGGCTGTCTTAGTCGCCGACCCATACACCACACTGCCATAGTCCAAACGAGACCCCACCAAAGCAGTACACAAGCGAAGCAGGAGTTATTTGTCGGAACCATAGGATTGGTGGGAGAGAACCTTAAGTATATTCATTGTTTTGAGACATTTATTTTTAAGTTCCTTGATGTGGGGAATGAATGTGAGTTTGTGGTCAAACACAACACCTAAGAACTTGTGCTCCTTCTTCACACGAAGCGACACGCCATTAAGACGAGTATCTGGGTCCGGATGGACCTCGCGCTTCCTGGAGAACACAACGCCGGAGCTTTTTACAGGATTCGATTTAAAACAATTCTTGTCTGCCCAGCTGGCAAGTTTCTTTACACCAAGCTGGACTTGACGTTCGCAGATTGACATATTGCAAGTTTTATAGGATATCTGGACGTCATATACATACATTGAATAAGAGATTGTAGGTGGCAGTGCCTTATCAAGATAGCTCGTTTTTACTATGAACAGAGTGCAGCTCAAAATGCCACCTTGTGGCACGCCGTTTTCTTGCACGTGAACATTTGAGAGTTTACCACCGACTCTTTCTCGGAACGTCCTGTCTGACAAGAAACTGACAAGAGCGTTCAAAATGTTACCCGAAACACCGAATAACTTGAGGTCACTAAGAATCCCATAACGCCAAGCGGTGTCGTCTTCCTTCTCAAGGTCGAAAAACACAGTTGAACAATACTGCTTATGCGCAAAGGCCTCCTTGATGTACGAGTCAAGAGCTACCAGTTGATCGTTCGTCGATCGCCCCACCCTGAAGCCTGCCTGCCTGCTCTCGAGAAGACCGTTGTACTCAAGGAAGTACACAAGCCTGCGATTTATTATGTTCTCGAAGAGCTTGCACAGGCAGCTCGTCAGGGCAATAGGAGGGTAACTTGAGGGGGATGACGTGTCCTTTCCCTCCTTCAGGAAAGATACCACTATAGCCTCCTTCCAAGAGTTTGGAATGTGCCCCGAAAGCCATATCTTGTTATATAGGTGTAATAGTGTTAGAAGAGTGTCTGCGTGTAGGTGTTGTATCATTGTGTATGTGATATTGTCTGGTCCTGGAGCTGAGGGTTCACACGTGCTCAAAGCAGCCCTCAGCTCATGCAGTGAAAACTCTGTAATAAGAAGATGGTGACAGATTTTTATCTAGTATAGGCTTCTTTTCGTTCATTTGTTTGTGTTTCATGAAAGTGTTTGTGTAGTGTGCTGAACTAGAAACGTGTTAGAAGTGTTGTGCGAGTGTGTCAGCCTGGTCTTCGAGTGTGTCCCCTGTAGTGCTGACCAGAGGCTGGCTGTGTGTTTGTTGTCCTTTGAGTTTGCGTATTCTCGTCCATAATTTCCGTATGTCTGTGTAGGAGTTTATGGATGTTATGAAGGAACGCCAACTCTCTCGTTTTGACTCACGGCGCTCACGTTTTCCTGACGCCTTGGCCCGTTTGAACAAAATGAGGTTAGCCGACGTGGGGTACCGACGAAGGACACCCCACGCCTTGTTCTGGGCCTCTCGCGCCCCCCTACCGTCCTCATTCCACCACTGCCTCCGCTGGTTGCGCGGGGCACCAGAGGCGTGGGGAATGGACTTTTCGGCAGCATCGAGGATGTGCGCCGTGAGCAGTTCGGTAGCTTATTCAACGTGTAGATGTCCTATGGATGTGTGGTGTAGTTGGGATGTCTCTGTAACTGTATTCCAGTTAGATTATGCTTCATTAAACCTTTTATGGGAAGATGGACTGCTCGGGCCTGTACCTATATACGTTAATCAAGTAGGGAAATGGTCACTACCATATGGGTCCGCGCCCACACCCCACTCAAGACATGGAAAGAGAATTGTAGAACCAATAGCCAGGTCAAGATGTGAGTATGTGTTGTGACCTATGTTATGGTACGTAGGCTGTTTATTGTTGAAAAATCATGCTCCAGAAGATGTAAGGAATTTCTCTATTAGGCGACCTCGCGCATCCGTTCTGGAAGAGCCCCAAGGAGAGTTGTGAGCATTAAGGTCGCCTGTAAGGATGTATGGTTTGGGCAGCTGGTCAACCAGCGCCTCGAAGTAGGAGCTCGTAAGTGCAACATCAGGAGGAATGTACATGGAGCATACCATTATCAACCTATTAAATATTATTGCGCGAACGGCTACAGCCTTAAGGACGGTGTTCAAGGTGACAGGGTGGCATGCTAAGGATTTGCTAGCGATTATGGCCACACCGCCAGAAGAGTGTGTGCAGCCATCCCTGTCTTTCCTGTATACCAGGTAACTATTCAAGAAATTTGTGTGTTTGGAATTCATATGTGTTTCCTGGACACACAGTAAACTTGTCTGATTGGCATGCAGAATCTCATACACGTCGTCAAGATTATTTAGAAGGCGTCTGCAGTTCTATTGAACAATATTTTCTCTTCCCATTATTATGTGGTCAGAGCTACTGGAGTGTGACTATTATGTAGGGTCTTTCGGGGCTAGCACTCTTGGAAGGGGTTTTCTGGCCTTCTCTACTGACCTAGACGTCGCAGCCCGTTGCTTCCGTTGCGATAAAAGCCGGAAGGGCTCGACGTCCATGTCGTCATCTGAAGGCATGGGGGTGCCCAGCGGACTGGGCCCCCTTGACGTGGTACCCTTTCGGGTGTTCTTTGCCTGTCGTGCCAGCGCCGAAGGCGTGGGGAACACCACAGATGGCAGAGGCAGTTAGGCGGCAGAGGGGTCGCTGCGACTGCCTCCGTCTCCATCTTGTCCGGGCCCTCGGGTGTGCTTCGGGCCGGTGGAGAAGAGGAAACAGTGGGTGCAGCAGCTTCCCCACCAGACTTGGTTGCCACCACCGCCGCTGTCGACTCAGCGAGCGGTGCGAAGGCGGGTTGTGCTGCCAGAGGCAACCCAGGGGGGGGGGGGGGGGCCGGAAACAAGTCCGACTCGCGGTACTGGGTCCCCGCCGAAACCAGACGCCGCTCCGCACCCCGGCGAACTGCGTCGGCGTACCTCCCTAGAGGGAATCAGGCGAACCTCTTCCGCGCCTCTGGGAAAGTGATGTTTTCAGTGACTTTGATGTAATGATTTTCCTTTCTTATTGAAACTTTTCACAGCTGCGGGACCATGCTGCGTGCGGCCCCGACAGTTTGCACAGGTGAAGGTAGTAGAGTCACAGTTTTCAGTAGGGTTGTCATGTGCAGCGCATTTCGCGCAGGTCGTTTTGCCACGACAAGAAGTTGTAGCGTGCCCGAATCGCTGGCACTGTTTGCAGCGGCGCGGGTTACGTATGTAGGGACGTACACCACACCTAATGAAGCCAGCATTGATGTGCTGAGGAAGTTTTGATTTGTTGAATGTCAAGATTATATGCTTTGTTGGTATTTCTACATTGTCACGACGGATGGTGTTTCTCCTGACAGCGGTAACGCCCTGATCCTTCAGGCCTTCCAGAAGGTCGGCCTCTGTTTCACTTAGCAGATCTGGCTCAGTTATCACACCCTGCGAGCTGTTGAGGCTGCGGTGGGGTGTGACAGTGATGTCCAGATCTGCTATGCGGGTTTGGGTCAGGAGATTTGTGGCTTGCTGCTGCGTCTTTACTTCAACTAACACTTCGCCTTTTCGTAGCTTTTTTGCCTCGAAAGATTTGACAATGATTCCTTCAAGAAACTTTGACTCGAGGGATACAGACCTGGAAGAGAGACCAAAAAACGAGGATAGTAGTCAGGTTTCGGACTGTTGATGGTTGGTAGGGATGGAAAGAAAACTTCGGAGCGGCCCCTTTTCAGGGACCGATCATGTTTTGAGGGTGCTTTTAATTTATCCATACGGCAGAGGAAAAAGCAGGGAGACGAGGGTACTTTCTCCTTTGACCTCTGGTAGTCAAAGAGGTCATGGAGCTCCCTGCCTGGTAAACAGACAGGAAACCCATCCGCCGGAGCTTGACCTGGGCTCCGACGGCCACCGTTCGTGGTTTCTAACCCTCCACCTATAAACACATCGCCACGGTTGGATCCAGCTTATGTTTAGGGGCTCGGGGTCTGCGGTATCGCCAGTACCGTCACCAAGATTGCTCAAGGTGCCCCGTGCGGGGCCGTCAAGAATCGAAAGCAAGTAATAAAAGCGGTCAATATTGGACAGCCGGGGATTCTCGTGGACGGAATGTCGAAACATGTCCTAAAAAGGTTGCCACCGCGTTATCGCTCCGTCGAAGCGCAACACTTCTAGCTTCGGGAGATGTGCTCCAAACTCAAGAGTAGTTGTAATAGGTTGTCCGGTAGACGTCGCAGCCCGGCGGTCTCCGCTGGCGTGTTCAAATGGAGGAGCAGTCTGGAGCGTCGGAGATGACCTCCACACCTCCATGTGATGCTCGAGTAACGGCAGCGCGCTGGTCGCTGCGTCGTCATACTCCATGACCGAAGCGTAGTCACCCGTTGCGTGGTCGTCGGTCAGGTGGGCTTCAAGCTCGGCGTTTAGTGCGGATAACGCTGCATTGCTCGCTTGAAGACGCCCGTGAAAGACACGAAGGACGGGAAGGTCCAACTGCTGGGACTGTAGCAGCTGGTCCACCTCGCCTATAATCTTGGTGTTCATAGTCCGCCGTGACGCGCGCTTGTTCTTGATACGTTACATGCCGGTTGTAGCTGAAGAAAGGCGTACCCAGCTCGTCAGGAGAAGGCTCGCCGCAACGCTGGTTTGCTTCCCAGATTTTCGGCACCAATGTTATGAAAAGAGAAAACCAATTCAGCGTTTATTGGCGCCGCGAAGAGAGCGACGCAAAGCCGTGCACAGTAGTCCAAGCGCCGCGTTCCGAACTCCTCCACGTGCTCCTCGCAGTCGTGCGTGCAAACGTGCCACTTTCTTCTCGTCGCCTCTATCCTCGTCTTCATGTTGGCGGCAAATTGCAAATCCGCAACAGCCCATCAGGTTTAACCGCCTTTTGCCTCGGTCCCCTCTTTTCTATGAAAAAAATAAACTTCACTTCACATCACTTTACTTGTTTTGTCTAAGATATAAAGCTTCGCATTGAAATGTCAGTTTCCAAGCATTCGCGATTGTTTTTTCTTCGAAAAGAGAAGCCCCCTGACTTGTCTAAAGACGACAATACGTGAAACACGAAGCTTTTTTGCGTGCGAAAATTACTCATAAGAGAAATATTAGAAGCCACTGCACACAAGGTAAAGCGTCAATTATCAACGAGTTCAGAGCCTGTGCGCCAAATTTGAAACTCAGACGACAGGAAACCATTCGCCCACAACAATGCTCAGCGCCCCTCCACCATCGTCGTTACACCTTCGTCGCCGTCCAAAATCTAAACTGCTAAATTATCAAGCCGATGTCCACTTTAAAAATGCCAAAGCATTTTCAAAGTGGACATAGCCCCAATATTGTGGCAGGATCTCTAGGAGGATCGTGCCACAATCATCATCATTGTGCCGTGTATGGCCAGGACAAGGCCCGAGCAAGAGGAGCTTCGCCCCTAAAAACTTACACCATCTTCCCGTTGGCAATCCTAGTGAGGATGCGAAGCATCATGGGGTTTCCGTGTGGTGCCATTGTGCTGCCATTATCTCGAGTGATCTGGTGTTTTGTAGCGCCAGATCGAATTCGCGTCCGGGTGCAAACCGGCGCCAAAAGCACGGAAGTAATGTTTTGTGACGCTGAGTAGGCCGTGGTTCTCGGTGCACCGAAACTCGTCTATCATGTCCTTGTTCGTGTTGTCATCTCTGTGGTAGAATCGGTAGTCTCCGTCATCGTTGGTGAGTTAAAGGTTGTTGACGTTGGTGCACCGGCTGGGAGCAACGTACACGGCCTCCTCTTCGGAGCTTTGTCTTGTTCTCCTTGTTTTTCTTCAGCAGTTCCCCTACAGCAAGATGACGATGGTGGTTGAACGCGAACCTGTGTCGTGACGAATTAGCAACGTACACGCCTTCCTCTTCGCAGCTTTGTCTTCTTCTCCTTCTTCAGCGGTTCTCCTACGGGAAGATGATGACGGTCCTGAACCCGAAGCTATCTCGTGATGAATTTTTGGTTGGCCGATCACTAGGGGCATCCTCCCACAATCATCATCACAGGCGCTGTGGACGGCGCACGGATAAGCGACCTCCCCACGAGCAAGAGATGCTCCGCATCTAAACAATTCGGACATCCGAATATGCCAGCGAAGTATGCACGAAACTTATACAGAGGGGGTACAGTAATGCAAAATTGTTCAGCTGTACTCCGGGTACAAAATGCCTGAATAATGGGTAAATAAAATTCCGTCGGTCTGAGAAGACTGCAACTTGTGCGGTCCTGTAACATGTGTCTTGCAACATGTACCCTGCAACAAGGCCCTCAACACGTGCTGTCCGGTGCGCAGTGCATTCACATACTTGTAATAAAGAGCAGACGGCGTGACAAGCGAAGGGAGGAAAACAAGAAAGCACAGAGAACGGCGAGTAGGGAAGCTCACGACGCTGATATAATCCGTTGCGCCATTAGCAATGACCACCGCTCAAGGGCTGAGTGAATAGTGAAATAGTAAAGCTTTGATTTCTAGCAAAACAACCGAGCCAGGGTCTCTTCAAGCGTCTCACCAGCTATCGGAACAAAATTGGTTGTGGTAACCGAGCAGACTGTGTAGAAAAAGGTGGTGAATGGAGGAGGCGGAAGAAGCTGAAGATGGAGTCATAGGTCAGCAAAACCGATAGAAAACACGGAGCTGGCTTTGCAAAGAAGACGGCCCATAAAGATCACACACATGTGTTGTATTCAGTTAAAGCACAAATGTTAATTGCTGCGAACGCAAGGGTGTTGTAAATGCATAAAATTTAGATGAAGATGAAAATACGCATACAAAGGGGCTTTATTCACAGCGGTCGCAACATTTCGGAGCGTACTCAGCTGCGTCATCAGTGCGAAAGAAAAAAAGCAGCAGGTATATATTGTGTCTGCTTTTTCTTGTTCTTTTACTCGGATCTTGCCCTTTTGCGTAGGTGGCTCGGGGCGTATATGGTGGGGAGGACTCCTACGGCCTATGCGCGAGCACTCGAGAAGTATTTTTTCTGAGTAGAAGAAGAAGTTTATTGACTCTTGTAAAAGAGGAAGGTTACATGGGTTCTGTAATTGGGTTCTGAGGTAGGCTTTTTTGCAGTGTTTGCCCAATGTACTGCCCTGAATATCCCACTTTGGAACGTTGTTTTTGTGTTCTCGCAGGCGTTATGGGGAAATGCTGGCCTCACCAACGTAACTAGCGGGGCATTGTGTGCAGGCAATCAGGTAGACAACCCCTTGGCCTTTTCTTTTGGTGGACGCTCTTTTGACCAGGGCATCATCAGTCCAGGCGTTGACACTGCATTGTTGGAGGCAGCAATGTCTTCCGTCAGAAGAATGCACGATAATGTTTCGCTCGTATTTTTAACATAGGGAGGGAAATACGGGTGGGTTGTCGGCGGAGACAGTGGGGGTGGGTGGCAGATGGCGGAGGCGGAAAAAATGGTTGTTGGCCGGCCTGGCCATTACAGCGGAATTTTCATAATTGCAGCCTGATCTCCTGGCCTCATCTCACTGCGACCATAAAAATTCTACAACCGCAACTTCAACAATTCTAGCCCTGTCCAACTTGCTTCATCATGTTCTTTCTCCTCTCGTCATTAAAGTGTCCACCCACGTCCAGAACTCCGGCAACTTTGTAAAACTTGTTTCCGAAGTACTGATTGACCAAGGCAACAGCTAGTCCCTTTTGACGTCAGGCCGCTTTTCACCACCATTCCCGTTTCCCTGGCCGTCGGAAATGCCACATCTACACCAGAGAACGAGTAGATCCTGAGCTCCAGGACCTGCATCAGCATTGGCGAAATAGAAAAACTTCTGCAGCTCTGCCTTCAGAGCGCATATTTCTGCTACAAGCAGGAATATTTCATGCACGCAAAGGGAAATGCGATGGGTGTGGCTGTTTACCTAAGAACAGCGCATCTGGTAATTGAAAACATTGAAAGGGTAGCTCTGGAAAGTTTCCCAGAAAAGCCGAACGTGTTTTTCTGTTACGCAGACGAGTGCTTTTGCCTCATCCAAGAAGCAACAGCAGCCAACGTTCTTTCGCAGCCTAATTCAATCAAATCAGACACCCAGTTCATCAATGAAAGTATAAACAGGCAGAACCTGATCATCCCTTGAGAATTTTGATAAAAAGGCGTGCAGATCGACTAAACGAACACTGCACGAAATTTTCACACTGGCAGATGCCTATAATTTGATTCCTATAACCCGAATTCCTTTAATTATTCTGTAGCCTAAGCTCTTTCACTTAAAGCTACAGCTGTATGCTGAACACAATACGACCGGAAGAAAGAAGAAGAAGCCGTAGCCGTGGACCTGAATAAAAGTGGATTCACGGGCAATTTAATGGGCCCGTCGCACGCCATCTCCGCCGATCAGGCTGCAACCATAGATATTCCGGTATATTGACGCCGTGGTTGTACAACAACGCTTGCCTTCGTTGTCGGCCCACCTCACCCCCGGCTCCGCCGTACGACCCATTTCTCTCCCTATGCTATAAAAACTAGTGAAATATCCCGCACACTTCGGAAGGGCGGCATTGTCGTCTCAAACAAAAACGTTTCAATGCTTGGACGGCTGATACCTCCGACAGAACGAGAATCCAGCACAAAAAGCCCAACGGGTCGTCTTCAGAAGCACTCGCGCACGATGCCCCGCTCGTATTTTGGTAAGACAAGGGACTTCAAAGAACACCTGCTACTCCAATGCGGACATTCAGTGCTGTGCATTGGCCGAACACTGCAAGAGTAGACCACAAGATTCAGTTGGACGGCGCTCAGGTGATTGGCACTGAAACAATTTATTCATAAAGAATTCTTCTCGAGTCCATGCAGATACAAGGAAACAGGGAAGGCCTGAATGGGGCCCTAGGACCCCTTCCCACTATCTGCACCCTCGGCCTCCAACGCACATGGGAAGATGCCAGTAAAAAGAAACAGGATAGGAAGACACGTTATATATCTTGCGCTTCTTCTCTTACACAGTCACCTGAGGTGAAGCAAATGAGAAGTCTCCGAAACGTTCCATCCGCTTTGAATAAAGGCACTTGGTTACTGCATTTCACTGTTCCTCAAGTTTAACCCAACGAGAAATAATTCTGTCGAAGATGTTCACAATGAAGTGTAGATGGAAATGGTGTAAGAAGTGCGGACTGATTAGGAGTGTAGCTAAATTTTAGGTGTATGAAATCAACTACTTGATTTCAGGGATGTAGTACAGCTATTTGTATGACTAGAATGCTGTTCAAGAAAGCGATCGTCGGTTAATAAAATGGTGAATATCGTGTGAACCAAATGTATATGGTCTTTGGAAAGGAGAGAACTGCAAACAAGTGTACAATGTGCCGGTGAAGTATAATGTGGTGGGAAAAGTGTTTCCGGGGAAGTAAGCAATCGTCGTGTACCAGGAACATGGGCGGCTAAGCTAAGGTCAAGTGGTTTTTTGAAAGCAATTATTAGAAGGAGGTATTGCATTTTGTCAAGCGCCACCCCCTAATACGGGATGCAACAAAAAAAACAGACAAGAGAAAAATAACGGAACTTTGAAGTGCGGGCCAACAATTGACGAATCCACGAACGCCACGACAGAGTAAATACGAAGGCATGAACAAAGTGGTAGCGAACTGGGAAAGGAATCCGTGAAGCCGCGAAAGAGACAAACGGCACTGTTACCAAATATGAAAATGAGTGGGCAGAGAGCCAATCAGTGTGGGCCGTGATAGGCCCAGATGGTGTGTTAGCAAGGAGAACAAGAAGAGGAGATGTAAGGATCCAGGAGGCGGACGGAGCATGTGAGCCTCAATTAACGAGCCAAGGGTACGCCGCTAGGCCACAGAACATACGTACTTATAACTGGGCAAGAGCGGGCGTCATTACATCGGCGGAGGTGTCCTAGCCGCACCACCAACCTGCGTACTTGTGACACCAGCTTCGTCGGTCAAACGTCTGTGGCCCGCGTCCACGCACCGTCGTCCTCCGCTTCGGCGGCAACAAAAGCTGACATTCAGCATCCTCCTGGGTACCACCTGTGGTAGCGGATACCACGAAGGTGGAGACCCAGAAACTACTTAGGGACGCGCAGTGTCAACACCATCCAGACCCCGCGAGTGCAGCGATGCAGGCCCCAGTGTGAGGATACTACGTCTATCACCGCGTCGGGGCCACGCAACACATGCGCCACACCAAGCGCCAATGACCAGGTTGGGCCAGTCCAATAGCGACATGTTTGTGTAGGACGCAACTAGGGACTACTTATTATAAAGTTATTGCTTAGGGTATTATCATTAGTTAGTATTCAGTTTAAATGAATTCTTGATTTTGATGGTGTGAGTGGCTGAGTTCAGGTTGGAATTGCTGGTTGTTACAATTATTTAAAGGACCTATTTGGATTGGTTTCGTGCTGTTTATTTTATGTTGCGTTTTGGGTCAGGTTTTTAAGTGTGTAGAAAAAAATGTACGCTTTTTAAATTCGTCTACTCCACTCCTGCTTCAATCTCTCTAAGCTGGTCAAGACACCGCACCTCCACGTCGTAATGAACTCTAAGTATTTTCCAATTATTGGTGATATCTTGGTAGAACATGACACTCCTAAATCACTAAGATGAGCTTCCTGCTTTCAAGCTGTCTCTCCTTCTGCTACCCGGTTTGTTCGTTTCGTCCCACACATAGCGGTATCAGCCAACTTCGCCATGTCCCAGTAAAAATAGTAGAGTTGAAGGCTTGGAAATTCTCACCCTTGCCCTGTTCCCCGGAGGATACCTCGAGGCACGCCTTGGTTTCTGAAAACAAAAAAAAAATACGGAATAGTGTTGACTCCAGGTTATTTACCGGTTTTATGTAAAAGTTTACTGTGCATGTTCAGGTGACTTTTAAAGCGCACATAGGATGTGTTTATTAACAGTGATTCCTTTCCTCGAAGTTGTTTACTCTTACATACGAAATTATTTCACACATTGTCTCACTTAACGAAAATTTTGCTGTAAAAAGCTGGTAATGTTATGAGCCGTATGTTGTCTTAGCACGTTTTACGTTTAGTATTGACATTCAGCCAAAGTGAACTCACTAAAACAATTACTTCAATATGCTCTACCGCAAATACCTTGCGCAATACCATACACCGAATCAGAACTCACACAGGCATATTTTGTTATAGCAACAAGCACAACAAACTAAAGACATGTGCCCTCCTGTATTTATATGCATATAAATTTCCCTAAAAACACTTCGTAGTCGGTAGACCGTTAGCACGACATCGGGTATTGCGCGAAAACGTGGATCAGTGCCGCACGATTCTGTCTAAATTGTACATAAAAGTCTGCGGACATCCTGATGTTAGAGGAAGAAAAGCGGATGAAGACACTTGGCGCGTGTGATCAGAAACCTAGACGGTGACAAAGGCTCGTCTCAGTCCTAAACCTGAAAACGAACCCATCAACCATCAATCAACTACGGGAACTTCGTGCATTCTACTGAATGCGCACACACACAAACACAAACACGCACACACACACACAGACACGCACACACACACACACGCACACGCACACGCACACGCACTCACGCACTCACGCACTCACGCACTCACGCACACGCACACGCACACACACACGCGCATGCAGGCACGCACGCGCACGCGCATGCGCACACGCACACACGCACACGCACAAGCAAGATTCACACACAAAAATACTTGGTCAAAATTGAAAGCACACGTTGAAAAAGAATACCTGCAAAATATCTGCCATGAAATCAAGTTTTGTCTGCGAAAAGGCTGTACACCTGTTGAAATCCGCAGTCGGCTGACAGCGACCTCTCGCCGTCATCAGATGATTACGGAGAATCAATATCAGCGCTGTTTGATGTAAAAACACCCTAAATCCACGCAACCACCGCTGCCGACATAGTAGCGTGGCCGCCTCAACATCCATCCGCCTCAACAACTAGATATGCAACCCTGCCGGTTGAAAGCAACTCGCCCCGTTGGATGCCGGGGTGGGAAAATTCTTTAGCTTGAAAGCCATTCCGAGCGAAGGTGTCATGTCGGCGGGGCTGGTGGACCAGCTGGTCAAAGTTCTTCTTGCCGAAGAATACTACTAGATCTTCGTCTGGCCTTGTATAAAGCCTTTCTTTCTCCTTTCGCTAATGTATTTCGCACCAATTCAGCAGTCATGAGAGGTTGCCGGATTAGGTGTGCAAAAGTTGGGGGCTGGGCAATGGGGTATGCACCTACAGCTGGGCTTTCGGCCGCTATCTATGACATACCCATTGCAGTGGTGGAAGGTTTAAACGGGGCAGTCTCTTGGCTTAATGCGCCATGTTAGCTGCCCTACCCATTCGAACGGTTTTGGTCTGGGTTGTTGTGTTGCACAGGCAATAGGATGCCTACGGCTGGGCCACGAAAGGGACATTCACATGTGTCCGCTGCAATAAAGTTCGATGCAGTCAAGGAGTTAACTCACTATGGGACAGACGCAGGTCCTACGGTCGGAGGAAGAAGAGCAGAAACTCAAAAAGCGTGAGGCCGGGGAGTAGCATGAATGGGCCTAAAAAGAACAGAAAGTCGATGCTACCACCGTTGCCGCCTCAAGTTAGAGCTGGTAGACTACCTGCGAATATCTCCCAGACAAACAGCAAATGGCCCGATTTTAACACCACCGTTTACCAATATCACTTGTTCAGCGTAAACGGCTTTCAGAGAAACATATTCGACAATGACTTTCACTTCTAAGAACGCGCTCATGACGGGTTGCCTGTTTACGCAAGCACGCATTGGGATTGGAGGTAGGGGGCCCACAAGCTATACGTTTTATGCCCTACGGATCACGTGCGCGTTGTATTTGCGGAACGTTTACACGCGGTTGTCGAACCTGCCAGTACGACCATTTGTTATCATTGTTTGGCGTCTTGCAAAACAGTAAGATGCGTACGATGACGGAGAGAAAGATACAGCTCTACGTCTGCTCGCTAAGATATGGCTCGGATCATTCCAAATCTCATTCAGGTAATTGATCAAGAAGTAATGCTCAGTCGCAAAACACAAACAAACGTGCTTCGGTTCATGCACTCCGTGGAGGGCATGCAGCTTCGCAGGTCATTTGTTTTCCCATTTTATTATCATTATATTATTTATTACTTGAGTCTTTCTTATCCATTTATTTTGCCACATGGTGGTGATTAGAGAAATAACCTCTCCAACGCGATGAGCGAAAAGCATACCAAACACAACTTTTCTGCGCCATAACATGACTACCAACGAAAGAAAAGCCCTAGAGGAACTCGCAAGCTGTCCCGACATAATTATTAAACCGGCCGATAAGGCGGCGCCTTCGCAATCTTTGAGAAAACCGACTATGTTAACGAGACCAATAAGCAACTATCGGTATCGACGTTCTACAAAGCATTACCCAAAGATTCCCCTCAAGACTCTAAGCAAGTCATCAAAGGCAAACTTCCTGAGCTTCTTAACAATAAAACAATCAATGAAACCACGGCTCTTTCCTGGATTCTTTTAAGCTCAGTAGCCGGTAAATTATATATTCTGCCTAAAATTCACAAGGTGAACAACACAAGGCGCCCCATTGTTTCTAGCATTGGCACGGTTACGAAGAACCTCTCGAGGTATGTGGATAATCTCATTTGCGACATTGCGCCCAGCTTTCCCTACTTCATTAAGAATATTATTGATTTTCTCTCAGACATGCCAAAAATTAGAATTCCTGATAACTGCCTCCTAGTCACCCTGGATGTTGCGTCACTGTATACTAACATACCCATGAAGATGGCATCAGCGCTGTAACCCTTGCGTATAAGCAGACATCGTGCGACAGACCTATCGATTTTTCTACTCTGCAAAATCTCCGCAGGCCTATTCATGATCCTAACAATTTTCAGTTTGATGAAGTTCATTTCGTTCAAGCCAGCGGAACGTCAACGGGAACTCGAATCGGACCCAACTACGTAAGTATTTGTATGGCTCACCTCTTATCAACCTTTCTTGACACTCAAAATTTAAAGCCATTGTACTATAGAAGGTATATTGACGACGTATTTATGATCTGGCAGCATGGTGACGGTGAGCTGCTCACTTTCATTGCGGCAATTCAATTAGCCCATCCTAGTGTTTTCTTGCTAATTCCTATTTGGAACACGGTGTAAACTTTCTGGAGGTCACCGTTACTACTTCCCAAGGTCGGCTTCGAACTCGACTGTGTAGTCAACCGACAGAGACGCGGCAGTATTTGCACATCTAAAGGAGCCATGTCAGACTCTGCAAGGCAGCAATACCCTACAGTGAAGCCCACTGTTTTAGGAGAATTTGCACACACCAACCTGAATTCGACTCAAACTTTCGAGAACATAAAACCGCTCTACTGAATTGAAAATACCCGTAACAAGTTATCGACGATGCAATCGCGCGAGTCCACCAAATGGACTATAACAAATTCTGTAAGAAAAAAGTCCCGAACGTTAACCCGCGAAAGAACTTAGTTTAAACGTACTCACCCTCCGCTCCAAGAGTGTCAACCGTATTAAGAAAACATCACAATATCCTTATTCAAAGTGAACGCTTAGGAAGCGTATTACCCGAACCACCACGACTTGTCTACCGCCGTAATAAGAATTTAGGCAACTTTCTTACTAACTCTCGTATCAACCGACCTGAACGTACTCGTTTCATGCCCTGTAATAAACCTTGATGTAATGTATTCCCACACATGACCACTACACAGCGTGCCACCAGCATGGCATCAGACTACTACGTGAATATAAGGGGTAACTTTAATTTTGACTCCGCTAATGTCTTATACCTTCTAGAGTGCGCTGCTTGTAGGCAACAATATATCGGTCAAACTGAAACCCTTTTCCGAATACGGTTCCACAGTCACCGTTGTCATGCAACAAGTTGCCCTTATTTGCCCCTGTCAAGACGTCACCAGTACCGGTCATGCATGTGAACATCTTAAATTAATAATTTTCGAATTCGCTTTCAAAACCAACCACGACCGCGAGATTCGGCATTACTATTTCATTTATAAGTTTGGGCCAGAGACGCTTGGTAATAATGAAAGTTACAGAAAACTAACGTGCTTATTTCTCGATTAAAATTGGGGACCTCATAGTTTGTATCACATTGATCATTTCTCCTACCCTTGAGTTTCCCATCAGAATTCTCAGAAACTCTTCAAATACCGCAGCTATATTAGCCCAATGTGACTCAACAATGTGATTTGTGGTTGGGAAGGAGGCTGCGTTCCCCCAACCACTTAGAAACGTTTAACCCGTTGTAATCTACGGACCCTACCTATTTCCTGTTCCGTTTCTAGCTCCTGTGCAATGCTCGTTTGTGCATCGTAACTACTCTTTCCATCCGGGGGGGGGGGGCACACCCAAAACACAATCTTCGTTCATGCCAACCTAATACCTTATCGTATACATTTCCCTAATTTCTGAAACCGTGATTGTCGAGTTTTTTTCATTGTCTGAATACGAGGTCTGAACTTGCAGCCCACGACACGTACGTTTCCCCATCGTGGTGCAACCTTGAGGGCTCCCTACTTATAAAACCCATTTCTCTCTCTCCCTCTCTACTTTCTCTCTTTCTTTTGTTGTGGTTGTAACATAGACATAGCCTGACTGCATATATACTCTCCGTGTCCGAAAAATCTTCCGTTCCTTTTCACCGTCTTCTGCAAATCTATATACGAAATGTGTTCGAAATGTTTGTGACAGCAAAATCATACAACTGCAATTTGATGAACGCATGTTGCCGCTGCGTTAGTAAGCCTTCTTTGGTATTGTTCTTGCTGTGTATCCGACTGTTTACTTTTACTATTTCTGCGCACTTTGTGATTTTTTTTCTTTCTGTAGATTTATATATATACCTAAATACACATAGACTAAGCTCCGCCCAAACCCGTTCGCCGAGCCTCTTGTCAGGAATCCTACTTTGTTAGGGGGATCTGCGCCAATTTTGACCTTTTCGACAGGAAATTGGAATCCTAGGCAACAACCTTTCGCGCTCTTTTTTTCTGCTGTTCTGAGCCCCTTCGTGCCGTAGTTTAACCTCATTCCACAAATACGTTGGCCGATTTAGGCTTCTTCTCCTCGGCCCGGAGGTTGGCGTGTTCAGTACACCTTGTATGATGGCAAGTAAAACAATCCTAGCTAACTTCTGCGACAGCGTGGCAGCTACAGGACATACTCGCGTTATCGTGGGACTGTTCCAATTGTTTGACAAGTTAAATCAGCACGCTAGGCAACTGTTTGGAAAACACCACTAAATTTCAAATGTTATACAAAACAGGCACCGTATCCCTATGTGGCGAAGCTACTTGTGCGAAATTCCCGAAAAGGCCAGTCAGCCGGTTATCCTTTAAACAGTTGAGATAGGGTAACAAAACGTTTCTGCTGCATGGGCCAGATATGTATATACAAAAAAAATGCCGTATAATAGGATCGCTCGCTGAAGCGCGATATAAACAGCGCCCTGTAATTGTAAGTAATAAATGACCCAGCCAGCGGTGTTAAATTGGCAAAAACGAAAGACGTCTCTACGGAGTAATCAATGATTGTTGCTTAAACTAAAGAATAACTTCCGCTGCATCCGACACCAAGTTACTGAGAGGAAAAGACTCCAAAGAGGTTCAGAACTACGTCAAAGACTCCGCGCGAATATAGAGCTAGGAATATCATGACAGACCAAGGGTGATATACTAGTAGCATCGCTGGACTTCTAACCCCTTAACAACCCCTGGGCACAGAGAAAAGTACAACCTCTTACCATGAATGGACGAGCGAGGTCTACCCCTTAATGTGTATGGTTTTTGTGTCGAAAATGCGGAAATAGAGTGTCGGCCCAGGGTCGTGGTTCCAATGCTTGCAGACTTTAGATCTCACAGTGTTATCTAACTTTTGCTCATCCTTGCCAAAAGGTTACCGTTTCTGGCGTAGCACAGAATAAACGGTTTCTCAGCTTAGATGAAGAAGGCAACAAAACAGCATACGATTGTGATGCGAGACTTTAATACAAAGTACAATAGGAAACAAATTTGAGAAAGATCAGTTTGAAACTTGAAATGGACCATCACAACAGTGGTTCAGATACAATGCTCAGATTTTCAGAAAGAAATAACCCCAGGTTGATGAGCACATTCTTCTATATTTGAAACAATAGGAAATGAACATAAAAAAGTCTAGATGGCAAAAATAAAAACGAAATTACTTTATTTAAATGACAATCCAGGAATCCTTGGAGAAATGAAGGAGCTATGCAATAGTTGGTACAGCAACCATACGTACTAGGATGCAAGCTCAGGCTGAATCTCGTGAGAAGGAAGAAAAGCTGCGAAAACTAAGAAACTCTGCATAGAGTTAGAGCGAAATCGCAAGAGTTTAAAATGACTCCTCAAAATAAATCCATGCTTATGAATGAGCAGAACGAGGTCGGTGTAGCAAAGCTAAATGACACCCTAACATCGGCACTTAGTTAATCAGCAGCAGCTCTAGGCAAGCAGCATGGAGAGAACACACTGGAAAACTTACTAAGAGAACGAAGGAGGTAACAGCCAAATATGACAACACGAAAGTGCCAAGTGTGGCGGTTTGGAATAAATAAGACGAACGTTTAAAACGAATTGACAGAATTAAAACCAACGACATTCGTGCATATAACATGGCGGTGGCCGCATAAAGGCTGCAAATAGACGGAAGCTTAGAAGCAACCTAAAAAAAGCTAGCAATCACGAAAGACGGGATGTAAGGAGTCGGAGACGAGCAAGGTAACATTACCCACAACTTGGACGAGATAATATAGGTAGCAGAATGATTTATGCCAGACTGTTTGGTTGCTTTTATGCTCAAATGGGCGGTAGGCAAGCAAATTCTTAAGAGTAAGAGCTTTGTTAGGTCATTTGCGCGTTTTTTTCGAGATGCAGGATCAAGAGTGATGGAGAGAAATTTGTATAAAGCGTAGGCAGTTGCTTTTATTAGCTTTCTGAAGAAAAATATTCCCCATAAAAGCACCTCTTACTGTTCCCAAGATATCTATAGAATCCTACATCAGGTTTATTTTTTGGTGCGTCACTCACAACTACATGACAAATACTCGCATAGCGGAATTTATCGAAACGATGATGAAGATGGCACATTAACACATCAGTTTCAGTGCATGCGCCTCTCTGGACTATTTTATAAAGCACTAGCGATGGTTTCGTCTGCCAAATTACATTTATCCGCACCGAGTTCTGTAGAAATAATAAACTGCGATGGCACATTCTTACAGAAGGTCCTCCAGCGCACGTCTCGCACGTAAGCAGAACATTTTGGTAAAATCTGGGAAAATCTTCGATCATAGACCCCAACTACAGGGGTACTCTATGCCAAATGATAGTTGCAGCTACCAATGATGTCTTTACACCCATTGCTTATGGCGAGGATAATTGAAATGAGGTTCTTGCATCGTAAGCAGTATGACAGCCACTTTTTTATGCCCTTAGCACCACCGCAAACCTATGTTAGAATCCTCTTCTCTCTACCTGAGCGGCAATTAGGCTGGGTTGGAAGTGCGGACAGCATTTTTTTATGGTTAGCTTCTCCTATGCCCACCCCCTTTCCCGGTATTCTCCAGTAATCTGGATGTTGTAACCATGAATCGGGTCTTATGGTCATAGCTGATGGTTTTTAGTAAATGTTCATAGGCCGCCTGTAAAAGTTCTTGCGATAGTTAACCAGCACAACCAGCCGTAGCTTTCTCGTGTGCTCGCATGGATTGCGCCAATTGCCCTGATTGTGCCGATACAAAATATAGGAGGCAAAACGTTAGGTTCATAGGCCTTCGTAAACACTTATTGTAATGCAGGTGCCAGAACCCTCGATATTTTTGGTAGCACTCCGAAGTTAGGCCATCAGGTCCAGGTGAGGTCTCGGTTTCAGGTTTGAAGTGGCAATTTTTTCTTCTTCCAGCGTAATTGGTTATACCAGAAGAGCCCCCTCATCGTCACTGAGCTTATGAAAAGGCTGGAAGAACACAATGAAATCAGGCGTGCTACAGAAACCCGTGTTACCATCAAAAATATTTCGTAATAGGCACAAAAGGCTCCACGTATACTGTGGCTATCAAAATAACTTTGCCCCCTAAACAATTTCGACTATTACTTTTTGTGGCGCTAACGGTTTTTTATCCACAAAGTTGTGTCGTGTAATTGGCTTCTGCACAAACCTACGCGTTCTTAATCGAACGAGGGCTCCCCGATATTTCGCAGCCATATGGTGCGGCCTCTGAGCTTTGAGATTACATATTTCATCAACAGCTGCCCCGGCCTCGGCTCTTTCAGCCTCATGTAAATGCATCAACGAACTGCGTAGTTCAAGCTAGTGAAGTCCGTTCAAAAAGGACGACCTTGCTAAGGCCTCTACAGTTAGGTTTTTGATGTGTTGTCGTGTTTTTAGAAAATACTGAGGCTTGAAAGCTCGAATGTGTTTTTCAAGGAAGCTGCTACTGTGTGTTTAAAAAGGCCGTCCAAGAATACACTATTGCTCAGTTTCCACAGGTCCCAAGGGACGACAAGAGGGCGCCAGCACAGTGGACCGATCCGTGTGACACAATGAAGTGATCAGTAAAAATATTGGCCTAACAACATAATCCTGCAAAATAGAGCAGTTTCGCCAGGAAACATAAATTCGGGCCAGAAGAGCACTAGAAAAACGACGAAAATGCGTGAAGTGTACAGTTCTCCCTATAACGCTTCCTATGTCAACTAGGCCGTATGCACAATTCAGGTCACTGAAATCATAGGGCAAGTTACCTGGCGGATTATCCTCCTGAGTACTTACACAATTAATATCACCTAACAGTATGGCACTTCTCTCAGTGTAGAAAAATTGAGCCAAGAAGGGGAAGAAACTGCTCCTCTCAGTCAATTTGTTGTAGGGCATACATAAAAATAATGCGCAATTCAGCACCCCATATTTCACCATCACAGCAGACAAACTGCCCCACATCATCCACGTCGCAAGCAAGAACAGTCGCATCAAGGTTTTTAGTAAAAAATGATGGAGAGCTGCCTGTGTGGCCTCATCGGTACTTAGCTTGGTCTCCTGAATGGCCGCAATAGTCATAAAAGTACTCTGAAAAAGCTGCAGAATCTTATACTGCCTGCGTCTCTGCCTTAATCCTCCTACATTAAGTTACGCGACCTGTACTGCTGCGAAGTTGGTCATACGAATCAGCTAATCACGCCCCGCAACGAAAGAAGTGGTCACCATAGTTTTCGAAGACTACTGAGATTGCCTGCCTGTGGTGGGTGGCACATTTGATCTTCTAGCTGCTGGAGCTCCCCCTGCAAATGCTGCAAGCTCAGGCGCCTGCCTCTTCTCTGCATCAGAACAGCTTTTCTTGAAAAGAGATAGGTCGACCGCTTTTGGGGTCCTGAAGCAGCGTCCATCATCTCTTTAGAAAAAGGGGAGCATCAGCCAAAAATGCTGATGGGGGAGGATTAGGCTCCGAAGAACCAACCTTGGCCTTAATAGAGCTTGCCGAAGTAGCACAGTCTTCGCTGGCGACTCCGCTGAAGGGAAGAGATGCTCTCTCACAAAAGCTCTCAAGCTCTTCGGCGTCGTTTACAGGCCCATGCTATCAAAGCCCCTGGAATGTTCAGGTGAAGGCAAGACAAGCGCCTCTATCCCGCACTTCCAGCATTCTTGAAACCCACCATAGGGGGGGATGCTTTGGTTTCTGGTGCGCAGGGTCATGCTGTGGGTCCTCCAGGTTTGCAGATAGAGACTGCGGGGAAACGGTGGCCGGGCCTGGAGCAACGCTGACTTCACCTGAACCAAGCACCACTTATGATGCACCCACAAAGTGTTTCAAAGATTATTCTTCTGTAGTCTTCGCCTTGCCCTGACGCAGTTTAGCAGCAACGTCATTATACTTTTTTCCACCATATGTTCATTTTGCCGGCATTGGTAGCACCAGGGTGCAAGGCACTGCCGACGCACGTGCCGAATCCTTCTAAAACGAGTGCATAGCGGTGGTCTTCCCAGAATGAGTACCAAGCTCTTCATCCCATAAAAATCCAGCATGTGAGGAATACTGCTCACACCGACACCTTCTTGCAATGCTAGGCAGACATCCCGGTTCAAAGGTTCGATGTGGTCTATTCTAGGGCAATGCAAACCTCCCGTGTTACAGACCGGACAGTGCCGTATGGGTCCACCTCTTCCACAATGCGACAGCTTTTCATGTGTCGCGGGAGCCAAAGTAGCTTCACCTTGGCTTCCCACGAATTTGAGGGAAACACAATATCCTTTAACTACTTCCCGTCGAACTTTCCGAGGTCTACAGGCTCCTGCGTCAGAACAGCTCTGGCGCACGTTACCATTCATACATGGCTCATGTGGTATCGGCCTATGCTAATAATGTCCTTGAGATCCACATCTCGAGCAAGAGCATCCCTGAAGTCAGGAACACGGTACGCGCGACCTTTGAGATTTGCGTGCAGACAAAGGGTGTTTAAAACAATGGTAGCAGTCGGTAGACGGGGAAGGACGATCTTGTATTTTGTACGTGGGGAAACGATGAAGTACCATGACCAAGGGCCGATGCGCTGTTTCCAGCTTGCATCAATGGGACGACACAGCCGCGTCGAACTGCTTCTTCCTCTTTCTTGTTCCGTAAGTTAACACCGGGCTGGCAAACGGCTTACTCACGCGGATCTGATTACGGGGACTGCACTCACGCCACCAGCTCGATACAGAATACTTGATAGGGTACAGGTGCACCTTCGTGTGCCTAGTTTAGGTGCAAGCGTTCTGTTCGTTCGTTCTGCTGCCTAATTTACTTCTTTGCCGTTATACCAAGAAAAATTGACCAAAGGTGGTTGCGGTACCAAAGAAGAAGCAAACCAGCTGCAATCGTCGAATTAAATCATCGGTATGGTCGTGAAGGTGCAGTATAGCTTGACTACTTTCAAGCCTTACGCGTTAGTGTGAGATTTCTTCATTTTATTCTGCCTCAGCTGCTTCGCAGAGACGTTTTTTACGCGATATTTTGTCCCCAGCAAATGCTTCGAGTTCACAAGAAGTGCATGCTGTCGCACGTCCCGTTCGCTGCAGTGGAAACTGCTAGTCGTCCCTCGCATGTCCACCGACTGCGGAGCCTGTGCAACTTACCAAATGACAAATCTGATGTTTTCAATGACTCTCTGAAGCCGTTTCGTGTGGGGCTAACATGCTCGTTATGCAGCCAACGTTTAGGTTGTTACTCCTTTTACATAATATCGTTACACCACCTACATTTCTTTCTGATTTTCATATACTAGTGAATTGTATTCGGATTATTGTTAGTAAAAGCTTTTAACTTTGCTTCATAAACATTCAGGTGTTTGTACCTGTACTCTCCCATTACATTATCTGCGCGGAACTCTTCCATCTTATGTGTGGCATCATTGTTATTACGGATTGTTGTACTAGTGGTAATGCAGCGTGTTTCTAGTGATCCGTGATGAGTCACGTTCTCGTATGCGTTATGTATTTTAGTAATCTAAGACCCAAAAGACATCACTAATTTCTGGTCACTTAAAATAAATTGAAATATTTAAAAAAAATATTTTTGATATATATTTGAGTATTCTTGACATTACTTTTATCTGAAAATTTTATTTGCAACAGTTTTTGTTCACAAGAGTGTCACATGGGCATTCAATGAGTTAATTCGACTTTTTTGTTATAAAATTAGTACGCAAAAATAATTGCCAAGTATGGCAACCTAAAAATGATTAGTGTTACTCAATATTGTTATAAACCTTGACGTTTGAAGAGAACGTCTTTCCTGAGTATTTAGACGAGTGTATCCTATGTGTAGGTACTCTAGGTGAGCACTTGCGCGGGGAAAAATTTTCAGTACTAGATAGAAAGATTAAACAGTGCACTGAACTTAAAAAAATATTCCATAACCAAACTTACTGTCCTTCTACTGCCTGTTTATAGGATTCCTCCGGTACAATGCAGGACAAGCATTCACCCTTTTTATTTTTGTTGTTGTCGAAAAGTAGCTTTTTAGGAATCTGTATCGAATTTTCAGTGTGTCGGCACTAGATATTTAAACTCAACGTTTCTTTAATCACAACCTCTTATGATTACCCAATTTTTTTAAAGTTCAAAAACTTCTATAACGTAAAAATTAGGTATAGTTTGTTCGAAACGAACAAGTGTACCATCTGAGTAAGACCGCATATTCGTTCGCAAGTGCAATATACACGCGATTCAATCAACATCGTGGAAAATATATGAGAACAAAAATTGTATGCAGGGTGTCGGAGCGAAACGAAAAACCGAACCAAAAAAGGAGTGCCAACAATATGGCAACCGGAATGATAAGAAACCGCACCGTTAATTAATATTGTGTCCCTGGGCGAAACTGCGAAAACAAAACGGTTTAGTTTTTCAGTTGGAGTGTAAATGTTAGGATATTTAGGGATCCATGGCAATGTTCATGCAGCGAGAAGTGATACTGCCTTCGGTTTTTGAAATACGATCACCATCGTCTTGGTGGTGCCCTCTCTTCTTCGGCAGGCCTGCTACCTGCTTCCATATTCGCTCCGTCTGTCTTGATGCTGAGTGCTGAACTCCCCGCATCATAGACGCACGCATCTGGTTCTAATGCAGACATAAACCATTACTTATTTCTATTTTTTTAACCAAATATTGAAAATACAGTCGCCTCAAAACATAGTTGTAGGGAGCGGTACACATAAAAAACGCATAATTTGAATCGCGACAAATCAATAAAGAAAAAATAACCAAGTTGGAGTGAACAGCAGCATACACACTCAACACTGACCACTGAAAATTACAGCAGCACACTTAATTGAAACAGCTACAGAACACGTTCGTTTGTACTCGTGTTCTGCCAGGGAGGAGCGGAAAACATTACCTAAAAAGCAAAATGAATATTTTTTTTCGTGCTTTTTAGCACCCTATTTTTGCGGATGTGTGCCATGAATTCTTGCAATTAGAATAGAGTTCTTGCAATTCTTGCAATTATCCCTTAAACTAGAGGTATAGGTTTCGAGCCTATGGTACTGGTGTTGTTGCGTTTGTACCTCCTCCTAAAATTTTGTTTTAATATTAAAGACAGAGAAAAGGTGCACTGGAAGTTTAGACTGTCCCTTAAGGCAGAGTAAACCATACGAGTAAGTGCAAAGCTCAGAGCTTGATTTTAAACTTATTCAAAGATATTCCTAAGTATTATTGTTTTTGGGTCCCAGGTCAACGCCGCGTACTCAAGAATAAAGCGCACGCACGCCGCGTGATGGGTTCATTAGAAGCTGCGCTTAAAGATATACATATATGGGAGGAGTGCTAATGTGTCGTGAAAATGTATTACAAATGTATATAGGCACGACCTAACGTTTTAAACAAAATTTAGGTAGTCTCAATAATTTTGTACTTCATGAATCATATCGTCTCGGTGCACACTTGAACGTTTCGTAACCGTTAAAATAGTGAGTTTTTCTTTCGATTAGAAGGTCAAGAAACCTTCCTTTTCGAAGAAGCGAACTGAAACCTAAAATGAGATTTAGTGCTAACCCCCTGGTTATTATTCCTTTACAGAATGAGCAAAACTGTAATTATATTAACCGGCCAGTAAAAAGTTGCACAAGATCGGCAACAAGGCCGACGTGTACACAAATAATGAGTAGATTTGGCCAAGGAGAGAAGTGTTCGGATAAATGATTTACCCGTATTGAACCTCCCGCTTTGGTAAGGACCACCAGTTTTTTTTTGTTATTTCAGTTCCACGGTCTGCCTAATTGTGCCAATACGTGCGAGGGCTTAGAGTCTACGTTTTGGGATCAAGCGAAGCCGGTGATTTTAAGAGATCGAGCTCCATTGCCTCCCGTTTTTTGCGGAGTTCCGGGTGATGAAATGCAAAGCCAGACGTTCTTAGGTAAACCCAACGACAATTAAACTATGTGTATTGCTTACTTTCAAAAATACCGTTAGCTTTCCGCCTCTGCGTTCAACAAAAAATGCAGGCTTATGCATTGTAGGGGCTTCAACTTGTTGCTTGAAATCTGTGATTCCTAAAACGCCAATTCTTGCCAATTTTTTTCTGAGATAATCCTGTAAACACAATGCTGCGGTTAAACGTTCCAGTCGGAAAACAAAAAAAAATTATTGGAAACTTTGCAGGACTAAAACGTATAAAAATAGGTCTGCAAAAACTGCTTTAGGTTTTGAGCGTGAATGACGTTTGAGAATTTTTTTTATACTTACACCCTGTAACGTCGCACTTCTGGGCTAACACAGTAACAAATGGAAGTGAAATTAAATGAAGTATTTTTGTCTTTATCCTAAATAATTTTAAAGCATATCTACGCAGAATATTTAAACACAAACAGGTCAATAGCCTGGGCGGGCACTTAGCTACGCTAAGTGGTTGCGGTAGCGACGATTTGGAAGTCTGTTGCCATTTTTATGTAGGCGTCATGTGCTTGCACAATTATGGCACGCTGGTTCCGCATTGCTGCCCTTCAACGAAACGAAGACTAAAAATTTCACACATAATCTCTAAGGCGCTTCCTCCATCGTTTGCAATCATGCACCAAGTTTGTAATGCTACTATTGTGTCTCTTTTGTAAGCTAACAGCCATGCGCTGTGAAACCATGGCTACACAAGAAAAACAAAAGAGGGGAAAATCTTTTCAAAGTCAGAAGAGACGTTCTTTCGTCGAACAGCAAAGTCACCAGGACGCAAACCTCTCACTTACGAAGGCCAAGCTTCCTTGTGAGGGTTTTTTCGTGTCATCTGAGCTGGGACACCTCAGATGGTACAAATGTTGACACATTGAAAGTTGAGTTTCATTCGCCCGCCGTGGCAGCTGTTCACTGTAACGGCAATGACTAGGACACTTTGCGGTTCGATATCGCATGAAGAAACCTTTAGGGCCCACTATCGTCGTAGTTTGATAGAGCGCCTCATACCTTGTCTATCTATATTTGCATGCCCATGCACCCTTCGCAGAATATAAATTGCATTACAATGCCGAAATGGCGGAATCACATAAACATCCACTTCATAAGGCGGAGGACTGAGCATCAATTGTTACGACCAGATGCACCTATTTTCTTCAGTCGGTCCAATGTTGATAACCGCTGACAGAACAGTTCACTTTCGCGCATTGCGTTTTTTTGCGCTCACCAAAAATGAGTGAGGCATCAACAGTGTTTTTTAAAACATAATAATGGAAGCATGATGTGTTAGCCAACGTGCGCACGAGAGGAGCAGCCCCATTGGCATCCAGCCCGAAACATATAGACGCTGAACTTACACAAACTAAAGTGATATACTACACTACGGTGTGATTCAGCCTGCTGTTCAGGACAAACTTCGAGATCTATGGTGAAAATCCTATGTAATGGTGGTTGTCCACTTTGTAAAATTACGACGGTACGATAAATAACATCAGGTGTCAATGGGGATCACCGGAGTGCAACAATATCAGGGGCTCCCGGGCAAGTGTCTGAAACTGCGTGAAGTTGACACTGAATGCGCGAGTGCCTTAAACCGCATTTTATCAGTAACCTGTTCCGTGGACGGATTTAACTTGTCGCGATATTCCCCTTTTCAACCAGAGTCGGACACGCCCGTCTTAAAACTCTCGACTTTTGAAGTGGCTCACTTAACAAGAACACCCAGTATTTGTCTTACTGAACTCGGAATGAGGTTCCTGCATGCGGATAGTTTCTAATAAACCACGTTTACTATATTGATGCCTGCAGTGCACACTAGGACGTCAATATACGTGCAGAGATTTCTTATTCAATTTTTACGTATTGGTTTAAGCGTTCCCGGCGAACGGTCAGTTGGACAAGCCGTTTATAATACCATCGGGAAAACTCCGTTTTAATCTATACTTATAAAGCTTGAACTTTTTTGTGGAACCAGCACCTTTTGACAAAAATCTCATGCATTTTCCCGGACACCAGCTTGGCATCCGGGAATCTCTCATATGACCTGTGGACACACTGCACCTCGGTAAAACCTTGCTTCTAATTTTCGAAATGGTTACCTTAAAATGCGAAATGGGGATGGTTGTGCATAAGAAATACATCCATAAATTATGAAGACAGAGTGGAATAAAGGATCTTTATATCATACAGGACTTATGGGTATACACTGCGATCGTTCGAAGACGATGTTATTCAGCATGCAAATTATCGTCAGATGGGTTTGTTCTTCTCTTGCGATTTTAGTCATTGATGGTCTGATGATCAAATGGGTGCACTTTTAGTGCCGGTTGGGGGAATATTTATTGTTGATCCTTCTTTCAATTTTTTAACCGTAGTTCTGTCGGTTATTGGTCTATATTGGATCTGGTGGATACTGTACGATACCAGCAATATAAGTCTTCTTTGCTGCGCCACTAAAACTGTTAATTCCTCTCAGCCAGATTATATCTACGTTAAACACATTTGATCCTATTTTGAAAGTCAATTCGCTCTACTCTGGATTATTATTGGTTTTGTGCTGTGAGGAAGACACCGATATTTATCTATATAAAGTATAAAAAGACCATGGTTCTAATTACACTTTTTTTCTTAATTACCTTACTGTAGAAATTGGCGGTGTTGCTAGGGAAACCAGCGTCAACACAACCTGCCTATTGGTCACACGAGGCAGCGTTCTGGGACTCCCACAATCTGCGGTAAGTCTTGAGTAGTGTAACATAAAATTGTAACACAAACATGATCGTAGTGTAACATAAAAAGCACCCAGCGGGAGCTTGTAAAAGCGGCCCTCACATGACCGGCTAGTTAATAAATTTACTCTGTAACCTCTATGCACAGAGTAGCCCTGACGGCTGATAAAAAGGAGCCTTCGAATAGGAGGGCAGCTATTCAAATGTTTAGGTCAAGGTTCGTTGTAATCAGCTATATTCCGCAACCATCACAAATGTCCTAACAAAAATATCACACAATTTTTAGAAGCGGAAGGACCCTTTGGCTCATTTACGCTTATAGAGGGTTTAGCTCCGACGGAGGTCTCTCCGGGTGCCAGCCGTTACGACAAAAGGTTCGTGGCCACAGAGCAAGGCAGCACTAATTGAACGATAGCCGAGGCAGGTTGTGTTCTCTTCTGCAAGGGTGTGAGGTGAGGCTCTTGTTGTAACGACGCCCACGACGACGAGGACGACGACAGCGACGACAACGTGGCCCAAACAAGCCCTTTACCCACGCAGATTTATACTGATGCATCTCGAAATGGCGAGAACGCTGGAATTAGTATTTGTTCAGTCTTTAGATTGGAGTTATTCGCTGCGAATCCCGGATTACACACCCATTTTTATTGCCGAATTTTTAGCAATAGCTCTCGCCCTATGCAAAGTACCACAGCATGTATCAAAAATCATCATATTATCTGATTCCATGGCAGTTATATTGGCATTAACTTCCTCTTCGGACTCTCCATTGTACCGCACACTATTATTTTTTGTTCCCAGGCACGTGAAGGAGGTACGCCTGTCTTGGGAACCTGGCCATAGGGACATCAGGGGCAATGAGCAAGCGGACCATTTAGCTAATGTCGCTGCCACAGCTCCCATTCAATTCAGAATTCCTAATCTGGCTCTATTTGCATCTGCGAGATTAATACGATATTGGCATTTAGACGCCTCCCGTTACGATCCACTTTTATCATTTGAAGAGTTCCAACATCTAGAGTTCGGGTGGAATGTTAATTTTTGTGGCTCTCGGAAATGCGAGGTGACCTTCACCGAGCTGCGCTGCAGGGTTTCAAGGCTTCATTTCTATCTGTTAAGATCAGAAATTTGACCTACAGAACAATGTGTGTGGTGCCAGGTCCCCAAAACAATCGAACATTTTTTTCTCGACTGTCGCCGTTTCTCAACAGCTAGACAACTGTTTTTGAAGAATCCGATTGAGCGGATGGGGTTGACCTTATCGATAACACTTATATTATCTATTGGCGCATCAAAGCTGGGGTTTGCAAAAAGGGACATATATAATTGCATTCAAAGTTTTCTTTCTGCTTCAGGTCGTTTGAATTGCTAAAGGGTGCTGATTAATGGGTAATTTGGGTTTCACTCGAAACTAAGTTTCCTTTTTACAGCCTCTTCCTGGAAATAGGTATTTTGAAATCCCCACGTATGTAACCGGTTTAGCACTGGCCAATCCCCCCTTGTGGGTACGTGCCAAAATATTTGACGAAATCATCAATATTATTATCATCATCATCAGATCTTTGCTGCCGTAGATTTATTCTTTTCGGACTGTGGCCGTCTCCCGTTCTAGCACCAGGATATGCTTGGCTTCCCTCAAAAAGATGCCAGCGTGTATTATCCCTGCTATCAGTGGCTTTGCGGCCACTCCCTCTCCCTCACCAACTTCCCTGCTTGTTTTATTTCTCTGCCTACTTTTTATGCGCTCTTTCATTTATTTTTAATTTTACACTCTATTTCGGTTTCAACACTTCTTGACGCTACGTTCCATGTTAGGGCAGCTTTTTACTGTTTATATTTTCCCCCAAAGGCCCATTTTAGTTTGATTCCTTCATAATTGGTTCTTTATTACAATGTGAGTGAGTGACTGAAAAGACTTTATTTGATAAATCCGGCGGACGACTATCGTAGCCCCACGAGGGGAGGGTCATCGCGATGCAGCCACACATCATCTAGGTGTGGCGTCCTTTACTCGGCGAGCAGACCTCGCTGCTGAGTATATAATTTGTCTCGGTGGGCGTCCTTTTCCTTACCAATCCCCCTGAGTGGGTATGAGCCTTATATCCTGGCAGCACTACAACCATGCCTACGTGGTGCTCATGGAGCATATGCGGGCTGTGGGGATGGCACTTAGTGTGGTTGCGCCCAAGAAGAAAAAGATGTGGCAAGAAGCACGAGGGAATGGCGTGGGCTGATAAGAAGTTGTCACTACGGAAGACTGGGGAGGCCTGGAGGAATAGAGGACAACGCCGCGAGGAGTGAACGGAGTAAGTGCAAGGAGCGCGACTTCCTTGTGGAAGACTCCATGCTCGTCACTTTTCCGCACCCGAGCACGACATGGTTCTACCTGGCGCCTTACAATCCTGGAGCTGAGACGCGACTCCTGAATTGTGGAGGCACGCAACGTAGGGTTTCTCCGACCTTGGACGACTTGCTGCCTGCTGTCAGTCGTCGACCCGCAGTGGTCGGTGGCCTACTGCCCGCTGATACAGGGCGCCCGATTGTAAGCAGGTACCGAGGGAACAGTTGTATACGAGGTCAACGGTGCGTCTTTCTCGTCGACTTTCCGAAATGGATACGATGTCATCGTAACACTGTGACGCCTTTCCTCGCACCGTCACCACAACCCACGACGCCTTGCGGACACTGTCGAATCATGGAGAACCTTTGGTAGGGAATTTGATGTTTCTGTTTAGAACTAGCACTTCTCTGTGTTGTTTACATTTGACGGAAATTGCAGGCGTCGTTTGCTTTCGGGTGTAATCTTTTGTGGTTTGATGTGTGTTGTGTTTTCTTAATAATATATTGCCGCGAACCATACATTGGGTTTGTTTATTTGTGTTTTGCTTTTACCGCCCGGCTGCGCCGGTCTGTGTTATCTCTGCGCCAAGGGAAGCGCGTGTCCCACTCTTTCTTTCTGTGCCGCATGTGTTATTTGTTGTGATAGGGAGAGCATTCCGATCTAACGTGAACAGCCCAGAATAATCTTCTTGGATCTACTATGTTCTCTATGCGAATCGACGTTTCGAGAACCAAGCGCGAAAAGATAAAAAGCCTGCAGTGCGGACGCCGGGGCATTCGATTCGACGACACTCGCCTGTGCAAGTCACTTTGTTGACCGCTGCTTCGCGGCCTCTGTATTCTTTTGAGTTGTTAGGGGAGCACAAGTTCGCTCCAATAAACGTGTTTCTCATTCAACACAACTGCATCGTCCTTGTCTTCGTGACATCTGGTAGAGGTGCTGGGTACGCACCCTTCATGCCCACTACAACCTCGAAAAGCCGCCAAGGCAGTCCAACAAGAGCTAGCCCCCGCCTGCAAGATTTACCGCCCGAGTTCGGTTTGATGCCAGAAGTGCCCAAGAAAAGGAACGCTGCAACCAACACCATGGTGCAAGAAACAACGTCGCCAATCGTCCTGCAGCAGCCCCGGGAACCGCCATCGTTCCGAGGAGCCCCCGCAGAAGACCCAGAAGAATGGTTGGAAAAACTGGAGCGCGTCCGGAAATTCAACAGGTGGGACGACGCAGAAACGTTCCGGCACGTTTTCTTTTACTTGGAAGATTCGGCTCGCACTTGGTTCGAGAACCACGAGAGCTCCTTGACAAATTGGGCTCAGTTCAAAAGCGAGTTTACTACGACCTTCACTACCGTCGTGCGGAAAGAAAGAGCCGCCCTTTTGTTGGAAACGCGAACGCAACACCCCAACGAAGGTGTCGTGATCTTCGTTGAGGAGATGAAGCAGCTATTTCGCCGCGCGGACCCCGAAATGACGGAAGAAAAGAACTTGCGCTTCTTAATGCGCGGAGTGAAGGAGGAACTGTTTGCTGGACTTGTCCGAAATCCGCCCAAAACCGTCGCCGAATTCGTGACCGAAGCCAGCACCATTGAGAAAGCCCCCGAAATGCGTGCTAAGCAGTATGACCGCAACTTTGTTGGCGCGGCCAATGCGAACGACTTTGGCAGCACGCGGATCCCGGCCGACAGCCTACGCGAGACTATCCGCGCAATAGTGAGAGAGGAGCTGCGGAAACTTCTCCCAACGCCGCCGCAGCCCCAAGTCGCTTCCCTCACCGACGTGATTAGAGAAGAAGTGCAACAAGCGTTGGGAACTTCTACGCCATCCGAGGTAACCCGAGAGCCACAAGCTATGACATACTCCGCGGCTGTTCGTCGACCCCGCCCTGCTCCAACACGCCGTCAAGAGGCCCCGCCGTACCGCCGCCCACTGTCACCCGCCCGACCCCCGGTAGCTGGAAACCAGACGCCGAGGAAGACGGACGTATGGCGAACTCCCGATAACCGTCCTCTGTGCTACCACTGCGGAGAGGCCGACCACATCTACCGTCGCTGCCCATACAAGAGACTCGGACTGCGTGGTTTCTCCGTCGACGCACCTCGCCCTCTCCCTGGCCAACGACCACGTGAGATCGGCGAGTATCTATCTGAAACCAGCCGTGGCCCAGCGCGTTTCAACCGTTCGCCGTCGCCCTACCCCTACCAATCGCCGAACCGCCGTAGCAACGCTGACTTCGCCCGTGGAAGGTCCCCCAGCCCACGCGGGGGAAACTAAAGGCGGCAACTTCTGGAGGTGAAGTTGCTCTACGGCGAAAAACTAGAAACCCTCCAACGACGCAAGGACGCGCTGAAGACAGTGATTCACGACATGCCCTCATCCCGACGACGCGACCTAACCCTGACGAGACTCCCGAACACGACGACAGCTACACGGCGCGACGCGTACCCGACCTGACCGAGACGTCCGTTGAGAAGACGACGACAACGACGATGCACAGTGCCCGACCATCAACACGTGCAAGCAGAGATACGACGCCCCGACGAACCGGGAACTCGAGGACGACTGCATCTGACGTCAAGGTGTCCATCGACGGCTTTGACGTAGTCGCCCTCGTAGACACGGGAGCTGACTATTCGGTAATGAGCGGACCATTTGCGTCTAAACTGAAGAAAGGTATGACCAGATGGGACGGTCCGCACATACGCACAGCAGGAGGCCACCTCGTGACGCCAAGTGGAACGTGCACATCTCGCGTCACCATAGACGGCACAACGTACCCTGCGGCGTTCGTCCTTCTGCCTAACTGCTCCCGCGACGTGATTCTCGGAATGGACTTTTTGACGGACAACGGCGCAATAATTGATCTGAAGACCAAGTCGATAACATTTTCCTCCAATCACTCCACGACGCCGCAGCCGAACCCCGATCACCGTGCTGCTGTCAGGATCGCCGACGATCACATCACCCTGCCACCCCGTGCAAGCTTGATGATCGCCGTCTACTGTGAGGATGCTGCTTCTGACATCGATGCTATCGTAGAGAGTGATCGAAGGTTGCTTCTCGACCGCGGTGTCTCCGTCGCAAGAGGCATTGCGCACTTTAAGCAACGCCAATATCACGTTTTGGTCACTAATTTCAACGAAGAGTACTAGCATTGAAACAAGGGAGCTGCAATTGCGTTCCTCGAAGAAACGCAAGAAGCAAGTGATGTGATCGCAGTCGCCGACTTTGAACGCACACCCGTAGAAACACTCAAGCTCCCGCAGCCATTCGACGTGAATCCGGTGCTACCGCAAGAACAACAGAAAAAATTATTGGCTTTGCTGCGTCGCTATAGCGAATGTTTTTCGTCGAGCGCAAAACTACGTCAGACCCCTCTAGCGAAGCACCGAATAATAACCGAAGATGGAGCCCGACCTACCCAACAGTCACCGTACCGCGTCTCGTCACACGAACGGGAAGCCATCCGGACTCAAGTCGACGACATGCTGATCGATGACATTATACAGCCATCGAAAAGCCCCTGGGCTGCGCCCGTCGTACTCGTAAAGAAAAATGACGGCACATTAAGGTTTTGCGTTGACTACCGGCGACTGAACAAAATCACGAAAAAGGACGTGTACCCCCTGCCCCGATTCGACGACGCCCTCGACCACCTCTGCCACGCGAAGTACTTCTCATCGATGGACCTGAAGACCGGCTACTGGCAAATTGAAGTGGACGAGAGAGACCGAGAGAAGACTGCATTTATAACCCCAGACGGCCTATACGAGTTCAAGGTGACGCCGTTTGGGCTGTGCACAGCACCAGCGACGTTTCAAAGAGTCATGGACACTGTGCTAGCTGGCCTTAAGTGGCACACCTGCCTCGTATACCTCGACGACGTAGTGGTATTCGCCCGGACTTTCGACGAACACCTTGCAAGGTTGGAGTCTGTACTCGAGGCCATTCGTACGTCGGGGTTGACGCTGAAGCCTGAAAAGTGCCGTTTCGCATACGGGGAACTCAAGTTCTTGGGCCACGTCGTCAACGCCGCGGGAGTCCTACCTGACCCGGCAAAAACTTCAGCCATTGCGAACTTCCCAAGGCCGAAAGACAAGAAGGGCGTGCGGAGATTTCTCGGGCTGTGCGCATACTACCGGCGTTTAGTCGCAAACTTCGCACGCATTGCAGAGCCACTCACGCGCTTGACGAAAGATAGCACCCCTTTCAGCTGGGAAAACGACCAAGAAAAGCATTCGGCGAGCTGCAAAAACGCCTGCAAAGCCCGCCCGTTCTCGCTCATTTCGATGGAAATGCCGAAACGGAAATGCATACGGACGCCAGTGATATAGGCTTGGGTGCCGTCCTTGTCCAAAAGCAAAGAGGCTGCGAAAGGGCAATCGCCTATGCTAGCCGTGGTCTGTCGAAGGAGGAGAAAAACTATTCTGCCTCTGAGAAAGAGTGCCTGGCTATTATATGGGCGATTTCAAAATTTCGCCCATACGTGTATGGAAGGCCATTCAAGGTTGTAACAGACCACCATGCGCTGTGTTGGCTCGCCAATTTGAAGGGCCCCTCTGGCCGTCTTGGGCGGTGGAGCTTGCGCCTGCAGGAGTTCGACGTTACAGTCGTTTATAAATCCGGCAGGAAACACTCCGACGCTGACTGCCTGTCCCGCGCCCCCGTCGACCCACCACCAAAAGACTCTGATGAGGACAGCGCGTTCTTCGGGATCGTGACTGAGAGCGACCTAGCCGCCCAGCAGCGTGCTGACCCCGACGTACGCGTCATAATCGAGTACCTCGAGGGATGCAACGTTGCCGTTTCTAGGACCTTCAAACGCAGCTTACCAGCATTCAGCCTGAGAAACTCCGTCCTTGTGAAGAAGAATTTCAGCCCCGGAACAAGAGCGAATTACCTTCTCGTCATCCCCGCGAACCATCGTGACGAAATTTTGGAAGCGTGCCACGACGAACCGTCTTCCGGACATCTGGGCACAGCCCGCACTATTGGAAATATCAAGGCGAGGTACTACTGGCCCGGCCTTACCTCTGACGTCACCCACTACGTCCGGAGCTGCCGTGACTGCCAGCGACGAAAAACGCCGCCGACAAGACCCGCCGGTCTTCTGCAACCGATCGCCGTCCCATCGAGACCATTTCAACAGATTGGAATGAACCTTTTAGACCCGTTCCCTACGTCACGATCACAGAACAAGTGGATTGTCGTAGCGACAGGCTACATGACGCGCTACGCAGAGACCGCCGCTCTTTCGAGGGGGACTGCACAAGAAGTGGCGAAGTTCTTTATAAGCCAAGTTGTGCTGCGACATGGAGCCCCGGAAGTCCTAATCACAGACCGCGGAACGGCATTTACTGCGGAGCTGATGCAAGGAGTATTACGCTACAGCAACACGGATCACCGAAGAACGACGGCGTACCACCCCCAAACAAACGGACTAACAGAACGTCTGAACAAGACAATCGCAGATATGCTGTCAATGTACGTTGACGTTGAACATAAGATTTGGGACGAAGTGCTCCCATATGTCACGTTTGCGTACAACACGGCTATCCAGGAGATGACAACCTCCGACGCCGAGACGCCGAGTACCAACCAGGGGATCGTGTGTGGGTTTGGACTCCCATCCGACGACGCGGACTCAGTGAGAAGCTCCTGCTACGGTATTTCGGACCCTACCAGATTCTACGACGTGTTGGCCAACTTACCTACGAAGTGATCCCCGATGGTGACTTCGGCACATCACGACGACACACACGGCCTGAAGTCGTCCACGTGGCTTGCTTAAAACCTTTCTACGGACGATGACGAACTTTTATTTTCATTTGTTCGGACTGTCGCTTATGTTAGCATCGGGTCGATGCACTCTTAGAGGGGGGGGTAATGCCGCGAACCATACATTGGGTTTCTTTATTTGTGTTTTGCTTTTACCGCCCGGCTGCGCTGGTCTGTGTTATCTCTGCGCCAAGGGAAGCGCGTGTTCCACTCTTTCTTTCTGTGCCGCATGTGTTATCTGTTGTGATAGGGAGAGCACTCCGATCTAACGTGAACAGCCCAGAATAATCTTCTCGGATCTACTATGTTCTCGATATGAATCGACGTTTCGAGAACCACGCGCGCCAAAAGATAAAAAGCCTGCAGTGCGGACGCCGTGGCATTCGATTCGACGACACTCGCCTGTGCAAGTCACTTTGTTGACCGCTGCTTCGCCGCCTCTGTATTCTTTTAAGTTGTTAGGGGAGCACACGTTCGCTCCAATAAACGTGTTTCTCATTCAACACAACTGCATCGTCCTTGTCTTCGTGGCAATATGTTCGTTTGTTCCGTCCCCAGGCAGCCTCGTCTAGTTAGCACTGTTGAAACTCCCAGTCCCCCCTAAATACCTAACAAGAGCCTCCGGGGAAGTTTCGCTCGCACAGGGACAACCACCCCATTACACGGCAAGCATTTCTTGGTATTTAGGCTACTTGAAGTTTTCGGCCTAATTGTCAGACACTTTCTTTCTTGTGGTGAGACCTATGGACGTTTGGCAACCTTTTTTGGTAAGGTGCAATGCCTCAGTAGCCTTGAAGCCTGACCAACTGCTCACACGCGCATGGTACATATATCTTTATTTAGGAGCACAAGTTCATAAGGCTGAAGACAATATTACCACTTCCCCTTCATACTGCTGTTCCTGTGGTCACTTGGATGCAGAAAAACATAATTAAAAATTAAGTAAATTTTCTACTTTTCCCCTGAGGCCATCTCACCATTTTTAACGCGTTTTAACCAAGGGTGATTATATTTATTTTCTACGCACCGGTTCACCAGTTTTAATCCTTTCTTGGCCGTACTTTCCTGGGTTGCCCCATGCCGATTGCATAATTTCCCCATGCGTGGTCATCATTGCGCTACCAGGGCATTGGACTTCAACATAAGTTTTTTTTATTGCGAGACCTTTCTACACGTCCGGAAATTGCTTATTTACTGCAGGTGTTATATAGCAACGTAAGTAAACAAGCTTTAACCTTTGCCACGTCTGATGGAAAATGTAATTTTACAGAATCATTTTATTTTCATAAGTAAGCCTGTTACCTCTATCACGGCCGCTCGATGGAAACTAGGTCCGGCCTGCCCATTCACGCGCCGCCAATGGGCAGGCGCGTGACAGCGGAGTTGTCAGTTGCCGCCGCTACTTTCGGCGGGGGCGCCACACATCGGTGACGGCTCCCGCGGCCCTCGCTTCGGAGCGCCTACGGAATATCGACGATCATCGCCCCTTTAAACGTCGTTTACTCGCGTTCTAACACACGTATCTGGAAAATAATGACACCACAATTTACGGCAAAGATATAACTTCAATGCCTAAGAATTTCATCTGTTTGATGAAGGTAATTCTTGTTCGCGGTTTAAAAAGACGAGTGCGATGCGGCCGCTCCTGCAACCCAGTTCCCGCGATGTTCGGAAATATGACTGTGCAGCATGTTACAATGCTAATTCGCTTTAAACACAGCAGCGCGTTTGTGTTGGAATATAAAACTCCATTACTGCACCCATGCACCATGCTAACTGAAGGACAATTCTAAAACGGCCGTGTTTTAACCTTGCCAAACACAGGCTCAGCAGCCCCAGGGCAGTCTCATGTTTGAATTCAGGCACGGTAATTTTAACCCCAGCCAAATGTCCCCAAATGCTGAGAAATTGCAGAGGGTCACATTTATTAGTAAACCGGATATTTACTCGTTAAACAGGGACATAAAATGCTTAGATGCGCTGTGTACGATGCGCGGCGTACGTAGATGCGATGCTTTGCCCGAGGGAAACACCAGTGTACTATCGGTAATGTGGTTGTGGTTTGCTTTCTTCTTTCCGTATTTCGTTTGAATCGTGGTTTGATTTAGCATGTGCGGTCGAGTTTCCCCTATGTGTGAAATCTTACGTGTGAAATCTGATAGGCCGCTTGCGTGCATATTAATAGATTTAATAAAACTGCTTGGCAGTGATAACTTGTGTATTTTTGCGTGATTCTATGTTGTATAGCATTTACGCTGCTTGTCATTTTTCATTATGAACGGAACCGAATTAGCTGCGCTTCCAGTTTTAATATTCTGCACATGTTAACTTCAGGAGAGTGGAATCGGAATTAACGCGGGCAAGCAACACGGTTGGACGGATGAATGCGGCTTGCAGCATCGCGCGTCGGCGACGGGCGAGGGCATGGAAGCGAAGTTTACGGTTGCCGCCTGTACTCGCGGTGGGGTGCCACGTATCGGCGCATACTCCGGCTTGGGCGCGAGGAGCAGCAGCGGTGGGAATGTTGAAGCACGCGTGAGCGCTTTGAGCTATTCGTTTCGCCGAATTCAGCGCACTCCTGGTGCAATATATCGTACTAGTGTGCTCCTGGTTATAAAATGCCCAAAACTGCTGCGTGCCGTGCTGCAAGTCGAATTCCTAAAAAACCCCGGGCGTCTGCTGCCACGAGTTCCCTCCAAAGAACGACTCCGAGACGCCTGGCTGCACAACATCTTCCGTCAAGGGATCAACAAGGGCAGCCAACGGAAGCCAAGCTCCAGATCGGTCGTTTGCTCGCTGCACTTCAAAGAGGATGACTACACGGTGGGATTGTAGGGCAAGTTGTTGCTGCCAACAGCTGTGTCGACAAGATTTCCGCCGTACCCAACGTACGTGCTGCCGGAAAGCCCGAAAAGGAGGAGGGCGCTTGTTCGGCCGCTGCTCGAGGCGTGTGCGTCGGCATCTCAAGTACGCAATGAAGGGCAAGTGAGCACAATGGTTGCAGAAAATGGAACGATTGAGCGTTCAATTCTGGGCCTAACGGATAATGAAGAAAGAGGTCAACCGCACTCACCGAAAGAGGTTAGACCCAATCCTGTACTCTCTCACGGACATGCAGTCATGCGGCCAACGTAATTTTGAGACTCAAGAATGCCAGACTTCGTTCGATCTGACTCCCTTTTTCGATAACACCAAGAGAAATTCCCGCCGCCTTAATATGAAAGAAAACAGACTAAACGAAAAACTACAAAAACTGCAAAAACGCTGCGACGAATTTCGTGAACAAGTGAAGAAGTTCGAGGGGAATCGCGCTGTACAGGCAGTTCGACACAGCGGACGAATTTGTAAGCTCCTTTCAAACACCGTATTCCCACACCTCGCAGACTGTCCGCTGATGTGGTGCGCCAGCAACAGGGACCCGTACCCTGTCATGAGCTTTGCGAAATGTTCTTAAAAAAGCTATTTGCGCTGCTTCTTGCCACCTGGGCTGGCGACGTTAATAGCTCTTTAGAGAATCTACTGAACCTTTCAGGAAAACATTTCTCGCCAAACGTTTTCCGCTTTTAAAGCTGATTGCTGGTGAACCATAGGCGAAGATGAATTCCATATTTTCTCACAAACCCAGTAAATCCCTCTTTAAATGTTGTATTAAATTTACCTTTGATGTCACATGGTATTATTACAGTTTAATTTATTTTCCAACTGTATATTACGTTGTGCAACTAGTGTAAATCAAAGAACGACTGCCGAAGTTTTACAGCATTTTACTGCATCCTGTACTCATTTCCGTGTTTTGGTTCCCGTGTAAATAGTGTTCTTGTTGCAATAAATCAGTTCATAGTTGCGTTCGATCTGTCCATTTCATTCGTGTGTCTTCCATAATTTTGTGTACCCGGTAACCTAACGCGCCGTCGAACAATTTTTCCAAAGCAAATAGACCAATGGATCCTAAAAGGTATTAGATTATTCCAGTTCTCTTTGAAAACACAGTTAAAGCAAGGTGTGAAAATATCCAGTCACATTTGTCAAACGCGCATTGAGAAATGGGCGTGTACGGCACAGCACGAATCGTTCATGTAATTTTTACGTACGCTCAACTTGTAAGCTGTTTTGTAATAAACAAATGCGGTTGCTCAGACTAGCTTGCCATGCCAAATAATATTCCTGAAAGCCTTGGGAAAGTCTTTAGAAAGAAATCCGCCTATTGCGCTCGACGTTAGCAATACCACACCTGCTAACGTCGCATGCGGCACGCTAAAAGGAAAACAAATGTAGCGCTGTGCCTACTTCTTAAATACTAGTTAGTCCGTGACGCCTATATTGTGAGTTTTCGCCTCACTTATCACCGCGTAATATTATAAATTATAAGGATGATGACTTCAGCCGTCGGTGCAGTCATGAACAACTTACACCGTATTGAAACCGTGACCGCAGCCGGCAGCTGCCGCTCATCTTTCACCGATGATTAGCGCCACGACTGACGCTGCCGCGGAAAGGGAAACTAACGCCGTCACCGGCGGAGAGGCGAGTTCGGCAGGCCGGACCTAGTTTCCATCGAGCGGCCGTGCTTCTATTTAGAGATGTTCTTTTCGGCAACATTACAACTGCTGTTATACAGATACATTTGTACCCATGCTTTTGTTGATGCGGTGTCGATGAGTTGATTTAAAGTGTGGCTTATTTTGTACTGACCAACCTACTGCTGTGATAAAATAATTGTTAGTTGTTATTATAGTATCTACTGAATGAAAGGTATAGACAGCATTTCGTATTTTTCCCAGCGAGGAAGGACCTGGAAACTTTATTGTCTTTTGAGCGAAGTATCTCTCCTTGGCAGTGAAGCAAGTTCATGCGCAGCCTTGCCATTCTTATTCCCAATAGGAATTGAGACTGGAGTGGTACGCTTTCTAACATCACGTTTGATTCTGTCGTTGTCCATACACCACCGGAGACTTTTCAGTATAACACGTCATTAAAACACGTTAACATTACCCACTTTGATATCTCCTTCAGCCGAAGGTGGCAGAAATTGAGATGGTGAGAAAATAGCCTACTTGATAGGTGCTTTGTGTGCTGGAACAAAACGAGTTTTACTATTACCTGGCCCGGCGTTGAAAATTTAAGATACAGCAAACATAGCCAAAACAAATACACCCCGGCTCGATTATTGACTTCAACAGATGTATGTCATCATTCTGTCCCATATTCGGTCACGCATTATGCACAACCTGAGGCGTACTTTCATTCTGCATTGTCATCCACAGGTTTGCACGTAAAGGTCTTTCACATACTTTGTTTTACTTACCCGGGTGGGGGGTGTGCACCAAGATGTACTTGTGGCCTTTGGGGTCTGCAAACAAAAATTCGAACCAAAAACGATGATTCAAACAAACGGCAAAACTCTTTCATGAAACTTCTGTACTCAGACGGTGGATATTTTATGAAAATTGTGTGTATCCAAAATACAAAAATATTCCTGCTCCTAAAAGTTATTTCGTCATTTTTTGAGACATCGGCCACCTGGGGCCCCCAGGTCACATACGACCCGCGGGGCAGTAGTATGTGGTGTAAGCACGTCGTTAGAGCCCCTACCAATCCCCCTTTGCATTTCTATCCGAAGGTTAATCCGCAAAATTGTGTTATAGAGGCGTCAAAAACAAAATATTGATCGCTTCAGTTGGCATTCTTCCCCACCCTTACACTTAGACGGGTTAGTTTACATTATTGTCAAATATTAAGGTTACTTCGCTGACCTTGTTTTTCATTTGCCTTGTTATGACCGGGTTGCGGACACGGCACACCATAGTGCGGACCTCGGCTGTAATTAGCGCGTTCGTCGGTATCGGCTCATACCACGAGTCAATCCGCATTCAATAAAGGGGTTCATAAACCTTGTGGAAGCCGGGCCTCTTCAACTCTGAGTGACTTACGCGGAAACGAGCGGGTTAATCGGGCCACGCGACTCCGTGACCCATTGCCTCCCAGGCGATTCTGGTGAAACAGCAGAGTCGACTTCGTGAGCGCGGGCCATGACACTGTAATCAGCGAGCATTGTGAGACAAGCCCGCTGGCGCGCCTAGTACTTGGAAAAAGTGCCTCCTCATACCAGCGCCACCATTGCATCTCTCTTTAGTGGTAACACGGACAAGTAACCAGAACGGCTTTGCGCGATGGCTGTGCCGCTGTGCCAGACATTGGACATTGTACCAGACACTTGGGAGTTGAACTCAATAGGGAAGCTCTTAAGACTTTGGCTTGAACAAAAAGGAAGCGATGCGAGCCGCCGAGTGTGGCTGTTGCTGGCTGTGCTATTCGTTCGAGCAAAGCATCCAAACTTGTATTCATCATGTAAACAAGTGTGAAGAAGTTTTCATTCTTCATCGGCAAGCATCGGTCTCTTAATCAACTTCTCCGGTCACCAGTCATTAAACCAAGGTCGATTCCCGAACCGCAGAAGTGAAGTAACTGGTGAACGCAGTGTGATTGGACCACCCATGTCATAAAAACTGGTGAAAGTGGTGAGATCTGACCATCCAAGTCGAACAACTGGCTGACAGTGGCAGAATGAAGCTACGCAACGGAACCCGATTACTACGATGACGATAATGTGAGTTTGACTTCCTCCCTTTAAAATTTACCAGGCTTTTGTGTTGTTTAGAAGTGTCTAAGCGAGTGTTTTTTTCTTCGCTGAGAAACGTTTTGTGTCACAAATGTGCCAGTCTCGTGTGTGTACCTTAGAATGTTCTGAGTTGGTGTGTCTTTTTTTTTTACAAACGTTTTGGGCATAGCAGTCATTGGTCCCAATTCGTTGATCAGAGCCGACTTGCCCTTGATGTGCAACCCAAAATTGCTCATTTTTTCAAGCCCATGCTTGCAAGATGCAACATATCTTGTTTTCATGGCACTCCGAAGGAACAGGATCATCAAAGAGAGGGAGTAGCACACGAGGCACGAACAAATTTTTCTATGGCAAGGGAAGCACGAACGTCAGCGCGTAATGCTCTACCATTTGTCGCCTCTACTTCCCCTCCCTCCAGCTCATTTGTATGCAAGTGACCTACCTGCCGAACTCCAAAATAAACCCGGAGTACATGCCTTTATTTTCCTGCTAACCATGAACAAGAAGCTGTGAATAATTTGTTGCAATAATTTTGGTACCGAGAAGTCGCGAAGAATACGGAAAAGTGCGCGGTGTGCAAGAACAAAACATAAAAATAGTTTGCAGTTGCGCTGGTTGGTACATACCTTTGTATGAAAGGGTGCTTACATGACCGTGGTTTTAACAACAAATGAGTTAAACAGGTAGGCCATGCTGTTGAACTTCAGGATGAAGACAAAACTAAGAGGATGCCCAGAGACGAATTTAAGGTTCTTGGCAAAGCCATGAATCCCCCCGTAGCTTCCAGGTCTTTAATTTAGTACTAAAGTCTCTTTTCCTCCGAAGCTTGACAAGCCTAAGAAGCTGTGCCTCACCGAAGATGGCACCAGAAAAGGCTAGGCTCAGGACGTCATACGGTGCATCGAAGACCGAGTTCACTGCCTTCTATGTGCAGGTCGCTTTCCCGAACCTCCTCGGAGGCAAAACGCCCAAATCGGGATTTTCCCAACTTCTGCCCATGCAATGGCTAGCTACATCGCTTCAAGCTGCCGCACGGCATTGTTTTTAAGTGTATTGTTGGAGAAGCGGTGTCTGCATGTTTCCAAGATGTTGCAGCGTGGCTTGAAAAAAAACGGAGCAGTTATTTCAAGCAATGTGGAGCGCTGCGTCTACAACGCAGATAAAACTGCGTTATTTTACCAGATGTTGCCGAATAAAACGCACGCTATGAAAGGCGACACATGCACTGGCGAGAAGCATAGCAAAGCGCGCGTCACTGCTCCTCTGTGCACTAACATCGATGGCGGCGACCGCCGCGTGCCCTTCAGGCTCGGAAAGTCGAAAAGGCCGCGTTGTTTCAGGTGCTATGAGCCCGTCTGCTACAGGCACAGCGGTAGGGCTTTGATGATGCGCGATTTATACGCGGATTGGCTGAGCGAGTTCGACCGTGACATGCGGAGGCAAGGCAGGCGCTGGCTTCTCGGGATGGATAACTGCCCTGCGCACCACGTGCAACTCCCCTAACGGCAGTGTCCCTGCTTTTCCTCCCACCCAATACCACTTCAAAAGTGCAGCCGCTTGATTTGGGAATAATACGTGCCTTTGAGACATCGTATATGCGCCGCGTTGTGGAGCGCTTAGTCATAGCGGTTGAACGCCCGGCAGGCAACTTGCCGCTTGAAGGTTCGCCTTATTCAGCTGTGCAGATGGTGAAGGCTCCTTGGTTGGAGGTGACATCCACTTGCCTGCGAAATTGTTTCCGCAAGGCCGGCTTCGTCGACACACAACCTGAATCCCAGCCTAAAGCTTCCAAAGGTGAACCTGGCAGCGATTTGTGGCAGCGAGTCGACTCTGCCATGATCGCCATGACCTCGGCTGAGACGATTTCTTTTGTGTCGATGAAGACACTGGCACTGCCGAACCGTGCACTTACGAGGGTATCGCTAATGAAGTGCAGGGCAAGAGCGACGGGAAGAAATCGGTCGCGAAAGACGAGGAAACTGCTGAGCTGGTGCCCATAAGCGCGCCTGTTTCAATGGGCTACATACAGGACCTTAAACAACTTGTTTCCTCCAAGGGCCTCGGCAAAGATCACGCGGCTGCTCTAAATAAATTGGAGACCGCCCTAATAAAGCCGGCACTGCAGAAACAAACAGCCATCGCGCATGTGTTTGCGAAAAATTAAATGGTGTTTTGACATTTTTTTTAACATGGTGAATTTACTACGAACTTTGGCATATAATAAACGTAGACCGCATGACGCTCACGTTTGTTATACGTGGGCTCGGCTTTTAATGAAATTGGTGTTGTATTTACCTGATCCAGGGGCGCAGCAAGCGTAAAAGAGAAAACGAGAATACTAGTGAAGGCCCAGTTTATAAACCAGATATTGTTAGCCTGGCGTACCACAAACTTGCTATCACAACAGAAAGACTAATACACCCCGATCAGGTTAACATACAGACGGCCCTACACCTCCAAGTTTTCACACTATCGAAAAAGGTGTGAAAAATTGGGTTTTTTTACACTTTTGAAGACTTTAGGAAAGCCACTTTATCATCGCAAAGGAAGCTGCTGTTAATAGGAAAACGGGCCAGACGATTGTGTCCGAGATAATTACCCCTTTTACACCCCCCGGGAAGTAACACAACCTAGTGATACTTATGCCACCGACTCTGACTGCTGATAAAAACTCTTCCCTACAAAAATCATTGTATCCCCACGTACGCAAGGAAGGATGAGTGGCCAGGAAAAAATTCATTTGATTACAATAGCAAAAGCATTCACACAAAGTATACACCGACGCCAAAAGAAAAGAAAGGGATGAGGTACCAATCGTTGACGTGCACTACTTGGTATTTTTTGTGGCTGCATATTTGCCACCGCAGATGAGAGGAAGAAGCGGAATTTGTACCTATCCCATTAGCAACCCAATAAGAAAAAACAGCATCTGAATACAGCATTACAAACATCAATACTGTCTGAACCCCTAAAACGCTTCAGAAAAATTTTCCCGCCCACAATTACGGGAGCTCCAATTACATGGATACCGCGATACGATGGTTTGGAAACGATGAACGCTGCTGACGAAACACGGAAAGTCATACACAGAAATTGGAGGCAGCTTTGACCAGCTCGCCACCTCAAGATGAGCCTTAGCTTATTTCGAGAGCAGAGAATAAACTCCTGCATCAAACCTCTGGTGATTCTGCTCTTTCTAGCTTACTTTACGCAAAAAATCAAAACATTCCAACAGCCCACAAACTGAGGCAATGAGAACTTTGAACCACCGACAGTGTGCTTTCCCGCTCAAAGTTACCACCTACACCTTTCAATATACATTTTCAGCCAGAGAGGCGTATACTAGATGTTCCTTTCATGTTTCCCCGCAATTTAAAGCCATTGCGGCTAGTCCTGCTTGCTTGGCTGACCTCTAGTGCTTGAAAGTGAAAAATCGTGAACGCAGCAGCTCCATTCGAAAATGCGCATTCGGCATCGACGTAGCGCCATCCGGTCGTGCGTGTTAAGGCTATAAAAGTACATGCCACTGCAACTGTTTTCTTACAAAGTTACCCACCAAACAACTCAAGATTCCACTTTTCTGATGCTTGTTTGCTCTGATATTACGCATTACGAAGAAGCGGCTTAGGCTAGCAAAGATATCTCGCAACGCGAAGTGTAGCTGACAGTATCTCACACACTTAGTTACTTTGGACTTATTACGAGTATCGTTTATTGGAATAATTTCAGGTGTACAAATTCTGCTAGCCTAAATGACTCCACCACACGGACGCTAGAAATATCGTTGAGAACTTCAACGTTTCTGCTTCTTTTGCAGACAAACCATATTAAATCACAGCGTCTGAAAATATAGCTCAATATTGCGTCATGAAGTGTGAGCCACGGCCTTGAAAACTGCAATACCATGAGGCGATATCTGCAGTCTCACGAGACCTCAGAGCTAGAACGTGTGGTGCGACAATTTTGCAAGCAAATGACTTCCCCATCTGTTCCAGTTTCAAGTTTCTCAAGTTTATTTAGCACCACAGACTTACAGAGGAAGCAGTGACACGAGGGTGCAGGCAAAACGTGTTTTTCCAGACTTGACCAAGGCCTACACCCCTGATACATTGGCAGAGCGAAGAACAGCGCGTTGTAGCTTGTTACATCCTATGTTGAGCCAGAAAAACAAATATTAAAACAATGAGAACGGTTTAGGCCCTACATGTTCTGTGACAAAGAAAATAAACGACAACACATACACAAAAAAGATGTACCTACAAATTAGCGAAGATGACAAACAGATGTACAAAGAATCAGTGGAGATGACATATGCTGCATTTAAAAATTCTATTTTTCCTAACGACTTCAGCGTGCTTGTAAGAATGTACATTAACATTTGGCAACCGTAGTTGGTACGTGTGCGAGGTATTTTCCGGGCATCTTTATTTCGGGTGCTGTATGTTTTATTTAGGGGTATAAGGGTCGCCAATTCCTGTAGGTATCGATGATTTCTTTTTATATCAGCGTGATAACGTGGCGTGAGTATTTTTTGGTACAGTTTGGGTACAGGCAACGGTCCAAGTTTGTCAAAAAAAGGCCCACTGTGGGCGTCATAGCGGGAAGCTGAAATAATGCGAATAGCCATTTTTGAGTCGATGTAGCTTTGTTAGGTTAGCGGCAGTAGTGTTTCCCCATACCAAAAATGCGTAGGTGAGAGTGGAGTGAATGAAGGAGTTACAAATGAGCAGTTGATTGTTTTGTGGAAGAAAGCTTACATGGCATAGAATACCGAAAATGCTGGACAGTTTAGTAACAACTAGCGCAGTGTGCTCATTCCAAAGCATTGTTTGATGAAAAAGAACTCCAAGGCTTTTGACTACTCGAACCAGTTCCTCGCAAGAAGTTACGAGAATGAGGCGTAAGTCCACATTTTTTGCTTTGTTTTTTGGCCTAACTAACTATGCATTTGTCTTTGAAGCATTGATTAATAATGGATTTATTATACTCCAGCAGTTCAGTTGTTCAAGTGCACTGTTTGCTGTATTTGTAAGCCATGTATGTCCTGTCCGGTAAAAAATATGCTGGTGTCGTCAGAATATACAATGACTTCAGTCTCTTCTCCAATAGTTACAATGTCATTATAAATATATGTTAAAGAGCAGTGGCCCCAGAATGCTTGCCTGAGGAACACCGCTCCGGAGACTTTTAAAGTTTCAACTGAAACCGTTGATTGTTATTTATTGCTTTCTGTGCTCGAGATAACTTTGCAACAGAGCTATAAATATACCGCAGAAACCATAATGAGCCAATTTTAATGATGGTTGTATGGTTTATCCTGTCGAAAGAGTTTGGGTAGCCGATAAATATCCCGAATGTATACTGCTCCCGTTCGAAAGACTAAAATTATATCTTTTTGTAATATAAGTGCACTTTCTGTTGAACGGCCATTGGTAAATTCAAATTGAAAAGGTGTTATAAACTTGTGTTTTGCTAAAAGCTAGCCATGCGGCAGTGAAAGTTTTTAATGCCCTTAGAGAACACTGGGAGTATAGAAATTGGTCTGAAACTTGACAAGTTCTTTTTCTCTCCCCCTTTAAAACGGTCGATTCCTTAGCAATTTTTAGACTTATTTGAAAATACCACATTGGAACATTAGCGTAATTAAACGTTTCAAGGCGGTAGCGACCATATCAAATACATGTTCCACTTTGCTATTTGTACATCGTCTACATCAGTAGATGTACTATTTTTTAGTGCAAGAAATGTGCTAATAATTTCTGCCGTGTTTACAGGATAAACGTACCCGGTATCCAGTGTTCCAGAGGGCATGTAATGCATTCAGTTTTGACTATGCGTGCTGTTCCCAAAAAAAGCGAAGAAAAAACCTATCTGACTGCTCTACTCCGGAGACAAGATTCCCGTTCATGCTTATCTCAGACGTGACTGAATCCTGTGACGACGAAGATTATCAATGCGTTTAAATTTTTCCAGATAATATTTGGTATTCCTACTGCATGACTGTTGCAAAGATTCTGGAAATAAAGTTTCTTGCTTCTGTGCAGGAGGCTGTTTGGTCTGTTTCGTTGCGTTGTGAATACCTTCTAATCCAGAATACTTTTCGATTTATTTATTCGGCTATACAGTGCGTTTCTCTCACGTATTGCTAGCAACAATTCTGATGTCACCACCGGTTTTCGAGAGTTAGCAGGTTTAATTCCTGTTTTGTAAGAAAAACATTTATTATAAGCTGTTACAATTACGCGAATACAAGATTCATGTGCCGCTTCTGCATCAGTATAACAAAGCACTTTTACAGGCGATTTCAGATAGCGCATTCCTGAAATCTTCCATACTAGTATTATTTATGCTCCGATAGGTAAATGATGTACGGTTTGTCGTTAATGTAGCATGTTTGGAGCCATTTATTACCAAGTAAATGGGTGGATGGTCACTTATCTGCTTCTTTAAAACTCCGGTACTCAGAGGGACACATTCGACATTAGCGATACAAACATCAATCAAGGACGTCGCCGTAGGCTGGACGCGAGGTGGTTCATTAATAAAGTTTTTTAAAACGTTAGCATCAGGAGTGGTATGAAGATCGGTACATTGTAAGGATGGGCGCAGAAGATTTACGTTTACATCTCCACATGATACTAACCTGTAGTTGTTTTCAGGACCCCAACTGAGGTAGGTGTCAAGAAATGAAAGAAAGGTGGTCACTTTTCCTCCAAGGGGAGGGCGGTATACCTGAGCGAATATGTCCTAGTTAAACTACAGAGTGAGTATTTCATATTTACCGGTAATTTGCAAAAAAATGAGTGACTATTTCACACTGATAACTGTTCGTTACTAAGATTAATACTCCACCGCCCTTTGTTCTTATTCGGTTTAAAAATTATGACGTATAACAATGTAGACGAAGGACTTCGCTGCTATCACGGTACCACGTTTTTGTGATCATTGCAACATCAAAGTGAATGTTAAACAATAGAGAGCGGTGATAATTAGGTCGTGTTTGTTTCGCGCGAATTTCTAATTTTAACGAAGGCACGAAATGTTTGGGTTGTTCGAAATAACTGAGAAATCTGTCAGAGTTTCACAAATCCTTGTGCGCAGCCGGAAAAATCTGTGGTGTGTGTTGTACTGCTAGAACTTGCTTAGGTCATCGATACATGTGATGTGAAGGATTTTGGACTTTTCGGTCTTTCGTGCCAATATATTTCCACCTTTGGACCATGCGAACTGTCCGCTTTGCTCTTTCTTTTTCGCAATACTCCGACTCAAAAGCTTTTTTAGCTGCGGGCAAAGGTGCTCCTTGACATACAGAGAAGTGGTTTCAGAAGCAATCTGAGTACACCCTACGTTATTTGCAGACAGGCGCATCTTGCGAACCTTTTCAAGAACCGTGTCTCAATTCGAACGACTGTGGAATTCTAAAATAATGTGTGGGCAAGTGGAATCTTTTGAAGGTACGTGGTGGCACACATCAACGTCACGTGGGGTGATTCGTTCACTTATCGCTTTCCCAAGCGGCTCAAGGGTTTCGGCAATGTTTTCGCTCTTAACACATGGGACGTTTTTTAACTTCAATGTTTCTGTTGCGCAAATACTGCTCAAGCTGGGTTTGTCGCTGCTCACTCTAAGCTGCATCCTTCTTTAACTGCGCACAATCTTGTGCTAAGTAAGCGTTCTGCACTTCTTGTGCTATGGAAGCATTCTAAAGAAGCGTTATCAGCTTGAAAAAGAAAACCTTGAACCTAAAGTTCAAGGTCTTCTTTTTCAAGCTGAAAGCAGTGCTTCGTCGGATCTGCGAACTGCTTGTTGAAGAAGTCTAAGCTTCCTTTCATTTCAAAATTTTCCTTCCGAAACTCACTTTCAAGCGCAGCACGCAATTTTTTTCATTTCCAATTTTTACGTTTTCCATTAGAAGTATGGGTGCCCTCAGCACCCACCTGAAGATCTTTCCGCTTTCCGTGTCACAAGACCCAGACGGGAATTCCAAATATACATATCAATTCGTATTTTTCGCTCCCATTTCGTGCACGTATCCTGCACGTCCCGCAACTTAACAACAGTATTTCCCAATACATGTACTACTCCCCCTACAATACCAACTGCTGTAGCCCAACCACGCTTGCGTTGCGGCATTTCCGACTGTGAAGCAAAATCTTGTAATTATTTTTTTGTAAACCCCTACTTTTAAACGACAATTATTACGGTCTCTTATTACGGCTTCAGTCAGAACAGGTACGCAAGTATCCGCAATTAGCTGCTTTTTTTCTCTACTTACGGAAGCTCTAGAGCCTATCGACACTATGCGAAATTTAGGAATGGTATAATAAATATTGTAGCCCGAATGCGAACATTGCGCTCCCACAACGGCCGGAAAAAGCTGTGGCCAGTGTGTATATTGCCCTTGACAAGTAAAATCACACTGACAATACAAATTATTGACATTTTAAAAGACCGTACTCCCCAGTCACTTCTCCACCGGTTTATATTCTAGCTCCTGGTCATTGGCTGCTTTACGCAAAATTTGAAATGTAACGTAGTTTCCAACAATATTGCCAAATTAACTCGAACAGGATCAGCTGCCTTCCACTGACGTAATATTCGTTATTTTATTTGAAGTACTCAAACGATCAAAAAGAATCATATAGGGGAGTGCCTTGCTAAACAAAGAAAAAAAAACGTTACAGAAATTGCAGCTATGAGTAATACAACCGAAAAGAGAGGTGTCTAATTATTCAAATTTAGTTAACAGGCTTCATACGAAACAAAGCAAGGGAAATATAAAATCCGCATAAAAACGTGAAAAAGAAGGGACAACAATATAGGCAGTGTGCACAAACAATACAATAGACAGTATTGCAATTCTTCGGTGACTAATATGATACAGAATTAGCAAGCGCGATTTCGCAATATGTCATTTTCAATGGATGCCGCAGGAGCGGCAAGGTGGTTCTACTCCTAAGAAGTGTGTGATATGAAAAACTAAAACAAAGGGTTAGTTCTTAAAAAAGGCAACCCTACCTTATGGGAATGATTCAAGCGAGATATCACTAGGAGGCAAAATAAGACCATCCCATGAGAATGGGCGTGTGAACAGCTAGTAGAATAGGTGGAGACAAAACATGAGACAGGATGAATGTGATGGCAAAATAAGTCTGGATTTCATGGCTTTCACGCTTGTTGTGTGGTTATAATTACAAAAAAAACGAGCTGCGTTGGTGTTGAGTATTTCAAGGGAGCATATAAGATAGACAGGATTAGGATCGCCTAATGCGATTGCATATTCTAATCTTTATTTCATACCACAAGCAGCATGCAGCACTGTGGAGGCTACATTGTCGTCAATAGAGCGCCCACTGAGGGCGCCTAATTCACCGTCAAAGTGGTTTTGAAAGGACGTTCAGTCTCCTCACTCGGCAGGTGGAACCCCAAGGCCTCGGCGCCTATTCTCGCTTTCTTTCGCAGGGAGTTAGACCCGCCAAGTCGGGGCTCTACTGACAACAATGTCTCCACAAGCTGCTCCTCAGCGGTGGATGCAGCTTGTGGAATGAACTATAGTTCATGTTAGTGTAGTGCAAAGAAGTTCAGGGATGAAGAGGCCGTAGCAAATTTGTGGCGGAGGTAAAAGATTCTGTTAGCATTTTGAATTACACAATTACAGTGAACAGGTGGTAGCTTTTGTGATGTAATGTCCAAGATATTCATTGTTTGTCCGGAATTCCAGAGGTGTGTATTAAGGTACTAAGATGGCAGTTTAAAAGTGAACAATAATAAGACGACACGAACCTGGTCGATATTGCCCCACTTGATGAGCATGCGCATTTTCAGTTTCAGGTTACGTGTAGAAAACTCCACGTAGAACTTCCATTACGCACACGTGTAATTTTTCCACGTTTCGTGATCATGAGGTATACCCCGAAGAATAATTTATTGCGTCGCGACTGGCCCCTAGTGACGACTGCCCTCTTTTTTGGTTGTTATTGAGTTCACGGAGCACTGAAGATCACCATGTCGTTATTCATGGGGTTAGGTGATTTGGAATTTTCTTCTACGGTGCCTAACGTGCTATGAATTGCCCCAACTTTTGTTTTGTGCTTTTCTGTCCAGTTTTTACCGCTTTTATGTAGGACACCAGCACAGCAGCCATGCTTGTCAAACTTGCATGAATGTGGTTGACAAGACAAATCAATCGGGGACAAAGAAATGAGCGGTCATTGCGTAAGCACTCGTGGTCGCGTTACCAAAACATAGAAAATCCGGATCACAGAAAAGCAGTCCAAGCATTTTTATAATAACACAAGTGAGCACGGGGTTATCACAAACACCGGTTATCACTTCGCTTAGCGTGTATGAAAAACGTTTACACACCTTAAAAATTCCGTAGTGGGATGAACGATACCTGCTATCGCCAGTGCTTGTTTTCCCACAGAAGCGGTAGTCCTGCCGGCAGCTGTTTAATTCAGCCTTCAGAACTAGCCACGTTACCGACAATGGTCCTTTTCAAGAATGCGGACGCAGCATGTCAGACTAAGCATAGCAAAAGCCGTAATATTGATTAGTGGCATCGGAACGTCGGCTCTACTATTCCAGCGGTACTAGAGAGCTCGTTGCAGGGAACAATATCGGCGTAGACAGCAGCAGTAGCACCATAATCAAAGTTCGCGAAATTCAGAAAGAAGCCGGATGCATGAGATGTTCTGTCTGACTCGCTCGCTTTATTACTGAAGAAGTAGTTTTGCCATGTGATATTTAAGTTGCTAGCTGGAACTACCGACGTCACCGACGATGGTGCTGCGCAGGAATCCAGGCACACCGTGTTAGGCCAAGCGTAGAAAAAGCCGTGTTCCTAATTTCGATCATCGGAACACTGGCTGGGTGGTGGCAGAGTGACTGGAGAGCCCGTCGCGGTGAATGTCATCGGCGTAGACGGCAGACATACCAGTGCTATGAAAGCCTCCGAAATGCAGAAGCACGTTGCTTGAGACATGCTGTCGGCGATGCTCTCTTGACCTTATTGGTGATGCCCCTTGTTTGGCGGTCTTGCTTGACTGACTTTATGTTTTCTCAAAAGTTTAATGAATTGTCCCTTAATGTAGTGATCAGCCATGACCCTGTACAAAAACAATCTCAAGACGCCTTTCCAAAAGCCATGGCAATCGCACTCTTAACCCGCCTTTTTCTTGCCAAATAACAACTGAGTGTATTGACGGCTGGAAGAAGGTACATACTTTGTGAATGTTTCCATTGTCCAAAAGCCCTTGTTTAAATCCAATGTTTATTATGTGCAAAAACGAAACACACTGCTCATATTGTTGTTTGTATAAAATTTCAATGTATTCCGTCAAGTTCGCCAATTGAAAACCACTAGTTGTGTTGCTTGATGCTGACAAATCAATTTTAGGTGAGCTGGCAGACAGTGCCGCCATTCAGCCAAATGTAGAAACAGGACGCACATTAGGTGAATAACGGTCCCGCGTTTTATAGTGCGGTTCCTAACCCTTGATTTCGGAATTATTCCGCAGCGTTTGCCAGCTCAGAGTTTATAAACGTGATGCAACCTTAATGTTAACACGTACTATAGCTACAAATATTCAAGTGCACCAGCGCGGCCATTGGAATCCACCCCTTCACGGGCACTACGTTTACACATCTTTCAAAGAACTACGCGACGAGGTCAGGTGTCATGGCGTACGACTTAAGCTATCCCGATGGAAGGTGGTGGGAGGAAGCATTAGGGTTAGCTGGACGTTTTTCCTTCCTATTCAATCTGAACTACTGTGTAGAGAAGGTTTCACCATTATTTTTATGGACTTGTTTGCATACAGCTTCCGTGAGATTTTCGGGACTGAAGGGTCTCAGTTTACATCGCGCGGGCTCCCTTTGGGCATCCATAACTTGCAAATTTACTCATCCCATCGACCAACCATCCCATCGACAAAGACCCCGATGCCAGTGTCTCTACATTGTCTTATATAAACTGCATTTTTAATCAGGAGCAGTGCGACCGACCAGTTCGGTCAAACATCCACCGTAGGTTCAACAAGGTAACGTCCTCTTTAATGCTTTTATAATCCGTGGTGCTATTTTATACGGCTCTAACGTCCGTGCCAGAAATATAGATTTTATGCTCCCAAGCGACACACAAATTATATACAATTACATCAAGTTACGTAAGTTCTTTCAATATCTGTCGCGGGCTGGAGCGCTTCGGTAGTACGCTGACGATACCACTGAGCAGGCACACAACATTTGCTGAATTTTGTGTTGCCAAATGTAATAATTTATGCGAGCAAATAACCTAACAATAAAATAAAACGTTGGATAATCTAAACCTTATTACCTAAGCCATCCCGTTAAACAGTTTGTGTTTACATTAACAAGATATTGCAGCCTTATGGTAGCTATAGTATGTCGCCTTTTCTACGACAGCATTTGAGCACTCAAACAAGGTATAGTGCTTACGTAGCTTATTTGCTTCAGAGGACGTGATCCTACAAGGGCCTCGTCATTTGTTGGTTACCCAATGTTGCTCCGATTTGCGACCGACTTTTTGACGACCTTCATAGCCATCACCCCACAGACTATTGTTTATGCATTACACTTTTAAAATACCATTGCGTGGCTAAGTAAGACCTTCCTAACCATCACCCGGCAGAATATTATTTAGGCATTACACACTCAAAATTACACTGCGTGGCTAAGTCAGCCTCTCACCGACGTGAATGTAATGCACTTATCTTAATACTATCAAGAAAGTTGCACCCCCTTGTTTGATGTTTTTCGCTGTCTAGCTGCTAGTACACCGCTGGATACGTTTCTTTTATTCATTTTTTTTTATTTTAAAGGCTAGTGTGCCGTATGACACTATGCTCCCTTCTATAGGAAAGGTGACACATCAGTTAATGAGTCACAATATTGCCCATGGTGTGCTTTCTGCTTATGTTGCCCGTGAAGTGCTCTAATCATCGGAAGCATCTGTGTAGAATCACATATCACTTTGCGCTCTTATATGGCTCTTGGTTCTCCATGGCTCAATTTGTTGTTCGTTTATAGAGCTTGCGCTGAAGACCATTACTACGGTATTTTCAATACTGTGTCCAGACCATGCAGTAGGATAAAGGGGAGTGCCGACTTGGCTATTCTCAGACGGGGCCTTAATATCCCTAACTCACAGAGCGCGGCATAGATTACTACCCGGTAATATTATCCGGCGCTATAACCCGGCGTTCAGGCTGAATTTGGTCTCTGCGTTGGTGGGGGTTTGTTTTAGGCATGTTTTGCCGCAGCTTCTGTTGCCGGAGTACTACACTCGGCTGGATGAGATTGTTCAGGAGCATGACTTGGGTAACTTGCTTAAGAGAAGTTTGGGAGAGTCGTGCCTTGAGAGAGGTGCCTGGTTGAGAGACCTTTGTCTTAGGGCAAAAATTCCCGAAGGATTGATTTGCAGCGCGGGAAAACAACATGTAGAGACCACATAAAGACATATGGACGATAGAGAAAAGGTACTTATTACTCACTGCGTGCATCAAATGGAAGTACGTTCCGTAAATTGGTGAATACAAACTCGGTAATGTTCCACATGAGCTACAAAAAAACGACAAAATCCAGCTACTTCAGACCAATAGCGAGCAAAAGTGCCCTCGACTTTTCCGCAATTTCGGAACTCAACTTGCTGGCTCAAGATTGGTATGAGTGCTAACCAGTCATTAAATGCCCAATTGTTGGAGCACAACCGCTTGGGTCGTGCGGCGGTGTTCCCCCGAGTTTGATCTATTCTTTTAAAGAACTGCATATGACAGTACGCATTGCAATATGCGTACTGCATACCATAGTACTGTATTTTGCCGTGGGCTCGTGACAACTAAATCAAAATAGTGGAAACAAAGCTTGATTCTTGAAGCAAAATGCACGTAAAATGCGGGGGGCTGCTGGAAAAACCATGATTGGGGATAGGTTCTTTAGAAGGCAACACTAATTTTCAAATATCCTCAACCATTTGAATTGCATAAATAGCTACTTCTGTTATAAGTAGGGGCTAGTGACAGTATTTCCAAAACAACCACGGCAGCACCAGATGGGGCGAAGCGACGGTTGCAGAAATCTTTCGGTGTCGCGTTTCTGCACAGTGCCAATGTGTTCCAGGATTTATAGGCACATTACTTGCCCCCTGGCCCTATCGCTTAAACATATAAAAGCTTCCTACCCCTCATCTGGTTGTTCACGTGTAATTACGACACGCCTATTCCTCATGCAGGGGCATACTTTTTTCGATGCCACTAATATTAACACTGGACCGGTGAAAATTCGAAGCTAATGTTATAGTTTTTACATAAAAATATTATTTTCAAATATGTATAATTGAAATAAATAAACTTTTAAAAATTCGGAAGCCCTCCATATTGTCACGTAGCCAAGGACGAAGCAGTTGTTTGGAAAAGAAACAAGTTTATTGGAGCGAACTTGTGCTCCCCTAACAACTGAAAAGAATACAGAGGCGGCGAAGCAGTGGTCAACAAAGTGACGTACGTGCGTCGGCGAGCGTCGCAGAATCGAATGCCCCGGCGTCTGCTCTGCAGGCTTTTTATCTTTCGGCGCGCGTGGTTCTGGAACCGTCGATTCGCATCGAGAACATTGTAGATGCAAGAAGATTATTCCGGGATGTTCACGTTAGATCGGAATGCTCTCCCTATCTGAACAGATAACACATGCGGCACAGAAAGAAAGAATGGAACACGCGCTTCCCTTGGCACGGAGATAACACAGACCGACGCAGCCGGGCGGTAAAAGCAAAACACAAATAAACAAACCCAATGCATGGTTCGCGGCATTACCCCCCCTCTAAGAGTGCATCGACCCGATGCTAACATAAGCGACAGTCCGAAAATGAAAATAAAAGTTCGTCATCGTTCGTAGAAAGGTTTTAAGCGAACCACGTGGACGACTTCGGGCCGCGTACGTCGTCGTGATGTGCCGGAGTCACCATCGGGGATCACTTCGTAGGTAAGTTGCCCAACACGTCGCAGAATCTGGTAGGGTCCGAAATACCGTCGCAGAAGTTTCTCGCTCAGTCCGCGTCGTCGGATGGGAGTCCAAACCCACACACGATCCCCTGGTTGGTACTCGGCGTCTCGGCGTCGGAGGTTGTAGCGGCTGGCATCCACCAGCTGCTGGTCCCTTATACGAACTCGAGCGAGCTGGCGGGCCTCCTCCGCACGTTGAAGGTATCCTTGGACGTCGGCGTTGAGGTCGTCGTCTTCTACATGCGGAAGCATGGCGTCGATCATCGTAGTCGGTCGTCGTCCATAGACAAGCTCGAACGGTGTCATCTGCGTAGTTTCCTGCGTCGCTGTATTGTACGCAAACGTGACATACGGGAGGACTTCGTCCCAAGTCTTATGTTCAACGTCGACGTACATGGACAGCATATCCGCAATTGTTTTGTTCAGACGTTCTGTTAGTCCGTTCGTTTGGGGGTGGTACGCCGTCGTTCTTCGGTGATCCGTGTTGCTGTAGCGTAAGATTCCTTGCATCAGCTCCGCTGTAAAGGCCGTTCCGCGGTCCGTGATTAGGACTTCAGGGGCTCCATGTCGCAGCACAACTTGGTTTATAAAGAACTTGGCGACTTCTTGTGCAGTCCCCCGCGGAAGAGCGGCGGTCTCTGCGTAGCGCGTCATGTAGTCTGTCGCTACGACAATCCACTTGTTCTCCGATCGTGACGTCGGGAACGGGCCTAGAAGATCCATTCCAATTTGTTGAAAGGGCCTCCGCGGGACGGCGATCGGTTGTAGAAGTCCGGCGCGTCTTGTCGGCGGCGTTTTTCGTCGCTGGCAGTCCCGGCAACTCCGAACGTAGTGGGTGACGTCGGATGTAAGGCGGGGCCAGAAGTACTTCGCCTTAATTTTTGCAATAGTGCGAGCTGTGCCGAGATGTCCGGAAGACGGATCGTCGTGGGACGCTTCCAAAATGTCGTCACGAAGGTCTGCGGGGATGACAAGTAGATAATTCGTTCTTGTTCCGGGGCTGAAATTCTTCTTCACGAGGACGGAGTTTCTGAGGCTGAATGCTGGTAAGTTACGCTTGAACGCTCTAGGCACGGCGACGTTACGTCCTTCGAGGTAGTCGATCATTACTCGCAAGTCGGGGTCGGCACGCTGCTGGGCGGCTAGGTCGCTCTCCGTCACGATCCCGAAGAACGCGCTGTCTTCATCAGCGTCTTGTGGTGGTGGGTCGACGGGGGCGCGGGACAGGCAGTCAGCGTCGGAGTGTTTCCTGCCGGATTTATAAACGACTGTAACGTCGAACTCCTGCAGGCGCAAGCTCCACCGCCCAAGACGGCCGGAGGGGTCCTTCAAATTGGCGAGCCAACACAGCGCATGGTGGTCTGTTACAACCTTGAACGGTCTGCCATACACGTATGGGCGAAATTTTGAAATGGCCCATATAATAGCTAGGCACTCTTTTTCGGAGGCAGAGTAGTTTTTCTCCTCCTTCGACAGACCACGGCTGGCATAGGCGATTACGTTTTCGCACCCGCTTTGTTTTTGGACAAGGATGGCACCCAAGCCTATATCACTGGCGTCCGTGTGTATTTCCGTTTCGGCGTTGTCGTCGAAATGAGCGAGCACGGGCGGGCTTTGCAGGTGTTTTTGCAGCTCGCAGAATGCCTTTTCTTGGTCGTCTTCCCAGCTGAAAGCGGTGCTATCTTTCGTCAAGCGAGTGAGCGGCTCTGCAATGCGTGCGAAGTTTGCGACGAAGCGCCGGTAGTATGCGCACAGTCCAAGAAATCTGCGCACGCCCTTCTTATCTTTCGGCCTTGGGAAGTTCGCTATGGCTGAAGTTTTCGCCGGGTCAGGCAGGACTCCCGCGGCGTTGACGACATGGCCCAAAAACTTCAGTTCCTCGTACGCGAAGCGGCACTTTTCAGGCTTCAGCGTTAACCCCGACGTACGGATGGCCTCGAGTACTGACTGCAACCTTGCGAGGTGTTCGTCGAAAGTCCGGGAGAATACCACAACGTCGTCGAGGTATACGAGGCAGGTGTGCCACTTCAGGCCAGCTAGCACAGTGTCCATGACTCTTTGGAACGTTGCTGGTGCCGTGCATAGCCCAAACGGCATTACCTTGAACTCGTATAGGCCGTCCGGGGTTATGAATGCAGTCTTCTCTCGATCTCTCTCGTCCACTTCAATTTGCCAGTAGCCGGTCTTCAGGTCCATCGATGAGAAGTACCTCGCATGGCAGAGGTGGTCGAGGGCGTCGTCGATTCGTGGCAGGGGGTACACGTCCTTTTTGGTGATCTTGTTCAATCGCCGGTAGTCAACGCAGAACCTCAGTGTGCCGTCTTTTTTCTTCACGAGTACGACCGGCGCAGCCCACGGACTTTTCGATGGCTGTATAATGCCGTCGTTGAGCATGTCGTCGACTTGAGTCCGGATGGCTTCGCGCTCGTGGGAAGAGACGCGGTACGGTGACTGTCGGGTAGGTCGGGCTCCATCCTCGGTTATTATCCGGTGCTTCGCCAGAGGTGTTTGACGTAACTTTGAGTTCGACGAAAAACACTCGCTGTAGCGACGCAGCAAAGCCAATAACTTGTTCCTTTCTTCTTGCGGTAGCGCCGGATTCACGTCGAAGGGGCGCGGAAGCTTGAAGGTATCGTCGGGAGCGCGTTCAAAGTCGGCGACTGCTATCACGTCACTTGCTAGTTGCGTTTCTTCGACGAACGCAATTGCAGCGCCCTTGTTTAAATGCTGGTACTCCTCGGTGAAATTGGTGACCAAAACGTGGGATTTGCGCTGCTTAAACCGCGCAATGCCTTTTGCGACAGACACACCGCGGTCAAGAAGCAACCTTCGGTCACTCTCCACGATAGCGTCGACGTCGGGAGCAGCACCTTCACAGTAGACGGTGATCATCAAGCTTGCGCGGGGTGGCAGGGTGACGTGATCATCGGCGATCCTTACAGCTGCACGGTGTTCGGGGTTCGATTCCGGCGTCATGGAGTGGTCGGAGGAAAAAGTTATCGACTTCGTCTGGAGATCGATTATTGCGCCGTTGTCTGTCAAAAAGTCCATTCCGAGAATTACGTCGCGGGAGCAGTTGGGTAAAACGACGAACACTGCAGGGTACGTCGTGCCATCTATGGTGACGCGCGATGTGCACGTTCCACTTGGCGTCACGATGTGGCCTCCTGCTGTGCGTATGTGCGGACCGTCCCATCTGGTCATAACTTTCTTCAGCTTAGACGCAAATGGTCCGCTCATTAGGGAGTAGTCGGCTCCCGTGTCTACGAGGGCGACTACATCAAAACCGTCGATGGACACCTTGACGTCGGATGCCGCCTTCCTCGAGTTCCGGGTGCGTCGGGGCGTCGCATCTCGGCTTGTGCGTGTTGACGGTCGGGCACTGTGCGTCGTCGTTGTCCATGTCTTCTCAGCGGACGTCTCGGTCAGGTCGGGTAAGCGTCGCGGCGTATAGCTGTCGTCGTGTTCGGGAGTCTCATCAGGGTTAGGTCGGGTCGTCGGGATGAGGGCATGTCGTGAATCACTGTCTTCGGCGCGTCCTTGCGTCGTTGGAGGGTTTCCGGTTTTTCGCCGTAGAGCAACTTCACCTCCAGAAGTTGCTGCTTTTAGTTTCCCCCGCGTGGGCTGGGGGACCTTCCACGGGCGAAGTCAGCGTTGCTACGGCGGTTCGGCGATTGGTATGGGTAGGGCGACGGCGAACGGTTGAAACGCGCTGGGCCACGGCTGGTTTCAGATAGATACTCGTCGATCTCACGTGGTCGTTGGCCAGGGAGAGGGCGAGGTGCGTCGACGGAGAAACCACGCAGTCCGAGTCTCTTGTATGGGCAGCGACGGTAAATGTGGTCGGCCTCTCCGCAGTGGTAGCACAGAGGACGGTTATCGGGAGTTCGCCATACGTCCGTCTTCCTCGGCGTCTGGTTTCGGGCTACCGGGGGTCGGGCGGGTGACAGTGGGCGGCGGTACGGCGGTGCCTCTTGACGGCGTGTTGGAGCAGGGCGGGGTCGACGAACAGCCGCGGAGTATGTCATAGCTTGTGGCTCTCGGGGTACCTCGGATGGCGTAGAAGTTCCCAACGCTTGTTGCACTTCTTCTCTAATCACGTCGGTGAGGGAAGCGACTTGGGGATGCGGCGGCGTTGGGAGAAGTTTCCGCAGCTCCTCTCTCACTATTGCGCGGATAGTCTCGCGTAGGCTGTCGGCCGGGATCCGCGTGCTGCCAAAGTCGTTCTCATTGGCCGCGCCAACAAAGTTGCGGTCATACTGCTTAGCACGCATTTCCAGGGCTTTTTCAATAGTGCTGGCTTCGGTCACGAATTCGGCGACGGTTTTGGGCGGATATCGGACAAGTCCAGCAAACAGTTCCTCCTTCACTCCGCGCATTAAGAAGCGCAACTTCTTTTCTTCCGTCATTTCGGGGTCCGCGCGGCGAAATAGCTGCTTCATCTCCTCAACGAAGATCACGACACCTTCGTTGGGGTGTTGCGTGCGTGTTTCCAACAAAAGGGCGGCTCTTTCTTTCCGCACGACGGTAGTGAAGGTCTTAGTGAACTCGCTTTTGAACTGAGCCCAGTTTGTCAAGGAGCTCTCGTGGTTCTCGAACCAAGTGCGAGCCGAATCTTCCAAGTAAAAGAAAACGTGCCGGAACGTTTCTGCGTCGTCCCACCTGTTGAATTTCCGGACGCGCTCCAGTTTCTCCAACCATTCTTCTGGGTCTTCTGCGGGGGCTCCTCGGAATGATGGCGGTTCCCGTGGCTGCTGCAGAACGACAGGAGGATTGGCTTGGTTGAGCATGGTGCTGGTAGCGACGTTTTTCTTCTTTGTCTTTTCCGGTAGTAGACCGAACTCGGGTGGTAAATCTTGCACGCGGAGGCTGGCTCTTGTTGGACTGGCTTGGCGGCTTCCAGAGGTTGTAGTGGGCATGAAGGGTGCGTACCCCGCACCTCCACCAGATGTCACGTAGCCAAGGACGAAGCAGTTGTTTGGAAAAGAAACAAGTTTATTGGAGCGAACTTGTGCTCCCCTAACAACTGAAAAGAATACAGAGGCGGCGAAGCAGTGGTCAACAAAGTGACGTACGTGCGTCGGCGAGCGTCGCAGAATCGAATGCCCCGGCGTCTGCTCTGCAGGCTTTTTATCTTTCGGCGCGCGTGGTTCTGGAACCGTCGATTCGCATCGAGAACATTGTAGATGCAAGAAGATTATTCCGGGATGTTCACGTTAGATCGGAATGCTCTCCCTATCTGAACAGATAACACATGCGGCACAGAAAGAAAGAATGGAACACGCGCTTCCCTTGGCACGGAGATAACACAGACCGGCGCAGCCGGGCGGTAAAAGCAAAACACAAATAAACTAACCCAATGCATGGTTCGCGGCAATATGATAGCATATAGGCCATTATCGGGCCTGGCTTTCAATTCTCGGACAATTTTATTTTCGGAAACCTGGACATCAGAGCAATGAATCTGGCGTTATTCGCTGGTGGCATCGACAAGATTACACAATTGCACAGTGTAGTCTTTTACGACGTTTTGTACAGTGCCCCACAAGTCATGCAGTGTACGACTGCACAACCGTAAGACTGTAGTGTGGAAATACAGGCATCATCGGCAAACGTCTATGGACACTCCGGACGACCCTCATAAGCCTTTTGTGCAGAAGAAGCACAAAACTTTAGGTCTATAGTTCGATAGTGGAGGAGCAAGAAGGGTGATTTTTGCGATGCATCGCTTAACCGTAAGCCGATGAGCCTAGAGTGCATGTTGTGGTGTTTGATATCACTCTGGCTCAGTACTTTTTTTGGTTTTCCCAAATTCGTCATCCTAGGATTGTAGGTTAGAGTTTTTTAATTAGATAGATTCCCCTGGCGCTGATGATTTCTGACTAAACCCTCCCTTATAACAAATAAGCGATCGCCCAATATGTGGCGATGAGCAATTCCCAACGGCTCATTTTGGCCCCACCCGTGATTTATGGTACGCGGGTCTCGTGATGTCGCGCATAGGTTGACATGTTGGAAGATTGACATCATGGCAAAAGTAAACAAAGCGCATGGGATAGCGATTAAACAATGAGCATTGTGCAGCGGCACAACGATGATAGCGGTGCGAAAGAGGAAGAGACGAGAGTAAAAGCTAAGCGCCTGGCGGCGCGAGAATATCGGCCCACACGAAACATTTCATCTGGACCACAGTCCGAACTTCTCTTCATCTTACTCGAGTTCCCGACAACCATCCTGCACCCTGCCCCTAAGCGTAATGTACCCCTGCTGCCAAAGCCCTGCAGCTATAACAAAAGTTTTTTCTTCAAGAAGACAACATTCCGCTCCGATGGCAAAGCGGTGGTGTCATGCAGTCTGCACTTCGTCACAGAAGTGGATATATTCATGCTGCCGCTGACATTTTCTGTCTGTGAGAACAAGGCATGTATTTTAGATAGAGAGAGATCACTAATGTAAAATTGAGAAACAAGAATTTTAGCATACGCTCTTTTTACCTAAACAGCCCACTCCATCTTCCTCTTGCAAAAGCAAATCTGAAAAAAATATAACAACGTCGTAAGTTACACTAAAAAAGCTCTTCTTCCGCACGTTATGCAATTGAAGAGATTGTTGAATTGGGAAACCATACAGCAGCACACGTTTCTGCACTCAAGCCTGAGAGTGCCGATTCTCAGACTTGTTCCATAAGCTCGAGTGTTATAAAGAGAAATTTAAATTCATTTATCCAACAATTTGCACAGTTACGTTACAGCTTTCTAACTGTAACAATTTTACGTTACAACTTTCCAACGGCCGTGAAGCCTTTTTAATAAAAATAATCGAACAAACCAAAGATGTAAGCAAGATATGACTAGAGCCTGTTTCACAAATAGGGCTCAACTGGGAACGTCGCCAGTATATTTTTCACGCAATTTGGATCGGGAGCGTCTGACTCATACAAGGAGTGAGAAGACGGGCACTTCCACTATTCTCTATGGACTATTTAAACACTCTAATCTCTTAACAGTTAGTTAAAAGAAAGTTCTTCATGTCATGCATGAAAAAACGTTGTAATAATGGAAAAATATGTTAGCCTGTCATAGATCACTCGGCATTGGATGCTACAGTGTGGTTGGAGGGCTCTTCATGATATGGTCTTGCTACTCGCTAATCATGATTCGAGCACCGGGGCAGCTCTTTCTATTTAAGTCACTGCTACTGGTGTGACCACTTGCGTTCACCGCTACTTATTGTGGATGCAAACTTGGCTGAAACCGTTTCTAAAGATTTCAACCACGCCATTTCCCCCGTGACACTCCTTCCTTTCGAAGGAAGTCGTTTCTCCACAATAAAAATGGTTGTAATAAATACCTTCGAAATTTCGAACGTTTTTGGGGAATCTATAGACAACGTTTAAAGCAACATTTACTGTAAAAACAATGCTTAATTTTACGGGCAAATTACAGACCAGTGGCCGTAATAAAACCGAGCCGTGTTTCGTTTGATGCAGAACAACGAAAACACCCGTAATTTAACGGTAGTGCTTTCCGTCCCTCAGTATACGGATGCTCTCTCTGTAGAGCTGTGCGCGAGCTGTTTTCGGTTGCAAATGCGCATTTAAAAATATGCTGCGTAATCGATAACACTTCCAAAGCGTATAGCGAAACACCATATGTTCGGTGCCGCGAGGACCATAGTACGTATGTTCCATGGTGCTCTCGGACGGTTTTTTCAAACGACATAGATTCTTTGAGTGCGAAAAGCACCACACAGAAGGCAACTGGCCGAGCACTACACGCGATAGAGAATGTTTAATACTGTGTTTGTAGCTCCCAAAAAACTGCACTCCTGATGTCAAAGCGAGACCCCAACTAAGGTAGTAAAAACGCGTAGAATAGGTTGCTTCGCTCCACTTATAACGGTTGTGATACGATCATGAGGTTGTTGGATTTTTTATTTATTTATTTATTTATTTAAGTACCCTAAGGGCCCGGGTGGGCATTACATAGGGGGGGGATTGAGGTATTACACACTAATACATCGAGTGAACAGAATATCAAGAAAAATAGTAATAATACAATAATTGCACTCAGAAATCGCACAGTACACCGCTAAACAAAACTATGAAACAGACAATAACAAGCGATATGATGTCGTACAGGCAAGAACCAATATGTTTACAACATAACCGACACAATAAAATTAAAGTTAGATATTGCTTTCAGACGGTAAAACGGAGAGAAGTGCTGTTTGAAAAGAAGAAGCGTCTGTTAGTGTGGCTAGGTTTGCAGGTAAAGAATTCCATTCGTTTATGACCAATACAAGAGGAGAATTCTGATATTTTTTTGTGCGGGCAAAAATAGGATTAACTTTGTAAGCATGATCTACGCGTGCGGAAGTATATGGTGCCGGAACGATAAATTTGCGAGCGAAGGCCGATGGGTTATGGTACAGTGCATGGAAAAAAGATAACCTTGAAAATTGCCTGCGCAGGGTGAGAGGGGGAAGATTTAGTTGCTCTTTTAAGGCAGAAACGCTTTGGTATCGCGAGTATGAAGACATAATAAATCGAGCGGCTTTGTTTTGCACTGAGTCAATTGTGTTAATAAGTCCAATTTGGTGAGGATGCCATATTATTTGCGCGTATTCGAGAGAAGGGCGAATCAGGGTATTATACGCCTGAAGCTTCGTGTCAGAATTAGCCAGATGAAGGCGACGTTTAAGCAATCCAAGCTTTTTAAACGCCTTCGAAGTGATTTTTTCTATGTGGGGACCCCAGTTTAAGTCGGAGGTCAGTGTTATGCCCAGGTATTTAAAGGATGAAACCGTCTGAATTTCGGAGTCATTTATTAGATAATTATAACTATCTGATCTAGCTACGGAAGAAAATCGGACGTGTTTAGTTTTTTCTACGTTTATTTGCATTTGCCATTTTTGGCACCAGTTAGTTAATGTTAATAAGTCAAGCTGAAGTGCACTAATATCATTTGTTGTTAATATTTCCCTGTAGATCACACAGTCGTCAGCAAATAGGCGAATCGACGAAGAAATATTAGTTACTATGTCATTGATATAAATTAAAAATAGGAGAGGACCTAACACCGACCCCTGAGGGACTCCAGAAGAAACGCCGACAGGATTAGAAACATGCTCATTTAATTTTACAGATTGCCATCTGTTTATTAAAAAGTTTTCGATCCAAGTTGTTGTTGTTTCATCAAGATTAAGGTTCCGAATTTTGATCATTAGGCGCTTATGGGGTACTCGATCGAAAGCCTTCGAAAAATCAATAAAAATTGCATCGGTGGAGAGGGTCTTATGCTGTGAAACGTGGAGATCTGTAACCAGTTCAAAAAGTTGCGTTTGACATGAATGATTTTTCCTAAACCCATGTTGATTGCTGATGAAGAAGTTATTCCGGTCAAGGTGGGTGACTATATGCGTGAAAAGGATATGTTCAAGTAACTTGCAGCTGATTGAGGTAAGTGAAATAGGTCTATAGTTTATGGGAGCAGACCTGTCACCGGATTTCAAAAAAGGCAGGGTGTGAGCGAATTTCCAGTCGTCCGGCAAGCATCCTGTGTTCAGTGATTGTTGGAATAATAATGAAAGCAGGTAAGCTGAGTGAGGGCTCGTTATTTTGAGTAGCTTTGCTGTTATGCTGTCAGGCCCTGGACTAGTCTTAGAAGCTAGTCGGTCAATCGCGCATGCCACGCCATGGGCTGTAATTACAATGGGTGTAAAACTGTTGACTATGTTGGACTGCGACGGCGTCAAAGAATCACTAAGAGGCAGTTCCACGGTGTAAACCTGGGCAAAGGCATGGCTAAATTCTTCAGCGCAATCTTCTGGTGATAAGGTATCCCCCGTGGCCATTTTTAGGACCGGTACTGAGTTTTTGTCCTTCGGGTTTACAATATTCCAGAATTTTTGGGGGTCAGTTTTCATAATACTTGGGAGCGTAACATTAAAATACTTATGTTTTGCCTCGCGAATTGCTTGTTCAGTTAAAGTAGAAACAGTCTTATAGTTCCGCCAATCTTCACAATCATTGGATCGAGTTGCCTTTCTGTACAGTCTTTTTTTCTTGTTTAAAAGGCGTTTAACATCACGAGTAAACCATGGGTCATTCGTCCTAGAGCTTATCACTATTTTGGGCACGCAAGCTGCCTCTATCATCTTTAACTTGTCACGAAAGATACACCAGTTTTCATTCATCGTACGCTCTTGAAAGTTAGTCTCAAGTTCGATGGTTAAAGAAAGTAGCATATGGTTCATTCTTTCTAGGTCCGCTCGAGGGTAGTTGAAGATTTGTTTTTGTGTTTCTGTTTTGATAACACGCGGCATTGATACCGCGCAGTGAACGGCCTTATGGTCACTTATTTCATCCATAACGTGCGCGTTGGTAATGTCGGGTTGATTTGTTAGGATGAGATCCAATAGGTGATTGCCCCTCGTGGGTTCACGTACTATTTGGGTAAGGTGATGGTAGTCTATACAGTGAAGGAAACTGAGGAATTCGAGGCGATTATTTTGCGTAGTGACGGAATATGTTGTCCAATCTATGCCCGGGTAGTTGAAATCGCCTCCTATGATTAGTACACTACTTGGAAATTTGTTTATGATTACGCTTATTGCTTCATTTAGAAAGTCCACAAAATCTGCGCGACTGTCGGGAGGACGGTAACAGGCGCCCAGAACACAGGGTGTATGGTCAATGTGAGCACTGACCCAGACCATCTCTAAAGGTGAATCAACGTCAATTAGCGATGGACGATATTCTTCTTTAACTGCGATCAGTACGCCGCCTCCACGAGAGCAGCACCTGTCCTTGCGGAAAAGTACAAAGGTCGATGGAAGCGCAAGATCCTTATTCGCTATTTCATCAGAAAGCCAAGTTTCTGTGCCGATAATGATATCGGCTGAACACGTGTGAATAATAGCTTTGAGGGCATCAAGCTTGGGAAAAATACTGCGGAAGTTTGCTAGAAGCAAGGAAACTGGTTCTACTTTTTTGGAGCTGCGCGTGTGGTTCACGGGGTGTCATTTAGGGGGAGGCTGATTTTTTGCAGAGACTTGGACGACTTGGCTAGTGGAAGGATCATAACGGTATGTGGCGTGCTCCATGTGAAGCTTGTTAAAGCGCACATAATATTTTTCTCCGTCTTTTTTGTTTTCCTTTGCAAATTCACGCAGTTTCATTCTAGCATGCTGAACCTTTGGGGAAAAATCTTCTTCAAGCCATACTTTGGGTGAATCGAGATTTTTTAATCTAGGACCAAGACTCAGAGCATCTGTTTTTGATTTAAAGTTGAGAAATTTCACAATAAGTGGTCTATGAAAGTCAGGTCGACTGCGACCTACGCGATGAGCCCGTTCAATGTCGCCCACGTCATGTTTAAGATGCTTAGAAAAAAATTCCCTAACAATACGCTCCGATTCCGCGTAGTCTTCATGTTCAACCTCGTCAAGACCCTTGATGATAAGATTGTTTCTGCGCATGCGGTTATTCATATCATCAACAAGATCTACGAGCTCTTCGTTGGCCTTGCTAATGTGAACTTTAACTTCTTGAACTGAGTCTGCGGCAGCATCGATGTTCACCTTACAGTCAGTCACATTGTTCATGCTTTGTTCGATAGCGCTAACACGAGTGTCGATGCTCCCGATGTGCCGTTTGATATCTGCCAGAGCCGTTTTAGTTTCTTCGTGGCACTCTTTGAGAAGTATGATCACATCATCAATTTTGGGCCCCGGATTTGCTTCGATATCTCCAGCAGATAACAGCAGCATCGCAAGGCACATAGACAATAGCAGGGTTGGTCTAGGGCAAAGCACTCGGGTTAGGCCAAAAGCTCCATAAAAACAATCAACATGATAGCACCCCAGCGCTCGGCCGGGAAAGAAGGCGCCGATGCGTGCTCGATACGTACACACGTCGACACCCATGGCACAACTGTAAACGCACTCGCGGTGGGATTTACGGCCTCATAAAATATGTTAGCTAAAATCGCACTCAATGTGAACAAAAGTTTCCTACCTACAACAGGAAAGGGCACGTGTTATCCGTTTGCCACTCGTGGCCGCAAATCCCAGAGATGAGCTGCTTCCAAGCGTTTAAGTAGGGTCCTGGTGGCGCTGGCTGTTGCTTGCTTGTGACGTCAGAGGAGGTCGCGTCTTGCTTCCGTCACGCTGGTTTATAGTTGTCGATTCTTGTCGAATTCGGTGATGAGTAGCGGCCAGGCGGCTTCGGGCTGGTTTGCACGAGGCGAGCCTCGTATTCCTACAACAGGAAAGGGCACGTGTTATCCGTTTGCCACTCGTGGCCGCAAATCCCAGAGATGAGCTGCTTCCAAGCGTTTAAGTAGGGTCCTGGTGGCGCTGGCTGTTGCTTGCTTGTGACGTCAGAGGAGGTCGCGTCTTGCTTCCGTCACGCTGGTTTATAGTTGTCGATTCTTGTCGAATTCGGTGATGAGTAGCGGCCAGGCGGCTTCGGGCTGGTTTGCACGAGGCGAGCCTCGTATTCCTACAACAGGAAAGGGCACGTGTTATCCGTTTGCCACTCGTGGCCGCAAATGTTTTGGATGTGCAGGCTATTTATTAAGGGGGTAGAAGGAGATTGTGTGTTTTAGTCACCATTACAACTAAAATCTTGTGTTCATTGTTGTGAGAGTGAAGACAAAGTTTAGTTTATAGTGTGGGGCAACTTTCCAATGCAACGCGTGGTTTTTATTGCCATAAAATTGAAAACCTAATTCTTCTGCCTTGCGAGAAATAGTTTTTGCCCAAGCATTATTTTTCTTTTGTAGACGAAAATAATTACCTGTTGGAACGCCACGTGCTTCTCTGTTCTGTACATTAAACGTAAGACTGTATTTAGCAGTGCATTTCAAAGCGAATTCTCTTTACTAAAACAATGTGCAGCTAAACACCCAGCCTTTTGAGGGAGGGTTTTTCAGCAGCCGACCCTGCTAGAATCCTGACATCACTTCGATTCCTATTGTTCGTTTAGACTTCTAACTAGCAAAACTGTTGAGCATGGCACCAAGTAGACGAAAGGCGTCCATTTCAATACAAATGTCCTATCGCCACCCCATATCACCAGTCTTTCTTAGGTCGCCAGGCACAGTCAAGTAAAACTGTTATTGAATAAAGGCGTGAATTTGTATCATCCAGGGGCAACAATCAGATCAGCTGTGTAGCGCTATGCGCAGAAGCCTGTGTGGGACCTCTCACTGTGACCAGTTGTTTCCAAAAACATACAGGGCTCTAATGTATTGTATCCCTGTGAAGCTTGCATAGGCACCTTGTAATTACATTCGGTAAATAGAATTCAAGAAAGGATGTATCGAACTTTCAAGAAAGTCTTATCTCTGACGCGTTCTCAAGTCTTATAGGACATGTAACGTGCCTCAAAAGCAAACAATTTTAAGCGTGGAACAGTGTCTCAAGTATTTCCACATGTAAATGGGAGCATAGTGCAGTTTTGCTGTCTAAGCCGTGACCTCAAATCATTCAAGTACTCACCGCAGCGGTTGGTGGCACTTATAAGAACTTCTTGAGTTCTTTTCATGACGTAAAGTCGTCTTTGCGAAAAATTGATTATTTGCGTCAAGGTCAGGTTATGCCTGCTGTCCCATCACTCTTGGCATGCGGGCCCAGGTAGATCCGGTCAGAAATGACATGCATGCGGCTTTGCAGAGATGGAATGACACTACCACCTTGATTAGTAATGTGGCAAAACCTACAGCTGTCGCTTTTTCAGCCAAGGCGCATTGGTTTTTGGCACACCAATTTGAACTGGGAGAGCCATGTTGATTCGGTTACTGCAAGCTTTGCTAAATCTGTCGTGAAACTTGTAAAATAATATTTTTCCGACGCAAGTAAAACATATTCTTTATACAGTTAAACCTCAATGTAAGGAACCTCTATGTAACGAATTACTGAACTTAACGAAGGTTTTAAATTCCACGTTGCCAGCCCCATTGAAACTCGTGTGTCTGTGACCTCTCTGTAACAAAAGAGTTGGAATGGTTAACTTGATGTAACAAATTCGCTATGCTAATGAATATTTATTTTTTAAAGCAAGGCTTTCTGTTTATACTAGCCAATGGCTCTTTCGTGGCTTGCGGGACAAGAAACGTCCAACGTCCCTGGGAAGCGGAGGGCTCTTTTCTGTCACGGAGTACAGTATAGACGGCGCTGCGTAAGGCCGTATTACCCACCATTCCCCGTGCTAACCCCCGGCGGGCGTGTCGGCGGGACCGTTTCGTCGGCTTCGTTGTCTACTGTAGCGAAGGTGTCGGGTGTGTTTTGGCGCTGCTTCGCGTTCATTGCGTGCTTACTCCGCACGCCTTGTAATCCGTACCAGAAGGAATGAAGTGGTCGTACAGCAAAGATACCTTAATAAACGTTTTGCAGGCAGGGCTGTAAAACAAAATGTCGAGACAACTTACAGACATCTATACACCACATTTTGCACCTACTTGCCACTCCAGCTTTTGCGCGCTACCAGTTGTACATGCAGTGTTGGGACGGGCAGGGCGGCTGAGGGAAGCTAGGCGATTTGCGTCGGCGGAGCTACTCTGGGGGAGGAAACCAACATCTTTTGCTCGTCTGGGAAGGAGGTGTTTTCGATAACGATGATTGATTCTTATTTTTATCTGAAACGTTTCGCACCTGATAATTTAGCCCGCTGCTTTCCCTAGCAGCTCAACGAAGGGAAACTTTGCGAATCGGACATCTCAATAGAACATACATTTGCGGCACATTTATCAACCATTAAAATGACGCGGCTAGAGCATGTTCCATCTCTAAACCGCTACTCTTGACGGACATGAGAGATTTGATATGGCTGGTCAATATAGACAACTGATCAAACCTGCAGTAAGAGAATGTCGGATCGTTCAAGATAGAAAGTTATGATCAGTTCTTATATAGCTATTTAACAGATATCAGGAGGCATAATAATCGCCCCTGCTGCCGTAACTGCCTCATTTCTAGTGCCCTAGATAAGACATGCTTCCGTTCCACTTATAGAAGTTGAGCGGAGATCATGGTGTGGGAGCTGTTAATGAGCAGGTGGGGCTGATCTTGATGCATGCATTTACCAGGCCTTTCGAATGGAGAGGAGGAGATTGTCGCTTCGTTTTTACAGCTCCCTTACCCATTTTCTTAGATTCGTTTACCTTGCTTATGATTCCTTCAAGAAATTAATGTATAAGACACACAAACTGTCAACAGCCGGGAGCAATTTATGGACGAGTCATTATCAAGACCTAAAAAGTTGTCAGGTTTTGTGAATGCCAATACAGGCAGTAGAGGATGCGAGACATAGGCGGTGCCCCTTTTCCCTCAGAGGTCAAGTTTATTAGAAGGGTTCAACTGCTTCGTAAGGCATAGAAAAAAAACTGGGCATTCATGTATACACTACACTGGCTTTACCCTGATGGTTAGTAATGTCCCGGAGGTCTTGGCCCGGGAAGAATGAGAAGGACACAATCGGACCGGAGCGGGGTTTTGACGGCCATAACTCGATTCACCTACACTCCGCATCTCAACAAATACCCACAGGTGGTCACATCTGGTGTATGGAGGCTGTGTGACCGGGGTGTTGCACTCCCGATTCGAATAATATTTTAAGGTTCCTGGTAATGAGGTCGATGAGATTTGTGCGTAAAAAATAAAAATTTGGTTTTGCCTCAGCTAAGTGGTAGCCGACAAACTACCGAAGGATAACAAATAAATTCACAACAATAGAAGCTCCGGAAAATGCGAAGCATTTCAATTGTGTTTACCAAATGTGTTTACCAATCACCAATAAGGTGATCTGAAGCACTAGAAAGGTATGTGAATTTCGTTCATGGTTCTTATGCAACTTCGGCGCTTCCAAAACCACAGACAAGTCCATAACCCTAAAATCTACTGCAATTTTCGCGAGAATTGCTAAACGTATTTTCACTGTTTCCTTAATTGGTTGGGCTGTTAGAAGATATGGGGAGTCGACTCAAGCGAGCAAACAACCCCACCAAATCTACAGGGCACAGGTGACGAAGGGGGTTGCCGTCTGATGTGCGGCCTTTGCCGACCAGAGCGCTAAGATTGAGTCAGAGCCTTGAACGAATAAACAACACAAATACTTATATTTGAACAGGTAAAGCACTGTACAAGCACTAGGACATGTAACGTTAGCGAGAGGTAACATGAAACGAACACAATTGCGGGAAACAGTTCAAATACAAAATGTGCAACAGGGATCTTTAAACATGAATGTTACAATAAAAAAAGCTTTTTAAAGAAAAGATACTTCGATGCATAACAGAGACAAAGTCCCACAATATTCACCGCCCGGGCCGGACGATGCGCTGCCGTCGGAGCCGATTGGGCTACCTGTGAAGCATGGCTTCGTCGTAGGCCAGGCCGTCCGAGACGATGAGGGTGATTTGAGGCCGGGAGTACGTTGGAATCTTCCATGCGAGTCACCGATGGTGGTGCACAAACTGGTAGAAGCCGTTGTTACATCAAGACGTCCAAATGTAACTATCATTTGCTTCGGCGCGGATTCTCTTTTTAAATGCAGAGCATTTCTTCAACTCAGGATTGTGACCCGGCGTTGGCGTGCCTCGGCGTTCGTAACAGCCATTTCGGGTGCACCCTCTCCCCCACTTCTCCTCTCTCGCATCACGCTACCCTCCTCGCTCTCAACAAGAGGTCCGCACCCCTCCCCCTACACTATATAAAAAAATATTACTTACCGGCGCCTGGTTTCGATCCCACGACCCTGCGGGCGGAACGCAAGGTACATGGTGCTCTACCGCCTGCGCCACAAAGCCGACACAGAATGGAAGGCTACGAACGCACCTTATATCCTTGACTCATTCAAACTACGTCAAGAAGCTGCTGATACAACGCATTCACTACCTGTGGGAACAACGCGAGGTACATGGTGCTCTTCCCATTGCGCCACAAAACCGACACAGAATGAAAGGCTACGAACGCGCCTTATATCATTGACTCATTCCAACTACGTCACGAAGCTGCTGATACAACGCATTCACTACAGCGAACTCCCAAAACACTAAACGTTAAATGAATACACCCACCCCCTATGCGACGCATTTACTCGAGTCCCCCTCGCGGGGAGATGGGCCCTTTCTTTTTCTTCTTGCCTCCTACTCTTCTTCTTCCATCTACTTCCTTTGTTTCCTTGTCCCCCTTCCCCGCCGGGGAGCATGTCGGCGAATTCATGCTGTCAAACCTCTCTGCTTTCTTTATTATAACTGCGTCGGCGTGAAGAGAGAGGGAACAACACACAACACAACGCGCCCTCCACTGTCGACACACAACTTCCCTCTTTCTCCCTTCTGGAATCATCGGTGCGCCTCAGCCCTGGCAAAGCTACCCACGCCATCTCGTGAGTGCTCGAAGCTTCGGCGAAAGCTGAGCGGCCGAGGTTTTCTTTTTGTTATTTTCTTGAAGGCGAGCCGACGATTGGGCGGAGTTACCACCGCCTCGTTCGAGGGAGTTCCAGGATTTTTCATGGGGTGAATAGAAAACAAATTAAATAAATCGGGCTTCTGCGTAACCACAAATGTGACCAATGATATGAAAAAGGTATACGATACTTTTCAAAGCCGTACACTTGAGTTTGTGACACGTATTAACAATGCTTTATACAATACGTAAAAAACGGAAATAAGAAACAGAACCTACCAGCCTGCTACTCGGCAAATGAGCTAATGGATGCAATGACACGCGCTGCCAGAGGTCAATAATGCACATAACTGAGGAGATGATATCAATCAGATAGACTGAAGTGTTTAAATAAACCACCTAAATATACTTCCAAATAAATTACAAAAGGTTGAACATAAACAATTGCCTGTGCCTGTAATGATGCGCACTTTTAACACGAAGCTTTAGTGTTCACACTGAAGGCATCTGTAACGCGAAAACCTCCAAATGAAATAGAAAAAAAACACTTCCCGTGGTAGGATACATACCTAGGTACCCTGTGTTATTAGGCCGGCATCTTAGACGCCGCCTTCACGAGTGCGCACTGGCTCCTGATAGCACTGGCGGAGAGGAAGGCAGGAAAGCTGTAGAACCAGCAGTGGCCGGAGCAGATGACCTGCCCGTGAGCATTTGCGCTTCCACTGCTTACTACCCGTCAGCTACCGGCGGACATTTTTGCTGTCGTCTGCTACGGTAAGCCTTGGATTGGAGCGTTGCTGCACGATGGCCAACGCACGGCCAACATTCAAGGACAAGTTTATTCAGAAATAGAAAAGAGCTCCATTAAACGGAACCTTGTGCTTCCTGTGTACAAGAACTAGCAAACAAAGGATGCTGAATTTTTCTGCAACACGACGTTGCTTAGAACAACAGGCAAGTGACTCAAACAACTAATATCTGGCACTAAAAATAAATTTCAGAGCATAAGATTGTGGTACCGGGGTTCTTGCACCCGGCCGCGGTTCCCCAGAAAGACACCGAGCCCCCTCGATCACACCTTTACTGGGAGTCCCGCTCCGCCAAGGTATACTCCTCAGCCGATTCGGCTGCACACACTTCGCCCAGCCGAGTCCGCCATGTTCCCCCCTAGCTCGTCCCGCGCCACCTCTTCATCCTCAGCCGGCACATGTCCATTCCGTGGGACTGTCCCCCGCCACTATTGCCGGATTACCACACTCTCCCCCCCTCCGAAGAAAAGGCTGACGCTGGCTGCCCTCGGCTGCAGTCCTCGGCACTCTCGAGGGACTCCCACGGCTCAGCCCGGATGGCAGTAGACCGGTGCCACAGGTGGCCCCCTAAGACCCGGGGGTCCTTGCAGAAGGTCCAAACGTGGCAAGGTCCTGTCCGCGGGCCTTGCTCCGCGGAGGTGGTGTCCGGCACAGTCGTCAGCAGCTGTCCGCCTCGAGCTCCTGCTTCACCTTGGCGAACTCCTCCTTGGTCATGGAGCCCTCGCCCTCGCCGAGCTTCTGGAGCTTCTCCCGCGAGGCGTCGAAGTCCGGCCGCGGAGGGGCCGGGGGAATGATCATCCCGGCGTAGTCCTCGCTCTCCTCCAGGGCGTCATGGAGCCAGATGAACTCCTCGTGCTGCCGAAGCACAGAGAACTCCGGCTTCTGGAAGTCCGACAGCGTCGTCTTGGTGTGGACAGTGAATTTGACCTTGTCCCTCTCGCTGAGGGCATCCGAGATGTCCACCACCAGAGACTGGTCCGCAAGGTCGATCGTGTCTGACCGCATCCTCAGCGAGCTGTCGGTCACGTTTGCCGTGTCATCGCTGCCGTCCTGAAGAGTCATCATCACTGCGCGCTGGCCGGCACAGCGACGACGCAGTCCACCGAAATCACGCACGACCCAAAGCAGCGACCTCTCCGAGCCGGCCTCGCTGCTTCCTCCGTTCGAAAACGCCCACTCACCATGTCCTGTGCCACTGCATTCTGGGCGGGAAGAAGACCACAATGCCGTTCCCAGGAACCACGGCCGGCCCCACGTTCAGGGTGCCAAATGTGGTACCCGGGTTCTTGCACCCGGCCGCGGTTCCCCAGAAAGACACCGAGCCCCCTCGATCACACCTTTACTGGGAGTCCCGCTCCGCCAAGGTATACTGCTCAGCCGATCCGGCTGCACACACGTCGCCCAGCCGAGTCCGCCATGTTCCGCCCTAGCTCGTCCCGCGCCACCTCTTCATCCTCAGCCGGCACATGTCCATCCCGTGGGATTGTCCCCCGCCACTATTGCCGGATTACCACAAGCTTAAGTTTCAAACACGGCTGGCATTACACTTCATTAAATTTAGCTTCCTACTTTCATCATATTCAACTTGTGGCCTCTTTGGCGGAGCAATCTTTTTTTTACTTCATATGCACGACCTGTAAGGCATGTCCTACAAGTGCTGTAAGGCCTGTTTTTGTTTTCAATACAAGTGATAGGCATGATGGGATCTGTGTGAGAGCTTATACATGCTTTAATCAATGTCGTACCGTTTCCTAGTACCAATAAAGTGCAAAAGCTACTGGCTCGCCAAATACTGTTTACTACTATGATACTGCAGTTTGCTCCGAAGCTGCTCATTTTTGCGTTTTACTGCACCCGTACGAAAACACAAGGGACGATGCAAGGACCTCCGAGATGCCTTTCGAAGAATGTCAAAATTACAGCCTAGTCTTGAAGAGCGGCGCAGGCGCTGAGGAGGCCAAATTTCCGGAAAATAACAAAAAAGGCAGCAAATAAAATACTACGAGAGAATCATGTTTGTAACAGATACCTTCATCAGCCGGAAGTACTTTTAGGAAATACAATACCTTCGAAAAAATCTTTTTGCCCGCCTAGGGGGCTGGCATGTCGACTGCCCTCGATGGGAATGGTCATCCTCAAGAGTGGCGGGATACTGTACTGAATAACTGAGATAAGTAGGAAGCACCTTGCGTAAGAAATTGTTTCTAACGCTTGTATGTTACATAAATCATGCAAAATATGACCTATGTGCGTAGTTAAAAACACACTGATTTCAGAAAAGGGGTATTGAAGTGTACGAGATTGGTTTTGCTCCTCTGGTATAGGTCCTCAGGGCTAGGTAGGTTCACTGGAATAAAAAAAGTCAATCTCGTACTAAATACCTGTCATGGCTCAGACGAATGGCAAGCGTTTTTGGGGATGTTCCCAGATGCCACGACAGCCGGGGAGAATGGGCTCAGGCAGGCTGGTCTCTCATTGTGCGAACCCAGTGACCATTACCACTCGGCGAAGGACAACAAATGTGACAGGCCTGCCTTGAATTTTTTCTACTGAACTGGGCTGCATGCTTCCTATAGACCTGCCTTTCAACTCGATCAGTTTTCATGCTTTCTGAAATCTCAGTTATTTATAGCCCGTTTTCCCTATCTTTTCTAAAGCATTTTCTATTCATTTCCTAGATCTAGTCTCCTTTGTCGAATCAAAAAGCCATGGATGAACCGAAGATCAATTTTTATTTTTGGACAACACGAAACCTTGAGAAGCTGCCAGATGAATCCAACGCTGCAGACAAGAACGACGAAGCCACTCTGGCAGAGCAGGTTTTGCTCCTATATATAACAATATGGTGAACATAAAACAGCGACTGTGTGGTTGGGGCCTAAAGGGATGAGTGGCGATGTGGCAACGCAATGTGACGTGGAGGTGTTGCAAACTGACCCGACTCTTGAATGGCCACTGCTCCTACCGAACAACGTAAATGCAAGAGTAGCAATTTGAACCAGAAATATAAGAGCTGACGCGGGTCAGCTTGACGGAACCGGACAAAGCTCAGTACCCTGCCTGCTCATAGCTGCAAAATTTAGGCGTGCCCGGAGAATCTGTGTCAGCCAATGGACATAGAATTGGGAGAGCTTCCAATGACTTCGTATGGAAGGCAAACGGCTTAAGCAGGTTATAGTACTGTGATTTTTATAACACTGACGCTGAACATCAGGGTATACAGCGTTTAATTACGGCTGAATAACCACGTTCATCGAAAGAAACTTTTTAATATTGACAATGAATACTCATATATTCACATGTTCATACAATCAGTCATCAAACAAAATAAAGTAGGCACAGAATGGGTGTAGTGCCTTCATAGTACGTCTAAAAAACAGCGTATAAACTGAACAAAACTAAAAAATGCGCAAAAATTCTGCACCTGCGAAAATATATCTGTGAAGTAACGAATTGTTGTCATGGTTTGAAGAAGGGCTAATGAAATCCTCTCCGTGAAACACATGCACACAAGCAGATTCTAAAGCTAGGCCACCTGGCTTTCCTTTGAATAAAAATTCACGAAATCCCTCAAAACCCTGACAGATATTTGGGCGGTCTTTCGCTCTTTTGCTCAATATAGCGCAAACATCGCTGCTCCCGCCCCCCCACCCCACTTCTCTTCACGCCACATTTCTGACGTTCCCGACAGTATCTTGAACGTCTGGATAGTCGTGATGATAGTAGTGAGCAGCTGCAGCTGTCATGATGCACAGAAGAGTGTGCGGCACGCACGTGGCCTTCACGATTTTTTCGGTGTTCTCGGGCTCCAAGTTTACCCTCTGGTCCAAAGTGAACCACCTGGATTACTGGCTACAAAATGCGTTTTCAACGCTTCTACCATAAAAAGAAAAGACATCAGCTGTGCACATTTGTTAATAAAAATTAAACTGCCAGTATTTTCTTTTATTTACACGTGTGACAGAACAACACACCTTGATGTCCAGCAGTAAAAAACGACACACAAGAAAAAAAATAACAGCATCACATCAAATGTGGGGCATAATTCAGGAATACAAACTTTTATACAGTGCAACCCAGACCTTTCATGGCATAACGTGCATTTGAAGATGACTTCTTCAGGCAGTGTTCGGGTACCCGACAGCGGACTCGAGAAGACGGGTCTCAACTGGCACGCCTCATTCCCGATGAAAACATGGGGCACTGTCTTTGTTTCTGGGAACTGATTTTCTCTCGGCAGGTTCAGCTTGCCCGATGGGGGTGGGGTGGGGGGAGGGATGGCGGGGGGTCCTTGAAGATTTTCCTGTAGCTGAGGCGTCCAGGAGGCCTACGTCGATGAGCGTGAACACGTACCGCCTGTCGATAACAGCCTTGAGCACAATCGAAAAAGTCCCCTTCAAGGAAGAACTGACAGTTCAGAAGTGAACTTTATCGAACAAATTGTTTGACCAGGCGGATAGAGTAGATTACGTTAAAGAAACTACGCTGGTGCCATCAACTGCTACCAATATAAAAGGCGTATATTGCGCACAGATATTAGCACTAACATGGTACAGGTTCCCCACCTCGCAACATTCCGACTGTCATGTGCAGAGTCTCTAAGTCTTGAAAACAGAGGGAGAGAATACGCGCCAGCTACCCAACGCGTTGCTAGGAAACAGGCAGGAGTGTTCCGAGCGCGTCGTCGGCAGCCGTGTGCCCGTACGCCGCTAGCACTCTACCCAACACTACGGCTACTTCAGAACTAGCCAAGCGCGCTTGTAGCGGCTGGATGCACAATGGCAATACGGACGAATATTAGCCCATAGAAACGGGTTTCCGGCTGACGAGTCCTTGTCCCCTTGTGTTTATTCAATGTGCTGCATTTATTGTATACTAATATGTCCGCAGAATGGAACTGGCGAAGTACATTACCTGCTGTCTATCATCAACACTGTGCTTGTCAAAACAAACAACTTAACTGTCATGCTGAACGTGCGTTCGTTGTCCCTGAAGTTGGCCCTGCACAAGCACAGCCTTTCCCTATCATCATAGTTAAACGACTGGGAGTGTTGTTTATACTGGCCGTCCAAGCTTCATTCAAGCTGTCCTCATTAGCTGTTATATACACGGTACTCGCGGACCAAAGCATCCGCAAAGAAAATACTCAACATCGTCTTACGCCGACCCTACAATGCCGCCCTGGAGCATCAACAAACCTGGCCACGCAAAAGAAACCAACGGCTTGGTGTAAATAAAACATCGTAGGGACTACAAGAATCCTATCCCGCCTCCAGTTCCCACACTTTCACCAGCAGGCAGAGCCTCGCTACGCTCCAGGCCACTGTCACTACGTGGGCAAAGGCGGTACGTCTGTCACTCTCATAGATACTGCAGCACAAAAGCCCCCTCACCCTAAGGAACACGCAGCATATGCACAAGAAGGCACCCTAAGAAGCCCTTATACATGCTCTAAAATCCAATACATTTCTTCTAGAGATTTTGCTTCACTGTCGACAAAGATGTTTTTACATGCCCCAACACATCACGGGTCATTCCACTCTGTGAATGTAGATGATTAGAAAATATTGTAACGATGGTTACAATAAAAAAAGGCAAACTGGGTTTATTAGAGAAGGCGAACTTGTGCCCACAAGAAACGAGCTCTGGCTAGCCTCAACCTTGTTGTTTTTGTTGTTATTCCTTCACAAAATGGCGCATACCCAATCAGGGGATTGGCCAAACATCAGTCGCTAATTCGAATGAGATTGCTGCCTAGGTGGATGATTCAAGGAAAGTTAGAAAATTTTGGAAGCTTTTTTCTTCTTGTTTTTGAGGAATCGAGATTGGAAATTAGTCAATATGGAAACAAAATAAATAGAGAAAGAAAGAAAGAAAGACGAAGAAGAAGAAGAAGAAGGAGGAGGAGGAGCAGGAGGAGAATAATAATGATAATAATAATAATAATAATAATAATAATTAAACAAAACGGCAATGGAAACGTTTGGAGGGCTCTGGTGAGGTTCCAGAATAAGATACGAATTAGGTTGTGAATCTTTCGGAATTTTCTATGAAGCGCAGAAGAGCAGAACAAACATCCCGGCGGCCATATCCAGTTTCTGAAGCCCCAAATGATAAAAGAACCGGCACTGATAATGCCAACCCCAGGCGATGAAGCGGCACCTTAAGGAGCTGACGTCTGAGGCTTGAAAATCGTCGACAGGACAAAAGGAAGTGGTCCACAGACTCTGCTTTATTACAGTAATTGCACATGGCAGACTGCGCCAGACGAGACCTGTGGAGGTATCTGTTCAACTGGGGCACACGACATCGAAGGCTCGTTACTATCACCTCCAGGTCGCGTGAGGGGCACCAATTCAGTTTCCAGGAGAATTTGAGATCACAGAAATCTCGCAACGACAATACGACTGATTCGTGCTGCCGTTGCAGCTTCAACAATCTACGGAACCTTGAAGCGGCTATTAGAGGCGTAGTCTCAATGACATCGACAACAGGCCCGGAGAGTGCTACCCTTGCTAGAGAATCTGCGGTTTTATTAAAGGTGATTCCCGCATGCCCAGGGACCCAAAGAAGGTCAACTTCCGTAATATGAGGTGGCAGAAGTGACCGAAACGTCCGCAGAAGAGGTGAGTTTTTCGGAGAAGAAAGGGCTAAGCCTACGGATAGGGAATCTGTAATTATGAGTGGAGACGATACCGATATGTGAAGCTTTCCTAGTGCCACAACCGTTCCACGGTCTTCTTCCTCTTTCCCTTCGTTCGGCGTGCACTCCTCGTCCTCTTCCTTGCTTTCGAGAACCGCCTAACGGACAAACGGGAAGGTACACCACTATGCACCTGACGGGAAGTTCACACTACCGCGGGAGATGCTGCATTGCTCCCCCCTCCGGGGTGGCATCGACCGGATGCCACTAGAACGCGTACGCGAAGGGGCAACAAAAGAAAGTAATACGCAAAACAAAATAACAATCAGACGAAACACAAGGCAGCAAGAGGGCAGCGGTAACCGGGGAAAAAAAGTAGAAGCACAGTAGGTCAAACGGGGGTGTCCAGTGGCCGCTCGTAATATGGCTTTAGGCGCACCACGTGCACAACTTGCTCGGTCGACGTCGAGAAGAAACGTTGGAGTTGCTCTCAGGTAACACCTCGTAGTTCAGATCGGAGATACGTCGGATAACCTTGTAGGGACCGAAGAAGCGGCGAAGCAGCTTCTCCGACAGTCCACGGCGGCGGATAGGCGTCTATACCCAAACAAGGTCGCCGGCACGATAGTCCACATTCCGTCGTCTCAAGTTATATTGCCGGGCGTCGATTTCTTGTCGCCTGCGGATGCGAAATCTTGCAAGCTGACGAGCTTCTTCAGCGGTTTGCGTGAATTCGTCTACATCAGTGCCGGCTACCACGTCGTTATCCACAGGGAGCATTGCGTCGAGGGTTGTCGTCACTGGGCGGCCAAAAACAAGCTCAAATGGTGTGAACCGGGTGGTTTTCTGCATGGCTGTAATATAAGCGAAAGTGGCATCAGGGAGAATTTCATCCCATGTCTGTGGTTGAGGTCGATGTACATAGACAACATGTCAGCCAAGGTTTATTAAGTCTTTCCGTGAGGCCGTTTGTTTGGGGGTGGTAAGCAGTAGTCTTGCGGTGAGTACTGTGCGTCAAGCGCAGTACTTCACGCATTAAGTCAGATGTGAAAGCCGGTCCCCGGTCAGTCAGTACTACAGCGGGCCCTCCATGTCTGAGGACAAGTTTGCGAAGAAAGAACTTCGCTACCTCGGCCGCGGTTCCCCGAGGAAGAGCGTGCGTCTCTGCATATCGGGTTAAGTAATCCGTTGCCACAATGATCCACTTCTTCCCTGAGGCTGTCTTGGGGAAGGGGCCCAGTAGATCCATGCCGATTTGCTTAAACGGTGCGTCAGGAGGGTCTAGTGGGTGAAGTAGCCCTGCAGGTTTTACGGGTGGCGTCTTCCGGCGCTGGCAGTACCGACAGGTCTTCACGTACTGTTGCACCGAGGCTAAGAGGTTTGGCCAGTAATACTTCTTATGTATTCTTGCGAATGTGCGAGTGACCCCTAGATGCGCAGCTGCAGGCTCGTCATGGCATGCTTGTAAAATTTCCGTGCGTAATTCTGCCGGTACGACAAGAAGAAATTTCTCTTTACTCTGATCGTAATTTCGCTTGTAAAGTACGTTGTCGCGCAGGCAGAACGAGTTGATGCCTCTAAGAAAAGCACGGGGAGGCCCAGCATTTTTATCCCGCAGGTATTCAATGAGTCGTCTGTGCTCCACGTCGGCCAGTTGGCGGGCAGCCATATCTGCAGCTTGGATCATCCCGACAAAGGGGAAGTCCTCCTCCTCGGGTTCAGGGGAAACGGTAGAAATCGGTGCCCGGGACAAAAAATCAGCATCACTGTGCTTGCTGCCCGACTTGTACACGACCGTAACGTCGTACTCTTGTAGCCTTAAACTCCATCGAGCAAGCCGTCCAGAAGGGTCCTTGAGGATCGCGAGCCAGCAGAGGGCATGGTGGTCGCTGACCGCTCTGAATGGCCTACCATACAGGTATGGACGGAATTTGCTGATGGCCCAGATGACAGCAAGGCATTCTTTCTCTGTCGCTGAATAATCCCTTTCCGCTTTGGAAAGGGTGCGACTAGCGTAAGCTACAACCTTTTCCACCCCAGCTTGCCACTGTACAAGAATTGCGACAATTCCCACATTGCTGGCATCCGTGCGGATTTCCGTGTCGGCGGCGTCATCGAAGTGGGCTAGAACTGGAGCACTTTGTAGGCGTCTACGCAATGTTTCGAAGGCCTGTTGTTGGTCGTTGCCCCAGGAGAACGGCACATCTTCTTTCATAAGTCGGGTCAGTGGCTCGGCGATATTTGAAAATCCCTCTACAAATCGTCTGTAATAGGCACAGAGGCCCAGAAAGCGTCGCACAGCCTTCTTGTCGTTTGGGCGTGGAAATGACGCGACGGCAGTCGTTTTCTCGGGATCCGGACTAACCCCAGCAGCACTTACAATATGCCCAAGAAATTTGAGCTCTTCAAACACCAGATGACACTTTTCTGGCTTGATGGTCAAATCTGCAGAGCGAATAGCCTCCAGGACACTTCTGAGCCGTGACAAGTGCTCGTCAAAAGAACTGGAGAAAACGACCACGTCGTCCAGGTACACAAGACAGGTCTGCCATTTCAGCCCAGCGAGGACAGTATCCATCATGCGCTGGAATGTAGCCTGCGCCGAGCATAGGCCGAAGGGTAGAACCTTGAATTCGTAGAGACCGTCTGGTGTCACGAATGCCGTCTTTTCGCGGTCGCGCTCGTCGACTTTGATCTGCCAATATCCCGATTTCAGATCTAGGGACGAGAAGAATTTGGCATCGCGCAACCGGTCCAACGTGTCGTCAATCCTTGGGAGCGGATACACATCGCGTTTGGTCATACTGTTTATTCGGCGGTAGTCAACGCAGAAGCGAAGCGTGTTGTCTTTTTTTCGCACAAATACGACGGGAGAGGCCCATGCGCTCTTCGAAGGCTGGATGACATCATCGCTTAGCATTTCTTTGACTTGCTGTTTTATTGCTTCACGCTCTTTCGGAGACACTCTGTAAGGGTGCTGGCGAACAAGTCGGGCGGATTCGTCTGTTAGGATGCGGTGCTTCGTCACATGAGTCTGGCGGACTTTGGACGTCGTGGCGAAGCAGTCAGAAAATTCCTGCACGAGACTCACTAAAGCCTCCTTCTGTGTGGCGGAAGGGTTCTTGTTAACTTCGACAGGCGGAATGACGCCCTGCGTATGAGAATCTGCCGCTGTCGTGCCTAGTGTGGTCAGATGGGTTACGTCGGCGACCTCTTCGATGAATGCACTGGCGGTATCTTTCGCGAGATGTCGGCGCTCGTTGGAAAAATTTGTAAGCAAGACGGGCGTGCACCCATTTTTGAGCTTTACAAATCCTTTCGCGATGCAGATACCTTTGTCCAGAAGTAACCGCATGTTGCCTTCGGCTATCCCTTCGTAGTCCTGAAATGTATCGTTCATGACGTTCACGAATAAACTTGTGCGAGCGGGAAGTGTGACGCCGTCTTCGCCGATGAGGCGCAGAGCCGTGTCGCGTCGGTGTTCAATGTTTTTTTCGATGGCTCGCTTCGTGTAAAATCTGATCGTCGATTTCTGCAGGTCAATAACTGCACCATTTGCTGGTAAAAAGTCCATCTCAAGGATTAAGTCTTTTGAGCATTCGGGTAGGACGACGTAGGTGCCGATGTACGGGAACCCTTTGATTTTAATTCGAGCAGTGCACATACCCACAGGACTAATCAGATGACCTCCGGCTGTGCGAATCTGGAGGCCAGTCCAAGGCGTCAGCACCTTCTTCAGTGTGGTGGCGAAAGACTTACTTATGACGGAATGGTCCGCCCCAGTGTCCGCCAGCGCCGTCATCTCGCGCCCATCGATTTCCACCAAGACATCGCACGCTACATGTTGGGTGGTACAGCTCCCCGTCTCCGCCTGGTCGCTTGCCTCTCGCCCTACTCGTCGTCGTCGCAGTGGAGGTTCTTCGTAAAAGTCGACGCCAGCGGCCTCACCTCCCGGGGCCGCTGAGTTCAGTTTCCCCAGATTTCAAAGCTGCGCGATGGACGGTCAGAAGAACTGGGGGCGAAGCGTGGACTCGAGGATCGGCGTTTCATGGGCGATGGCGAACGGGACTCTGGGCGTCGTGGTGCGAAAACGTTTCGGCGGTCGGCGAGGTAGTATTCAATCTCTTGCGGGCGCTCACCATTCCTTGGACGCGGAGCATTTGGCGCAAATTCTCGCAAACCGATACGGCGATAGGGGCATGCGCGGTAGACATGCCCTTCTTCTCCACAGTGGAAACAGAGTGGTCTGCGGTCAGGAGTGCGCCACAGATCACTTTTCCGAGGTGGTGTTTCCGGTGGATACGGCAGGCTTCTGCGAGGCCTGGGGTTGAGCGGTGGTGTCGGCGCAGGGGTGGTGACGGTCAGCGGCGAGCGGTGGTGGTATTGCTGAAGAGCAGCTGCGTATGAGAATTTTGGTTCCTCCAGCTGTGGCTCCTCTGTTGGCTCAGGGATACCCACCACTTGCCGGACTTCTTCGCGTATCATTTCGGCGATAGACACCGTCGGTGCTGAAGACTGCTGCTGGCGGAATGCCTGGAGCTCCTCTCGCACGATTTTCCTCACCAGTTCCCGCAAATCGAGGCAGTTCTCCGACCCTGTCATGCAGCTTGCATTGGAGACCATGGCTTCGGTTTGGCAGTACCGCTTCGCTCTACGCTCAAGCGCGCCTTCAATTGTCGTTGCCTCACTGACGAATTCGGCAACCGTTCTTGAATGATTGCGCATCAGCCCGGCGAAGATGTCCTGCTTGACGCCACGCATGAGGTGCCGTACCTTCTTCTCGTCCATCATGGCGGGATCTGCGCGCCTACAAAGACGGACCATATCCTCGGTGTACATGGTAACACTCTCGTTCTGGCGCTGATTTCGTGCTTGAAGGGCAGCCTCGGCCTTTTCTTTGCGGTCGCTGCTCATGAAAGTGGCTAGTAAGCGCTGACGAAACTCCTGCCACGACGAAAGTGTGGATTCATGAATCCCAAACCACGTTCGCGCACCTTCCTCAAGAGAGTAGTATACCTGTCGCCGCTTATGGTTATTGTCCCAGCCGTTGAACGTGGCGACCCGTTCGAAGTGGTCCAGCCAGTCTTCCACGTCTTCATAAGGCTCGCCGTAGAAGACTTTTGGTGTACGCGGCTGTTGCACCACGTACTGGAGAGGGGCGTCAGTCATGTTCGTGTTCACAGTGGCGGTGTTGCCTACAATCTTCTTGGTTGTCCAAACAGGTAGAAGGCCGCACTCCGCCGGCAGTCCGAGTAGGCGACGGCTGGTCCGCTGGTGTACGGGCGACACTTCGACGTGGACAGGCCTGGATGATTGGGGTATCATGTACCCAGCTCCTCCACCACTTTTGTAACGATGGTTACAATAAAAAAAGGCAAACTGGGTATATTAGACAAGGCGAACTTGTGCCCACAAGAAACGAGCTCTGGCTAGCCTCAACCGTTCCACTTTTGTAACGATGGTTACAATAAAAAAAGGCAAACTCGGTATATTAGACAAGGCGAACTTGTGCCCACAAGAAACGAGCTCTGGCTAGCCTCAACCGTTCCACGGTCATCTTCCTCTTTCCCTTCGTTCGGCGCGCACTCCTCGTCCTCTTCCTTGCTTTTGAGCACCGCCTAACGGACAAACGGGAAGGTATATCACTATGTACCTGGCGGGAAGTTCACACTACCACGGGAGATGCTGCAATATGAACAGTAAATATCACAAGCGGTGGGAGTTCGCAGACTGCCACGGCTGCCAGTATCAGCTGGAAATGTCCGTACACTCATTGTCTGACGGGGTCGCCTGCAAGGAAGGACAACGTGTGCTTTGCTTAAGGCTGCATGCAGTGAGGTGGCAATGTGGGTTTGGCTTGACAAGAACTTTAGACTGTTCGCCTTTGCTATGCGAATAATTTGTTGTGTGCATGTTTTCAAATCAATCCTTTCAGTTTTTCTTGTTTTAAAGTGTAATCTATTCCTGCTGTGCGACGGCCAGATGCAAGTCCCATTATGGCAATTCACGTTCGTGTGAACAGCAGTATCATCAGGGCCATCATTTGAGCGTGGGTGGTGTCAACATTGCTTGATACAAAGTGAGATACGTCGGTAAATTAGGGTGTGAGGCCCATTCTCCCTGTTCAGTAAGAAGCTTACTGCCCTTCATGTTATGTGCATTTTCCATTTATTACTGGTGTACACACGAAATCGCGGATGGGAGTATATATACCTTCATATATATTGGAGACAGCCTCACCCAAAGCTCCAGGAAAGTTAGGTGAATGCCCTGCCCCGCGGTTCTTTGCCTATATGAATTTTCATGACAACGATCTGCTCACGCACTCACAGGGAAAGGTGCCTTCAACGATGATACACGATGCAATTTCTCTGCCAATTTAATAACATAATTGTTCACAATCAACTCTGCCGTTCCAAAGTCATGGGCTCACCGCAGGGTGAGAGAGAGGTGCTTGCAGGACGGCACGGGTTCTCTGCTGAGACACTCCTTTGTTATCCTATCGTCAACTACAGTATGAAGGTGGTCTAATAGGGTCTCGAGACAATATGTAGAGCACCTCCTGAAGCTGTAGAGCACCTCCGGTCGCCATATTTCATGACTTGCATCAGTAACGACATTTGAAACCACTGAGCATGTGTAACAAAATTTCGACTAACGACGTGTGGAGTTACCGCCATGAAGTATTCCCTTTCCAAGGCGTGTTTACGTAGGCTATCCGAACCAAGCAAGTGAGTTTACCTTGGAATGTTCCTCATGTATTAACAGGGCATTTAGCCTGGCTGCGCGATTCCTGTACTCCGCAGCCCACAAACTGAAATCCACGCACTTCTACAAACGACACATAAGCAACAAAACTCTTTTGGCGCCTGTGGCATGCGGGCATCTTCTGCGCAAGCGCAAAGGTCGGAACTTGAAACCTGTAACGAAGTGGTTATTTTTATAAAAGACATTGCGGCCTACCTTTTCAATGTATTATATCTACGTGATGTAATATTAGACTGTATTTATACATTTTTTGTCGCTTTCGTCAGCACTTTTTAAACAAAAAGCATATACCGTGCGCTGGCATCGCTCCCTTGGTTTCCAGAGGCCGGACTACACCCCGTCATGGTGGTCACGCCGTCGCTCTCATGCGTTTCTATCGGTGAGCAAACAGTCGAACCACTGCGACAATTTCTCATTATCGCCCGTCACGTCGATATGAAATTCGCTCCATTTGGTAACGCCTTTAGAGATCTTTTCTCCTAATATTCACTACGCCCTTTTTGTAGTTCCTTTTTAGCCCTTACGATTGGGGAACTTCATTCTACCATGTTTTCTGCGCACTATCTAGATTTTCGTTCTTAGTGGTCGAGTGAGAAGTCATAACACCTTCTCATATTTTGAAAGTGGTCTAAAAGTTTTGTGCAAATATTTACCACGGGAGTAAACATTATACATTGTAATTCAATCGTTCCGCCTGCACAGGGACTGCTATAATTTCATATACACTGTTTATTAGTTTTATCTTAGTATAATTACACAATATTTAGGCCCATGCAGGAGTTACAAAAAGGCTAAATGTAACGAGTGTCTAAACAAAGAAAGCGCCTTCACCGATGCCCACCCCTGACAGTCATTACGCCTCTCGCGTTGGCAGACCACAATCTGCGCATCTTACAAACACACGCCATATTTCTAACAGAAGAAAATTGATACACACTCACCAACCCTTATTCAGTGCCTCTACCTGTCCAGACTGCGGGGAACTCAACACTCATTGCCATTATCCCCGCGAACGGCCCCCAGATGCGTAACTCCCGCTCCTTTCTTTTACTTCTGGTATGTGGCCCGACCCGGGATAGTCGGGCTACGTCCTCATCACCACCCGCGCCCTGGAGGCCGAAGTGGCCCTCTGTGCCTTCTCAACTACAATCTTTTATCCTGACGGACGAAAATATTGTATTCATTGCTCGTAACAAAAAAATACGCAGTAAGACCATTCTGTTTCGCGTGAGTAGTAGAGCCGCTATTCAATGGCGTTGAATGCATGCAGGCAACCATGCGAGTGCGCCGCCACATCTGTCGCCAGGCGTCTGTTTTCAAGGCGACGTTGTGTGCACAGCCCCCAGATCACGCACTCTCTTCTCCTCCATGCCTTCATTGCGGCCATGCAGGCCACGGCCACTACGTGACCTTTTGTTTCCCTGCAAGACGTGTGCGAGTGATTCTTTAGTTGTTCCGCGATAGCGTTGGTTACGCGAAAAGTCATAACTCCACTCTTGAGTGTGACAACCTTATCGGCAATGAAACGCCAGACTCCGGGCGCACCTACCTAGCACGTGCGCGTCGGTCGTAGCACAAAGGTTTGAACGGGAGTGCACTGGTCCATTTCACAGCAGGAACTGCATCATTTCCAAGCTGTTACCCACTGAACACAAAGTAATACCTCGACGCGAAGTGCTGTTTAGTGCATCACAGTACGATCTACCTATCGCCACACGCGTATGAAGCAGCCGCCGCAGATCAGACGATTGCCAGCCGCCGTGAGACGTCAGACATGAGTTGTTTTGGTGAATGCGAAACACTGAGCGCACGAGAATGCCAGCGCTCAATCTGTGTACGCGTGAACCTTTTCTCCAAAGAAATTATTCGGTTTTTATACTCAACCACGTATAAGAGGGCGCCAACCAGACAGAAAGTCGTGGATGTGGTGCGGGTGCACTTAAATTGACATCCGCGGCGGCAGCCAAATGCAGCGTCGGACTTACGCTGCTTTTACGCGCCGTGGGCTACCGCCGTTTCATCCTCCGTGGATTCGAAGCGTTCGAGGGTAGGTAGAGCGCTAGCACTTAATGTGAGTGCTAATAGTATAAAATACGTTGACGCCACTACCGACAATCGGGCTGACACGTAACAGACGATGTACGCTGTTTTTTTTTCGAGAGGCGGGCGCAAAGCGCATGCGCTGGCATGGTGGCCAACGACATGGCAGTTTTCAGTGTTGCCAGGCGGAGAAATCGCCCGCTAAACTTTTCATTGAATACCGCCTATAGCATATTGGAGCCGCCTCAGCAGAGATCGCCTAACCGTATTTTTGGGCGTCAAGAATGTCAGTTGACAAAACTCAAATTAAGGAAGTAGCCTACCCTCGTAACATCAATGTATAAAGCATTGCAAATACTTTCATCAGGTAGCCTATAGTCACTCATACTTTCAGCAGGTAATACACTCTATCGAAGGTAACTTCAGCTCTACTTTTAAACACACAAAAAGCAAAGCGGCGAAGTAACTGAAGACAAAGCTACAGGCATGGCCGAGCGTTAGCGAACAAAAGGTCGAGCCGTTTGCTCTCTGCGGTTTTACATCGCAGGCTTTATTTAAGAGAGGTCAAAGTAGTTAAATAATACTGCGAATCAGAGAAGGATAGTTTACGATAGCTCTGGGAGGCCTAGCTTTTTCAAATCAAGTATGATGCCTGAGTCGTACACGAATCGATAAAAAACAGAGTATAGAAATAGTCGATATTTTTGGCGAGGGATTAGCCGAAAGTTTCTGAAATAAATAGGCCCAAACCCTCAGTGTGCATTTTGTTAAATCCTGGAAGCCGATGGGTTATTTAAGGTGTCCAAAGCTATCAACATATTTTCCATTTTTTGAAAAATAAATGTACAGCATTTGACTCTTCAAAGAAAATTTGGACTTCAAAGGAAATGACCGAAAAAAAGGAGACTTGAAAGAAAACTGATATCTGCAATACGGGCCATGGAACGGAGACTACAAGGGGTCAAGCTGAGGGGTACAAAAACAGCCAGATGTGTAAGGGAACAGAAAACGCATGGGATGGTCAGGTAATGCCTATAACGGACAACAGGTGGACCATCCGTGTAACGGAGTGGCTGCCTTGAGACTTTAGCGCATCAGGGGTAGGCCGAGAGCTCGAAGGAGAGATGAGCTACGCAAATTTGGGTGGAAAGCAAAGACTCAGGTGGCACTCGATAGGAGGGGCTGCAGATCCTTTGTAGAAACTTTCATACTGCAGTGGACACAACCACGCTCGTGATGATGATGATGGTGATTTGAGAATTTAGCACATCATTTATGTATAATACTGTATTTGCAACCACAACTAACAAGGATACGCAAATATTTTCAGCTTGCATGTTTAACTAAGGTATACTGGTTCATATGACACCTAGGAATATAGAACTGAGTTGGCGAAAAGTTAAGAGGATTGTTTTTATATTTGTTTTGTACTGTTTCCTAGAATTTCGATATACAGCGCTGTACAAGGGTTTAAATCCAAACCCTATCTATGGTTTTTGGTGTCTTTATAATGTTCACTACTAACGGCATGAAAGGTCATACAAAAACATCTGTCGAATATATCCGAGCCATCGAACCCCATCGGAGAAATATAGCGCAATATAACCGCTATATTGTGCTATGCTATAGCTTTTGCTGCTATTAGTATTACTATTATCTAATTACTATATCTGCTATTTCTCTACATGTGTCTCGTCCTTCATAGAAAAGTGTCCTCGGGGCGATGTAGGCATCTTGTGAGTACATAAATAAATACTACAGAATAAATCAACGGAAGGGCACATTTCTTTCAGCCTTTCACAAAGTAAGATCGATGTAGCCGTATTCTTTCTAGTGTATTTAATTCAGTGTCTTCTTGACGAAGTTGTTGGCAGCAGAAGGTATTCTTTACTGAGGAATTTTTGCATAATGCTTGCAACGTTGCACTTCGCCGAAAGCTTTCCAAAAGAATACCCGGTAAAGTAATATTACCATTGTTATCGACAATGTATGCGAACCAGTAAAATAAAATATCCACGGTATGGTTGATCAGCTATTCTTATTCCATCTTAAAACGCCTATTGCGAATGAAACGAGATATTTACTACTTTGCAAGAATTTGATTGCGGTATACTAGAGTTCTAGAAATATTTGCAGGTCAGCTTTATGGGGATTAGCTACAAACAAGAATATCGCCTTGTATCTAAATAATAAGGCAAATGGGCCTTCTTTCTGTCAAAGGTTAAAACACGAAATCCGTTAGACGCATCACCATTATACATTGAAAACACGCCTGGAGAATTGCGTAAATCCTATTGAAACCCCAGGTACTCGAAAACCATGCGAATGAGAGGAACTGGTTGTCAGCGAGAAGAATGCCACAGTGAAAGGAGCATGATTATGGGGTCGGACACAGTCTGGTGGGAGTGCTTGGCGAGCGACGACCTGCTTTTGGGATGCTTAGGCAAAGGTGCGGCCATATTGGTCCTGCGACGTGTCGTGTGCGCCAGACGATTGCGTTGCGACGAACTCAGCTTTCGGAATGCGGCGGCCCAGTTCCACAACCTGAGCGGTGTTTCACATAAGCGGCCGTCGGGTAAACACATTAGCTCATGCTTCTACACGCTGCCCTAGCGAGGCGCGAACTATCGGCGCTCATTAGCGTCATGACGCACTACTCCGCTTCACCTCTAATAGACGGCAGCGTCACCTGAATAGACAAGTTAGATGAAAGGACATAAGGCGTATTCGTACAACTAACCGTTCATGACTTCATTTCTCACTCGGGAGAGCATTTCACCCTTCCTGTTGCGGCCAGAGTAATCATGGGCTCGATACCTAGAGCCGCCGCCCCAGTGGAGCTTTTTCTGGTGATGTCACTTTCGTGACGGATATGACTCCTGTAGGTTTGTGTACCGTGGCATAAAAGACGTTCGCGCTAAAAACACAGTGATTTTAATTATTCTTTCTTACCCAGGGTTTGGATTGGCATCTCCAATGAGGAAAAGCAGACACAGAAGAAACCAGATTGGTAGCGTGGCCTTCATGCCAGGACCTGGCGACAGCCTAAAGAGAAAATTTCGAAAAAACAAGTTCAAAGGAGTTGGTTGTACAATTCCTCAAAAAAATCCTCTAGTCTGCCTATGTAAAAGCTGAATCCTCGTGCCCCTTCTTACACAAAAACAATGTTTCAACCGGTCCAGGAAGAACAATATGTCAAGAACTGACGCAGCATCAGTGCTGTCAAGAGGACAAATATACACTAAATATCGGCGACCATAATTTTTAAAACATGCCGCGCGAAATACACGAAAAACGTTTGCACGCAGTGCAAATCAGACTACAGCAAGTTTGTTTCGTTTCGAGTTTGTGTAAAGCTAGAAACAACCTGCATACAGAAATTCCAATAGCCATTAGGGAAATAAAGACAGGTACCTGAGATTTGCCAATTCGTAGGGGAAGCTACTACAAGTAACGCTGTTGAAAACACCTCGTCCAAAGTTTTCCCTAAAACCAAAGCCTGTAGACTTTTTGAAGAATAGAAAAGAATTTTGCTGTAGCAAATGCGGAACAGCCCATAAAAATTCTATTGTACTGACAATGGTGTACGCATGAATATCTTTCACAACCCACAAAGGACTATCAGAAACAATATGCGCTATTCCCGAGAAGTATGAACCCTTTTCAATGATCTAAGAAAAAAGAATGCGCCTGATTCACATCCCCTTGTCAAATCAAGTCATGTCAAGTCAATGTTTATTTCCACATAGCCATGCTATGTTGAGGGGCACAGACAAAAAGCCTTTTTTTTTCTTTACGTTTCTTTTTATAGGGCTTGACAAAGGCCGGTGCCCCGTATGCAGTTACAGCAGCGTTGTGGAAAATACATGTGTCCTAAAATTACATAAACCAGAAACAAAACACAGCATCACGTATATAATGCCCCATACAAAGACTTGAACAATAGGTGTGGGAAATACATGTGCCACAAAATTAAACCAGCGTAAAGGAACAAGAACAAAAATCATGTCACGATACAAAAGCCAAGGAGTGTCAAGGAAACAGGAAATATAAGAGTACATGGTTAAATCGGGGATGAATTTAGTATAACAGGTAAATTAAATCTAAGCATTTGTCTTCCATAGTCTGTTAATATATATGGTATTTTCCAAATGTCTGTACAGCGTGTGTCATAAGTGCTTACCCGAACTGTTAGAGCAGCAACGTCTCTCAAGAAAGAATAATTCTTTTTAATGCTATTATTGTGGCGCGTAAGTAATATTGAAGGATATAAATTTTTGCACCGGGAGTAGTTTAAGGTTGTGAAAAAACACCCTACAGTACCCTTCAACACCCTTAGACCCCTACAGTACCGGCAATATTAAAAGTAGGGCCGTTAAATTCGACAACTTGGGTACCTTTAAACACAAGGGCTCTAAGTCATAGAACCAAATTTTAACCTATCCACTTCCTTCTAATGCTGTACCAACAGAAAAAGAACTGCCGATACATTCAAAAAGATTGCGGTGATCTGTAGTTCGCTGTCCATGACTCAAGCGAAATTGCGAATAACAGACATTATTTCAGCCTAAGTGGCAACGTTTTGAGAAATTTTCGAGCTCATTTTGAAAAGGAAAAATGTGCCGATTTTAAAACGACAGATATGTGGTTACCCCAAACAAGTTCCAGGGTATTGCGACACAAGCTAATGAACTGACTGGGCGTGCCAAGATAGCTCACTTTTGCCGCTCGCACTGCTGTATTCTTAGCACTCTGCGAGTTCATTTTTCAACATAATAATAGCTTTTGCTCTGCTAGAATAATAATGCTGCGACCAAATTCTTCGCTGCCTACTTTTGTCGTGTAAATATTGGGCTAAGAAATAGCGGTTCTATGAAAAGCCCTCATCCGTACCTGAAACTAAATATCACTTGTTGTCTAGCCCAAAATTTTCAGATCAGTTTCCAAAGAATGTACACCTCATCTCATAATTCGTGCCTTGACAAGTAAAATGAATAGCTCCCCTATCAGTGACCACATATAAATAACGCGAGTTTCTTTTTCTGAGGAGCTGGCCAGTCTATCTGCGGGCATCCTCTACTGCGCTTGACTTAATAATGAGTTGCATTTAAAGTACAACGCCACAGCTTTAGGTCACAAACCTTAACCTAAGGGGTACGCTTCTTTTTCCCGTTTGAACCAAAGTATGTATCAGCTTATCATAAAGAAAGTTTTTAGCGGCGCAAATTGCTAGCCATGCGGCTTTCTTAGCCTGATGCCAAAGTTGCAATTAGGTTGCGGTGTGGGCCATGGCGATGTTCGAATAACGACCAAGAAAATTTAGGCAAGCAGGGCGTGCTTACACCATAACGCACCAACGATCTATCGTTCACCCACAATATCAGGAGATGGCCTAACCAAAAAACAGCGCACTTTTATGGGACCGGAAAAATGCGTGGGATAATTGGCAAAACTTTAAATACCTTTCCCACCAAATAGAAAAGGGAATTCTTGAAGGGTAAACTAAGTATTGTAGAAACACACACTGCAACTTTTTTTAAAAGTGATTCTGTTTCTCGAGCACTGGAAGTCCCAGAAAAAGTGACCCAGTGCCAGCCCTCTCAAGACAGGATGGCAACACTTTTAGCCTAGCCGACTAAGGAGAAAACTCATCCATGATTCTTCGAAAGGGCACACTTTCGAATGACTGCTTGATAACAGCCTAAATATACCACAGTTACATCTATCTGACCAATTTTCTCCCATCACAGTCACTGCACATTGCGTACTTTGTTCAATTGACCCGCCGCGTTGGCTGAGTGGCGTAGGCGTTGTGCTGCAGCAGAAGGACGCTTGTTCGATTTCGGCCGCGCTGGCCACTTTTCGGATGCATGAAAAAAGCAAAAAACTCACGTGTGTACGAGATTTGGCCGCACGTTAAAGATCGTCAGATGGTAAAAATAATCCCGAGCCCTCCACGATGCCTGGGAAAGCCAAACGCTACAATCAATAAAAAAAAATTCCCTCGCACTTCCCCGAGGGGGAGAGTGTGTAAGTGCGAATGCACGGTGGTTGATTGCGCGATTACGGTGGATATCGTGATCCTAATGAGTAGTCGAGAGATTACACACACGCACACAACTACAGAGAAAGATATTTCACTCGTTATTGCTGGTACCGTTGCCCGGTCCGCCATCATCGTTATCGACATGCAGGACCAGCGACTGCTCTCGACGACGGCGCGCGCTCGACTAATACCCTCCCGCGCCACGCGGCCGCTACAGGAGCGCCCTCACGCGTCGGAATGCGGAGCGCCCGCTACGCGAGCGAGAGCTCTCCCGCCCGAAGTGGAGAGGAGGCGCTCAACACCAGCAGTCACTGAGCGGAGAGAGGAGGAGGAGAGTAGCGCCCGCCGTTACGGCGAGGGCTACACGAGCACCCTCACGCGTCGGAATGCGGAGCGCCCGCTACGCGAGCGAGAGCTCTCCCGCCCGAAGTGGAGAGGAGGCGCCCAACACCCGCAGTCACTGAGCGGAGAGAGGAGGAGGAGAGTAGCGCGCGCCCATCCCCCCCGTTGCTAGGGAAGACGAGGAGCGCGTGCACCCGCAGCTGTTGCTATGCGGACGACGGCGGCAGACGATTCAGGCTCGCTTAAGAAGTGCATTCGCACCTAAAACTTGTGCAATTGATGTGCTGGCACCCTAAAATTAGCTGCGGCCATCTTGGAATTCGCGCTAAGCTTTTAAAACAACCCAGCCATATCTGACCATTCTTTCTCGCTTGAATTTTTCAACAATCATTCAATACAGGCCGTCTGCCGGAGGATTGGGAATCTGCTAACGCAATACCATATTTAAATCAGGTCATCATACACAACCCAACAATAACAGACGAATATCCTTGACATGCATATGCCGAAAACTTCTCTAGCTTATACACCTGACAAATATGTTGGCGCATCTCAAGTTAAATACTTTCATAGACAACCTAAATGGTTTTAGACCAATCTTATTATGTTAATTGCAACTCTTCGTACTGGTTACTTTCATTTTGCGCAAAAACGTTTCTCTTCGCGCTGATGAAACCTTTGTTTACTGATAAACGCTAGGTTCCCCTACAAAGTTGTAGAATTAGAAATCCGTATATTCCGCTAGGCAGTGCGACACCCCTAATCATCTTAGAATTTGTTATTTATAGGTCACAGTTTGTAAAACGAAACATCTATGTCTCTAACCGTACTATCGTTTTCACTGGTATTTTACAAAGTTCAATTAACTAAACACCTATGTCTCTAACCATGCTAGCGTTTTAACTGGTGGTTTACAAATTTCAATTCTATTGCCGGATTCATTTTTAATTTACTATATTGACATAGCATGCAACATAAGTTCCCACATCCTCCTGTTTGTAGATGACTGCGTAACGTACAGAGAAATAACTAGCATTGCCGGCATTCTCATGTTAAACTCTAAACTCGATAAGTTGATCCTGTAGTGTGGCACGTTGGAAATGAAAATTAATGAAGGAAAAACTAGGCACTAACAGTTTGGTGCTGCTTCTAATCCCTACCATATTACGAGCACAATAAATGATATCCTAATTCAACCACTGCTTTTGTTTGAATATTTTGAGGTTGTTTTTGCAGTAACTTTGAACTGCAACACTGACATTGAACTTATCGCTACTAAAGCAATAAAGAGACTTGAGATCCCAAAAAGGGGACAATATATTGCTAACACAGAAACCAGATTTCGCGCACACACTATATTGAAAAGGCCATCGCTCAAATATGCTTCAAACTTATGGATTCCTCATGGTACAAGTTGAACTAATCTGGTAGAATTGATTCCAAAAAGAGTTGCGCTCTTCACAACCTTGCAATACTCGCGTTTTAAAGCGTAACTGCCTTAAAATAGTGTTCCCTTCCTTGCGTTGCGAAGCAACCATGTGCGGGTGGCGCTTTCCACTCATTTTTCTATAGCTACGCCACGTCGTTACGCTGTCTTACCCTCCCACTGTCAGCTATTTCAGCTTAAGTTGAAAACATGGAGAATATATTCTCATCTTTGTAGGAACAAAAATAGCAAAACTTACCTTTCACACTCGCGATAACAGATGGGAGATAATATGCAGCTATAACAAACTCATAATTCTTTGTAAAGTATAAAAGGTGTTCTTGATAATTTTTTTCATTAGTGTAGTTATGCGGGCATCATTATAATGGTAGTGATTCTATTGTTTACGGCTGTATTCTTGCGCCATTACTTTGTTACTTGGGCATATCGTATTGTATACGTGCCTTGCATTTTGCATTGAGTCCTTATACATACCTTTATTCACTGCTTCTTCCATCTTGCGAAACTTAGCTGAGCTTTTATATTTTAAGCTTTAGTTGGATTGAGTGTATTATGCACACCTATGTATTGGTTCGATATTTCGCATATCCCCCATGCACACCCGTACGGGTTTCTATTGTAGGAAATAAAAAAAATAACAAAAAACGACATAACTACTTGAAATTCGATATTTATGCGTTAGGCAACAAGGCTTGGGGCTTCATCATTGTTTTATATATCCATGTGTGTATCTGTACAGCGGAAAGTGCAACTGTGGTAGGCTTCCATGGAGCAAGAACGTGGACCTTAGAACGGTTATACTTGACACTAGGGATGCATGAGCGGCTTCATACACTTGCATTTTTATAATCATGGTTCAAAGACCTAACATTGATAAAAATTATGTTCAAGAAGACACAAGAACCATATTTCTACACGCACTGCACTCGGAACAATTGGATATCATATCTGTGACCATTACGTCATAGTCCAAGTGGGGATGGAGTGCACGCTTTAACGTCCAAATCTGAACAGAGCTCAGTAACTTGTGGCTTTTGAGTTTAAACTGCAGGCTTTAATAATAAATATATAAATAAATAAATAAATAAATGCCGCTTTATTCGTCGGAACTAAAATTTCATCAGGGTAATCTGCTTAAGGAAGACATTGAAAGCGCATTTTTGCAAGCACACATTGGCAAGCACACATTTTTACAAGCACCCATTCGATACGAGCGGTGCAAATTTTATCTTGTGAATAATAGGGTACCTGTAGAGTCCCAGAAACACGATCCTGTTTAAAGGTCTTTTTTTTTGCACGAAAGATCGTACCGAGAGTGTAAAGAGATCACCGCGCAACATAGTTAACTTGAAATGTGAGGCCAGTCTAGAATCCCCTATAACACCCAAATGAAAACTTAAGGTAACTCTTTTTTTTTTCGAGTGTTTTTTTCTAGTGTATGTAATACCAAAGGTCTTCAAAGGATTGAGGTATCTGTAATTAGCTTTACACCACAGGGAAAGTTTTCGGTACACAGTTTTTGAAGCTGGGCGCGATCTTCAATTTACACCGCTTAAAAGCAGCCTGCAAAAGGCAGTACCGATGAATGTTTTAATATTGTATATAATTTACACAAAAGGTAAGCAGTTGAGAGACAAACATAGAGCCCTTGGGAAACCCGCTTACCACAGCGAAGCAACGATACTTGGCAGCGTCGTACTCAACAAAGTTTGTTTTCCATGGGAGGTAGGTAGCTAACAAATCGTAAAAAGCAGGACATTGCCTATATGGAGGCCGCCTTTGACGCAGTAAAATTGGAAATGCGTTCAATAAAATTACAAAATACCTTGAAGGACTGGCATACAAGGCGCTTTTTTTAACGTAGTGAAAGGTCTTTCAATCTGTCACAGCTGTCGGGAACTTGTCTCATTGTAATCACGATCTTAGCGAACAATACTTTTTTGTACTCATTGTTTGCTAAACAATAGTGCTTCGAGCATGGTAGTTTTTTTAAGAAAATGTACAGTGTTTGTCAATATTTGATTTTTTGCGATGAAGGTGAATAATAATAACTGCATTTTAATGCACGTAATAACTGCATTTTAAATTGCCGGTATTATTTATAGCCCAACTTGGGAACAGCTAATTTATTTCAGACAGAGGCAGACGGTATATGACCTTTAAAAACGTAATTTTGTATCCTACCATGAACCAAATTTTGTTGCTGTCCCAACATACACCAATATATTCACAGTGACAAGGCTTTTACCGTCACCTGCTATCACTAGCCCCGAACAGCAAGCACTTCTGTCAAATTGACCCAGCGACAGAGTTGTCGCTCCTTAGGGACTGTCGTATGTCCAAACAGGGGGAGGCTAAAATTAACCCGCCCGCATCTTCCCATGGGGGGAACTCGAGTAAACGCGTAACAGAGTGGTGGGGGTATCGCGTGAATTTTGCGTAATTGGGTATGGTTTGAGAATGCTAAATCGTTATTTCGTCTTTATTATTCTTATTTATTGAATGAAGGAGAAGCGAAGGCAAGGGTGTACAGTTAGTCTGTCTTTATTCTTGGTGCCGTCGTTGTATTGGATGGAGAGGAATACTGCTTTGTGGTCGCTAAAGTGCAATGTCAAGGGGTCTATGAGGAGCGGTCGTGCGATTTCGTAACTGGTGAAGACGTTGCTTCCATCGCATCTACTCGAGTCAAGCAAAGCGCCATGTCAAGCGAAAGCCAAGCAAAGACGCCCTTGACTGGATTCCGAACGCGCGCTCCGCCGCTTATATACACACCACCCGCGTTCGAGGGAGAGGAGTACGGGGGAGAGACGCATATGCGCACACTTCCGTACACAAGCGCGCGAACTTTCCACGCACCCACCACGCCGTTATCACGTGTACACGCCCTGCCGCCGTTACTGTTGAGCGCGACGCAGCGCACGGGTAGCTACGACGCATGCCCGCACAGACGCGGTCCTGCCGCCCCGCCGCACCTGTTGTTGAGAGCAAGGAGGGCACGAGGGAGAGACGCGCACCGGCGCCTCGACGCGACGCGCATGCGCAGTGAGCGTGTAGACGGCGCCGACAACATAGACGAGTGACATCGCGAGCCTAAGAAATGCTCCGTATTTAAAAAAAATTAGCGACAATCCACCATGTAAATGTGGTTGGAAAGCAAAGCTGTAAGCGGCACCCACAACGATTACCCATGCGACGTCACTGAAATTCACTGACGTCGCTTTACAAATAGTGAAAACAGAGAGAAGTGAAATGCACCTAACCGCTCCCTCTATGACTTCAAAGAGATATTCTTGGTCAGGTTAAACTAATGCACGATGCTTTAACGGTGGTTGGTTGAGATTTATTGGTGTAGCAACTGTGTGGAATTTTTTTTTCATAAAATTAAAGCTCAACCCCGGTTTTAGACAATCTCACTTATCCGTCTCTGCTGTCACGGACGAAAGTGACGAGATCGGCGGCAGAGAAAGGGGAGGATCAGATGGAGGAGGAGAAAGAGGAAATGCTTCTATTCAGATTTCTGAACGACCCTTCTGAACACTTCCTGAAATGCAGCAGAACGCACCTTGACCGAGAAGACTCCATCTCGCGCTGCGCACGAATTTCATATTAGGGAGTGCAGTAATCGTCAGTGCATTTTTTACGCTCATCCGGGATTCTGTTCATTTTTCACAATCAGCTGATAACCGCACTACCGTCGTTAGCTGCCGACTGCGCAACTTGCCGAAGGGGCATCGGTAGAGGCGAAGGGGAAAATAGTTATGAAAGAGGTGTCAGCGGTGCTGAGGAGGAGCACCTGAGCGGCGCCGAGTAAATCGATGACATCGTAATGAAAACAGGGGGGCGAGAGGGGGGGCGTGGTGAGGCATATACTGCTTTGCAGTAAAAGCCATTGTGCCATACCGCCAAACCCTTCAGCTGCTTCTTTGTTACGGTTATAAATGTTCAGAACCGATCGGAATAACGCAAAGGCATACTAGAACTTCCTGAGTGCGGGCGTGCATCGCGTCACCACAACGCCACCAATCTCGCAAGTACTGTCGGTCAAGACATAAATCGGACCTAGGGAATGGTGCGTCATAACGGTCGGTGCGACGCCTTGCGGCTGAATTCCTGGTTTCGAGATTGGTGTGAATGCCTGCGCGTTCCATTCTTGTCAATGCATGGCAGTTTTCGCGAACGGCGGCGCACCGCCAGCCCCGCTTAGTTAACCCCAAACCATCCACCGCCGGCGGCGGCGTCGGCGTCCGCAGTGCTCCTCTATAAAGAAACAGCATCCGGCGCCAGGTTTCGATCCGCGGACTTTGCGGCCGCAGCGCGACCCTCTACCGACCAAGCCACGGCCGCGACGTGATATCAGCGTTAGTGACGCGCCTTATATCTTTAACGCATTCAAACTACGTCGTCAGCGGCGTGCGTTGGCGACTCAGCGGCGTTATAGCGGCTTGATAACTGCGTGGTGTACACGTGATACTACAAACCCGATGGAAGAGATGGAAGAGAAGGCGGCGAGGCGGTGGGCTGCGGGGGCCGAGCGCAAGCGCCGCAAGCGGGCCGACAACCGTGCATTCGCACTTTCACATTCTCCCCCTCGGGGAAATGCGGGGGAATTTTTTTTCGATGGGGCACCCGGCGGCGTCTTGCGCTGTGCTCCGAGCGAGCTGATCCTCCCTTGTAAAGTTGCGCAGGCGGCACCTAACGGTGATATGCGTCTATCAGGTGATTGCGAAAAATAAAGTGAAGCACGATGGGCGTTAAAAAAAATTACGCCACCTTCCCGTGGTGAACCATGAGGAGGATGCGAAGCATCGTAGGGGTTCCGTGTAGGTTCCATTGTGTTGCCGTTATGTTGTTTTATTTATCGGAGCACGAATGGGAATGTATTGTGAACCCCCATGTAAAGAAAGAGAAATGTAGAGAAATGTAGATACCGCGAAGAGACCAACACCGGCGTTACCTGAACGAAGTCCTGCTGGTTCTCGTCTTTCGTTATTGCGTGCTCATGCTCCTACCCCGCTGCCCGCCATCTCCGTCCTCTTCTCTGTTTAAGCTGCAAGGCGCAAAGCGCTTCCCGCCACAGCTTTCCCACGGGAAATTCAACATCGTCCTCTAAAGTTTTCAATTCGTCGTTTCCGTTGACGTTGAGCTTTGCGTGCCTCCGTTGTAGCAGTAGCTTCTTGACATAGTTTGAATGAGTCAAGGACATAAGGCGCGTTCGTAGCAGTTGCTTCGGTCTCGCTTTTGTAGCGCAGTGGGAAGAGCTCCAGAGAGTCGTGGGATCGAAACTGGGCGCCGCCAACTATTATTTCTTTTTTTATATAATGTAGGGGGAGAGGTTCGGATGGGCGGACGACGGACGACGGACGAGAGAGCTGAGAGCAAGAGATGCTTCGCATCTAAAATGCACTGACGATTACTACAAATTGTGGGCCGCAGGAGCTGCAGTATTCTCGGTCACGGCGCATTTTTACTGCGTCTAAGGAAGCGTTCGCGTGACCAGCGAACGTAGGACGGCATGCGCTACTCCGCTGCTACCTTGTAGTGCACCGCTGCCGCCGAACAGCGTGTTGCAAATCGTGTTCGAATCTCCCGCAAAAATTTCCTGTGGTTCGGATTTGCCCCGCGCAAGGGAGCAGCGAGCATGTTGTTGCATATCGTGTTGGAACCTCCCGCGCAAACGTCAAGAAGTTTGGATTAGCGTAAAAAGTAACAGCGTCTGGGGCAAGTGTAGGTGGAGGGCGCTCCTTGGTTGCCACGCATGGAACATGTGCGAAAGAAAGGCAGTGAAAGAGATGACGCGGTAGCCGCACCTGTCGTACTCCACTTCACCCTTCAATAAACGCTCTACTCTATTTTCTTTCTTTCGTCACTGCTGCGCTCGCTCACTCGGTTACGCAGACATAAACAGACGCCGTTCCCGCGAAGCCCAGGTAACGGCTGCCACAGGGCTGCCCCCTAAAACGAATGAAACCAACCTTCGCGGCGTATGTTACTTCTAATCACGCCTACGTGACCGGTTCGCGGTTTATGTGCACGCAGTCTTGTAGTGAAAAATAGTGGTAGGGAGGAAGCGAGGCGAGCACGCGCAGCTATAGTTTGCATGCCCGTAACTGAGTCCTTCAATGCTTCTCTGGTCATGAAACTCCAGGCCAAGTTTCGTTCGGGGACAAAGGCTACCGCAAGGGGCGCCAGCACAGATCGGAGGCCATCGGGCGGCTGCCGCTGCTCTGTGTAGCCAGACCGGCTGGCAGGAACGCAGTAGCAGCATGCCCGTTCACACCAATTGTTTCCGCCACTCAAATGATAAGTCCATTTGGGCGGCCCACGACACGTAAAGCGAAAGCGCATTGCTGAAAAGGTGGCGAGCGTCTGTTTTATCTTACTCCGTGGTCTGTTCCCTGCCAAACGCGCTCTGACCGCGCCCACGGCTGCCCTCCGATAACACGAGCGTCGCGGCGCGGCCTCCCTGGGCAGCGTACGAAGCTCTCCCATAGCGTGGCGGCGACGTTTTATGACCAGAAAGGCATTGAAGGACTCTGCCCATACTGATGGATGGTATGTATGTTCTGCTGGTACGATATTTAAAAGCGGACGTTAAACGGTACAATGGGACCTGTCCGGAGTCCATAGTGGTAGATCGGATTGGTTTTGTGTGTTAGGCTAAGTTCAGATTACCGACGCAAAACCCATATCGTTATATGGACGTAAAAAAATGTCATGTCTCGCAGTTCGGTTAGCTTACACGTAAACTAACGTCATCCTTTAGGTCATAGTGACAGTGGCGGCAACAGCCTTAACCCGGCCTTAGACAAACAGTAAGATGCTTACGACGTGGGAGGGACACAGGCAGTTCCATGTTTATCTGCAAGAACAAACCTTGGATCCAACAGAGGGTGATTCAGCTAATGGCCTAGAAAATATGCTCCATCGGAAATTACGACAAACGTGTTTTGTTTGGTGCGCTTTTTGCACTCCCTGTCGGAAAACCCCGCGTTTTCCAGGATTATGAGAGCGATGGAATACGTCGGAAATAACGGAGTACACTTGAAAACGCCGAGCCGGGCGACAGTAACGCGGGGAACGCATTTTCCAGCGTTAGGAGAGCGATGGAATACGCCGGAAAGAACGGAAAGCACTGGAAAACGCCGCGCTGGAAGACATCAACGCGGGGACGTTTCTGGAAAGCATCGAATAACACGGGGACGTTGCCTTTCGAGACTGGGATTCAGACATGGCGAACGGGTCATTACGTTCTGACGGCGCCGCTGCTTGGCTGGACACAGCAATACCTTGCGCCAGTTACGTGGTCGCCTGACTGTAATCCAGCACCGCGATCGACGCAGGTGCTCCGAAACTTGGCGTTTGCGGCCCGTGCGGTGCCACAAAATCCCACTTTTTTAGCCTGCGCTTCGCGGAAACCATGCTCCGTACGAGCGACGATCATGTCGTTCAATTGCATTGCAAGCGTCTGTCATAATGAAAGTTTGTTGTATTGCTGCCATTAGCATTCCGGTCGTATTTGAAAAAAAACCTATACAAATTTGCAGTTAACAACGCAACTTATCGCAGATCACGGTAATGATGGAACATCTAAGCGCAGCCCGCTAACCAAACTAATAGATAAATAAAGCCCTTCACAAATTCCTTGGGTTGTTTGAGTGAATTGCAATTGCATATATTGTACCGTGGACAACCTTTGATAAAAGAATCAGGTAATAGGGGTAGCCCAATTGCAAAACGGACGCATAAAGGCCAAGCAAGACTTGCTTTTTGAGGACGTGGTGTAAATATTGCAGTTCACATTCTGACATTTACTTTTGGGTCTTTGAGAGCCCCATTGTCTCAACCGGCGTGCTGTTGTATGCATTTTTTTAGCAAGGAAACTGTTTATTTCATGCGAACCGTGTGTCCAATAAAGCTTAAATAGAGAAAATAAGATTTTAAAACCGGCTAACCAGTTGCCGCTACGGTGTTAAAAGAAAAAGAAATGGCGCCAGTGAACCCATTACAATACCAAGATGTGTTAAAAAAGAAGAAATGTAGAAAGAAAGAAAACGCCCGCCTTCGCTCCAGCAGGGCCGCTCGGAAGAAAGTCGGGGGATGCACCGTCACTGACGAAAACCTGTCGCGCGACAGCACTCGCGGGGCGGCAGAGCCCACAATACGGAGAATCGAGACGGATGCGGAGGGGTCGCGGCTCGGAACAAGCTCTCGTGATAGGCCGGGGAGCCATTCGTTCCTCCCTGCTTTTCGCCTTTTGGTCAAAATTCGTAGGTGGCTGCGTGGCTGAGTGGCCCGTCCACATTTTACATCGGCGCTGTGCCTAGTTGAAGTTACGCGAATTTTTTTTTTAAAAACGTGCATCTTATGTCTCCGGGAAGAGTCAGCAGCAACATGTGAAGCTACGAAAGCTGTGGTAGAAGCAACAACAGTGGTCCGGATTCCACGCATCTCGAAGTGACGACTCCTCTAGTGACGACACACCGTCGTGCTTGGGATTATTGGCACTTTGATGCGAGTGGATACAACTCTCGGAGGCAGGGTGATTTGGAATACGTGCGATGTGCTTCGACAATCGACTGAAATTGCAAGGACCCCTGCATGACTTGGGCAGGTATCGTGCGCGCGTACTCTTCGTGATAGTGCTGCACCACGGAGACGTGCGCTTTTCGTCACAGGATAACCTTCCAACCATTGCTGTACGAATGCATTGTCAACGGATCTAGGCTCACCAAGGCAAGGAATCCAGCTAAGGATTGACTTTCTATTTTAATTCTCACGTTTTGCTGTTAAAATAAAAGAGGTTCAAGAAATATTTCTTTACTTGTGTTTAATGGCCCTAAAATAAAAAGGAACGAATTTTCGAACGGTTACTGTCGATGGTCGTTTAATATTTTTTTTTATCCCGGGAATAAATTTGCTTTTATGAACAGATTGAGCGCTAATGACGGAACGCGATGATGAAAGAACGCATTCAGCAGGGCGATATCATCTGAAAAGTGCGCAAATGAGTCTAGCTAAATTTTGTAGCGCTACTTACGTTTCCCCGAAGGAAGGAATTTTGTATATCTCGTTAACAGCCCTGCGGGTTTGTAATTACACGGATATTAAAGAAAAAGAGACATCCCCCTTGCTAGGGACACGATCAAATGCAGAGCATTTCCGCTGGGGGCGCGCCTGCAAGTCGTATGGATTACGTATTGGTTGTTGTTGTTGTTGTAATTGTTGTCTTCCTGCGTAGACTTTGTCGATGAAGTCGATCGTGAAACGTGAAACGTGCCGTGAACCCCCTGCCGCGGCTATGACGCAACGTGGAGCGGCTGTGACGCAACGTGGCGCGGCTATGACGCAACACAATCCAACACAATCTACTTTAATCCAATTCAATCCAAACCAATCCAAGCCAAGTCAAGCCAATCGAACCCAATTCAATGCCCCTTGCGAGAGAGTGTTATAGCGCCGAAATCGCGCCACCACACGAACGCGTGATGTTGACGTCACGATCACGCCACAGATGTTAGCGACCGGAGCGCGCGCGAACGACATATGTGGTTTAAGCGCGAACCCACCGCGGCGAGACAGTTCGATGCGAGCGCCCCCACCTGTTCTATCGCGCGAACCGACTGTTGCTCAGCGCGAACCCAACGCGGCTAGAGAGGGTGTTGCGCATGTCCCCACCTGTTGTGCGCCCGAACCGAACGCGGCGAGAGAGGTTGTTGCGAGCGGAGAGAAGGTGAGGAGGACGCGCGGGAGAGGGCGCACCTGTGGCCGACGGTTGAATGAGTCGAGGATATAAGTCGCGTTGGTAACCTTTCGTACTGTGTCGGCTTTGTGGCCCAGTGGGTAGAGCACCGTGTACCTTACATTCCGGCCTCAGAGTCGTGGGATCGAAACCTGGCGCCGGTAAGCATTATTTTTTTATATAATGTAGGGGCAGCGATGCGGACTACGGACGTCAACGCGGGTGACATCGTGAGTTACTGAAATGCTCTGCATTTAAAAAAAGCCTAACGCCATCACGGGCCACGCTATACGCTGGGGACGGCGTGGTCTCCGGCGTGTTCCTGCGTCACGTGCCAGCGCGCGTCGGATCCACGCGTTTCCGCGTCCGGCGTGTTCCAGCGCCCAGGGTCCGGCGTGCTCCAGCGTTTCCGCGTCCAGCGTATTTTAGCGTTAGGTAGTCCCATAATCAGGCGTACGCTGGAAGCGGAGCTCCAGCCCCGCTGGGTTTTCCGATAGGGCTGCGTCCAGCTTTGCAGGTCACCCTTCGTCGCAGCGTAGAAAGGCACAAATTTTTAATGTACATGTTATTGCCAGCAAAGAAAATTGGCATTTAGGCAAGTCTGCGATGGAGAACCAGTGCTGGTTGTTATGTGACGAACGTTCAGTTGACATGAAGCACTGAAAGCAAGCGTGGTGATTTCTTATTCGCTTCCTAAAATAATTCAGGCAATACAGAGAGTCATTTATAACATGCCAGTGGGAAAAAAACTTTCCGTCATTTTTTATTATTTCAGGAATGCGTCGTGAAAGCGACGCATACCGAGACGAGACCACGATTTCAGGACGGGAGCGAAAGCGTTCCCAATCCCTTGCAATTGCATTACCTAACTGCTCAGCCGCACGGTCAGTCATATTGCCGAAAACCATGTACGGGTTTGTTTATTTATTGTTTGTTTTCAATGCCCGGCCACGCCCGGCTCTGTTATCTGTGTCCCATGCGAAGCGCGTGTTCCATTATTTATGTTTACGCCGCACAGGCTATCTCGTTCAGATAAGCAGAGTGTTTCGCCCTAACGCCGCTATCCCAAATTATGTTCTGGGATCTACAATGTTCTGGATGTGAATCAACGGTTCCACAAACTCTCGCGCCGAAAGATAAAAGCCTGCACAGCAGACGCCGCGGCATTCGATTATGCGACGCTCGCCGACGCAAGTCACTTTGTTGACCGCTGCTAAGCCGCCTCTGTATTCTTTTGAGTTGTTAGGGGAGCACAAGTTCGCTCCAATAGACTTGTTTCTCCTTCAAGACAACTCCGTCGTCCTTGTCTTTATGACATCTGGTGGAGGTGCTGGGTAATCACTCTTTATGCTCCCTACGACATCTGGAAGCCGCCAAGCCAGTCCAACCAGAGAAAGCCGCCGACTGCAAGGATTGCCACCGGAGTTCGGTCTTATGCCAGAAGGGCCCAAGAGACGAAACGCTGCAACCAACACCATGGTGCAAAAAACAACGTCGCCAATCGTCCTGCAGCAGCCCCGGGAACTGCCATCGTTCCGGGGAGCCCCCGCTGAAGACCCCGAGGAATGGTTGGAGAAGCTGGAGCGCGTGCGGACCTTCAACAGGTGGTACCATGAAGAAACCTTCCGGCATGTTTTCTTTTACTTGGACGATGCAGCTCCAACTTCGTTCGAGAACCACGAGAGCACCTTGACCGACTGTATGCACTTCAAAAGCAAGTTCCTTAGGATATTCACGACCGTGGTGAGAAAAGAACGAGCTGCGCTTTTAGTGGAAACTTAAACGCAACACCCGAACGAAGGAGTCGTAATCTTCGTTGAGGAAATGAAGCGACTATTTCGTCGCGCGGAACCGGATATGACGGAAGAAAAGAAACTGAGGTTTCTGATGCGAGGAGTAAAACAAGAACTTTTTGCTTGCCTTGTCCGCAACCCCCCCAAATCGGTGGCCGAATTCGCATCCGAAGCGGCCGCCATGGATAAGACGTTGGAAATGCGCACGAGGCAGTACGACCGTCCCATCAATACGTTAGTTGCGAACACGATCGATGCCGGGGCTTTTATCTCTGACCCACTAAGTGATACAATCCGCGATATCGTCAGGGAACAACTGCGGAAACTCTCACCAACAACGCCGCCACCCTAAGTCACCTCTATGAGCGAGGTGATTCGGGAAGAAATTCAACTCGCTTTGGGGACTTCTACGCCTCCCGAAGTACCACGTGAGCCTCAAGCTATGACCTACTCCGCGGCTGTTCGAAGACCCCACCTTGCTCCAACCCGTCTTCAAGAAGTTCCGCCGTACCGCCATCCACTGTCGCCCGCCCGACCCCCTGAACGCCAAAAGCAGGCGCCGTGGACGACGGACGTATGGCGAACCGCCGATAATCGTCCGCTATGCTACCACTGCAAAGAGGCCGATCACACCTACCGTCGCTGCCCGTACAGGAGACTCGGACTGCGTGGTTTCTCCGTCGACGCCCCACACCCCCGACCCGGCCAGCGCCGTACTGAGATCGACGAATACCTGTCCAACACTAACCGAGGCCCAGCCCGCTTCAACCGATTGCCGTCCCCCTACCCATACCAGTCGCCCAACCGCCATTGCAGTGCTGATTTCGCACGTGGAAGGTCCCCCAGTCAACGCGGGGGAAACTAAAAGCATAAACTTCTGGAGGTAAAGTTGCACCATCGCGGAAAAATGAAAACCCTCCAACGACGCAACGACTCACGTAAGACAGTGATTCACGACAAGCCAACATCCCGACGACCCGACCTAACCCTGACGAGGCTCCCGAACACGACGACAGCTACAGAGCGCCACGCGTACCCGAACTGACCGAGACGTCCGCTGAGAAGACGACTACAACGACAACGCACAGTGCCCGACCGTCAACACACACAAGCCTAGATGCGACGCCCCGACTAACCCGGAACTCGAGGAAGGCGGCATCCGAAGTCAAGGTGTCCATCGACGGCTTTGACGTTGTCGCCCTCGTAGACACGGGAGCCGACTACTCAGTAATGAGCGGACCATTTGCGTATACGCTGAAGAAAGTTATGACTAGATGGGATGGTCCGCACATACGCACAGCGGGAGGACACCTCGTGACGCCAAGTGGAACGTGCACATCCCGCGTCACCATAGACGGCACGACGTACCCTGCCGCCTTCGTCATCTTGCCTAACTGCTCCCGTGACGTAATTCTCGGAATGAAATTTTTGGCGGAAAACGGCGCAATAATTGATCTGCAGACAAAGTCGATAACTTTTTCCTCCGACCACTCCATGACGCCGGAACCGAACCACGAAAACCGTGCAGCTGTATGGATCGCCGATAATCATGTCACCCTGCCACCCCGCGCAAGTTTGATGATCATCGTCTACTGTGAAGGTGCTGCTGCTGACGTTGACGCTATCGTGGAGAGTGACCAAAGGTTGCTACCCGACAGCGGTGTGTCAGTTGCAAGAGGCATTGCTCGGTTTAAGCAGCGCAAATCCCACGTTTTGGTCACCAATTTCACTGAGGAATACCAGCAAATAAACAAGGGCGCTTCAATCGCGTTCCTCAAAGAAATGCAACAATCAAGTGACGTGATCGCGGTTGCCGAATTGCAAAGCACACCCGAAGATACCTTCAAGCTTCCGAATTCCTTCGACGTGAATCCGACGTTACCGCAAGCAGAATGAAACAAATTATTGGCTTTGCTGCATCGCTTAAGGGAGTATTTTTCGTCGAACTCTAAACTACGTCAGACACCTCTAGCGAATCACCGCATAATATCCGAAGATGGGGCCCGACCTACCCGACAGTCACCGTACCGCGTCTCTTCCCACGAGCGGGAAGGCATCCGGACTCAAGTCGACGACATGCTCAGCGACGACATTATACAGCCATCGACAAGCCCCTGGGCTGCGCCGGTTGTACTGGTGAAGAAAAAAGACGGCACAATACGGTTTTGCGTTGACTACCGGCGACTGAACAAAGTCACCAAAAAGGACGTTTACCCCCTGCCACGAATCGACGACGCCCTCGACCACCTCTGGCATGCGAAGTACTTCTCATCGATAGATCTGAAGAATGGCTACTGGCAAATTGAGGTGGACGAGAGAGACCGAGACAAGAACGCATTTATAACCCCTGACGGCCTATACGAGTTCCAGAAGATGCCGTTAGGGCTTTGTACGGCGCCAGGAACGTTTCAAAGAGTCATGGACACTGAGCTAGATGGCCTTAGGTGGCACACCTGCCTCGTATACCTCGACGACGTTGTGGTATTAACCCGGACATTCGACGAACACCTTGCAAGGTTGGAATCTGTACTCGAGGCCGTCCGTACGTCGGGGTAAACGCTGAAGCCCGAAAAGTGCCGCTTCGCTTACGAGGAACTGAAGTTTTTGGGACACGTCGTCAACGCCGCGGGAGTCCTGCCTGACCCGGCGAGAACATCAGCCATTGCGAACTTCCCAAGACCGAAAGACAAAAAGAGCGTGCGAAGATTTTCGGACTGTCCGCATAGAACCGGCGCTTCGTCGCAAGCTTCGCACGCATCGCGGAGCCACTCACGCGCCTGACAAAAGATAGCCGCCCTTTCGCCTGGGAAAACGCACAAGAAAAAGCATTCTGCGAGGTGAAACAACGCTTGCGAAACCCGCCCGTGCTCGCTCATTTCGACGAAAACGCCGAAACAGACATGCACACAGACGCCAGCGATATAGGTTTGGGTGCCGTCTTCGTCCAAAAGCAAAGCGGGTGCAAAAAGGTAATCGCCTATGCAAGCCATGGTATGTCGAAGGAGGAGAAAAACTACTCTGCCTCCGAAAAAGAGTGCCTGGAAATCATATCGGCCATTTCAAAATTTCGCCCATACGTGTATGGTAGACCATTCAAGGTTGTGACAAACCACCATGCGCTGTGTTGGCTCGCCAATTTGAACAACCCCTCTGGCCGTCTTGGGCGGTGGAGGTGGCGCCTGCATCATTTCGACGTTACAATCGTCTAAAAATCCGGCAGGAAACACTCCGACGCCGACTGCTTGTCCCGCGCCCCTGTCGACCCACCACCACAAGACTCCAATGAAGAAAGTGCGTTCTTCGGACTTGTTACGGAGAGCGACCTTGCCGACCAGCAGCGTGCCGACCCCGACTTGCGCGTAATGATCGACTACCTCGATGGACGAAACGTCGCCGTGCCTAGAGCGTTCAAGCGGAACTTACCAGCATTCAGCCTCAAAAACTCCGTCCTCGTGAAGAAGAATTACTGCCCTGAAACGAGAACGAATTATCTACTTGTCATCCCTGCAGACCTTTGTGACGAAATTTTGGAAGCGTCCCAGGACGACCCGTCTTCCGGATATCTCGCCACAGCTCGCACTATTGCAAAAATTAGGGCGAAGTACTTCTGGCCCCGCCTTACATCTGACGTCACCCACTACGTTCGGAGTTGCCGTGACTGCCAGCGACGAAAAACGCCACCTACAAGACCTGCCGGACTTCTGCAACCGACCGCCGTCGAGTCCAGGCCCTTTCAACAGATTGGAATGGACCTTCGGGGCCCGTTTCCTACGTCACGATCAGAGAATAAGTGAATTGTCGTAGCGACAGACTACATGACGCGCTACGCAGAGACCGCCGCTCTATCGAGGGGGACTGCACAAGAAGTCGCCAAGTTCTTTATAAACCAAGTTGTGCTGCGACATGGAGCCCCGGAAGTCCTAATCATGGACCGCGGAACGGCCTTTACCGCGGAGCTGATGCAAGGAATCTTGCGCTACAGCAACACCGATCACCGAAGAACAACGGCGTACAACCCAGAAACGAACGGCCTAACGGAACGTCTGAACAAGATGATTGCGGATATGCTGTCCATGTACGTCGACGTTGAACATAAGACATGGGACGAAGTCCTCCCGTATGTCACGTTTGCGTACAATACATCGACGCAGGAAACTACGCAGGAGACACCGTTCGATCTTGTCTACGGAAGACGGCCGCCTACGATGATCGATGAAATGCTTCCGCATGTAGAAGACGACGACCTCAACGCCGACGTCAAAGGATACCTTCAACGTGCGGAGGAGCCCGCCATCTCGCTCTAGTTTGTATAACGGACCAGCAGCTGGTGGATGCCGGCCGCTACAACCGCCGACGCCGAGACGCCGAGTACCAACCAGGGGATCGTGTGTGGGTTTGGACTCCCATTCGACGACGCGGACTCAGTGAGAAGCTTCTGCGACGGAATTACAGACCCTACCAGATTCTACGACATGTTGGCCATTTAACCTATGAAGTGATCACCATTGGTGATTCCGGCCCATCACGAAGACGCACGCGACCCGAAGTCGTCCACGTGGTTCACCTCAAACCGTACTTCGCAAGATGACGAACTCTTTTTGTTGTTGTTTTGTTGTGGCTGTTTGTTCGGACTGTCGTTTTAATTTAGCATCGGGCCGATGCACTCTTAGAGGGGGGTAATGCCGCGAAACATGTACGGGTTTGTTTATTTATTGTTTGTTTTAATGCCCGGCCGCGCCCGGCCCTGTCATCTGTGTCCCATGCGAAGCTCGTGTTCCATTCTTTATTTTTATGCCACACGGGCTATCTCATTCCGATAAGCAGAGTGTTTCGCCCTAACGCCGCTAGCGCAGAATAATCTTCTGTGATCTACAATGTTCTCGATGTGAATCGACGGTTCCAGAAACTCTCGCGACGAAAGATAAAAGCCTGCACAGCAGACGCCGCGGTATTCGATTCTGCGACGCTCGCCGACGCAAGTCACTTTGTTGACCGCTGCTTCTCTGCCTCTGTATACTTTTGAGTTGTTAGGGGAGCACAAGTTCGCTCCAATAAACTTGTTCTCCTTCAAGACAACTGCGTCGTCCTTGTCTTCGTGACAGTATGTGTGTAGTATGTATGTAGTATGTATGTATGTATGTATGTATGTATGTATGTATGTATGTATGTATGTATGTATGTATGTATGCATGCATGTATGTTTGTATGTATGTGTGTATGTATGTATGTATGTATATATGCACTTATGTATGCACACACGTATGTATGCACGCATGTATGTGTGCATGTGTGTACGCATGAATGTCATCGTCATTGTCATCACCAGCCTATCTACGCCCACTGCATGGCAAAGGCCTCTCTCATTATTCTACAAGTACCCCGGTCCTGCGCTAACTACGGCCAGTTTGTCACCACAAACGTCTTCATCTCATCTGTCCATCTAACTTTCTGCCACCCCCTGCAACGCTTGCCTTCTCTAGGGCTCCACTTTGTCACCGTTAATAAACAGCGGTTATCTCACCTTCGCATGACATGCCCTGCCCACGCCCATTCCTTCTTCTTAATTTCTACTAATATATCTTTAACACCAGTTTTCTCCCTGACCCACTCCGCTGTCTTCTTGTCCCTTAATGTTACACCTATCATTTTTCATTCCATTGCCCGCTGAGTTGTTCTCAATTTAAGTTGAACCCTCTTAGTGAGCCCCCAAGTGTCTGCCCCGTAGGTGAGTACCGGTAAGATGCTGCAGCCATACACTTTCTTCTGAAAGGACAATGGTAGGCTGCCATACATTATCTGAAAATATCTGCCGTACGCACTCCACCACATTCTGATCCTTCCAATCATCTCTGCCTAATGGTTGGGATCAGGGGTCACCACTTGGTCTAAGTAGATACATTCTCTTACCACTTCCACTGCCTCGCCACCTATCTGAAACCGCTGTGCTCTCCGGTGGTTATTAATCATTACTTTGGTTTTCTGCCTATTAGGTTTCCGGCCAACGGTTCCACTCTGTTTGTCCAGTTTGGGAAGCATGCTTTGCAATTCGTCCCCTTAGTTAATAAGCAAGGCAACGTCATCAGCAAATCTGAGGTTACTTAGATATTCTCCATTAACCCTTACTCCCGCCAGTTCCTAGTCCGATGTTCTGAATACTTCTTGTAAGCATGTTGTGAATACCATTGGACAGATTGTGTCTCCTTGTGTGACGCCCTTCTTTGTAGGTATTTTACTGCTCTCCATATGGAGGATGAGGATGCATGTATGTGTGTATGTAGGCATGCATGGATACATGTATGTATGTACGTACGTATGTACGCACGTATTTATGCATGTATGTATGTATGTATGCACGTATTTATGTATGTATGTATGTATGTATGTATGTATGTATGTATGTATGTATGTATGTATGTATGTATGTATGTATGTATGTATGTAGGTATGTATGTACGTATATATGTATGTGTATGTATGTATGTATGTGTGTATGTATGATCAGCCTATCAAGGGCGTTGGCCGTTGGTGTCCAACTGTTTCTATATTGCTGTGTCCGAATAACTCATTTATGCTCAATTTCTTTATTTCATTCGTTCATTGAGCTTCGGTCTTCTGCACTTTCAATTCTCATTTCTGGGTAGTCATTCCGTTACCTGGGTGGTCCAACGGTTATACGTTAGGGCCAAAACCTGCCCTCCCTACCTTCCCTTTCACGGTATAACCCCTCCCCCCTAGTAACACATTAATTCAAGACGCTCATTCCCAACGTCGGAGCGCTTCTTTTATCGTTACTGTTTCGATGGCCACACGGACCTACCGAAGATTGTTTTGACGTAAAAACTCCCTGCATACATTCATACATACATTCATACATTCAACTCCCTGCATACATTGCATACATTCGTATACAAAAAGGGAAGCGAGCACTACAGCATTACAAAAAAAGCATAGCAATTTTTTTAGTAAAAAGTTTAGTAAAACGTCACTCGGAGCTGTACACGTCACACGCACGCCGGGTGTTACCTTTCTGCCTGAAAAGAGGCGAGCGGCATCGTGTTCATCATCCGCTAGATGTACCTCGAGAGCCCTAATGAGACTTCTCATAACGATTGCCGAATGCGGCCATGACCTGCCCCCGTTTCCTGGCGACGGCCATGATGCATGCGCGAATATTATATAAAAAAAAGTAAAACAGACTGCGAACTTTTTAAACCAGAAATCCGGCTATCAGATACTTTTAAACTGTTTAGGTGTCCCTTGCCTGTGTTCGGGCAGAAGATAAAGCGCGGCTTGCGTTTGACATGTACAGCCCCGAGTGACATGAGCTTGAGGGCGCAGCTTTGCGGCGGGCGCTCACCTGCCGCCCGGAGCCCTGTGGGCGCATCTGATCAGATGAGCACTGTACCTCTGTACGCAGTTACAATTTTGGAAATTTGATAATCGATGCAAGATGGACTGATGATCCTCTACAAGTTAATCATTGCAACCAAGCGCACAATTTAAGATAATTTAAACGGTAATTAAGCAAGTCAAGTTATATATTCCCCTAAGTAGCACTTGACACCAGCCACGGCCCCTGATCAGTTAGTGCAAGAAAAACAATTTTACTTCCAAACCACATTTTTTTTTAACTTTTTATTCGATCTGAAACACCCCGTATACGTAGACATTTATTTAACCCATTTTTGATTCTATGCTTTAACCTGCCGACGCAACGATGAGGCGCGCCGTAGTGGAGGGCTCCGGAATAATTGTGACCACCTGGGATCTTTCACGTGCGCCGAAATGACGTACATACAGCCGTTTTTGCCTTTCGCTTCCACCAGAAAAGCGGCCGCCGCGGCCGGGAAAAAAAACCCGCGATCTCGTGCTCAGCTGCGCAACGCCTTAGCCCCTGAGGCACCACGGCGTGTGCTTTAACCCATTTTTGATTTACTGCCATTGCTTATGTGTTATCTCTCTTTAGGCCTTATATTCCTGATTTACCCAATTCCAATCCGAGAAGGCTGATTTGATTGATTGTAGGGTTTAACGCGCCAACGCAACGCAGGCGATGAGACGCGCCGTAGTGGAGGGCTCCGGATTAGTTTTGACCACCTGGGGATCTTTAACGTGCGCTGACGTACACACTGGCGTTTCTGCTTTTACCCTCCATGAGAAAAGCGGCCGCCACGGCCGGGAATCAAACCCGTGCCCTCGTGCTCAGCAGCCAACGCCTTACCCACTCAGCCACCGCGGCGGGTCAACCCTAGAAGGCACAGCACTGTTGGTGAGCGCTTCAAATTAATAAATGAAGTCGTGCTTGGTTGGATACCTTGGCGGCCGGGAACGTAGCCACCTTCCTAAATAAAGCAAACATTCCCGAAAACGGAAAAAATCACATAACAAAGACGTTTTGCACGTATGTATGATCAGTTTTAAATATTTTTGGGCACTTTTTGTGCTGTGAATAAAGAGCTTCAATGTTAAAATGTACAGAAAAAGTAAAGAAGAATAATAACTCAATTGGACACAATTCAAAATCGACACTCCCAAAAAAGTTTTAAAACAATTGGTTAGAACTACAGCAATGCCCCCAGTAATCAACAAAAATTACCATCAAAAGAAAGAGTGAAAAGTTGGGTTGATCAATACATAAGTTTCAAATAACCCAGCGCATTAGGCGGAACACGAAGAGAACTTGACAAGCACTTGCGCAGGTGTTTTTGTACTACTCTTTCCGTCCTGTCTGATGCGCTCTTGCTTGCTTTCATACCATAAAAAAACCCATACAGATTATTTGAATGCCTGCAATGGACGTACGATTTTCTGTCACTTCCTGAAACTACCACTCAACATTCCGCTAGCTACGTTGAAAGAAAAAAAATGGACATTTTACTGTAACAGATTACACAAGCTGGGCAGTAGGATGCATTGTCCAAGACTACATGAGCCATTGTTATCAATGGTCGGAGCGCTTACGTGGATGTGACAGACGCGCATCGCAGCCAGCCGAGGCAGCGGCTAGATAACGAATCCGCGCCTACTGACGTGACTGCACGGCGCCTTCTGAACGCGGTGTGCCATGTACGGCCAAGATGTCAACGCAACCTGCACAGCACTCGGTGCGCTTTAAAAAGATTCAAATTTTCGGACTGTAACACGCTGCAACCACACTTGGGATATAAGCGCGCGATAGTAATCGGCTCCGGAGGAATTACAACCACCTGGAGATCTTGACCGTTCTGCGAAACCTCTACAACAGGGACGTTGTTCCTTCTCACCTCCATCTGAACAGCGGCCACCACGACCAGGATGGCACCCGCGTCTTCGCTGCGGTTTTGGCGCACCCACGCAGCCACGGGTATCTGGATATATTCGTTTATGTTGACCGGCTGTGCACGGGTATTGGTTCCTAAGGAAATCTTTACGACTGCTTGCTTTTTTTATATTGCTAAATTTTGAGTCGCCTTTGTGTGATAACTGTAGCCTGGGTAGTTGTGTTTTCGCTTCCCGCAACCCTGAAATCACGGCGGTCTTACACTGAGCAAGAGATGTCGCTCTTCCTGTACACGCGAGTGGTGTGCCTTAGCCACAATGCAATCGCAGGTCCCCGGCGTCGGAGGAGCGTGCTGCATATCTTTTTATGTAGTATTTCCAGATGCAGGCAAAGCCCGGGAATCTGCTACCAAATTGTATAGGAATTTTGGAGTAGCGCTCTTATTTGTTCCGGAAAGCAACGGTCATTCGTGAGTTATATGAACTTGGTAAAATTATTTCGCAATTCTAAAAGAAAAGTGTAAAGAATCTGCAGAAAATACAATGCAAGATAATGAATTGAATGAAATCGCGATGCTATTTCGGCGTCAAATTTTCCTGACATGCTTGCACCTACGTGTGCTTTGTGTGCAAGTTCTTGTGTGTGGGCGAGTGTTAGTGTACGTGTGTGCGTGTTCGTGCCTGCGTGTATTTGTGGGTGCGTCTGTGCATGTGCGTTCGCCTGCATACCTGCGGGCGTGCGTGTGTGTGTTGTGGGAATTGCGGAGCTCCGCCATCTTTGCTATCCCTCTCGGCCCGCCGCGGAGGCGAGAGGGGTGGTACCTCTCTCCGCGGTCGCGCGCTTCCCCTCCGGGAGGATGCCCGTGAGAGCGAGGGGGAGCGGCTGATCCCCTCACGTGACAGGTTTTCCCGGAAGCTCCGGCGGCCTGGTCCGAGGCAGGCGACGGAGGTAGGGCCTCTTTGGACACGAACCATCGTCGGGAGCGGCCGTAAGTACGACTCGCTCCTTTTTGGCCTTCGTTTGTCCGCCCTCGCGCCTGTCTCTCCCGCCCTGGCTAAGGTGGTCGGCGGTGTAGAACGACGCGCCCGACGTCTCCTTTATTGCATTGCAATAAACGTCGGAGTGGGCGAATTCTGTGTCCTTTGTTCCTTGCTGTTCCCTGCCGATACGCCAAGTTGGTAATCCGTGGCGGTGTTCAGTGGAGCTAGCCTTGCGGCCGAAAAAACAAAAGAAAAGGTTCCTGCGATTTTGCAGCCGCCCCATTCCATACGGGCGATTTCCCGTGCAAGCCGGGTGAACTTCCCAAGCGTTGTAGTCCCACACAAGAGCCGAGCGCCAGGCCGGGGAGTCGCTTGTACCTATTTTACCGGTAGGTGCCCGGCGCCACCAAGGAACACGAATTCACATGGTGCCTTCCACAGCCACGATGGACGCTCAACTCGCAACCGCCTGTGGCAGGACAAGCCGCCAGACTCTTTCACCCCCGGCAATGGCGCAACGCGGCATGATGGCCAGATGGACAAGGGTCAGGGGCCCCTCGATAGGGTAAAGGCAGCTTTCCAGACGTGAAATCCCCTTTCAAGGGTCCGCACTCGACCAGGGACGCCTGTACCCATTAAAGAAACCGGTGGGTGTCTGGCGGTACCAGGATTCGAACCCTGGACCTCCCGCATACGAGGCGAGTGCTGTACCTTTGAGCCATCGCTGCGCTACATTTTTGGCGCCCGAACGTGGGACTCGTTTTCAGTGAATTCGAGGTTCGCTAGCTCCGAGGAACATGGCACAGGATTATGAGTTGGTGGATTTGATGCTGTTGGCCGACCTTTGTGATCATGCCCGGGAGGTACCGCGATGCTCTGCATCAACAGCGCCCACCGCAGCCGCAGGAGCGGCTCGGGTCCCCCTTCTCCACGGCCCCTACGCAACCGCGAGTGCGGCTTGCGCACCAACGCCAATTTCGGAAAGTTCTGAATTCCGCGAGCGCTATACGTCAGGTGACGCCGCGCTTACAGCCACCATGCGCCCGGCCTACGCAGATGCTGCGGCTCGCGCACCAACGAGAATTTCGGAAAGTTCTGAATTCCACGAGCGCTCTACGTCAAGTGACGACGCGCTTTCAATCTCCATGCGCCGGGCTTACGCAGATGCTGCGGCTCGCGCGGCAACGAAAGCTTCGGAAAGTTCCGAATTCCACGAGCGCTCTACGTCAGGTGACGCCGCGCTTTCAACTACCATGCGCCGGGCCTACGCAAATGCTGAAGCCCCATGCGGCGCGCCTCTCGTGCAAGTGAGCACGCAGGCGCCCGTAAGCGAAGGAATGACTGTGGATGCAGCTTCCATCGCGAACGCTCTCGCAGGCGCCATGCAGCAAGTGCTGCAGGCGGCGTGCTCACCCGCTCCCAGGGTGCAGCTACCGATGCCGACGTATAGCGGTTATAACGATCAAGTGAGCGCGAACGCTTTCCTGCTGGCTCTGAGCCGGTACGAGCAGGCGACCGGCATCAGCGAGAGCGAGGTGCGGCACAGAGTTCTGCCCGCAGCCCTAGTCGACCATGCCGCCCGGTGGTATCGAGTGATAGGCCACACGGCGCGCACGATGGATGACTTCCGAACGATGTTCAGGGAGGAATTCCTGCCCGTCGACTACCTCCCGTGGATGCGTAGAGTTGGGAATGCGCACCCAAGCTCCGGACGAATCGATGATCGAGTATGTCCGTGCGATTCAGGAGCTTTACGAGTATGCCGACCCACATGCCCCGAACTCGGGGCGGGTCGATTGGGTCATCAGGCAATGCCACCTCACCTTTGCCTTGTACTTGAGGAACTGCAGGTGCAGGGATCTCAACGAGCTGGCGGCCGACGCTCGTCGTGTGCAAGCAGCAATTGCGGCTGCACGCGCGTATCGGCCACCGCCGCCTCCGGTGGAAACACTGGAACCAAGCTGTGCTTGGCGCTGCGTTACGGGCAGCGGACGAATTGAGGTCGGCTCTACGTTGATACCCAGCCAGCGAGAAACGCTCGGTCTCGGGGACCTCGGTCCCCGAGACCGAGCGTTTCTGGACCGCGTTGCTGGATCCCTACTCGTATGGGTTGCGCAACGCGGAGGCGATACGGCCGGAGGTCCTGGCAGCCCCGCGCGCAGTGCACACAACAAACCGGTCAGGTGATCAGCCGGCGAACGCTCGCCCAATTGGGCTTCCCTACACGGGATCGGCGCTGCCACAGTTGCCTGCACCCGCTCACAACTCGCCCCCGGAGAACCGGATGAGGCCAGCTGGCCGCGGAGCGTACGAGCAGGCTCGATCGGCGTAGCAAGCAGCACGGAATTCTGTTCGCTGTTTCAATTGTGGCCAAGTTGGTCACATGATGCGAATCTGCCCAGGTGGACAGGGAAACGCAGCGGGCCGCCGGTGAAGTCGCCGGCGACTGATCAACGCGCCCGAGAGGAAAACATCACCGCGCCCGCCGCATTCAGAGTCGGAGTTCCGACCAGCGCACCTGCGCCCTTTCTCGACCTCGCAATTGCGGGGCGGAGTTTTAAAGGGACACTGAAGTGAATTTGTCAAGCTCCCGTCTTTGCTTGCACTGCGTAGACTGGCTCAAATTAGCACACTTTTCATCGTTGATACGGTTGACAAATCGGTAATTATTTTACAAAGCGCGAAAGAAGAAAAACTACCATGCACGGTTTGCGGCGGCCGCACCAACTAAGGCTGTGACGTTGAGAGGAGGGGCGCCGTGATTGGACGATGCCCAAGGTTAGCAATCACACAAGTTTCGGTTTCGGTTTCGGTTCTGTAAAACATAACCAATGGCTTTGTTGGATGGGCATTCTCAATATCTCAGTAATCATCGTACCGCGCTTCTGCCATGTTGTCGGCTGTAAAATGCACAAGATAAGCCTCCCAGGACGGCTTGTAGTCGTAGCATTCACTAGCCGAGAGCTACGCAGTGCATGAACGCCCTCCGCGTACCCGCAGACGCCCAAATGTCATGCGCTTTTCCCCCATATTTGGAGCTTGCCTCCCTCATGCCTGTATCGTAAAAAGCGTGTTCGCACCAGGCCAAGGGTCTGTTCATTCTGGCCTGTGCCCACTGCCTGCAAGCAGTCGGTGCTTATGGCAACAGCACGCCATCGAGAACTCGCTAGCGCGCCAGTGCCAGCCTGCGCGCGTTTTGTGAACTAGTTCGTGTAGCCATGAACGTTGCGGCCCCAAAAAAGGTGAACTCAATATAGAAAACATCGGCGGAAAACAAAAAAGTTAACTTAAAAAAAAAAAAAAAAGCACGTACCCGCGGGGGTTCGAACTCGTCACCCGCAAAACATTCGCAGTGTGTTCCTACGCCTCAGACCGCTAGGCCACGGAGCGGGACCAAATGCCTTGCTAATATATGGTATATATTGTACAACCGGTTTACACTTTTATTTAGTTTTGGCATTTCAAGCCGCTTAGGTGACTATTTGTTGTACTGCGATCGTGCAGTAAGCGTCGCCCGAGTTTCCACAGTAGCTCACGTCTAGCAATGGACCTCTCCCGGGGTACGTCACGCGGCGGCCGTGACGTCACGGCGAGCGCACGTGCTGGGCGTGGCCGGGAAGGGTGGTTGGCAAAACATTCGGGCCGGCGCGCGGCGCGTATGCAGTGAGGCTGCATTGGACGCGCGCAAAGTGGAGTTTCTGTTTATGTGTTGGCTTTTCTGATGCCGGTGGGCTGCTGTGCTCTCGGCTACGCAAATCGTGCGAGCAAAATCAGGAGCATTAGACACTTCCGCGTCACCAAAAAGGTAAATTCGGCGGGTATGTTGGATGCGCGCAATGCGCCGAAGAGGCTGCAGCAGCCAAAGCAGAGACATTGTCTGTTCTTACTCATGACATTTCCCATTCTCGAACTTCTGCTGTTCTTCAAAGCACAATCATACCGCCCATACTGGCAGTCCACGCTGATTAGTGCTATAAAACGATGCTGTTTTTCAACCATCTGCTATCACGCAGCACCAGCAGAAATTTGTCTAGTGAACTAGTGCAATGGAGGGGGAGGGGGGGATTTTCTTGCTGCGAAATATTGCCATGTTTTGACCAGGCAGAGTACTGTATTAAAACGACAATGAATGCGTAACCTGTTGGCGACGCCAAATAAATGTTTCGTCGAGCGATCCGCGATAGCCGCCTGCCGGCGCCAGATCGACCACGACAAGTTTGATCGTATGGGGGGATCTATTCAAGACGAACGAAATTTATTGCTTGCAAGCGCAATAAATTTTTACTTTGATCAATTATGTTATTCCTTGAGGATGCGGCCAAACAGAGTTGCTTGCCGTGCTCACATGTATCATCGTGCCTGCGCCGCGAGATGGGCCGCTCACACGTCTCGAAAAAGCTTGAAAAATCTGTTTGTCCTAAGCAAACGGACTCAGGGAATGTATGCTTCTGTTGCCGCCTCCCGCCGCTGGCGTATGCAGCGGGCGTGCAAGGACACGAACTTTAACTATCAAGAAATAATGTCTACGGATAATTATTTCAGTGCCACTGTCGCCAGCTATAACGCACTCACCCTGTGTGGCTGCTACGTTACTCTCACAATGACGATGAAACGTTTCGTTATTTCACTGGGAAAAAGGTAACAAAGTAATCGGTCACTTGCTTAGAGCACGACATCATCGTGATATTTTTATTGGAATAGTTTTTTGGCTTTTGCTCTTTATATTTTTGTTCCATTGCTGCTTATTTTACTTTCTAATCCTTTCATGACTTACCTTTGCTTTTTCCCCTCGACATGAAATCGTGCGTACGCCACTGCCTCTGGGTGACGCCAAGAGACCAAGAACAGGGAGCGTATACGCTGCCTGAGGCACCGCGCGACCTCGAAAGCAACCATGAATGAGCTTTCCTTGGTATGCGTCCGGACACAAAGCATCTTAAAAACACATTCCTGGAACGCGTAACAACAGCACCAACCTTCAGAATGACTCGTTTAGGCTATTCTGTCGCGCACTGATTATCCGGAAGCGTCACTCGTCAAATGACCGTACGGTACACGAAAGCGTTGCGGAGGCTGTAGGTGCAGAGAGATGCGTGGAGGTGCGACGACCGCAGCTAGGATAGCTAGACACCCCACCTGCAATGTAGGCGGCCAGCGACGGGCCGAACCAACGGCACAGCGTTCCTTTCAGGCGCCGCGCGGCCAGGCCGGGCCGTCGGCGCAGGCGCGTTCTGCCAACCGACGCCGCATTTCGCGGCCGCCAGCAGGCGCCACCCGTCGCGCACGTGCGCTTCGTGACGTGACGTTGTTTACATACAGGGAGAGGTCCATTGCATTTCGTAGACGGAAAAGCGTTCGCAGATGCGTAGTCGTGCTGCTGACCGCTGTGCTTGTTCGCCCAGCGCAAAAACGTGCTTCCCGCGCCCTAGTTTTACGCTGTACGGTAAAAATATCAGTTGATTTTATTTGCTTAGTACCTATATTGACTTCGCTGACTCTTGTCCCGCCTTCAAGAGGCCTTATATTTTCCTACTGGCGTACCAGTCAGCGAAGCGTCGCATGTGCAGCGCTTGTGTGAAGCGACCTTGACTTGGAGCTAGATACAGTGTACAAACAAACCAAGTAAAGAAAGGCACATTCTTCCATTCACAAACGTGTCCTGGCTTCGTTTCAACTAAGCGAACGAATTGCGACCAAGCAATTTTTTTTATTTTTTTTTTAACCTCCTTGATAGCGACGACCCGCCGGCGGCCGGCGGACGAAACGCTGGGCCGACTGGCTCTGTCGGCCGGGGAGCCGTGCAGAAGCGCAGCCGTGGCGCAGCCAATTGCCAGCTCATCCCCTCCTGACGTCACACGAAAACGCCACAGAAAATGGGCGAGCGTACAGAGAGGAGGACAGCGTTTTCGAATTAGATTTTCTACTAAATAAAATCGCGTAAACGCGCCTAGAGTGGTCGAAACATGGCCTGGGGACTCCGGACTACAATTTGCGCTAGTAATCCCGCAATGTTTACATATCACTTCAGTGTCCCTTTAATTTATATATTGACACAGCCTATTATATAACAATGTGAATTCGAAAGGAGTGTTTTTTTGGGTCTGAAGGGTGACGGGCGTGGAAGAATCAATTTTTTGCATTAGAATAGGTATTAATACTATGTCGCAGCAAATGGGAAAAGGTTTCCTAAAATACTGCATGTCTCTGTTCTGGTAATTTGTGCATAGGAAGGGAAGGGTAAATAATCTGATACATGACTGTTAGTGAAGAGCAGGTTGAGGAAAACATAAGGTATCACTACAACGCATTTGCATTCATGAAATGGTCAAGACTGAACAGAACGAATAGGTTTTTTAAACAAATTTGCTTTTTGTGTTTCAGGAACCACCCGCAGGGTGAACGCCATCATCGGCCACCCCCCCGAAGGTAATAAAATATGTGTGTTTACAATGTTATCAAGTTAGAGATGCTAAAACACGGCAAAACGTAGGCCGAGATCGGGCGTATAGACGGAATGCTCAACGAAAGCTATAGGAGGTAGTAGCTTCAAGTCACGCAGCTGGCCAGGCTGACTTACCGTCCTGTCGTATTCTTTTAATTTCTTCGACGCGGTCGCGGTCTGACGCGGTCGTAGGAACCCGTCGTTTTTCTGTATCATCATCAACGGAGCTTTTGTCTCAGATGCTAAAAACACGAAAGGGTGCGTGATCCTTTTTGGGGCAAGGCTTTATCCCCATGAGCTGAGGGGATCAGGTTCTCGCGTGCCTCGCAATTTCGGGAAAGGCAAAGTGCACATTTTCTACATAAAGAGATTACAAGCGTTCTTGACGAACTAAATTACTGGAAAACCGCCTCTGACATTCTCCCTGACGACAAAGCGCGGAGAGAGTGTCATCAAAAGGTTCATCAAGCCAGAAGCGAAGGCTTGTGTAATGGCAGTATTTGGGAGGCAACTGGTTTTGCAGGTTGTAATAGGCGAAGAGGCAGCTGTAACTAGATAATTATTCCGCCATTTCAGCCGAGCAGTTGTTGCGTGGTGAGGTAGCCGTATGGCCGGAAAGCAGAAACAATTACCTTTGCGCTGTTCTGTTTTTACTGAGCAGTTCTTAGCGAACCTGGCACATGTCACTGTAACTTGCGGTTACGCGTGATGATTGCTGTAATTTCGATTTTCACGTGATGAATAAAATCATACACAATTAGGTCAGAGATCTTTTTGTTCAGTCGCTCAGGGAACATAACGATGATGTGCTGCCATCATATTGGTGCTTCTTCCGAGAATGAGAATAACATATTCGTTAATGCGTAAATTAGATGTACCAGACGGCTATTGTCATGAAGACAAAATACGTCGTGAAGAAGCGACATTTAGGCACAGCAGGCCGCCTTTATGTTCAAGCGTAGTGGGAGCCTGACTTTGCCAGATTGAAATTAAGCAACTGTTTCGTGGTACCAACATATAGACTAAACTAATAAACAATTTTTGTAAGAAACTTTGAAAGCACGACAGCACGGCCGGTGCACGCTGAGATGTTCACCTATTGATCTCCTATCAAAAGATGTGTGCTTTTCCCAGAAGTCCTCTTGCGTACCGGAACGCAATTATCTGGGCTCCAGTTGTTTGCGCATGCGGCTGAGCAAAACAGCGGTAGTTGAGCTCTAAAAAATGTGGTGAGATCTCCCGCTGTTTGGCCTGTATGTCAGACGCTTACGCTTTGAGGCGCTCAGCTTGTGCAGCGCGAGAGGCAGAGTTCGTAGCTTGAACGTTGATTGCGCGAACGCGTTCCACTTCCCTCTGGCTTGTCTCTGGACGCACCAAAGCATTCACATGCGTAAAATTTGCCTATCAGCGCCCTTGCATTTATGCGGCCTCTAATGCAACCGCTACCATCGAAGAACTAAGTTTCGGAGAAACACCAAAGCTTAAGCTGCCCTATTGAGGCGCCCGCTGCTGGCGCTCGCTAGCATAATGATGCACCAGTTCGCTTCACTTTTCCACGATTGCAGAAACAGCTAGATGTAGAGGGTGGTATGGAGGGATATCAGGCGCGTTCTTACACTTATGTGTACTTGTGGCAGTTGGCACAGTGCTACGTACCTTTCGTAACGGCGGCAAAGAGCGTGTGTTTCATTCCAAGCGGAACAGCGTCAACGGAACGTTTTCTGGCGTTGGTACGTCTTCATTTCAGGAATGTGATTTTGTGCAGGGAATGACATCGGTGAGGTCTTGTATCCCGGCATAAAAACTTTCGTCTAAAAAGTTTCCCAAAATGAGGAATTCCACGCATGGTTGATCCAATGAGAAATAACTGAACACTTTGAGAAATATTTTTTTAGACCAATTGGTCCATAAAGATAAAACAAAAACGTCCAACTGCAAACTGGATATTTAGGTGCGTAGCGGTCGCTCAAGCGCCTCAAACATTGTTTCTGTAGTATGCTTCACGTGTACATGACCGACTTGAAGGATACGGGCCCGCAGCGTTTTCCCGCAGCTGGGTTTGCATACTTCACCGTAATCAACCAAGCTATCAACTTCCACCGAAATTTTTCACTATATTTCTGCGTACGTGCTACCAGAATACTGCCCTATTTGGGAATAAATACGTCTATTAAGAATCTGCCTAGCTCCAACTTTCAGCTGCAAAGGCCTCGTTTTGCCGAAGTTCAGCTTCATACAACCTAATATGCTTTATCTCTCCTGGACGTTTCTCCAGCTCCACCACCCGCGTAGAGGAATAAACAAACTCCACAAGAACTGCTACCACAGCTATGTAGCCGATGAACTTACCACCACAGTGGAAGAGCTACCAGCTACAGATCACACCTGCAAAGCAAAAAGCGAAAAACAAATTCCCCCGCACCTCCCTGAATGGAATCCTGGAGAAATGCGAATACATTGGGTGCACCGATGAGTGTGTTGCGAGTAATGGCGTAATTAATGACGAGAGTGTGAACGTAATCATTTATTCATCAGCACCTGTTTGTGTTGTCGTTGTGCCTGACGGCCACAATCACTGCCTTGTGATTCTCACCCGGAGCAACGTGAAGACTGTGCGACTAATCCGCCAGCTTGCGAGCGATCTCGGCCTCGTCACAAACGTCATTGCTTCCGGTGGCACCCGCCGCCACCACACGCGCAATACTCGCACCTTCTTCTTCTTCTTTATCTTTTCCCACACCCGTTAATCCCTCTTCGTTAAAGAACATCGTCTTTGAGACCGCGTTGAGCGCAATCGCCAACTGCAGAGGATCATTCACGTCGAAGTCGTCGGGAATCGTTTCGATCTCACCGTCATCGTCATTCGGTTGTCGTTCGCTCGGTTCGCCGTCATCATCATCATAGCAATCGAGCCGACTGCAATCAAACCGAACGTTGATGGCGCGATAGAGCGGAGTGTGTTCCAGGTGCTTGAGCCAAGCAAGGATGTTGCCTCGCTTGACCATCCCGCGCTTGTACGTTGCCGGACTCAACAGCCTCCGCTTGATGTGAACGTCGATCGCAACGTCCTCGGGTACCATGCGAGGAAGACACTCCACAACGCTCGGAACGTCGATGGGCGCGTTCACCACTTGTCCCTTGATTCCAAACTAGCCGTTTCCTCGAGTCAGCCGCCTGATGCTCATGAAGGGGAGTCGAGTAGAGATGAGCCGCTCTTCGACCATGTTCAGATCGGGAAGGTGCGCCGGACGAGGAGGGTACCGGTAGCCGAAACTCACGCTCATCGAAGGAACGCGCCCGTTGACCAGAAACTCGCGGCACGAAGCACACACCAGGTACGACCTGAACGGCGCCAGACGAGGGTTTTCGTCAAAGACCGCGATGATGGCGTCACCGTACTCATCACCTCCTCTTCCAAACTCATTCCAAAGAACCCGAAGCGCGTTCAAACGACTAGACTCCTTCTTGATGTTCCCGAGCGCGTAACGCGTTGCATTTACGCGCTCTTCGCTTCGCAGACTTGTCTTCTTCTTCTCCAACCGATGATGATGACGTGGAAACAACTGCAGTGACGTCACCGCCAGGGAGTGGCGTAATGCTCACGTTGCATTGTGTGAACCCCAGACTAAGAAATGCATTCGCATTTACGATGACGACGACGACGAAGGCAGAACTACGAGGCGCGCGCTCACGTGCGCTCGCGCTGGAGAAATGCAGGCGCACGCCGCCGGCCAACGGAGCAAGACAACCCCCGGCTAATAAATGCATTCGCATTTAAAAACACGCGCCTTCTCTGGAGGCAGGAAGAATGGTGCCAGTGCACTCCCACCGACCAACCACTTAAGCGGCAGTAGCGTGCGCGCCACAAAGGTTATGTTTCACACGTACTTTGACCATTTGTAGTCCCACGGCATATATTAAAGGTGTAAATAACTGAATGCATAACTCTCGAGCACTGTCAATACAAACCGTCCGGGGGGACCACGGCACCTTTTGATTCACATGCAAGTGTAGGCTGTCTGGTCCTATTAGGCTTACAAAGACAATAATAGTTGTTGATCTAATCGCCACATTTTTTGGTCGATGCAAGGAAGCCATGCAATTATTCACAGTAAAATGTCGGCCGGAAGTGAACACCGTCCATAAGCACGAAGGCGTTCGCAAAATGTTTTTTTTTTGTTCAAAAAATTGGCTTCGCGCACCAAAACATTGTATCCCGCTGTTTTTATCTCTAAGATGGGTAAATCTGGGTGTGCAAGGATGCAGGCGTGGGTCATCATTTGTTTGGTGTCCTATTGTTCTTCGGTATGGCGAGACAACATAGCCACTACTGATCCGCCTTTCTCTATTCTGGAAGAATATTGAATACCCGGAGTCTTGGAAACTGATATTCCGTAAAAATAACTGAACTGAGACATTTATAAGAAAGTAAGAAACCAAAAGGTGGAATGTTTGTTACGAGGATCGGCTTAATGTGCAATATTAACAGAATTCAGCTACACCCCCCGTGAAGAGAGAACTGGAGCATTGCGGGGAAATATAATAAAAGTGCTTGCGCAAAAATATCTGGCAAAGCCTCCCGTTTTTTGCGCCAGTGTTGCTACAACTGTGTGGCAGTGAATAAGGTTGAATTTGCAAGCGCAATGACAAATATCATATACCTTAATGCATTTTTACGGGCTGCTGCCTGAGCGAACGTAACAAAGCCGACAAGAATAGCCATTTACAGAGTTGGTCAATAAGCGTAAAATCAGGCGTATTGGACGTGCTCCAAGCCTAGGTCTCATAATGGAAGAAAACTTGTGAGTGGTTGATCTAAGGACGTTAATTATTTCACAAAACCGTAGAAGTTCTGCTGAATATGCCGTGCACAATGAATATATTCAAGTGCGCATAGCTTTTCATTTTCCTGCTGCGAACCAAGCGGCAAAGAATCCGAAGTCACTAACGTCAAAAATTATGTTGTGCAATGTAAAGGTATTGTTAAAACGATCAGTCGTTGTTACAGTTTCGGTTTGGCTGATATACAGATGAAAAACCAGCAACGTCAAAGAGCCCAAATGGCTCGACCTAATGAAACTGTAAAGAAGACAGCCGTCGCTCATTTCGATTGTGGCCTTTCGATCGCAGATTTTAAATTACGCCGCGTAGAATTTTCACACTGCGCCAACTGGTCATTTAGATAAATTTGGTGGCCCCAGGGAGGTTACTAAGAACTTCACAAATATAAAGTACTAGGCATGAATTACAGAAATAAGATTTAGCGCAGCGAAAGACACGAACGGTGAAAAGGAAGGGACAGGGGCTATCCCGTCCTTGTCTTTCGTTGCGCTAAATTATGTTTCTGTAATATGAACCAACTCAACTAGCAACACGTCTTACCAGGCAAGAATTAGGCGCAAAAAATTTTCTGACGTTCACCAATATAACATAGGTACAAATTAGGCGCAATAAATATTCTGAAACGACTGTAGCCAAGCAAAATCAGCATAGAACGCCTTTTTCTCTCACCCACACGAGTGTTAATGGGTATATGATGTGCCAGCTTCTGTAAAATTTTTCGGGGAATTTCTGTCTACTTACCTGCTTCGAGTGCGAAAACCCGCGAAAGGGCGATACGTGGAGAATTTCATAACTTTTCCGCTGCCTTTTCACAGGCAATTGCAAATTGTAAAGCCGGCACATTATCCTCTCAAATTTATTTGTGCCTGTGTAATCAGAGAAATTGGTGTGTATGAATAAGAATGGAGCAACTATCAGGGGATATTTTGATCTACCACTGGCCACAGGCAGACACAAAGCAGCGGTAGCGTATTTGGATGCGTCTGTGTTTTTATTTACCCTTTACGGGGAGCCTTTTCTTGACCCTACAGCAACTACAACAATGACAATTTTTCACAGCAGAATTTATTTAGGTCCCATTTTTTCGATTTGTAAGAACACTACGCTCAGATTGAGGACCGCACTTGGAGTATCGGGTTAAAAGGCTACACCAACGGTATTTCTGTCTCGCCCAATTGTTGACAACTCGACCCAAAGTGTGCCCAGGGGAATATAATTTATTTTGAAAAAGGGAAAGGTCAAAGTTTTGATAAGGGTTTTGATAAACTATTAACCGGAAAAATCTCATCCATGAACTTGTCGCTATTGCACCATTTTTGAGTATTGCTAAGAACACAGGTGTGCCTGCATACCGGTATATAGGAGATACCGGTATACAGTATATAGTATGTATGGTGTATACAGCATAAATGGTGCATATAATGTATATAGTATATATGGTGATGCGTAAATCGTCAGCAGGAAGCGTTATTGGTGGACGAGTTCTGTAGAGCAGGGAAACAAATTTTTGAAGGGAAAAATCAAGGAACAACTAACGAAGCAGTTCAGGGAGATATGGCCTGGGCGTCGGTTGAAGTTAGAGAAGCACAGAGTAAAATATGCTTTCAGATGAGGTTGAGGGCAATGGATCTACGAAGGTGCGCAGCTAAGGTTCTTAGGTACCTTTACTTGAAAAGCTTGGGCACGCAGTTGTTAAGAAAGACTGGAAGTCTAACGATAAAGTACGGAAAGATCACTGGAGAATCCAAAACAGCCAAGGTAACCAAAAAAAGAGGCAAGGCAGATTGAAACGAATAAATGCAGGGAAAAAATGGAAGCTAAAACGTTGGTAAAGATGTACAGGGCTGATAAATTGAACATGGGAAAGTAAAAGTTCTACGAATATTCCCATGGCAGTGCTTTGCTTTTTAAGGGTAGAGCAAGTTGCCTGCGAACTAAAAGTGTTGTGGGGAAGTATTCACAAAATGATGAGGTATGCGTGGTCTGCGGTAAAAAGGGAGAAACTATGCGGCACATAGTGTTAGAATGTGAGGGTATCCATCCAAATCTACATTAAGGGAATATTGGGCTTCCAGAAGCCCTAGGATTAAAGGGTATGTCAGACGAAGGTAACTTCAAGGCTGTGTAGGTGACGAAAAGAAGATTATAATGCCGGTAGACGAAAAGCAGAGAGGGGAATATTGCTTAGGACAGTTACCGCTTGTAACAGGAAAAAAAAAAGTATTTTGTGACTAATAAAATTTTTGTGCCTGCCCTAAGCAGCGCTAGTATTAAACCAAGAGTGTAAAACATGGGTATATTAGTCCTTTTTGGTATGATGACATGTCATCACCCCGCTTCAAAGGGGAAACCAATAGCAATCGTTGTCACACGCCCGACACTAGGCAGTTCAAAAGTAAATCCCGAAAGTGCTGTTTTCTGCCATCATAAAAAGTAAAAATACGAAGTTCCGCTGCGGAAACGAATGCATTTGATAAGTTGTTAGACGCTAATCATCGATGCGCGCATGTATACATAAAATTGGTGGAATATTGGTAGGCTGAGGGTGTAATGAAAAGTGCTGGTTGATCGAAGGCGCGGCAAGAAAGTGAAAAATGAAAGGATCGATTGACAGTTCAAGAAATGAACAACCGTGGCAAACCTATTACTGCGGGATGACGTGAACTAACCGCTATTCCGCGTAATATACCATAAAGTATGGTGCAGGACGGCCAACCCTGCCAATGGCTGCAATACAACTACAACGGGATGTTAATTCGGATATTCTGCATGTGTATACTAGGGATGCTTTTAATTTAAACGCAAAAACATTTGGAATTTTTAATAACGATATTAGCATTTAAATGGTTTAGAATGAACTGGATACTTAGATCATGTGAAATTCTGCACCACAAAAGAAAAACACGAATTGTGTTCTGTAAGCGCGAAGCAAACACCTGGGGATACAAAAATCTTGAACTTCGACTTGGGTAGACAGAGATTGAGGTTATTTGAATTCTGAAGTCTTGTGGTCTTTCTATAGGATCACAAATGTCATAATCGTCCATTTGAAGCTTTTCGAAACAAATTCTCAAAGGCCGTATCTAAAAATATGAATTAATGTACCGGGCCGCCTATTTTACGATACTTAATGTATTTATACTTGATTTTGAACAACATATCTAAATGTCATGTATAACAATTGATTAGAATAACAAGCAAGCATTTCGAAAGATTTTTGAACCCGCAAAATGTTTCTATACAGAAACTTTTTCATGTTTTGAAAACTCCTACCTGTTTAGCAAAATTTACACTCCGTACTTTTTAGTGATACCCAGTCGGTATAAAAATAGTGACAAGTTTAAGATGCAACGATCCTGACCGAAAGCGAAAAAAAAGTCCGACAGTGAATGTTGTGATATTTTAGGTATTAAAACTAATTAAAGCTACCTAAGTATTCACAGTCAATTGCATGCTCTCTTATAATGTATCAAGCCATACTCTGGAAATCTGTAAGTTCTTAAGTGTATTCATCAAATTATCGATATTACTGTACTTTTGTCTGTAACTTTTTTTTAGCCTGGAGGGCTTCTGAATAGTTACTCTTTAAAAGACTTTGGTGCTCTCTATAAGCTGTGCTCCTTTGTAGTGGCGGCTTGTTGAAAGATTAATTAGCCGATTGTCTTCTCTGTGGAAACTGTATATTCATCGTAGGGAGATGAAGTGTGCGGTTTTGAAGCAGGGAGCTGACACATTGGAGATTCAGAGAAGTGCCGCGAGTATGGTGTGAGGATAACTAGCGACATTAAACAGGTAATCAGCGGTTGAGAATTGAATTCACACTGACGACACCGAAGTGTGGTGAATCAAGACTGGAAAGAAATTATAAATGCTTGTTTTACAGTACCAAAACTGAAAAAGAAACAAAAGAACTGTACCCGGGGATAACCTAAATTGTCTCCGCAATGAGTGTCTTGTATGCGACAGCTTCAGTAGTTCGAAGTTTATAGTCAGTTGGCGTCATGTAGGAGATGCGATTTGCAACTTCGGGCCTAGGTATAATTTTATTACACTGATTTTGTGGTTCATAAGGCGTGCATATTTTTAAAAGGTCGGTTGAAATATTGCGTATTCAGGCTTCATGTAAGTGGATATTTTTACGAATTTTCAACGTAATGATCCCGCATCCGTTCCAAAGGAAGAGTCGGGGGTAAGTGAGAACGTAAGTTCTGAGCATGGCTGCAGTCCTAGTACGCTGAGAAAAATAAGAGGCACAATGCCGCTTGCCGAGCATTACTGTGCAGTGTTGGCGTTTCCTTAAAAATACGTCCTTCTGGCTCTAGCCGAACCACTATAATTTCACCCTCGGCATCCTCTGCATTGGCGAACGCCAGTGGTCACTGCGCCCTATGACAGACAGATTTCACCTCTGGGTTGTCAGCAGAGTGCATGTGTATGCAGCCGGCGGTGACATCCATCAGGTGAGCACTACTCAAAAACAGCGCTGCTGCTAATTGCTAGCGACTACGTAACATTGCTAAGTGTATCCAATCAATCATCTGGTACACAACGGACATCTGTTGTCAAAATACCCGCTTCGTGGTGGCATAGCCGATACGTTGTTGCTATGGCAATCAATGTACTGGTCTCGGGAGTAGCTTTGCACGCCTAAATGGCCCCCCTGCACTCCCCAACAAGCACGATTTCGAATCAGCGTAGTCAAAATGGGTTTGGTAGCGTGGTCACGAAGTACTACGAAATTTTCACAAGTAAGCGAAAGCTAAGGTCATTCTCGCAGGGCGTTTTCTCGGCATCAGCACCTAAATCACCGAGAGCGTTGGGAAGAGCAACAAGTTTTGAACGGATGAAATTTGTGCCGATACAACATTTCTCTGTGCATAATTCCGGTTATATCATACGACGGCGCCACAGGATGACTACTACAGTAAAAGCAGACAGGGTGTCATAGGCACCGCAGGGTGTCACGGCAGCTTAAAAGAGCCAGGGCAAATGGCGTTCTATACTCTTTCGCTTGGGCTGCTCATTCTGTCGGTGCTACTTGATAACGTACACACTAAAAAGTATTTGTACTTAGGAGTTCACATGTGCATGTGAGCATTCAATTTTAAATTAGCCCACTTTGCCTGCATCAGTCATGCGTGCATGCAGCAAGAGAGGAAAAATTGTATTACACAGCGAAATGTTTTCGCTAGATTTAAAGGAGCACCATAATAGCGGCTTGCGTGTGGCAAGTTGGGACGTAAAACCTACGATGAAAGCGCCCCGAAGTAATCTGTTTAAGTTCTGTTTAACTCCTTCTTGCGCGTACGGTGCTAGAAGAAGAAATTGTCCTTGAGTACAACGCAAAGTTGGCCACCAATAATGGTTCCTCTCACTTGCGCTCAGGCGCGAAAGTGGAAACAGATCCTCGGCCAGTCTTAAACGTCGACATTCTCATAGTTTCGAAATACTACGAAGATATTGTCATACAGAGTGGTACATGAAAGTTTAAGTATGATGCTTTGAAATATGTGTAGACGGAGGGTAATGGCAGCCAGCCAAATATAAATTGACTTGTGGATATAAGGCAAAAGATGTACGCTTTTAGAAAATGTGAAATGTAACAGACGTATTCTGTGGTTGCCAATGTGGACCTGCTAATTTTCTAGCACCTGCTACCCTTACTTTCTGGCTGGCTGCGCTTAGTAACGCAAGTGTCTGGGAACGTGGCAAGAATGATTGAGGATGGCAGTAGTATCATTGCAGTTTTCTAAGGGAGGTGCCGAACGTGTTTTGCAATATTTTTATATCATTCGTGCTCGGTGTTTCGGACCAGTGGGACGTGTTGTCTAGATAAAAAACTAGGTTTTGTAAAATTCATGTCAACCAAACCTGCCTACATTTGTGGCATGTTTTTTTCACAAATTCACGAGCCCTAATAGTTCAGGCAATAGCTATTTATAAAGTGCCACACAATCTATTACTTTATGGTGAAGCCAAATATTGCAAAATGAATTGTGTCACCAGCCCCATCTTTACCTTAAAGCTTATTCAAAATCGGTGGTATCGCTTTTTTATGCAGAAAAACGCTGCTGCAAATATACCTAGAGTACCGGCGTTTCAATACTTACCGCTGACATACAGATCGTATTGAGATACTCTAGACTCTGTTTGCACACCAACGTAGTTTTTGTGAGGGGGACAACTTTATCTGAAGCCGTACGGCTCAGCCAGTGATACTTCTTGCCTCTGATTAGCCATGCACTTAAAATGTACGCACGAAGTTGGTAATTCGTATAACAGTGGTTACGTTTTCAATTTACCTTGCCATTTTCTCTTCTAATACAATTCAGTTAAATTTGGCTGTTGTCACTAGTTCCTGTATTGCTCTTTATGAGTTTTTTGGTGCTAGATATCTTAAAATAAGTATTTCTAGACTTCTCTTAACAAACTACCTTGTCAAAGAATTTGTTATTCTGTTTAAAGTTCACAGATTCGCGTTTCCTGCAAGGTTATATCCATCTTGTGGTGGAATAAGTCCAAATAATCAAAACCAGGAGTCGTTAAGGACAGTCTCCGAAATGGATGGAGACTATATATATATACTTTATATATGATGGAGACTTTATATATATCCAGGCACATTGGAAAAATTGGCCGCGACATTATTCAGAAGAGGGAAAACGATTAGTAATCTAGTTTTCATGGCAATTCTAAAAAATAGGGATATAGTAGCAACGAAGCTGATGAACGAGCAAATATTAGTCCTTTGTTCCACCTTAATTTCTTGCTTGTCTTTTTTTAGGAACATTCGCCCAGGAGCAGGATAACAATGGCAGACTACTTTCACATTGGTAAGAACAACTAAGTGTCCCTGAGGAAATACGCTTTCCCGCAACGCGGAGATTAAACTCCACAGACAATACCTATTTTATATTGCACATACTACGGAACCGACCAAGTGGCCGAGAGGTGGCACAGAGCTGCCCAACAAGACATCAGGGCATCCCCCACGAAGCTTCCCACACAGCCGGGAATGTACTGGTAAACCACATGTTGATGAAGAATCACTGAACAAACATTTGTCCGCACGCTCTTTGAATTCTGTTACATAACCTCCTGGTGGATTATATGCCACTATTGCTGTTTATAAAAATAGATAAGGTGTAGGCAAATTATGTGCGTGTGAGGGCATCAGATGGATTATGTGAAAAGTACTAATTCCGTGTCGACATCTAGGGCCACTGGTGCCAGCACACAATTTAGTGCCAGAGGAAGTGTCCACATCTTTCATGCAAAATGAGGACTGGAGTTGGAGTAAAGCTTGCCATGACTCTAACAGTATACAACGGATCCAAAGAGCGAAGAGTCATATAGGAAGCCCGCATACCCGACACGCCCACATTATAAAGTGTTTTTCTAAGGTGCGATGCGGCCAGTGTTTTCTGCGCAATAAGGCCAGACAAGTTCCCGTAGGTGATGTCCTTGCATGCATAAAAATGATGCTTTAAACTGAGAAGGCTGCAGGTAGGCTCTTGAGGCAGAAGTAATTAAAATGGTATGTACCTGGTGGCATTAGGGTGTAATAAATTGTAAGCAAGCGTGACATCAGATGGCGTAACGCCACAGCCTCAGAGGGATTCAAAAGTGCAAATGCAAGAATGTCTGAAAGTTTTGTGCCGTCGCTATGTCCAATTTTAACTTTTCTGGGGATAGTATGTTAATTTCAGTTTGTGCGGCACTAAGAGCAGTCAGGCATTTTGATAGCCCTTCGTAGAATGAAGGGCCATGGTTTTACTGAAAAGGTCAAGTCCCCGAGTTTCCTCGCAAAGCCCTAAATTCAGAGGCATAAAGACCTGGCTCTTTGTCCCCTCATCAGTAACGGCGTAGCATTGCAGCTTTTTCGTCATTGGTAAACGGAATTACTTTTAATTAAAACAACAATATCGACAGTGACAGATAAATACAACACAATAAATGGCTCGGTAAAAAAATACAACCATAGAAAGCTGAGAGTGAAACTAGTTCTAACAAAGTTATCTACAATTCTGGAATATGTTGGTGTGGGTTCTCTCTCTCTCTATCTCTCTCTCTCTCTCTCTCTCTCTCTCTATATATATATATATATATATAGATATATATATATATATATATATATATATATATATATATATATCAACCCCACAAGGGGGTATTACATCAGGGGTGGATATCCAGTGTAAAAAAACATTTGCCACATAAGGGGTTGGTATACAGGATATAACAAACTTTTGCTATACAAGGGGCGTATACAAGGTATAAAACATTGTTACATAGGGGTGGATATCTACATTGCCATAAGGACTCACTGACAGAGATGAGTCGTTACATTTTTAGTGAAAGTTGAAGGGCAGGTGATTGTGACGACGTGGTTTGGGAGGTCGTTCCAGTCCTTCACAGCTCGCGGAAAGAAGGACGCGGAGAAGGGAGCAATTCTAGTGTGGTAACAGAAAACTTGGAGGGGGTGGCTGGTGCGGTGGGAAATGTACGTCGGGGGGATGACATATGGAGGATGGTTTAGGGGCGAATGAAACAGCTTGTGAAACAGGGAAAGAGTGGCTATATATATATATAGCGAAACAGAAATTGGAAATTAATGGCTCGGTGAATTAGGACAGAATAAGGGAAGGCAGACAAGAAAACAACACGAAAAGAAATGTGTAGGTCATAGAAACAAATAAAAAGTTTTTTTGGCAGGGAATGGGATACTTGGCAGGGGAGAGCTCGCGATCCTCTGCGAATTGACGCACCTGTAGCGGACAGTAAGACAACCAATGAAGAAATCCACGAATATTTTGTGTTGCTTAGCCGCCATGTTAGTGTAGCCAAGGGACGACAACTATGATTCAGTATCAGTGGTGGCAGAGCAGAAACGCCGTCGGACATTGGTGGGCGCGAAAGGTAGTCAGCATCAGTGTGGTAGTTGCCAAAACAGTAAACGACACGGATTTTGTACTCTTGCAGTCGAAGAGCGCACCGACCAATACGACAAGATGAAACTCTCAGGGAAGACAGCCAACCCAGTGCGTGATGATGTGCGACAGCATCTTACAAGCACGGGCGAAATTTTTGAAAAGCCTAAATGATGCCTAAGCACTGTTTTGCGCAACTGAAAAGATTGGCTCGGATTTCGTAATGGTGCGGCTTGTGTATGTCTTGATGTACTCGTCAAAACCGACCATCCGACCTTCCGCAATTGGGCTGTCTCGGAAGACCAAACAGTCAGGTCGTAATCCTGAAGGTGGGATAAAGCATCCGGTAATTTGTAAAAAGACGAGGACAGACAGGCTGGTCAACGCTGAGTGATTCGCGTGCAGGTGGGGGTGTGGTATCATCGATTAATTTGTTACAACCATTGCAATCGCACCATCGTGGGCATTTGAAAGGACGGGAAGTAACGGCAGGCACCTGCGTTTGAGAAAGAAGTCGGTAGGCTAAAGAGTACAGTTCTATCATGGACGGACTCGCAACACAAGGGAACAACACGGGAGGAGCATCATAGAACGTCCGTGTCTTCAGTGACGACTCACTTAATGCCGGGAACATCATGAGAAATATCTGACAGCGATGAAAACTCCACTCCCACTGGAGCGAAGCGGATAACAGCCTCATGCTGGGATAAAAAGTCCCAGCCCCAAATGACATCATGGGAGCAAGATGGCAACACAACGAATTCAGTGGTGCAGACTAACTTTTGTATAACAACACGAGCTGTGCAAGCGGCTAGGTGCCCAATGCGTTGGGCTTCGGCGGTTGGCAACATCAGCCCGGACAATGTCGTCATAACTCTTCGAATTGAACGGCAGAGGTCGGCATAAAAAACAGGAACAGCTGCGCCATTAACGATGAGTGTTTAAGTGGAGACACGTACGAATATGTCGATAAAATGTTTGGGAGAAAACCGAGGAGTTGGAAAGTTCGAGATCGACGCAGTTGTCTCTGGAACTACGACAGATAGATTTCCTCCTAGGATTGGAAGGACAGCGTCCCATACGTGACAGTCAGCAACGACGACGAGGAGAAGAGGAGCGGCGGCCGTTGAAGGTGAAAGAACGATGAGATGTCGACGACCTGGGACTTGAGACTATGCCGTCGACGAGATGGGACTTGGTACACCGTTTCCGGCACATACAACGGGGCAGAAGCACGACCATAATAGGGAACTTGTTGGGCGTTCCCCAGGAGCGGCATTAGGTGGCGGCAATCAAGGGTGACATGTTCAGGAATTCGGCAGCCGAAACAGAACGGTCGGTTGTCCTGCGTACGCCCTGACCCCCAGGGTTAGGGCTACTATCAATAAAAGGTGGACGTCGTCTGGGCACAGTGGTCAACGGGCATGCCGGCGGCTGAGCGGGTACGACAGGTTCAGGTGAGAATGCTGGCTGGTGCAGAATAGTCCGGTGCAACAATGGAGAAGGTTGTAGAGACGGCTTTATCACGGCTGTAGTATACGTCATTGGGGTGGCAACCGGCGCAGGATTCTGAGCTGTTGGAAGTGCTTCATCTACTTCTTTCTGTATAACTTGTCTGAGCTCTGGGTCCAGAGTAGACGACGGCTCAAGGCAGCACGAAAGAAGGGAGACCTTCCGGGCAACTTCTACCCGAATGAAAGGTTGTATTAGGCCGAACAGTGCCAGGTCATGTCCATAGGTCGCAGCCAAACGCAACAGGGGTTCGGCGGCTTGAGCGCAAGTTTGTCGGATGAGAGACCACTGCCTTCGCCAATCGTAAAAGCTTTGGCACAAACTCATGACGTCAGAAATCGTGTGTGGTTCCTTGGATAGAAATATTTGAAAGTTGCCATCGTGTACTACTTGTAGTATGTGCTTGATCTTGTTGACTTCCGTCATCGAACGGTCGACACGCTTACACAAGCCAAGCACGCCTTCAATATAGATGGCAAACCTTTACCCAGCTTTCTAGCCTCGCACACAGAGTTGTTGCTCCACTCGGAGCTTGCGTACAGCAGGGCGGCTGAATGCTGTAGCAAAGAGGCTGCGGAAGGCAGACCAGGAAGTAATGCCCAGTGCACTATTGCCATACCACAGCTTGGCTAGCTCGTCAAGGTAGAAGCCGACGTTAAACAGTTTCGCTTTATCGTCCCAGCGATTGTGCGGACTCACGCGTTCATATGATTACAGTAAGTCTGCTACATCAGTGTGTTTCAGGCCTCTGAACCTGCAGGGGTCCCACTGACGCAACGAGCCGTTGCAGATCAAGGGTGCTGCCTGCGCCACAGCGGGAGACTGACGTGGCTCGTGGGACATCGTGGACGGCGTCCGGTTGCGAAGGTAAAGGGTGGAATGGAAACCCTTGACCTCCACCACTTTAAACTAACATTGTCGAGGCCCACGTAGATGGTTTAGGGGATTTATTTAAGTGAGAGAGAGTGAAACTAGCGAGCGTTTAAGCATCCAGACGATGACCAATATCACGTGCAAAAGCGTAACCTGCGGTACTTCTTCTTTTGCTGACACCGGCGAGAACCGATACCCTCACGGGTAGATTGGCCAACTTTCCTATGTGGCTGATGCCTGCACACGGCAGATAACCTGAAGGTCTCTTGTGACCAACATTCCCACTACAATAAATATACATATATATATCTATATATATATATATATATATATATATATATAGTCAGGTAAAAGATAAGAACAACTTTGCGGTTAACTTGTTTATTATAAATTAGTCCGACAGTTTCGGAAGTGGAACTTCCTTCCTCAGGGATGATCCCACAATGAACACCGAATCCTTATGCACACTGCATGCGAGGGAGTCTCTCCTCCTGTCCCTCATAAGGAGGGGAATACGTCAGAGAACGTAAAAAATCCGGTAACAACAGGGCACTTGCTGAGTGGAGAGGATTTAAATTTAAAAAAAAGAAGGAAGAAAAGGAGGAAAGGCGGTGGTTTTAGTGAGAAAACGGCTCGGGTGGGGGAAGGGAGCGGGACCAAAGGTTTCTATCAGCCCGCTGCGGCTGGGGTGAAAGAGAACTGACAAACAAAGTACAGACAACGCATGAGCACAGATGGGAAGAGCGGGGCGGTGGTGTAGTAAATAAGGACGCGGTCTTGGCCCGGCATTTGTTTTGTGGGTTCACCCAGAACAGACCGTTAAACGGAGAGGCATTGCTTTTACCAAGAAACCGGTGATAAGTCTACTTTGTGTGCCCTTTGAAGGGCCGCGACATGGCGACAGAGAAAGGAACTAGCGGCAGCCAGCTGCGAGCCGCATAGCGGTCGGACCGCGCGGAAGACCGGGATCAAGTTACCCAGGGGCGCGGCGAGTTCGGAGAAGGCGGCGAGTGCCCCGTCCGTCCTTGGCCGCAGCGTAGAGTAATGTAAAGGCACACATACGACGCGACAAGCGTGAAGTTCAATGGAGGGCCGACATAGTAAACCACTGAATTACGCCACCGCTATGTCTCAACAGAACACGACAATCTCAAGGTACGGCCAGATTGGCACTGCCGTTCAACGTCACCTCCCTCTCTCTTCTTACTCTTCTTAGTAGTCCCAACGTGGACAGCATTTATCGCGCAGCACGCGCAGTGCGGGGCTTAGGCGGCTTTTTTTTGCGGCGCTCCCTCTAGGTATGCGCCCGTTGTCTGCTGAGCTAATGGCGGGTGTTCCTAAATGAATTTAAAAAAAAATTAAAAAAACAAAAAACTTTTATGCTAGGAGAAAGGGGTTGGAACAATGTGCATCCACTTCCTGTTGTCAATCAACGTCCGTGGTCCTCCGGAGGCACGACATGCTGCCAGCGCTCTGGTTGATACTATGAGTCAGCGTTTTGAACTTATAAATAAGGTACGATTTCTTCTGTTCGCGCTCCCGTTTAGTGTGAAAACCGGTCTCTAGAAGAGTTACTTTAATTTGGTCGAATGAATGTCCTGGGAGGGTGACATGTCTTGAAATGGGCAAGTTCGGTTGTGTTTTAGCGTGAGAACGGTGGTTGTTAAAGCGTTTACGGAAGGCGGTTTCTGTTTGTCCGATATACTGCATGCCACAGATGTCACAGTGAAGCATGTAGACGACATTTTGGCTGTCACAGTTTAGATGCACATTTATTTTGAATACCTAATCTGAGGAGCTGGCTTTAGCAGTAGTGGTGGTAGTCATGTGTGAACAAACCTTACAACGTGTTTTCTTGCATGGCTGGCATCCCCGTTGAGTGCCCTCAATGGCAGTCGTCTTGGCTCTAACATATCTTTCAGGTTTTTTCCGCGGCGATAAACTCGGGGGGGGCTTTTGGAAAATTGAAGATAGCCGGCTACTTTGTTGCAGTATATTAAAATGTCTCGAAAGAATGTTATTAAGTTTGGGCAACGCAGATGAGTGGGTGAGGACAAGATTTGTCTGGCTTCCTTCATTCCTGGGATTCCCTCCATGTAGAATTTCCTCGCGGTTTAGGTTACGAGCTCTGTTGATGGAGTCATCGATCACTGCTGCTGAGTACTTTTGACGAATGAGGGCATTTTTTAGTTGTTGGGAGTTGTGGTCAAAGTCGGCGTTGTCAGAGCAAATTCTGCGGTATCTGTGGGCCTGGGAATAGGGAATGCTCATCTTGCAATGCCGTGGATGGTCACTTTCAAAGTGCAGATACTGCTGGCGATCTGTGGGTTTTCTGTATAGGGCTGTGATCGTGGTCGTGCCCTCTACCTGAATGGTGACGTCGAAAAAGTTCACCGATGTCCTTGAGATATTATGCGTAAAAGATATAGAAGGGTGGACCACGTTGAAATCCGAAATGAAATTATGCAAGCCTCCCTCGTCATGCGGCCCGACAAAAAAGATGTCATCCAGGAATTGCTTGTATATGAGCGGGCGAACGGGTTGAGCTTCCAAGAAAGGTCCCTCGAGTGCCGCCTTAAACAAATTCGCGTAATTAGGTGCCATTTTTGTGCCCATAGCTGTGCCGCTAATTTGAAGGTAATGTTTGTTTTCGAATTGGAAATACTTGTAACGAAGCACCAGGTCAAGTAGGGTAGTAAGGGCGTGCTCATTATTCTCTAGTGCCATATCAGCGTTTTGACATGCCTCCACGGTATACCTGATGCCGTCTGAATGGTGGATATTGGTGTGAAGCGATGAGACATTCATTGTAACCAGGAAGCTGCCAGGGGGGATTACCAGTCCCGACATCTCTCTCAAAAAATGGTTTGTGTCCTTGATATAGGCCGGAATTTTGGGAACTGCGTTTTTCAAAAAAAAATCAAGAAAGCTGGAAATTGATTCTGTTGGAGTACCATTGCAAGATACAATAGGGCGGCCTGGATTGCCAGGTTTGTGAATTTTAGGTAGTAGGTAAAAGCTTCCCGGTGCTGATTGGGTGGGCGTCATTGCTTTAAACATGTCTTCAGTTATATCGCCATTTTCAAGAAGCCTTGTGAGTTCAAGGGTGATTTCCGATACGAACTGCTGTGTTGGGTCCGCAGGAAGTTTCTCATAAAAATTCTCATCACTCAGTTGTCGGAGTCCTTCCCTAATGTAGTCGGTTTTGTTAATTACGACTATTGCTCCGCTCTTGTCCGCCGGCTTTATAACAATGTCATCCCGTTGGCGGAGGGAGAAAAGGGCCTTGCGCTCATCAGTTGATAGGTTGTTGCGGACAGGGTTTGTTTTCTTTAATGCATTCGACACGTGTTTTTGAACGGCCGAAATGTAAATATCGAGATGTGTGTCCCGACCATCGCTCGGTGTCCAACATTTGTCTGATGCTCCCGGAATTTTTTTGTCTGTGTTCGATTCCCGGTCGTAGAAGTATTCACGAAGGTGTAAGTTCCTCGCAAAATTGTATAAGTCCTGGTACAGCTGAAATTCATTAAATTTACCCGTAGAGGGACAGAATGTGAGACCTTTTGACAGCAGTTTAAGTTCAGATTCTATGAGCGGTACGTTCGATAGGTTGACAACGTTGGATTCTGGATGCGCCGAACTTTCAGATAGGGTTTGACTCACAGGACATACGCTTTTCTCCTCAAATAAGGGTACAGCAGCTGGATTATCCGGAATGGAAGAATTCTCAGTTCTGGTTTGGCTTCCTGAGCATCCAACTCCCTGCCTCCTAAAGGAGTGATCTGGAATGGGGATATTGTCTCTCCGCATCTTTTTAAATTTTTGGTTCATCACACCTCCTTCTTTTTGAGATTCGTATCTATTGAGTTCCATTCTTTCCATTTCGGATATCTCGGGGCTGGTGCGAAGGGAAGTTTCAAACTTCTCTAATTCTAATGTCTCTCTTTCTCCGTGTCCTATTATTACCTGCATTAGCTGCAAGGATGCGTCCTCAAGAATATTGTTCCACCGCACCATTTCATCTGCATTAAGATCGATCACTGCCGGTTTCAGCCTTAGCCGCAGTCCTTTAGGTATTTTACGTGCTGTTGCATATGATTTTAAAGTAGCACTGTGCAAGTTGTAGCGCACTCGCTTATCTATGCTTTTGCGAAGAGAGAGGAAGGCGCGCGACCAGGGTCGTGTCGTTCGGGCCGTACCTTTACTTGGGCGGAGTCAGTCGTTGCGAACACCCGCGTCAGTCGTCTCAGGGGGGGTCTGGCGTGTCCCGTTGGGCCGGCGTGGCGAAGTCTTCGGGGTCACAGCTGTGGTGGGAGAGACCTCCGGAGAAGGGGGAGCCCGCTGACGTTCCCACTGTGCCGGCGTTGCACCTGGTGTTGGGTTGTACGGTGCCCGGGGTTTAAAGGGTCTCCGCTGCCAGCCGAGCGCCCTGAACGAGAGAGCGTTGCGGAAGTGCTCCGCCAGCAGCGCAACGCCCTCAAAACTCGCGTGGAGCCCGTCAGCAGCAACGACCCTCCGTGCGGGTAGTTCGTGGAAGGCGTGCACGATGTAGCGCACATCTGCTCCTAACTCCTTCCGCTGGCACAGGCGGCGGACCACGCGCACAAAATGGGAGGCCTCGCAGTTGAATGATCTGACAAACCGCCAGTCTCCCCCTCGTCGGCGCCGGTTCAGGGTGCGGGGAAGGGGCAGGCTCAAGCATATCCTTTTCAAGGCCGGACGGTGAAGGCGAACCCTTGCAAGCATTCGTCTCAACTTCTCCAGGGATGACGATGGTCCGCTTTCTGCTATATCAGCAGTTCCGCCGTGAAGCACCAGTGTCTCCACGGTTGGGGGTAGATATTCGAGGGCGGCGGTGACGTCCTCAAACTTCATGCCGCCGTGTGAGATAAATCCGGGAGCACCTCTCTCACTCGGGTGGAAATGGCCGTGGACATGGCGGATGAGACAGTCCCCCACAATAGCGACTCCGGATGGTGTGCCTTGGAAAAAGGCACGTCAACCGCTCCGTTGTATGGTGTCTGGCAGCCATTGATGGTCAAGATTTCGGTGAGTTTTGCAACGGGCCAGAAAAAACGGTCAGGTAAAAGATAAGAACAACTTTGCGGTTAACTTGTTTATTATAAATTAGTCCGACAGTTTCGGAAGTGAAACTTCCTTCCTCAGGGACAATCCCACAATGAACACCGAATCCTTATGCACACTGCATGTGAGGGAGTCTCTCCTCCTGTCCCTCATAAGAGGGGAATACGCCAGAGAACGTAAAAACTCCGGTAACAACACGGCACTTGCTGAGTGGAGAGGATTTAAATTAAAAAAAAAGAAAAAAAAGGAGGAAAGGCGGTGGTTTTAGTGAGAAAACGGCTCGGGTGGGGGAAGGGAGCGGGACCAAAGGTTTCTATCGGCCCGCTGCGGCTGGGATGAAAGAGAACTGACAAACAAAATACAGACAACGCATGAGCACAGATGGGAAGAGCGGGGCGGTGGTGTAGTAACTAAGGACGCGGTCTTGGCCCGGCATTTGTTTCGTGGGTTCACGTGGGAGAGGCATTGCTTTTACCAATAAACCGGTGATAAGTCTACTTTGTGTGCCCTTTGAAGGGCCGCGACATGGCGACAGAGAAAGGCACTAGCGGCATCCAGCGGCGAGCCGCATAGCGGTCGGACCGCGCGGAAGATCGGGATCAAGTTACCCAGGGGCGCGGCGAGGTCGGACAAGGCGGCGAGTGCCCCGTCCGTCCTTGGCCGCAGCGTAGAGTGATGTAAAGGCACACATACGACGCGACAAGCGTGAAGTTCAATGGAGGGCCGACACAGAAAACCACTGAATTACGCCACCGCTATGTCTCAACAGAACACGACAATCTCAAGGTACGGCCAGATTGGCACTGCCGTTCAACGTCACCTCCCTCTCTCTTCTTACTCTTCTTAGTTGTCCCAACGTGGACAGCATTTATCGCGCAGCACGTGCAGTGTGGGGCTTAGGCGGCTTTTTTGGGCGGCGCTTCCTCTCGGTATGCGCCCGTTGTCTGCTGAGCTAATGGCGGGTGTTCTTAAATAAATTAAAAAAAAACAATTAAAAAAAACTTTTATGCTAGGAGAAAGGGGGTGGAACAATGTGCATCCACTTCCTGTTGTCAATCAGCGTCCGTGGTCCTCCGGAGGCACGACATGCTGCCAGCGCTCTCGTTGATACCATGAGTCAGCATTTTGAACTTATAAATAAGGTACGATTCCTTCTGTTCGCGCTCCCGTTTAGTGTGAAAACCGGTCTCTAGCAGAGTGATGGGGAACTCAGCGGTAGAGGTAATGAAGAATGTGATAAAATGATGAAGTCGCTAAAGTTAATCGAGGGATAAGCACGTTAGTTTTTCGTAACTTTCATTAAAACCAAGCTTTGCTGACACAAACTTATAAATAAGATTCCCGAACCTGGTGATCGTGGTGCGTTTTGAAGGCGGATTCTAAAATCGTTGCTTTAAGTTGCTCAAATGCGTGCCCTCGACTGTTCACATCTCTTGACAGGGGAAAATAAGGGCAACTTTTTGCATGAGAGCGGTGAATATTGAATCGTATTCGGAAGGGCGTTTTGGTTTGGCCGATATATTGCTGCCTACAAACAGTGCACTCTAGAAGGTATACGACATTAGCAGAGTCACAGTTGGAGTTACCATTTATATTTACGTGTTAGTCTGAACCCGTGCCGGTGACACGCTGTGTGGTAGTCACGTGTGGGCATATTGTACATCGAGGTTTATTACAGTGCATGCAACCAGTAGTTTCCGGTAGGCTGACACCAGAGTTAGTAAGAAAGTCGCCTAAATTCTATTACGCCTGTAGAGAATGCGTGGTGGTTCAGGGAATATGCTTTTAGCAGTTCACTCTGAATTAGAATATTGTGATGTTTTCTAAGAAGGGTTGACAATCTTGGAGCAGAGGCTGATTGGGTTTGAACTAAGTTTGTTTGCGGGTTATCATTCGGGGCTTTTTTCTTATAGATTTCGTTAAGGTATAATTGGTTAGCTCGCACAATAGCGTCGTGGATATCTTGTTCCTGGTATTTCTTATTCAGGAGGGCGGTCTTGAGTTCTCGACAGTTTGAGTCAAATTCGGCTCGGTTCGTGCAAATTCTCATAAAACGGTGGGCTTGGCTCTACGGTATTGCTGCCTTACAGTGTCTGACATGGCCTCTTTGGAAGTGCAAAAACTGCCGTGTGTCTGTCGGTTTTCAATACAGTTTAGCTTGAAGCCGCACTTGGGAAGTAATAACGGGGAAGTCAAGAATGTTTGCACTGTCTTCCGAATAGGAATGAGCCAGCGAAATAGGAGGATTGTCTAGGTAAATGCCTCAATGAAGTTGAGGAGATCCGCTTCACCGTGATGCCAGATCATAAATATGTCGTCAATATACCTTTTATAGAACAGTGGCTTTGAGATTTGAGTGTCAAGAAAGTTTGATTCCAGGTGACCGAAAAAAACGTTATTGGCGTAGAAAGGTCCTATTCGAGTTCCCATTGACGATCTGCTGACTAGCACGTAATGAACTCCCTCAAACTCAAAATTGCTAATTTCAAGAATAGGCCTAAAAAAAGCTTGGGGAGTAGAAGAATCGATACGTTTGTCGCACGAAGACTGCTCATACGCAAGCGATACAGCGGTGATGCCATCTTCACGGGGATTTTAGTATACAGGGACGCAACATCCAGGGTGCCTGGGAGGCAATTATCAGGACGTTCCATTTTTGAGATGTATGAGAGAAAGTCATTGGGATCCCTAATGAAGGAAGGAAAGCTGGGCGGAATGTCGCAAATAATATTGCCGACATAGCACCAGAGGTTTTCGGTAACAGTGCCAACACCAGAAACAATGGGGCCCCTGGTTTGTTCACCTTGTGAATTTTATGCAGACGATAGAATTGTTTAACCACTTAGAATTGTTTAACCCTTTGTTTCCTATGAACCCTACCTATTTCCTGTTCAGTTGCTAGCCCTTGTGCAATGGTCTTTTGCGTGCTGTGTCCATTCTGTCCATCCGCGGGGGCACACCCAAAACAAATTCTTCGTTCAGGCCTGTATGGATCCTCCGCAGCAGTCTTCCCAACCACTGAATACTTCCTTTTGAAACCGCGATTGCCTAGTCTTCCACACTTGCAGCTCATGCCATGTGCGTTGTCACGTCCTGGAGCAACCTTGACCGCAGCCTTGTAAATACGACACCTTCCTCTCTCTCTCCCTCTTTCCTTTCTCTTTTTTGTTGTTGTTGTTACACAGGCTTAGCCCGACTGCATGCATCATCTCCATTTTCTAAACATCTTCCCATCCTTCTCACAGTTTTCTGCAAATCTATATAAGAAATGTGTTCCAAATGTCTGTGACGGCAAAGTCATGTAACTGTACTCTTATGAAGGCAAGTTCCGTTGCGGCTACGTAAGTAAACATTCTTTGTTACTTTCTTGCTGTGTAATCGACTCTTTACTTATGCTATTTCTGCGCGCTAAGTGAGTTTTATCTTTCGCTAGATTTGTTTTTACCATGAGCGCTGACAGGAGCACAGCAAAGTGCATCATCTGGAAATTTCCGCAGACCGTAACCACAACAGTTGTGGTCGGGGACTCCCAGGCCAAGTATTTCTATCATCACTTCTACCCTCTCTGCCCTGGAACCCCCGCTTTTGTTTCCCTGCCTGGAGCAAGCATTGCTGACACACGCTCTCTGATCGACTTTATCCCTGCCTCAGCCACTACAGTTTTTGTGCATGTTGGTACTAATTATCTCAGCTCTACTTCCGCTGATCATGCTTTCTCTGACTACCGCTCACTGACTGACCTATTTCTTGAAGCTCGGCCGAACATTTCCAATATTTACGCTGCTGCAACGAAAAGGCACGCTGCTTAAACGCACTTCTCTGACAATTTGGCCCGCCACTCACGCTTTGTCCGATTCATCGATCATGGCTTTGAGTATCTCCCAGCCACCGAGTCCTCGCTGCTGACGGCTTACACCCAAGCTTCAAGGGTGTGGTCTTGCTGGCCGCCCACATTCGTGCACTCTGCTTCTCGCAACGGCACTGCAATCAACTTGGGTGGAGCGACTTCGCATGCTCCCCCAACCCAGCTGCAGCGCCGGCTATCTTTTGAAATGACAGAGACGTTTCACCACTGCCTCCAATTCTATCCAACGCGGAGTCCCCGGAGGAATATCGGGCCAGCAGCCGACCGCCACCGCACCCCAGATCCACCGCTACCGCGGCGCCCCGGGTGAACGCCAGCAGCCCGTCTGTGGACGAGCGTCACGTCAGTGGCATGCCGCCCCCACCCGCCAAACCGGCAGTTGCCACAACGCCCCGATGGAACCCTGGCGTTGATTGTACGAAGCTCCCCGACCTGCGTTGCACCGACCGCATGCCATGCCCAACTTCCGCATCTTCAGCGACCGCCGAGGCCACGGAAACCGACAGCAGCGTGTCCGCCGGATCTACCGGGGTCCAAAATCGAGCCCCCCGTGCCTCATGCCCTTACAACCTTCGAAAGAATCATCTTAGGAACAACTGTCTACAACAGAAAAAAAACAGGTAACCTGGCCTCATTCGCCGTTTGAAGACAGTTTTTAAAGTTAAAAAAAAATTGTGAAAAGCGCATACGTTCCGAATTGCACGTTTCCGCTCTTGCACAGTAATTGAGCACCGCGGTGGCTTCCAGTGGTCTCACGATCAGAATAAAACCTTTTACTACCGAACTTTTCCCATCCAACATGACAATGTGGAAACATGTACTGGATAAGGCATCTTTACAATTAACTGAAATAATCCTCAAACACTACAAAACTACAGCCCATTCCCTCCGCAAGGAAGAGGAACTACTCAGCCAGGAACTAAGCAAAAGAGAGTTGAACCTTTTAAGCAACTACGAATTTAAGAAGGCATCCGCCATATCCCGAACAAAAGCCAGCAAATTTTACCGAGATGAGATTTCTAACACTGCCCACACGCGTAGGAATCTAAGAAGCTCCAGCACTAGTAACGTCCCCCAATCTGACAATACAACCGATAATGCCACTATGACTGTAATTAATGCTTCGAATACTGCACCCAAACAAGTTCAGTTAAACACCAGCACTACTAACTTTCTCTCTCTCGTCTGCTGTCACAAAAAATATCTTACCGGGAATGTAATGGTCATTTCAAGTATAACCCTCTCCCCAGTTCAGATGAACGTATTGTCAAAGGGCCTAAAGTTTTGCTCGGCCACTGGTGGTTTTGATGACTTTTATATTTTAAGGACTTAGATAACTTCGCCAGAAACATGAGGCAACGAGAATACTTTTACAATCACCCTGCGACAGAGGAAGCCCGCAGCCCCCTACCTAGCTATGAGCACTTCACCCTTCCCACAAATCGTGATAGTTGCCTCCACATGTACATCAAAGCAGTCCAACGCGATATGCGAAAAGCATGCCGAACACAAATTTCTTTCCGCCATAGCATGAATACCACCAGAAAGAAAGCCCTAGAGGAACTCACAAGATGTCCCGACATCATTAATAAACCAGCCGATAAGGGAGGTGCAATCGTAATCCTTGAAAAAACAAACAGACTATGTTAACGAGGTCATTACGCAAAAATCGGTATCGACGTTCTACAAAGAACAACCCAATGATCCCACCCAAGACTATAAGCAAATTGCCAAAGATAAACTAGCTGAGCTTGTTAAAAATAAAACAATAAATAAACCATGGCTCGTTCCTTGATCCCTTTAACCCCAGTAGCCGGAAAATTCTATCTTATGCCTAAAATTCACAAGGTGAAACACCCAGGGCACACTGTTGTTTCTGGCATTGGCACTGTTACTCAAAACCTCCCGCGGTATGTGGATAATCTTATTTGCGACATTCCGCCCAGCTTTCCCTCCTTCATTAGGGATACCAATGACTTTCTCTCAGACATCTCACAGATTGAAATTCCTGATAACTGCCTTGTAGTCACCCTCGATGTAGCGTCACTGTATACTAACATCCCCCATGAAGATGACACTGCCGCTGTATTCCTTCCGTATGAGCAGTCATCGTGCGGCAAACCTATCGATTCTTCTACTCTCCAAACTTTCGTTAGGCATATACATGAACTTAACAATTTTGAGTTTGACGGAGTTCATTACGTGCAAGTCAGCGGATCGTCAATGGGAGCTCGAATCCGACCCGAGTACGCAAATAACTTTTTTTGGCTCACGTGGAATCAAACTTTCTGTACACTCAAAACTTAAAGCCACTGTTCTATAAAAGGTATATTGACGACATATTCATGATCTGGCAGAACGGTGACGCGGAGCTCCTCACCTTCATTGAGGCATTTAACCTAGCCCATCCTGCTATTTTTCCTGCTCATTCCTATTTGGAACACAGTGTAAACTTTCTGGACGTCACCGTCACTACTTCCCATGGTCGGCTTCAAACTAAACGGTATTGAAAACCGAAAGACACGCGGCAGTATTCGCACTTCCAAAGTAGCCATGTGAGACACAGTAAGACAGCAATACCGTACAGCCAAGCCAACCGTTTTAGGAGAAATTGCACGAACAAATCCGACTCTGACTCAAACTGTCGATAACTCAAGACCGACATCCTGTATAAGAAATACTAGGAAAACGTTATCGACGATGCTGTTGTGCGAACCTACCAATTAGCCCGTAACGAAATCTATAAGAACAAAGCCCCGAACGTTAACCCGCAAAATAAACTTAGTTCTAGACCACTCATCCTCTGCTCCAAGAGTGTCAACGATACTAAGAAAACATAACAACATTCTAATTCCAAGGGAACGCTTAAAAAGCATGTTCCTTTATCCACCACGTGCTGTCGACCGGCGTAATAAGAATTTACGCGACTTTCTTACTAACTCTCGTATCAGCCGACCCGAAACTACTGGTTGCGTGCCCTGTAATAAACCTCGACGTAAACTATACTCACACATGACCACCACGCAGCGTGCCACCAGCACGGCTTCAGACTACTAAGTAAATATAAAGCGTAATTTCAACTGCGACTCAACTAATTTAGTATACCTTCCTGAGTTCAATGCTTGTAGGCAGCAATATATCGGGCAAATGGAAATGCCCTTCCGAATACGATTCAATATTCGCCGCTCTCATGCAAAAAGTTGCCCTTATTTTCCCCTGTCAAGTCATGTGAACAGTCCCGGGCATGCATTTGAACGTCTCAAAGCAACGATTTTAGAATCCATCTTCAAAACGCACCACGGCCACAAGGTTTGGGAATCTTATTTATAATTTCGTGTCAGCAACGCTTAGTAATAAAGAAAGTTACGGAAAACTAACGTGCTCACCCCTCGATTAGATTTAGCGACTTCATAATTTTTATCACATTCTTCATTAACCCTACCCTTGAGTTGCCCATCAGAATTCGCAGAAACTCCCCAATTACAGCAGCTTTATTAGCAGATGCGACGTAATGCGATATGCCCTAGGGAAGGAGGCCCCGTTCCCCCCACCACTTAGAAATGTTTAACTTCTTGTTATCTATGGACCCTACCTATTTCCTGCTCAGTTGCTAGCGCTGATGCAAAGCTCTTTTGTGTGCGGCGTCTATTCTCTACATCCCCGGGGGGCACACCCAAAACACATTCTTCGTTTATGCCTGCATAGATCCCTCCGAACCAGTCTCCCCAACCACTGAATACCCTATTGTGTACATTTCCCTTCCTTTTGAAACCGCGGTTGTCTAGTCTTCCGCACTTGCAGCCCATGCCAGGTACGTTGCCCCGTCCTGGAGCAACCTTGACCGCGTCCTTGTAAAGATGACCCCTTCCTCTTCTGTCCCTGTCTCCTTTTTCTCCTTTTTTGTTGTTGTTGTAACACACGCTCAGCCAGACTGCATGCATCCTCTCAGTTTTCGAAACATCTTCCCATCCTTCTCACAGTTTTCTGAAAATCTATATAAGAAATGTGTTCCAAATCTCTGCGACGGCAAAATGATGTAACTGTACTCTGATGAAGGCAAGTGCCGTTGCCGCAACGCAAGTAAACATTCTTTTTATTGACATTGCTGTGTATCGGACTCTTTACTTATACTATATTTATATATATACATACATATATATATATATATATATATATATATATATAAATAAATATATATATATAGTACAGGTTACTCCAAAAAAAAAACAGCGAGAAAGTGACGGCAGTTGTTAGAACATTCAAAGGATGATAGTGCAAATGCCTATGTGAGCAGCCGCATTTAACGGCCAGCAGCAAGAGCAGCAAAAGTGAAGACGACGGAACACTCGTAAAGGTATTATGAGAAAAGGAGCACGCGGAGAAGAAAGCGGGGAATGGAGAAGCGGAATTGAGGTAGCAATTCGAGGGCACGAAGAACGCCGCTTTTGGCAAGTTCTCTGCTGGACGCCGACGCCCACGAGACACAGCGCCAAACCACATCCTGCTCCTTGCATCCAAGACTTACGACACCCATACAGGGAGCGCATGTCAGGCTTCTTCTGGGAGCAGCGAGCATTGTCGGCAAGCCGCTCGGGTGTCACAAGCAACGAGGTGTTCGGGAGGTACAGGCAGCGTGCGCACGCCCAGGGTACCTTCACTCTCAACCATACCTCTTCCATGATCTTCGAGACTGACAAGACCTCGAACTTCCGCAACACTGAACTCTTTTGTGACCAACAAGACTACAGACAAGAGTGCTGCGTCATCAGTCGAAAGGACAGAGCCAACGGCAAGGGCACTGGATCAGCGCACCGCTAAAAAATCTAAATATATCAACTTACACGTAAGCGTGATCGTTTCTCAACTATAGTTTTACGTAGGACTGTGTCCTGTAGATTCGCTTTGATTTTTATTTCAGTGTCTTTATTGCCGTAATTGTCCTGTCAATATATTTTGCTGCTTGTTCGAAAGCCTGCAGCCTCATCTTCCTCCACCGGGTTAGATTACCACCTCCCCGTTGTAAAAACAATCTGCTTCAAATCCTAGCTCAGCCGCCTAAGCTGCTGTTATACTTCGCAGCCACTCCCCTCATCGAAGTCCGGGTGCCGTACCTAAAGGACACTGTTCTTCGCCCCCGTCGGCGGTGTAGCTTCACAATGCGGCTCCTATTGCTAATGTTGCCGGTGCCACACTCCTTGGCGTAGCAGTTTTTGTGTTCTGGGAGTGCCTTTCGTTTGCTTTTTTTATACCCCCCGCCTACCCTCCTTTCGCACTGTTCCTTTATTTTCCTGCCATGCCATCCTCTTCGGACGCTCACCAACTGTCTTTGTTTGCTGGCGCGATCCGTAGCTCTTCTTTCAGGGCTGACGCTGGTATTTTAGAGCGCATCTCTCGCATGTACCCCACGCCCTAATACCAATGACCTATAACTCTTCCGTTTTTTAAAAAAGGCAAGGTATATAAAACGCAAACGAAACGACCATAAATAGCGAGACATTGGACATTTGGGAATACTACACCGGCAAATTTGACTACATTGCACGGACTACGACCGAATATTGTAAAAATGTATTTTGAGTCTTGTGGAAAAGGAATATTTGAAAATATCATTGACCGCCTGTATTTAGGCTTTTATACACTTGTCCCTTCTCTTACTTGTTGGTGGTATGTTTGTTTCGTAGGGTAAAGGACAAACAAGCAGAGCACGTGTGCACTGCCATTTATTGCGAATAAGAAAATATCTTATTAGCCTTTAAGGGTTCTATATGATGATGCCGATAAATGTTGAGTAATGTTCATTTAACCTTTTTCTTTCAAAACACAAAAAGAAAGCCCGCTCTGCCTGAAGGGCGTTGTTTAATAACGAAGGTCATGTTAGTAATTGCAACGTTTTTTTTTCGCCGTTACTCTAAAAACAATACAAAAGTCACCATTCTTTATGTCATACTTTTATATCACTTTATTAAATTGTTTGAACAAAACCTTTAATAAACGGTAGCATTTTAACCACAGTCTCGAAATTTACATGCCAATTTAAGTTATTCTCTTACGCAAAACGTACTCAAAACGTACGCGAAAAAAGCTGATTTTCATTTCTTTTGTCGTACGCGGCAGTGTCATAATTGCTCCTAAAATATTATACTTTCAGTTTTCGCAGCCGGAGTACTTCGGACTGTCAACTCAAGTGTAAAAGAAACCAAGGGGTATTAAAAGTGAGGAAAATAAATTCTCTTCTGTAATGCAAACTTTTTCCATTCTGTAACGAATCCGCATTGTTTGACTGAGGTATAATTAGAAAATAAGAGAACCTCTTAAGAGGTTCTGGATTTGTGGTAACTGGATTTATAGGTAAGCATTCTTCGTGTTCACTGACGGTGGTGTCGCAACAGAAACGCAATACAGTTTGCACAATACGAGAGCATCATATTTAAATTTGAATTTATTTCATTTTTGTGTTACAATAAGAATGTGTAAATTACGAGATTTCAAAGTCAGTTCCATAGTCAGAGACTGTAAGGGGGACCTCCTGTTATTTATTAAACAGATGGAAACACACGTTATAAGCACAAATATATCAATCAACGAAACGCAAAATAATATCATCAAGATAAATTATGGCAGATATGCAAAAAGATGATCAGCAAAAAACGTTTTAGCAATCTATGGAAAAAAACTATCACCAAGATAAAGAACGTAGATAAGAAAGAACATACTAAGCAAAAAACATAGTAAAAATGCAAGAAAAAAATTAAGCAAAACTAATATCAGCAAGATAGAGAACGGTGTATGGGCAAGAACATCATAATCACGAATCATATTAGTAATGCACAGAATAAAAGAAACAAAACTAAGCATGGTAATATCAAGTCACATTATTCAGGTTGGGATAAGAACGCCCGCCAATTACTTTTTAATGAATACATAGTTGCATGTTTTAATAGAGAGCGGCAGCGTATTCCAAAAGTGTATAGCCGAAAAGTTAGTTGAAAACTTTCCGTAGTTCTTTGTTACATGTGGTAATAATTAGTTGACGTTTAAAGGAAATAGAGTGAATTTACCACGAGGAAATTGGTCAGTACTAATTAACTGGAGGGGGAGGTTCCCATTAATGAAAATATAAACTAGTAGGCCATGAGGATATATAAGTTCTTAAATCGATAATATATTGTGAGCTCAAAGCAAAGAAAGGGCGTTCGTTAGGAAGTGGCTAAAGGTGTGGCTAAATAGAATAATTTAGTTTTGAATATGTTGTAGTGAAGATAAATGAGTTTTGTAAGTATTTCCCGAATATGATATGCCGTATGCTATGTGACTGTGTAAGATTGCGTAGTAAAGTTAGATAAGGATGCATTCACTAAAAACTTATTGAACTTTATAAGCACTCTAATACAATAATCTGGTTTTCTTGCTATTGATGCGATATGGTTATTAAATTTTAGGTTCTTTTCAATTTCTACGCCATGAAATGTAAAACTGTCACATGGAAAGAGTACAACGTAATCACGGGTAAAGCAAGGACGCCCGGCAACGGTCCTTTGATGTGACGTGAATATCATGAAGTTTGAATTTGGCCGCATTAATGCTCAGCAAGTGATTTTTACATGTCACTAAAATAGATGCATGTGGATTAGGTTAATCTACCCATGAACGAAGACACTTATGTGATGAAGAATTGTTGTTTCATCAACGTAAAGTATACTGTTAAATAATTGAGGCAAAGAGGAAGATTATTTGTGTAAATTAGAAACAATATTGGTCCAAGAATTGACCCCTTCAGGACACAAATATTGGTTATCTTAGTCCAAAAGTAACAAGTTGACAAATGTACGAGTTGTTCTGTATTGATTAAATTGGAACTTTGGATTAAATTGAGGGTGGGGCCTGTTATACCAATCAAGTTCAGTTTTCTAAACAACACGTATAGTTAGTAGAATCAAGCGCCTTTGAAAAGTCAATAAAGAATGCACCAAAAAATTCTCCCGTATCTATTACCGCTTCGATTTTATCGGTTGAGCAAATTAGTTGGAGTTCCGTTGAGTAACCAGCGTTCAGAAAAAACTGATATGACGACAGGATATTAAATTTGTTTAAGTACTTCGGATGATGACGAGAAATCAAAAACAATGCTACGAGTGCTTGGAATTAAAGCTGGGTTCCTCGTACTATAAAGCAGACGTCTACGCGATTGCGCCATAATCACATTCGCGGGAGCTCAGCTTCAACTACGGGTTCGTAGCGTAGGCATTAGCTTTGGACTATGCCTTTTTAAAGTGGACATTCGCTTCGCACTTTCACAGCTTTAATTTTGTACGGCAACAGCGGTTTAACGACGATGGTGGAGGGGCGCTCAACAATATTTTGAGCAATTCGTTTACTTTCGGCTAAATTTGGAGTTTGGCTAACCCACTCTGAACTCTGATTATTGATGCTTTACTTTGAGCGCCGTTGCTTTAAATACGCACTTTTATTTTCTCACGGGGAAAGCTTCGCGTTTGAACCAATGTCGGATTTAAACTAGTTATGGGGCTATCTTAGAAAAAGAAAATTCTGTCAGTCTTGTGTACGCCGATACCTTCCCGATCGCAATCCCAAGGGGATGCGTGGGAATACCCAGTTTTCAGGGGCGTAATTGTAAAGCCAGGAAAACTAGCTATCGGCCAAGATGACGCAGATATACTCTGGCGTTTATCGACTCTGGCGATATGGAAAGGCGCGAATAAATGTAGGGAACGAATAAATGTAGGGAAACGAATAAATGTAGGAAAAAAATGGAAGCTAAAACGATGTTAGAGATGTACAGGGCTGAGAAATTGAACATCGGAAAGTAAAAGTTCTACGAATATTAGCATGGCAGTGCTTTGCTTTTTAAGGGTAGAGCAAGTTGCCTGCGAACTAAAAGTGTTGTGGGGAAGTATTCACAAAATGATGAGGTATGCGTGGTCTGCGGTAAAAAGGGAGAAACTATGCGGCACATAGTGTTAGAATGTGAGGGTATCCATCCAAATCTACATGAAGGGAATATTGGGCTTCCAGAAGCCCTAGGATTAAAGGATATGTCAGACGAAGGTAACTTCAAGGCTGTGTAGGTGACGAAAAGAAGATTATAATGCCGGTAGACGAAAAGCAGAGAGGGGAATATTGCTTAGGACAGTTACCGCTTGTAACAGGAAAAAAAAAAGTATTTTGTGACTGATAAAATTTTTGTGCCTGCCCTAAGCAGCGCTAGAAATAAACCAAGAGTGTAAAACATGGGTATATTAGTCCTTTTTGGTATGATGACATGTCATCACCCCGCTTCAAAGGGGAAACCAATAGCAATCGTTGTCACACGCCCGACACTAGGCAGTTCAAAAGTAAATCCCGAAAGTGCTGTTTTCTGCCATCATAAAAAGTAAAATTACGAAGTTCCGCTGCGGAAACGAATGCATTTGATAAGTTGTTAGACGCTAATCATCGTTGCGCGCATGTATACATAAAATTGGTGGAATATCGGTAGGCTGAGGGTGTAATGAAAAGTGCTGGTTGATCGAAGGCGCGGCAAGAAGTGAAAAATGAAAGGATCGATTGACAGTTCAAGAAATGAACAACCGTGGCAAACCTATTACTGCGGGATGACGCGAACTAACCGCTATTCCGCGTAATATACCATAAAGTATGGTGCAGGACGGCCAAACCTGCCAATGGCTGCAATACAACTACAACGGGATGTTAATTCGGATATTCTGCATGTGTATACTAGGGATGCTTTTAATTTAAACGCAAAAACATTTGGAATTTGTAATAACGATATTAGCATTTAAATGGTTTAGAATGAACTGGATACTTAGATCATGTGAAATTCTACACCACAAAAGAAAAACACGAAGTGTGTTCTGTAAGCGCCAAGCAAACACCTGGGGATACAAAAATCTTGAACTTCGACTTGGGTAGACAGAGATTGAGGTTATTTGAATTCTGAAGTCTTGTGGTCTTTCTATAGGATCACAAATGTCATAATCGTCCATTTGAAGCTTTTCGGAACAAATTCTCAAAGGCCGTATCTAAAAATATGAATTAATGTACCGGGCCGCCTATTTTACGATACCTAATGTATTTATACTTGATTTTGAACAACATATCTAAATGTCACGTATAACAATTGATTAGAATAACAAGCAAGCATTTCGAAAGATTTTTGAACCCGCAAAATGTTTCTATACAGAAACTTTTTCATGTTTTGAAAACTCCTACCTGTTTAGCAAAATTTACACTCCGTACTTTTTAGTGATACCCAGTCGGTATAAAAATAGTGACAAGTTTAAGATGCAACGATCCTGACCGAAAGCGAAAAAAAAGTCCGACAGTGAATGTTGTGATATTTTAGGTATTAAAACTAATTAAAGCTACCTAAGTATTCACAGTCAATTGCATGCTCTCTTATAATGTATCAAGCCATACTCTGGAAATCTGTAAGTTCTTAAGTGTATTCATCAAATTATCGATATTACTGTACTTTTGTCTGTAACTTTTTTTTAGCCTGGAGGGCTTCTGAATAGTTACTCTTTAAAAGACTTTGGTGCTCTCTATAAGCTGTGCTCCTTTGTAGTGGCGGCTTGTTGAAAGATTAATTAGCCGATTGTCTTCTCTGTGGAAACTGTATATTCATCGTAGGGAGATGAAGTGTGCGGTTTTGAAGCAGGGAGCTGACACATTGGAGATTCAGAGAAGTGCCGCTAGTATGGTGTGAGGATAACTAGCGACATTAAACAGGTAATCAGCGGTTGAGAATTGAATTCACACTGACGACACCGAAGTGTGGTGAATCAAGACTGGAAAGAAATTATAAATGCTTGTTTTACAGTACCAAAACTTCAAAAGAAACAAAAGAACTGTACCCGGGGATAACCTAAATTGTCTCCGCAATGAGTGTCTTGTATGCGACAGCTTCAGTAGTTCGAAGTTTATAGTCAGTTGGCGTCATGTAGGAGATGCGATTTGCAACTTCGGGCCTAGGTATAATTTTATTACACTGATTTTGTGGTTCATAAGGCGTGCATATTTTTAAAAGGTCGGTTGAAATATTGCGTATTCAGGCTTCATGTAAGTGGATATTTTTACGAATTTTCAACGTAATGATCCCGCATCCGTTCCAAAGGAAGAGTCGGGGGTAAGTGAGAACGTAAGTTCTGAGCATGGCTGCAGTCCTAGTACGCTGAGAAAAATAAGAGGCACAATGCCGCTTGCCGAGCATTACTGTGCAGTGTTGGCGTTTCCTTAAAAATACGTCCTTCTGGCTCTAGCCGAACCACTATAATTTCACCCTCGGCATCCTCTGCATTGGCGAACGCCAGTGGTCACTGCGCCCTATGACAGACAAATTTCACCTCTGGGTTGTCAGCAGAGTGCATGTGTATGCAGCCGGCGGTGACATCCATCAGGTGAGCACTACTCAAAAACAGCGCTGCTGCTATTTGCTAGCGACTACGTAACATTGCTAAGTGTATCCAATCAATCATCTGGTACACAACGGACCTCTGTTGTCAAAATACCCGCTTCGTGGTGGCATAGCCGATACGTTGTTGCTATGGCAATCAATGTACTGGTCTCGGGAGTAGCTTTGCACGCTTAAATGGCCCCCCTGCACTCCCCAACAAGCACGATTTCGAATCAGCGTAGTGAAAATGGGCTTGGTAGCGTGGTCACGAAGTACTACGAAATTTTTACAAGTAAGCGAAAGCTAAGGTCATTCTCGCAGGGCGTTTTCTCGGCATCAGCACCTAAATCACCGAGAGCATTGGGAAGAGCAACAAGTTTTGAACGGATGAAATTGGTGCAGATACAACATTTCTCTGTGCATAATTCCGGTTATATCATACGACGGCGCCACAGGATGACTACTACAGCAAAAGGCAGACAGGGTGTCATAGGCACCGCAGGGTGTCACGGCAGCTTAAAAGAGCCAGGGCAAATGGCGTTCTATACTCTTTCGCTTGGGCTGCTCATTCTGTCGGTGCTACTTGATAACGTACACACTAAAAAAATATTTGTACTTAGGAGTTCACATGTGCATGTGAGCATTCAATTTTAAATTAGCTCACGGTGCCTGCATCTGTCATGCGTGCATGCAGCAAGAGAGGAAAAATTGTATTACACAGCGAAATGTTTTCGCTGGATTTAAAGGAGCACCATAAGAGCGGCTTGCGTGGGGCAAGTTGGGACGTAAAACCTACGATGAAAGCGCCCCGAAGTAATCTGTTTAAGTTCTGTTTAACTCCTTCTTGCGCGTACGGTGCTAGAAGAAGAAATTGTCCTTGAGTACAACGCAAAGTTGGCCATCAATAATGGTTCCTCTCACTTGCGCTCAGGCGCGAAAGTGGAAACAGATCCTCGGCCAGTCTTAAACGTCGACATTCTCATAGTTTCGAAATACTACGAAGATATTGTCATACAGAGTGGTACATGAAAGTTTAAGTATGATGCTTTGAAATATGTGTAGACGGAGGGTAATGGCAGCCAGCCAAATATAAATTGACTTGTGGATATAAGGCAAAAGATGTACGCTTTTAGAAAATGTGAAATGTAACAGACGTATTCTGTGGTTGCCAATGTGGACCTGCTAATTTTCTAGCACCTGCTACCCTTACTTTCTGGCTGGCTGCGCTTAGTAACGCAAGTATCTGGGAACGTGGCAAGAATGATTGAGGATGGCAGTAGTATCATTGCAGTTTTCTAAGGGAGGTGCCGAACGTGTTTTGCAATATTTTTATATCATTCGTGCTCGGTGTTTCGGACCAGTGGGACGTGTTGTCTAGATAAAAAACTAGGTTTTGTAAAATTCATGTCAACCAAACTTGCCTACATTTGTGGCATGTTTTTTTCACAAATTCACGAGCCCTAATAGTTCAGGCAATAGCTATTTATAAAGTGCCACACAATCTATTACTTTATGGTGAAGCCAAATATTGCAAAATGAATTGTGTCACCAGCCCCATCTTTACCTTAAAGCTTATTTAAAATCGGTGGTATCGCTTTTTTATGCAGAAAAACGCTGCTGCAAATATACCTAGAGTACCGGCGTTTCAATACTTACCGCTGACATACAGATCGTATTGAGATACTCTAGACTCTGTTTGCACACCAACGTAGTTTTTGTGAGGGAGACAACTTTATCGGAAGCCGTACGGCTCAGCCAGTGATACTTCTTGCCTCTGATTAGCCATGCACTTAAAATGTATGCACGAAGTTGGTAATTCGTATAACAGTGGTTACGTTTTCAATTTACCTTGCCATTTTCTCTTCTAATACAATTCAGTTAAATTTGGCTGTTGTCACTAGTTCCTGTATTGCTCTTTATGAGTTTTTTGGTGCTAGATATCTTAAACTAAGTATTTCTAGACTTCTCCTAACAAACTACCTTGTGAAAGAATTTGTTATTCTGTTTAAAGTTCACAGATTCGCGTTTCCTGCAAGGTTATATCCATCTTGTGGTGGAATAAGTCCAAAATATCAAAACCAGGAGTCCTTAAGGACAGTCTCCGAAATGGATGGAGACTTTATATATATACTTTATATATGATGGAGACTTTATATATATCCAGGCACATTGGAAAAATTGGCCGCGACATTATTCAGAAGAGGGAAAACGATTAGTAATCTAGTTTTCATGGCGATTCTAAAAAATAGGGATATAGTAGCAACGAAGCTGATGAACGAGCAAATATTAGTCCTTTGTTCCACCTTAATTTCTTGCTTGTCTTTTTTTAGGAACATTCGCCCAGGAGCAGGATAACAATGGCAGACTACTTTCACATTGGTAAGAACAACTAAGTGTCCCTGAGGAAATACGCTTTCCCGCAACGCGGAGATTAAACTCCACAGACAATACCTATTTTATATTGCACATACTACGGAACCGACCAAGTGGCCGAGAGGTGGCACAGAGCTGCCCAACAAGACATCAGGGCATCCCCCACGAAGCTTCCCACACAGCCGGGAATGTACTGGTAAACCACATGTTGATGAAGAATCACTGAACAAACATTTGTCCGCACGCTCTTTGAATTCTGTTACATAACCTCCTGGTGGATTATATGCCACTATTGCTGTTTATAAAAATAGATAAGGTGTAGGCAAATTATGTGCGTGTGAGGGCATCAGATGGATTATGTGAAAAGTACTAATTCCGTGTCGACATCTAGGGCCACTGGTGCCAGCACACAATTTAGTGCCAGAGGAAGTGTCCACATCTTTCATGCAAAATGAGGACTGGAGTTGGAGTAAAGCTTGCCATGACTCTAACAGTATACAACGGATCCAAAGAGCGAAGAGTCATATAGGAAGCCCGCATACCCGACACGCCCACATTATAAAGTGTTTTTCTAAGGTGCGATGCGGCCAGTGTTTTCTGCGCAATAAGGCCAGACAAGTTCCCGTAGGTGATGTCCTTGCATGCATAAAAATGATGCTTTAAACTGAGAAGGCTGCAGGTAGGCTCTTGAGGCAGAAGTAATTAAAATGGTATGTACCTGGTGGCATTAGGGTGTAATAAATTGTAAGCAAGCGTGACATCAGATGGCGTAACGCCACAGCCTCAGAGGGATTCAAAAGTGCAAATGCAAGAATGTCTGAAAGTTTTGTGCCGTCGCTATGTCCAATTTTAACTTTTCTGGGGATAGTATGTTAATTTCAGTTTGTGCGGCACTAAGAGCAGTCAGGCATTTTGATAGCCCTTCGTAGAATGAAGGGCCATGGTTTTACTGAAAAGGTCAAGTCCTCGAGTTTCCTCGCAAAGCCCTAAATTCAGAGGCATAAAGACCTGGCTCTTTGTCCCCTCATCAGTAACGGCGTAGCATTGCACCTTTTTCGTCATTGGTAAACGGAATTACTTTTAATTAAAACAACAATATCGACAGTGACAGATAAATACAACACATTAAATGGCTCGGTAAAAAAATACAACCATAGAAAGCTGAGAGTGAAACTAGTTCTAACAAAGTTATCTACAATTGTGGAATATGTTGGTGTGGGTTCTCTCTCTCTCTCTATATATATATATATATATATATATATATATATATCAACCCCACAAGGGGGTATTACATCAGGGGTGGATATCCAGTGTAAAAAACATTTGCCACATAAGGGGTTGGTATACAGGATATAACAAACTTTTGCTACACAAGGGGCGTATACAAGGTATAAAACATTGTTACATAGGGGTGGATATGTACATTGCCATAAGGACTCACTGACAGAGATGAGTCGTTACATTTTTAGTGAAAGTTGAAGGGCAGGTGATTGTGACGACGTGGTTTGGGAGGTCGTTCCAGTCCTTCACAGCTCGCGGAAAGAAGGACGCGGAGAAGGTAGCAATTCTAGTGCGGTAACAGAAAACTTGGAGGGGGTGGCTGGTGCGGTGGGAAATGTACGTCGGGGGGATGACATATGAAGGATGGTTTAGGGGCGAATGAAACAGCTTGTGAAACAGGGAAAGAGTGGCTATATATATATATAGCGAATCAGAAATGGGAAATTAGTGGCTCGGTGAATTAGGACAGAATAAGGGAAGGCAGACAAGAAAACCACACGAAAAGAAATGTGTAGGTCATAGAAACAAATAAAAAGTTTTTTGGCAGGGAATGGGATACTTGGCAGGGGAGAGCTCGCGATCCTCTGCGAATTGACGCACCTGTAGCGGACAGTAAGACAACCAATGAAGAAATCCACGAATATTTTGTGTTGCTTAGCCGCCATGTTAGTGTAGTCAAGGGACGACAACAATGATTCAGTATCAGTGGTGGCAGAGCAGAAACGCCGTCGGACATTGGTGGGCGCGAAAGGTAGTCAGCATCAGTGTGGTAGTTGCCAAAACAGTAAACGACACGGATTTTGTACTCTTGCAGTCGAAGAGCGCACCGACCAATACGACAAGATGAAACTCTCAGGGAAGACAGCCAACCCAGTGCGTGATGATGTGCGACAGCATCTTACAAGCACGGGCGAAATTTTTGAAAAGCCTAAATGATGCCTAAGCACTGTTTTGCGCAACTGAAAAGATTGGCTCGGATTTCGTAATGGTGCGGCTTGTGTATGTCTTGATGTACTCGTCAAAACCGACCATCCGACCTTCCGCAATTGGGCTGTCTCGGAAGACCAAACAGTCAGGTCGTAATCCTGAAGGTAGGATAAAGCATCCGGTAATTTGTAAAAAGACGAGGACAGACAGGCTGGTCAACGCCGAGTGATTCGCGTGCAGGTGGGGGTGTGGTATCATCGATTAATTTGTTACAACCATTACAATCGCACCATCGTTGGCATTTAGAAGGACGGGAAGTAACGGCAGGCACCTGCGTTTGAGAAAGAAGTCGGTAGGCTAAAGAGTACAGTTCTATCATGGACGGACTCGCAACACAAGGGAACAACACGGGAGGAGCATCATGGAACGTCCGTGTCTTCAGTGACGACTCACTTCATGCTGGGAACATCATGAGAAATATCTGACAGCGATGAAAACTCCACTCCCACTGGAGCGAAGCGGATAACAGCCTCATGCCGGGATAAAAAGTCCCAGCCCCAAATGACATCATGGGAGCAAGATGGCAACACAACGAATTCAGTGGTGCAGACTAACTTTTGTATAACAACACGAGCTGTGCAAGCGGCTATGTGCCCAATGCGTTGGGCTTCGGCGGTTGGCAACATCAGCCCGGACAATGTCATCATAACTCTTCGAATTGAACGGCAGAGGTCGGCATAAAAAACAGGAAAAGCTGCGCCATTAACGATGAGTGTTTAAGTGGAGACACGTACGAATATGTCGATAAAATGTTTGGGAGAAAACCGAGGAGTTGGAAAGTTCGAGATCGACGCAGTTGTCTCTGGAACTACGACAGATAGATTTCCTCCTAGGATTGGAAGGACAGCGTCCCATACGTGACAGTCAGCAACGACGACGAGGAGAAGAGGAGCGGCGGCCGTTGAAGGTGAAAGAACGATGGGATGTCGACGACCTGGGACTTGAGACTATGCCGTCGACGAGATGGGACTTGGTACACCGTTTCCGGCACATACAACGGGGCAGAAGCACGACCATAATAGGGAACTTGTTGGGCGTTCCCCAGGAGCGGCATTAGGTGGCGGCAATCAAGGGTGACATGTTCAGGAATTCGGCAGCCGAAACAGAACGGTCGGTTGTCCTGCGTACGCCCTGACCCCCAGGGGTAGGGCTACTATCAATAAAAGGTGGACGTCGTCTGGGCACAGTGGTCAACGGGCATGCCGGCGGCTGAGCGGGTACGACAGGTTCAGGTGAGAATGCTGGCTGGTGCAGAATAGTCCGGTGCAACAATGGAGCAGGTTGTAGAGACGGCTTTATCACGGCTGTAGTATACGTCATTGGGGTGGCAACCGGCGCAGGATTCTGAGCTGTTGGAAGTGCTTCATCTACTTCTTTCTGTATAACTTGTCTGAGCTCTGGGTCCAGAGTAGACGACGGCTCAAGGCAGCACGAAAGAAGGGAGACCTTCCGGGAAACTTCTACCCGAATGAAAGGTTGTATTAGGCCGAACAGTGCCAGGTCATGTCCATAGGTCGCAGCCAAACGCAACAGGGGTTCAGCGGCTTGAGCGCAAGTTTGTCGGATGAGAGACCACTGCCTTCGCCAATCGTAAAAGCTTTGGCACAAACTCATGACGTCAGAAATCGTGTGTGGTTCCTTGGATAGAAATATTTGAAAGTTGCCATCGTGTACTACTTGTAGTATGTGCTTGATCTTGTTGACTTCCGTCATCTAACGGTCGACACGCTTACACAAGTCAAGCACGCCTTCAATATAGATGGCAAACCTTTACCCAGCTTTCTAGCCTCGCACACAGAGTCGTTGCTCCACTCGGAGCTTGCGTACAGCAGGGCGGCTGAATGCTCTAGCAAAGAGGCTACGGAAGGCAGACCAGGAAGTAATGCCCAGTGCACTATTGCCATACCACAGCTTGGCTAGCTCGTCAAGGTAGAAGCCGACGTTAAACAGTTTCGCTTTATCGTCCCAGCGATTGTGCGGACTCACGCGTTCATATGATTACAGTAAGTCTGCTACATCAGTGTGTTTCAGGCCTCTGAACCTGCAGGGGTCCCACTGACGCAACGAGCCGTTGCAGATCAAGGGTGCTGCCTGCGCCACAGCGGGAGACTGACGTGGCTCGTGGGACATCGTGGACAGCGTCCGGTTGCGAAGGTAAAGGGTGGAATGGAAACCCTTGACCTCCACCACTTTAAACTAACATTGTCGAGGCCCACGTAGATGGTTTAGAGGATTTATTTAAGTGAGAGAGAGTGAAAGTAGCGAGCGTTTAAGCATCCAGACGATGACCAATATCACGTGCAAAAGCGTAACCTGCGGTACTTCTTCTTTTGCTGACACCGGCGAGAACCGATATCCTCACGGGTAGATTGGCCAACTTTCCTATGTGGCTGATGCCTGCACACGGCAGATAACCTGAAGGTCTCTTGTGACCAACATTCCCACTACAATAAATATACATATTTATATCTATATATATATATATATATATAGTCAGGTAAAAGCTAAGAACAACTTTGCGGTTAACTTGTTTATTATAAATTAGTCCGACAGTTTCGGAAGTGGAACTTCCTTCCTCAGGGACAATCCCACAATGAACACCGAATCCTTGTGCACACTGCATGCGAGGGAGTCTCTCCTCTTGTCCCTCATAAGGAGGGGAATACGCCAGAGAACGTAAAAAATCCGGTAACAACACGGCACTTGCTGAGTGGAGAGGATTTAAATTTAAAAAAAAGAAGGAAGAAAAGGAGGAAAGGCGGTGGTTTTAGTGAGAAAACGGCTCGGGTGGGGGAAGGGAGCGGGACCAAAAGTTTCTATCGGCCCGCTGCGGCTGGGATGAAAGAGAACTGACAAACAAAGTACAGACAACGCATGAGCACAGATGGGAAGAGCGGGGCGGTGGTGTAGTAACTAAGGACGCGGTCTTGGCCCGGCATTTGTTTCGAGGGTTCACCCAGAACAGACCGTTAAACGGAGAGGCATTGCTTTTACCAAGAAACCGAAGATAAGTCTACTTTGTGTGCCCTTTGAAGGGCCGCGACAGGGCGACAGAGAAAGGAACTAGCGGCAGCCAGCTGCGAGCCGCATAGCGGTCGGACCGCGCGGAAGACCGGGATCAAGTTACCCAGGGGTGCGGCGAGTTCGGAGAAGGCGGCGAGTGCCCCGTCCGTCCTTGGCCGCAGCGTAGAGTAATGTAAAGGCACCCATACGACGCGACAAGCGTGAAGTTCAATAAAGGGCCGACACAGAAAACCACTGAATTACGCCACCGCTATGTCTCAACAGAACACGACAATCTCAAGGTAAGGCCAGATTGGCACTGCCGTTCAACGTCACCTCCCTCTCTCTTCTTACTCTTCTTAGTAGTCCCAACGTGGACAGCATTTATCGCGCAGCACGTGCAGTGCGGGGCTTAGGCGGCTTTTTTGGGCGGCGCTCCCTCTAGGTATGCGCCCGTTGTCTGCTGAGCTAATGGCGGGTGTTCCTAAATGAATTTAAAAAAAATTAAAAAACAAAAAACTTTTATGCTAGGAGAAAGGGGTTGGAACAATGTGCATCCACTTCCTGTTGTTAATCAACGTCCGTGGTCCTCCGGAAGCACGACATGCTGCCAGGGCTCTGGTTGATACTATGAGTCAGCGTTTTGAACTTATAAATAAGGTACGATTTCTTCTGTTCGCGCTCCCGTTTAGTGTGAAAACCGGTCTCTAGAAGAGTTACTTTAATTTGGTCGAATGAATGTCCTGGGAGGGTGACATGTCTTGAAATTGGCAAGTTCGGTTGTGTCTTAGCGTGAGAACGGTGGTTGTTAAAGCGTTTACGGAAGGCGGTTTCTGTTTGTCCGATATACTGCATGCCACAGATGTCACAGTGAAGCATGTAGACGACATTTTGGCTGTCACAGTTTAGATGCACATTTATTTTGAATACCTAATCTGAGGAGCTGGCTTTAGCAGTAGTGGTGGTAGTCATGTGTGAACAAACCTTACAACGTGTTTTCTTGCATGGCTGGCATCCCCGTTGAGTGCCCTCAATGGCAGTCGTCTTGGCTCTAACATATCTTTCAGGTTTTTTCCGCGGCGATAAACTCGGGGGGGGGGGGGCTTTTGGAAAATTGAAGATAGCCGGCTACTTTGTTGCAGTATATTAAAATGTCTCGAAAGAATGTTATTAAGTTTTGGGCAACGCAGATGAGTGGGTGAGGACAAGATTTGTCTGGCTTCCTTCATTCCTGGGATTCCCTCCATGTAGAATTTCCTCGCGCTTTAGGTTACGAGCTCTGTTGATGGAGTCATCGATCACTGCTGCTGAGTACTTTTGACGAATGAGGGCATTTTTTAGTTGTTGGGAGTTGTGGTCAAAGTCGGCGTTGTCAGAGCAAATTCTGCGGTATCTGTGGGCCTGGGAATAGGGAATGCTCATCTTGCAATGCCGTGGATGGTCACTTTCAAAGTGCAGATACTGCTGGCGATCTGTGGGTTTTCTGTATAGGGCTGTGATCGTGGTCGTGCCCTCTACCTGAATGGTGACGTCGAAAAAGTTCACCGATGTCCTTGAGATATTATGCGTAAAAGATATAGAAGGGTGGACCACGTTGAAATCCGAAATGAACTTATGCAAGCCTCCCTCGTCATGCGGCCCGACAAAAAAGATGTCATCCAGGAATTGCTTGTATATGAGCGGGCGAACGGGTTGAGCTTCCAAGAAGGGTCCCTCGAGTGCCGCCTTAAACAAGTTCGCGTAATTAGGTGCCATTTTTGTGCCCATAGCTGTGCCGCTAATTTGAAGGTAATGTTTGTTTTCGAATTGGAAATAATTGTAACGAAGCACCAGGTCAAGTAGGGTAGTAAGGGCGTGCTCATTATTCTCTAGTGCCATATCAGCGTTTTGACATGCCTCCACGGTATACCTGATGCCGTCTGAATGGTGGATATTGGTGTAAAGCGATGAGACATTCATTGTAACCAGGAAGCTGCCATGGGGGATTACCAGTCCAGACATCTCTCTCAAAAAACGGTTTGTGTCCTTGATATAGGCCGAAATTTTGGGAACTGCGTTTTTCAAAAAAAATCAAGAAAGCTGGAAATTGATTCTGTTGGAGTACCATTGCAAGATACAATAGGGCGGCCTGGATTGCCAGGTTTGTGAATTTTAGGTTGTAGGTAAAAGCTTCCCGGTGCTGATTGGGTGGGCGTCATTGCTTTAAACATGTCTTCAGTTATATCGCCATTTTCAAGAAGCCTTGTGAGTTAAGGGTGATTTCCGATACGAACTGCTGTGTTGGGTCCGCAGGAAGTTTCTCATAAAAATTCTCATCACTCAGTTGTCGGAGTCCTTCCCTAATGTAGTCGGTTTTGTTAATTACGACTATTGCTCCGCTCTTGTCCGCCGGCTTTATAACAATGTCATCCCGTTGGCGGAGGGAGAAAAGGGCCTTGCGCTCATCAGTTGATAGGTTGTTGCGGACAGGGTTTGTTTTCTTTAATGCATTCGACACGTGTTTTTGAACGGCCGAAATGTAAATATCGAGATGTGTGTCCCGACCATCGCTCGGTGTCCAACATTTGTCTGATGCTCCCGGAATTTTTTTGTCTGTGTTCGATTCCCGGTCGTAGAAGTATTCACGAAGGTGTAAGTTCCTCGCAAAATTGTATAAGTCCTGGTACAGCTGAAATTCATTAAATTTACCCGTAGAGGGACAGAATGTGAGACCTTTTGACAGCAGTTTAAGTTCAGATTCTATGAGCGGTACGTTCGATAGGTTGACAACGTTGGATTCTGGATGCGCCGAACTTTCAGATAGGGTTTGACTCACAGGACATACGCTTTTCTCCTCAAATAAGGGTACAGCAGCTGGATAATCCGGAATGAAAGAATTCTCAGTTCTGGTTTGGCTTCCTGAGCATCCAACTCCCTGCCTCCTAAAGGAGTGATCTGGAATGGGGATATTGTCTCTCCGCATCTTTTTAAATTTTTGGTTCATCACACCTCCTTCTTTTTGAGATTCGTATCTATTGAGTTCCATTCTTTCCATTTCGGATATCTCCGGGCTGGTGCGAAGGGAAGTTTTAAACTTCTCTAATTCTAATGTCTCTCTTTCTCCGTGTCCTATTATTACCTGCATTAGCTGCAAGGATGCGTCCTCAAGAATATTGTTCCACCGCACCATTTCATCTGCATTAAGATCGATCACTGCCGGTTTCAGCCTTAGCCGCAGTCCTTTAGGTATTTTACGTGCTGTTGCATATGATTTTAAAGTAGCACTGTGCAAGTTGTAGCGCACTCGCTTATCTATGCTTTTGCGAAGAGAGAGGAAGGCGCGCGACCAGGGTCTTGTCGTTCGGGCCGTACCTTTACTTGGGTGGAGTCAGTCGTTGCGAACACCCGCGTCAGTCGTCTCAGGGGGGTTCTGGCGTGTCCCGTTGGGCCGGCGTGGCGAAGTCTTCGGGGTCACAGCTGTGGTGGGGGATACCTCCGGAGAAGGGGGAGCCCGCTGACGTTCCCACTGTGCCGGCGTTGCACCTGGTGTTGGGTTGTACGGTGCCCGGGGTTTAAAGGGTCTCCGCTGCCAGCCGAGCGCCCTGAACGAGAGAGCGTTGCGGAAGTGCTCCGCCAGCAGCGCAACGCCCTCAAAACTCGCGTGGAGCCCGTCAGCAGCAAAGACCCTCCGTGCCGGTAGTTCGTGGAAGGCGTGATCGATGTAGCGCACATCTGCTCCTAACTCCTTCCGCTGGCACAGGCGGCGGACCTCGCGCACAAAATGGGAGGCCTCGCAGTTGAATGATCTGACAAACCGTCAGTCTCCCCCTCGTCGGCGCCGGTTCAGGGTGCGGGGAAGGGGCAGGCTCAAGCATATCCTTTTCAAGGCCGGACGGTGGAGGCGAACCCTTGCAAGCATTCGTCTCAACTTCTCCAGGGATGACGATGGTCCGCTTTCTGCTATATCAGCAGTTCCGACGTGAAGCACCAGTGTCTCCACGGTTGGGGGTATAACATTCGAGGGCGGCGCTGACGTCCTCAAACTTCATGCCGCCGTATGAGATAAATCCGGGAGCACCTCTCTCACTCGGGTGGAAATGGCCGTGGACATGGCGGATGAGAGAGTCCCCCACAATAGCGGTCCGTATGGTGTGCCTTGGAAAAAGGCACGTCAACCGCTCCGTTGTATGGTGTCTGGCAGCCATTGATGGTCAAGATTTCGGTGAGTTTTGCAACGGGCCAGAAGAAACGGTCAGGTAAAAGAGAAGAACAACTTTGCGGTTAACTTGTTTATTATAAATTAGTCCGACAGTTTCGGAAGTGAAACTTCCTTCCTCAGGGACAATCCCACAATGAACACCGAATCCTTATGCACACTGCATGTGAGGGAGTCTCTCCTCCTGTCCCTCATAAGAGGGGAATACGCCAGAGAACGTAAAAACTCCGGTAACAACACGGCACTTGCTGAGGGGAGAGGATTTAAATTAAAAAAAAAGAAAGAAAAGGAGGAAAGGCGGTGGTTTTAGTGAGAAAACGGCTCGGGTGGGGGAAGGGAGCGGGACCAAAGGTTTCTATCGGCCCGCTGCGGCTGGGATGAAAGAGAACTGACAAACAAAATACAGACAACTCATGAGCACAGATGGGAAGAGCGGGGCGGTGGTGTAGTAACTAAGGACGCGGTCTTGGCCCGGCATTTGCTTCGTGGGTTCACCCAGAATAGACCGTTAAACGGAGAGGCATTGCTTTTACCAAGAAACCGGTGATACGTCTACTTTGTGCGCCCTTTGAAGGGCCGCGACATGGCACCAGAGAAAGGCACTAGCGGCAGCCAGCGGCGAGCCGCATAGCGGTCGGACCACGCGGAAGACCGGGATCAAGTTACCCAGGGGCGCGGCGAGTTCGAACAAGGCGGCGAGTGCCCCGTCCGTCCTTGGCCGCATCGTAGAGTGATGTAAAGGCACACATACGACGCGACAAGCGTGAAGTTCAATGGAGGGCCGACACAGAAAACCACTGAATTACGCCACCGCTATGTCTCAACAGAACACGACAATCTCAAGGTACGGCCAGATTGGCACTGCCGTTCAACGTCACCTCCCTCTCTCTTCTTACTCTTCTTAGTTGTCCCAACGTGGACAGCATTTATCGCGCAGCACGTGCAGTGTGGGGCTTAGGCGGCTTTTTTGGGCGGCGCTCCCTCTCGGTATGCGCCCGTTGTCTGCTGAGCTAATGGCGGGTGTTCCTAAATAAATTTAAAAAAAAACAATTAAAAAAAACTTTTATGCTAGGAGAAAGGGGGTGGAACAATGTGCATCCACTTCCTGTTGTCAATCAACGTCCGTGGTCCTCCGGAGGCACGACATGCTGCCAGCGCTCTCGTTGATACCATGAGTCAGCATTTTGAACTTATAAATAAGGTACGATTCCTTCTGTTCGCGCTCCCGTTTAGTGTGAAAACCGGTCTCTAGCAGAGTGATGGGGAACTCAGCGGTAGAGGTAATGAAGAATGTGATAAAATGATGAAGTCGCTAAAGTTAATCGAGGGATAAGCACGTTAGTTTTTCGTAACGTTCATTAAAACCAAGCTTTGCTGACACAAACTTATAAATAAGATTCCCGAACCTGGTGATCGTGGTGCGTTTTGAAGGCGGATTCTAAAATCGTTGCTTTAAGTTGCTCAAATGCGTGCCCTCGACTGTTCACATCTTTTGACAGGGGAAAATAAGGGCAACTTTTTGCATGAGAGCGGTGAATATTGAATCGTATTCGGAAGGGCGTTTCGGTTTGGCCGATATATTCCTGCCTACAAACAGTGCACTCTAGAAGGTATACGACATTAGCAGAGTCACAGTTGGAGTTACCATTTATTTTACGTGTTAGTCTGAACCCGTGCCGGTGACACGCTGTGTGGTAGTCACGTGTGGGCATATTGTACATCGAGGTTTATTACAGGGCATGCAACCAGTAGTTTCCGGTAGGCTGACACCAGAGTTAGTAAGAAAGTCGCCTAAATTCTATTACGCCTGTAGAGAATGCGTGGTGGTTCAGGGAATATGCTTTTAGCAGTTCACTCTGAATTAGAATATTGTGATGTTTTCTAAGAAGGGTTGACAATCTTGGAGCAGAGGCTGATTGGGTTTGAACTAAGTTTGTTTGCGGGTTATCATTCGGGGCTTTTTTCTTATAGATTTCGTTAAGGTATAATTGGTTAGCTCGCACAATAGCGTCGTGGATATCTTGTTCCGGGTATTTCTTATTCAGGAGGGCGGTCTTGAGTTCTCGACAGTTTGAGTCAAATTCGGCTCGGTTCGTGCAAATTCTCATAAAACGGTGGGCTTGGCTCTACGGTATTGCTGCCTTACAGTGTCTGACATGGCCTCTTTGGAAGTGCAAAAACTGCCGTGTGTCTGTCGGTTTTCAATACAGTTTAGCTTGAAGCCGCACTTGGGAAGTAATAACGGGGAAGTCAAGAATGTTTGCACTGTCTTCCGAATAGGAATGAGCCAGCGAAATAGGAGGATTGTCTAGGTAAATGCCTCAATGAAGTTGAGGAGATCCGCTTCACCGTGATGCCAGATCATAAATATGTCGTCAATATACCTTTTATAGAACAGTGGCTTTGAGATTTGAGTGTCAAGAAAGTTTGATTCCAGGTGACCGAAAAAAAACGTTATTGGCGTAGAAAGGTCCTATTCGAGTTCCCATTGACGATCTGCTGACTAGCACGTAATGAACTCCCTCAAACTCAAAATTGCTAATTTCAAGAATAGGCCTAAAAAAAGCTTGGGGAGTAGAAGAATCGATACGTTTGTCGCACGATGACTGCTCATACGCAAGCGATACAGCGGTGATGCCATCTTCACGGGGATTTTAGTATACAGGGACGCAACATCCAGGGTGCCTGGGAGGCAATTATCAGGACGTTCCATTTTTGAGATGTATGAGAGAAAGTCATTGGGATCCCTAATGAAGGAAGGAAAGCTGGGCGGAATGTCGCAAATAATATTGCCGACATAGCACCAGAGGTTTTCGGTAACAGTGCCAACACCAGAAACAATGGGGCCCCTGGTTTGTTCACCTTGTGAATTTTATGCAGACGATAGAATTGTTTAACCACTTAGAATTGTTTAACCCTTTGTTTCCTATGAACCCTACCTATTTCCTGTTCAGTTGCTAGCCCTTGTGCAATGGTCTTTTGTGTACTGTGTCAATTCTGTCCATCCGCGGGGGCACACCAAAAACAAATTCTTCGTTCAGGCCTGTATGGATCCTCTGCAGCAGTCTTCCCAACCACTGAATACTTTATTGTATAGTTTTCCCTTCCTTTTGAAACCGCGATTGCCTAGTCTTCCGCACTTGCAGCTCATGCCATGTGCGTTGTCACGTCCTGGAGCAACCTTGACCGCAGCCTTGTAAATACGACACCTTCCTCTCTCTCTCCCTCTTTCCTTTCTCTTTTTTGTTGTTGTTGTTACACAGGCTTAGCCCGACTGCATGCATCATCTCCATTTTCTAAACATCTTCCCATCCTTCTCACAGTTTTCTGCAAATCTATATAAAAATGTGTTCCAAATGTCTGTGACGGCAAAGTCATGTAACTGTACTCTTATGAAGGCAAGTCCCGTTGCGGCTACGTAAGTAAACATTCTTTGTTACTTTCTTGCTGTGTAATCGACTCTTTACTTATGCTATTTGTGCGCGCTAAGTGAGTTTTATCTTTCGCTAGATTTGTTTTTACCATGAGCGCTGACAGGAGCACAGCAAAGAGCATCATCTGGAAATTTCCGCAGACCGTAACCACAACAGTTGTGGTCGGGGACTCCCAGGCCAAGTATTTCTATCATCACTTCTATCCCCTCTGCCCTGGAACCCCCGCTTTTGTTTCCCTGCCTGGAGCAAGCATTGCTGACACACGCTCTCTGATCGACTTTATCCCTGCCTCAGCCACTACAGTTTTTGTGCATGTTGGTACTAATTATCTCAGCTCTACTTCCGCTGATCATGCTTTCTCTGACTACCGCTCACTGACTGACCTATTTCTTGAAGCTCGGCCGAACATTTCCAATATTTACGCTGCTGCAACGAAAAGGCACGCTGCTTAAACGCACTTCTCTGACAATTTGGCCCGCCACTCACGCTTTGTCCGATTCATCGATCATGGCTTTGAGTATCTCCCAGCCACCGAGTCCTCGCTGCTGACGGCTTACACCCAAGCTTCAAGGGTGTGGTCTTGCTGGCCGCCCACATTCGTGCACTCTGCTTCTCGCAACGACACTGCAATCAACTTGGGTGGAGCGACTTCGCATGCTCCCCCAACCCAGCTGCAGCGCCGGCTATCTTTTGAAATGACAGAGACGTTTCACCACTGCCTCCAATTCTATCCAACGCGGAGTCCCCGGAGGAATATCGGGCCAGCAGCCGACCGCCACCGCACCCCAGATCCACCGCTACCGCGGCGCCCCGGGTGAACGCCAGCAGCCCGTCTGTGGACGAGCGTCACGTCAGTGGCATGCCGCCCCCACCCGCCAAACCGGCAGTTGCCACAACGCCCCGATGGAACCCTGGCGGTGATTGTACGAAGCTCCCCGACCTGCGTTGCACCGACCGCATGCCATGCCCAACTTCCGCATCTTCAGCGACCGCCGAGGCCACGGAAACCGACAGCAGCGTGTCCGCCGGATCTACCGGGGTCCAAAATCGAGCCCCCCGTGCCTCATGCCCTTACAACCTTCGAAAGAATCATCTTAGGAACAACTGTCTACAACAGAAAAAAAACAGGTAACCTGGACTCATTCGCCGTTTGAAGACAGTTTTTAAAGTTAAAAAAAATTATGAAAAGCGCATACGTTCCGAATTGCACGTTTCCGCTCTTGCACAGTAATTGAGCACCGCGGTGGCTTCCAGTGGTGTCACGATCAGAATAAAACCTTTTACTACCGAACTTTTCCCATCCAACATGAAAATGTGGAAACATGTACTGGATAAGGCATCTTTACAATTAACTGAAATAATCCTCAATCACTACAAAACTACAGCCCATTCCCTCCGCAAGGAAGAGGAACTACTCAGCCAGGAACTAAGCAAAAGAGAGTTGAACCTTTTAGGCAACTACGAATTTAAGAAGGCATCCGCCATATCCCGAACAAAAGCCAGCAAATTTTACCGAGATGAGATTTCTAACACTGCCCACACGCGTAGGAATCTAAGAAGCTCCAGCACTAGTAACGTCCCCCAATCTGACAATACAACCGATAATGCCACTATGACTGTAATTAATGCTTCGAATACTGCACCCAAACAAGTTCACTTAAACACCAGCACTACTAAGTTTCTCTCTCTCGTCTGCTGTCACAAAAAATATCTTACCGGGAATGTAATGGTCATTTCAAGTATAACCCTCTCCCCAGTTCAGATGAACGTATTGTCAAAGGGCCTAAAGTTTTGCTCGGCCACTGGTGGTTTTGATGACTTTTAGATTTGAAGGACTTAGATAACTTCGCCAGAAACATGAGGCAACGAGAATACTTTTACAATCACCCTGCGACGGAGGAAGCCCGCAGCCCCCTACCTAGGTATGAGCACTTCACCCTTCCCACAAATCGTGATAGTTGCCTCCACATGTACATCAAAGCAGTCCAACGCGATATGCGAAAAGCATGCCGAACACAAATTTCTTTCCGCCATAGCATGAATACCACCGGAAAGAAAGCCCTAGAAGAACTCACAAGATGTCCCGACATCATTATTAAACCAGCCGATAAGGGAGGTGCAATCGTAATCCTTGAAAAAACAAACAGACTATGTTAACGAGGTCATTACGCAACAATCGGTATCGACGTTCTACAAAGAACAACCCAATGATCCCACCCAAGACTATAAGCAAATTGTCAAAGATAAACTAGCTGAGCTTGTTAAAAATAAAACAATAAATGAAACCACGGCTCGTTCCTTGATCCCTTTAACCCCAGTAGCCGGAAAATTCTATCTTATGCCTAAAATTCACAAGGTGAACAACCCAGGGCACCCTGTTGTTTCTGGCATTGGCACTGTTACTCAAAACCTCCCGCGGTATGTGGATTATCTCCTTTGCGACATTCCGCCCAGCTTTCCCTCCTTCATTAAGGATACCAATGACTTTCTCTCAGACATCTCACAAATTGAAATTCCTGATAACTGCCTTGTAGTCACCCTCGATGTAGCGTCACTCTATACTAACATTCCCCATGAAGATGACATTGCCGCTGTATTCCTTCCGTATGAGCAGTCATCGTGCGGCAAACCTATCGATTCTTCTACTCTCCAAACTTTCGTTAGGCATATACATGAACTTAACAATTTTGAGTTTGACGGAGTTCATTACGTGCAAGTCAGCGGATCGTCAATGGGAGCTCGAATCCGACCCGAGTACGCAAATAACTTTTTTTGGCTCACCTGGAATCAAACTTTCTGTACACTCAAAACTTAAAGCCACTGTTCTATAAAAGGTATATTGACGACATATTCATGATCTGGCAGAACGGTGACGCGGAGCTCCTCACCTTCATTGAGGCATTTAACCTAGCCCATCCTGCTATTTTTCCTGCTCATTCCTATTTGGAACCCAGTGTAAACTTTCTGGACGTCACCGTCGCAACTTCCCATGGTCGGCTTCAAACTAAACGGTATTGAAAACCGAAAGACACGCGGCAGTATTTGCACTTCCAAAGTAGCCATGTCAGACACTGTAAGACAGCAATACCGTACAGCCAAGCCAACCGTTTTAGGAGAAATTGCACGAACAAATCCGACTCTGACTCAAACTGTCGATAACTCAAGACCGACATCCTGTATAAGAAATACTAGGAAAACGTTATCGACGATGCTGTTGTGCGAACCTACCAATTAGCCCGTAACGAAATCTATAAGAACAAAGCCCCGAACGTTAACCCGCAAAACAAACTTAGTTCTAGACCACTCAGCCTGTGCTCCAAGAGTGTCAACGATACTAAGAAAACATAACAACATTCTAATTCCAAGGGAACGCTTAAAAAGCATGTTCCTTTATCCACCACGTGCTGTCGACTGGCGTAATAAGAATTTACGCGACTTTCTTACTAACTCTCGTATCAGCCGACCCGAAACTACTGGTTGCGTGCCCTGTAATAAACCTCGACGTAAAGTATACTCACACATGACCACCACGCAGCGTGCCACCAGCACGGCTTCAGACTACTAAGTAAATATAAAGCGTAATTTCAACTGCGACTCAACTAATTTAGTATACCTTCCTGAGTTCAATGCTTGTAGGCAGCAATATATCGGGCAAATGGAAATGCCCTTCCGAATACGATTCAATATTCGCCGCTCTCATGCAAAAAGTTGCCCTTATTTTCCCCTGTCAAGTCATGTGAACAGTCCCGGGCATGCATTTGAACGTCTCAAAGCAACGATTTTAGAATCCATCTTCAAAACGCACCACGACCACAAGGTTTGGGAATCTTATTTATAATTTCGTGTCAGCGACGCTTAGTAATAATGAAAGTTACGGAAAACTAACGTGCTCACCCCTCGATTAGATTTAGCGACTTCATAATTTTTATCACATTCTTCATTAACCCTACCCTTGAGTTGCCCATCAGAATTCGCAGAAACCCCCCAATTACAGCAGCTTTATTAGCAGATGCGACGTAATGCGATTTGCCCTAGGGAAGGAGGCCGCGTTCCCCCCACCACTTAGAAATGTTTAACTTCTTGTTATCTATGGACCCTACCTATTTCCTGCTCAGTTGCTAGCTCTGATGCAAAGCTCTTTTGTGTGCGGCGTCTATTCTCTACATCCCCGGGGGGCACACCCAAAACACATTCTTCGTTTATGCCTGCATAGATCCCTCCGAACCAGTCTCCCCAACCACTGAATACCCTATTGTGTACATTTCCCTTCCTTTTGAAACCGCGGTTGTCTAGTCTTCCGCACTTGCAGCCCATGCCAGGTACGTTGCCCCGTCCTGGAGCAACCTTGACCGCGTCCTTGTAAAGATGACCCCTTCCTCTTCTGTCCCTGTCTCCTTTTTCTCCTTTTTTGTTGTTGTTGTAACACACGCTCAGCCAGACTGCATGCATCCTCTCAGTTTTCGAAACATCTTCCCATCCTTCTCACAGTTTTCTGAAAATCTATATAAGAAATGTGTTCCAAATCTCTGCGACGGCAAAATGATGTAACTGTACTCTGATGAAGGCAAGTGCCGTTGCCGCAACGCAAGTAAACATTCTTTTTATTGACCTTGCTGTGTATCGGACTCTTTACTTATACTATATATATATATATATATATATATATATATATATATATATATAGTACAGGTTACTCCAAAAAAAAACAGCGAGAAAGTGACGGCAGTTGTTAGAACATTCAAAGGATGATAGTGCAAATGCCTATGTGAGCAGCCGCATTTAACGGCCAGCAGCAAGAGCAGCAAAAGTGAAGACGACGGAACACTCGTAAAGGTATTATGAGAAAAGGAGCACGCGGAGAAGAAAGCGGGGAATGGAGAAGCGGAATTGAGGTAGCAATTCGAGGGCACGAAGAACGCCGCTTTTGGCAAGGTCTCTGCTGGACGCCGACGCCCACGAGACACAGCGCCAAACCACATCCTGCTCCTTGCATCCAAGACTTACGACACCCATACAGGGAGCGCATGTCAGGCTTCTTCTGGAAGCAGCGAGCATTGTCGGCAAGCCGCTCGGGTGTCACAAGCAACGAGGTGTTCGGGAGGTACAGGCAGCGTGCGCACGCCCAGGGTACCTTCACTCTCAACCATACCTCTTCCATGATCTTCGAGACTGACAAGACCTCGAACTTCCGCAACACTGAACTCTTTTGTGACCAACAAGACTACAGACAAGAGTGCTGCGTCATCAGTCGAAAGGACAGAGCCAACGGCAAGGGCACTGGATCAGCGCACCGCTAAAAAATCTAAATATATCAACTTACACGTAAGCGTGATCGTTTCTCAACTATAGTTTTACGTAGGACTGTGTCCTGTAGATTCGCTTTGATTTTTATTTCAGTGTCTTTATTGCCGTAATTGTCCTGTCAATATATTTTGCTGCTTGTTCGAAAGCCTGCAGCCTCATCTTCCTCCACCGGGTTAGATTACCACCTCCCCGTTGTAAAAACAATCTGCTTCAAATCCTAGCTCAGCCGCCTAAGCTGCTGTTATACTTCGCAGCCACTCCCCTCATCGAAGTCCGGGTGCCGTACCTAAAGGACACTGTTCTTCGCCCCCGTCGGCGGTGTAGCTTCACAATGCGGCTCCTATTGCTAATGTTGCCGGTGCCACACTCCTTGGCGTAGCAGTTTTTGTGTTCTGGGAGTGCCTTTCGTTTGCTTTTTTTATACCCCCCGCCTACCCTCCTTTCGCACTGTTCCTTTATTTTCCTGCCATGCCATCCTCTTCGGACGCTCACCAACTGTCTTTGTTTGCTGGCGCGATCCGTAGCTCTTCTTTCAGGGCTGACGCTGGTATTTTAGAGCGCATCTCTCGCATGTACCCCACGCCCTAATACCAATGACCTATAACTCTTCCGTTTTTTAAAAAAGGCAAGGTATATAAAACGCAAACGAAACGACCATAAATAGCGAGACATTGGACATTTGGGAATACTACACCGGCAAATTTGACTACATTGCACGGACTACGACCGAATATTGTAAAAATGTATTTTGAGTCTTGTGGAAAAGGAATATTTGAAAATATCATTGACCGCCTGTATTTAGGCTTTTATACACTTGTCCCTTCTCTTACTTGTTGGTGGTATGTTTGTTTCGTAGCGTAAAGGACAAACAAGCAGAGCACGTGTGCACTGCCATTTATTGCGAATAAGAAAATATCTTATTAGCCTTTAAGGGTTCTATATGATGATGCCGATAAATGTTGAGTAACGTTCATTTAACCTTTTTCTTTCAAAACACAAAAAGAAAGCCCGCTCTGCCTGAAGGGCGTTGTTTAATAACGAAGGTCATGTTAGTAATTGCAACGTTTTTTTTTCGCCGTTACTCTAAAAACAATACAAAAGTCACCATTCTTTATGTCAGACTTTTATATCACTTTATTAAATTGTTTGAACAAAACCTTTAATAAACGGTAGCATTTTAACCACAGTCTCGAAATTTACATGCCAATTTAAGTTATTCTCTTACGCAAAACGTACTCAAAACGTACGCGAAAAAAGCTGATTTTCATTTCTTTTGTCGTACGCGGCAGTGTCATAATTGCTCCTAAAATATTATACTTTCAGTTTTCGCAGCCGGAGTACTTCCGACTGTCAACTCAAGTGTAAAAGAAACCAAGGGGTATTAAAAGTGAGGAAAATAAATTCTCTTCTGTAATGCAAACTTTTTCCATTCTGTAACGGGTCCGCATTGTTTGACTGAGGTATAATTAGAAAATAAGAGAACCTCTTAAGAGGTTCTGGATTTGTGGTAACTGGATTTATAGGTAAGCATTCTTCGTGTTCACTGACGGTGGTGTCGCAACAGAAACGCAATACAGTTTGCACAATACGAGAGCATCATATTTAAATTTGAATTTATTTCATTTTTGTGTTACAATAAGAATGTGTAAATTACGAGATTTCAAAGTCAGTTCCATAGTCAGAGACTGTAAGGGGGACCTCCTGTTATTTATTAAACAGATGGAAACACACGTTATAAGCACAAATATATCAATCAACGAAACGCAAAATAATATCATCAAGATAAATTATGGCAGATATGCAAAAAGATGATCAGCAAAAAACGTTTTAGCAATCTATGGAAAAAAACTATCACCAAGATAAAGAACGGTAGATAAGAAAGAACATACTAAGCAAAAAACATAGTAAAAATGCAAGAAAAAAAATAAGCAAAACTAATATCAGCAAGATAGAGAACGGTGTATGGGCAAGAACATCATAATCGCGAATCATATTAGTAATGCACAGAATAAAAGAAACAAAACTAAGCATGATAATATCAAGTCACATTATTCAGGTTGGGATAAGAACGCCCGCCAATTACTTTTTAATGAATACATAGTTGCATGTTTTAATAGAGAGCGGCAGCGTATTCCAAAAGTGTATAGCCGAAAAGGTAGTTGAAAACTTTCCGTAGTTCTTTGTTATATGTGGTAATAATTAGTTGACGTTTAAAGAAAATAGAGTGAATTTACCACGAGGAAATTGGTCAGTACTAATTAACTGGAGGGGGAGGTTCCCATTAATGAAAATATAAACTAGTAGGCCATGAGGATATATAAGTTCTTAAATCGATAATATATTGTGAGCTCAAAGCAAAGAAAGGGCGTTCGTTAGGAAGTGGCTAAAGGTGTGGCTAAATAGAATAATTTAGTTTTGAATATGTTGTAGTGAAGATAAATGAGTTTTGTAAGTATTTCCCGAATATGATATGCCGTATGCTATGTGACTGTGTAAGATTGCGTAGTAAAGTTAGATAAGGATGCATTCACTAAAAACTGATTGAACTTTATAAGCACTCTAATACAATAATCTGGTTTTCTTGCTATTGATGCGATATGGTTATTATATTTTAGGTTCTTTTCAATTTCTACGCAATGAAATGTAAAACTGTCACATGGAAAGAGTACAACGTAATCACGGGTAAAGCAAGGACGCCCGGCAACGGTCCTTTGATGTGACGTGAATATCATGAAGTTTGAATTTGGCCGCATTAATGCTCAGCAAGTGATTTTTACATGTCACTAAAATAGATGCATGTGGATTAGGTTAATCTACCAATGAACGAAGACACTTATGTGATGAAAAATTGTTGTTTCATCAGCGTAAAGTATACTGTTAAAGAATTGAGGCAAAGAGGAAGATTATTTGTGTAAATTAGAAACAATATTGGTCCAAGAATTGACCCCTTCAGGACACAAATATTGGTTATCTTAGTCCGAAAGTAACAAGTTGACAAATGTACGAATTGTTATGTATTGATTAAATTGGAACTTTGGATTAAATTGAGGGTAGGGCCTGTTATACCAATCAAGTTCAGTTTTCTAAACAACACGTATAGTTAGTAGAATCAAGCGCCTTTGAAAAGTCAATAAAGAATGCACCAAAAAATTCTCCCGTATCTATTACCGCTTCGATTTTATCGGTTGAGCAAATTAGTTCGAGTTCCGTTGAGTAACCAGCGTTCAGAAAAAACTGATATGACGACAGGATATTAAATTTGTTTAAGTACTTCGGATGATGACGAGAAATCAAAAACAATGCTACGAGTGCTTGGAATTAAAGCTGGGTTCCTCGTACTATAAAGCAGACGTCTACGCGATTGCGCCATAATCACATTCGCGGGAGCTCAGCTTCAACTACGGGTTCGTAGCGTGGGCATTAGCTTTGGACTATGCCTTTTTAAAGTGGACATTCGCTTCGCACTTTCACAGCTTTAATTTTGTACGGCAACAGCGGTTTAACGACGATGGTGGAGGGGCGCTCAACAATATTTTGAGCAATTCGTTTACTTTCGGCTAAATTTGGAGTTTAGCTAACCCACTCTGAACTCTGATTATTGATGCTGTACTTTGAGCGCCGTTGCTTTAAATACGCACTTTTATTTTCTCACAGGGAAAGCTTCGCGTTTGAACCAATGTCGGATTTAAACTAGTTATGGGGCTATCTTAGAAAAAGAAAATTCTGTCAGTCTTGTGTACGCCGATACGTTCCCGATCGCAATCCCAAGGGGATGCGTGGGAATACCCAGTTTTCAGGGGCGTAATTGTAAAGCCAGGAAAACTAGCTATCGGCCAAGATGACGCAGATATACTCTGGCGTTTATCGCCTCTGGCAATATGGAAAGGCGCGATGAATTGAGAGAAAAACGTGTCTCTTGAAGGGAAGAACGCATGTTGTCAGCTGTGCAAACGACTCAGACGCTCACGGTGGGCAGGGCTCCAGCATTGACGGAACGCCAGTGTCAATAACCATACTAGTATAAAAAGGCGCCCTTTCAGCATACTTTTGCTCCTTGAAACTGGTTAAGGCAGCGTAGAATGTAAAAAGGCAAAATTGATACTTAAGTTACGCTTGCGAATACATGAGTAAGTGACCTTGATTCTTTGGACTGCCGCGTACTGAAAATTGGGCCCATCTCCCCGCAAGGGGGACTCGAGTAAATGCGTCGCGTAGGGGGTGGGTGTATTACGTTAACGTTTAGTGTTTGGGGAGTTGGTGGTAGTGAATGCGTTGTATCAGCAGCTTCTTGACGTAGTTTGAATGAGTCAAGGATATAAGGCGCGTTCGTAGCCTCCCATTCTGTGTCAGCTTTGTGGCGCAGTGGGTAGAGCACCATGTACATTGCCTTCCACCCGCAGGGTCGAGGGATGGAAACCAGGCGCCGGATAGTATTTTTTTATACAGTGTAGGGGGAGGGGTGCGGACTACGACTACGTAAGTCAACGCGGGTGACATCGTGAGTTACTGAAATGCTCTGCATTTAAAATGCCCTTTACGCTCGGAATCGCGCCCATACTTCACGTAGTATTCGCCCAATGGAAGGAGGTGCTAGTGGATTAGGTGCTCAAAAGCAGCGATAGCTCAAACCAGAGGCAGAGTGGCAATCAGCTCCATAGCCGCGGCCACAGGATAGGGCTGCTGCTTTTAGTAAACTAAATTTTTCGCCTCTCACTCCGTTGCCGTTGGCCGCTGGAGTGGGCGCACATATATGTGCGGCGCTCTATTACGTAATAATGGGGGCCAGTAAGCATAGTTCCCAGCACCATACGCACATCGCAGGTGAGGTCGCTCTCTTCTGGCAGTTCACCTTCTACACGGCACGTGTAGGCCGCGTGCGGTTTGCTCCGCAGTAGTGGTCAGCCATCGAAGCACACAAGTGTTCACGGTAGTATCAGAAACGTTGACAGAATCATACCGAAATGTTTTGAGTGCGGGTGACACTATGTAAAATGAAAAACTTGTTTTGGTCAATGTGTTATCGGCGTTTTTATTTACCAGATTTCTTTGTAATTTTTGCAGAAGTATTTTGTTTTTGTGTCGATGTCCAAGCTACTCCATTTTAGTCGTTTTTGAGTGAACAGATGGGAAGGTTCGGCCGCATTCTAATTTTCGGAGTTAAGTGGTGATATTTGTTTATGGAGAACTGGCAGATGTGATTTGCAATATTTTTTGTGGGGTTATTGTAATATGCTAAAAATGAATTATTAGCCACAATATTCCAAACAAAAAAAAATCGAAAGAAATGTTGTGGCAAGACAAGCTCATAATATTTTTGTCATTTGTTGCTCTCGGAAAATTATACATTTTAAACAACTTCGCTCGCAAGAACTTGCTGGTAACCGTATTTTTGGTTTGTAGAAGTGTCTTGTACTTTTAGTTAATATATTTGATTGAAATTTATTTGTAGCATAAAAAAACGGTGATAAAACAGTAATTCTAGTTTTTGCTTGTTTGCTGATCTGAGTCTTTGCTCATAGCGGCCACTGAAGATTTTAGGGGGCAATTGCAGCTTGCCTAAAAAATTAGAGAATTCGCAATACTCTGACTAATACAATGATTTCTAAACTTTGGAAATATTGTTTAAATAGCCAAACAACGCACTCAAACATTGTGCTGCAAAAGACTTTTTATCGTTGGAGAAAAGGCAAGTTACTGGGCGAATAAACTTATCTACCTAAGATAAAAGCAGGCCGAAAAGACGCGTTATATTTGCCGCTATCTTTTAGAGATTGAAGCTCCCTTCACATTATTAGTAATTGCCATGTCAATTCATTAGGTGGGCAAGACATACAGCATAACATTATTTTGATGAGTACGGTATTTCACAGCACAAGACAAGTAATGATAAATAGTCAAAAATGTGTTCACGTGGTTCGAGGCCACGTGAAAGTCTAAATATGCTGTCGCCTTCCGTTAATGTCGATATCCTCCTATTTGATGTACGCACCAGTGCCCGTTGTGTCTCCTAATGCTGGGAGGTAGTGAGCTACGCCGTCACTGCCCAGAGGAAGGGGAGCCTAGACCTAGGTGCTTTCGTGAACCCATGCGCTGCAGCACCCGAGCGGCGCCCGCACTTAGCCCAGCTAGTTGTCGTGCCCGAAGACACCGACGGTGCGTTTTTGCGGGGTTTCCCTCCACGACCGTAGCCTGGAATACGTGTGAGTAGGCCTGAAGCGTCGTCAGTGCCCGATGCCGCTGGGGATGGTTGCAGGAGTGTAGCCAGGCCTTCTCCTTTTCTTCCTTCCCCCAACGATTGCCTTCTACCTCATACGCTTCTCCTCTCCCTGATCTTTTCACTTTTGGTACACTTCGTACCTTCTTGTTTACTACATACCCCTACAGCTGTTGCTCATGACAGTATTGCCATATGCATATGAATAGGCATGTGACTCAGTTTTTTACAAAGAAGTTTTGAGCTTCATAATAAAATAAGTGTCATTTCTGCAAGGAACAATTCTAATCTGTTCTTTTTTCAGAAATATATTCACAATGTTTCACCCTACCAAGTAAAGTTACAAAATGCAACAGATAAAAAAATGCAAATCTGAGGTAAACAAAAATAAAATAATGTGTTTTAGTTAAACAAATTCTGTCAATTGGTTCCAGTTTTCTTTTTGTTGTTAAGGTTTGGATCACAGACAAAAATTCAGATGGAGCAATTCTCATGTTTACCATCTATTCGTTTTTTTAGTTGTAAATTATTCCCGAAGGCACGCATGCTACTATTTTAATGTGACAGTGCGCAACAATATTTGAAGAAGTACCAGTGTTCCCTGCAAGACACCCGCAAACAATAAGCAAGGTGGCGTCTGATACTTTTTTAGAGCTATTTGGGAGAATGCATGAGACGAGCCCGCAATATTTTAAGAAACTCTTGCAGTTTGCATTCTGAATTGCAATCGCTCGCAACATGCCCGTGAGGCTAGGACACCCCTCACTAACCCGTGTGAGGCGTGTCCACAAAGATGAACTCATGACTTTCGGTGTCTGCAAAAAAAGCCGAACCAAACATGGCGATACAAATAGGCCGCAAAACTCTTTCATGAAACTTCTGTACTGAGATTGCGGAGATTTTGCGAAATTTTCATCTTATTAAAAATAATACTTCCAGCCCCTAAAATTATTTCGCCATTTTTTTCTCATACCCTTATCAGAGATTGGAAGCCTGGAACGCGCGGACCACATACGACCCGCGGGGCAGTATTATGCGGCGTAAGCACGTCGTTAATGCCAATACAAATCCCCCTTCGCTTTCTATCTGGAGGCTGACACGTCAAATTTGGTTACAGACAGAAATGGGAAATTGATTACTTCAGTTGGCATTTTCCTGCATCCTTACACTTCTCCAGCATAGTTTAAATTATCGTAAACTATTTTGGTCAATTCGCTGAATTTTTTTGTATTTGCCTGAAAAGACAGCCCCTCTCCGATTGGCTGTCCAGCCCTCCGCTGTGTCGGCTTCATGCAACTCGGCTATTCAAATCAAACAATCACCTACGCCTGCCTTAGAGGATCTCATGAATCCTTGATTACCTACAAAATTCGGGCAAATGCCTTGTGTTAATAAAGTAAGAGTTTATGTAGCAGTACGGTAGCTCTTGTACGGTAGCTACATCAGCTTAGAGAATCTTCTATCCTTCAGGAGGTAATTCTGATAGAATATATGAAGGTGAAATCCACCAAATATTGATTGTAAACGCGTGTACTGCTACAATAAACGTGCATCGTGATCCTTTCAACCGTTTCTTCGCCGTTTTATGCAAATTTCTTCTAGAGACTCTGCTACACCTTGTCCGCATCTCTTTTTTCGATTTTGATTGTTTCTTGAATTGCGTTCCCTGGAAGTGTCACAAAAAATGTCACTCCTCCTACTATCATTCTCTGTCGTCTGCTGCCTTCATGATGACTGTAATAGCGCATCTTCTGAGGACACACCCAATTTTTTAAACAGTATACCACATACAGAGTTCGAACAAAAAATGCAACATAACCTCTGGCACCACAGAAACAGAACCTGCCTTCCTGGTGCTATATTGGCGGTGAGCGCGAACACAGGCGGCGCTGCGAAGCGCGCCTCCGTGACGTCAGCTTAGGGATTCTCGCATTTGTCGTCTGCTTCTCTCAGGATCGCTCTCCCTGCTGTTTCTTTGCGCTCGGTCAACGTCTGATGCTTGTCCGCACCAGAATTGGCGTGTGGGTAACTTTTTATCATAATAATAGGCTTAAAATCGCATACACTAACTCATGGTGTCAATTAAAGTATAGTTTTGGATACCGCTACGGGAGAAACATTGCCGGCGCCACCCCATTCCTTGCGAAGCCGGTCCTGAGCGGAGTGCGAAGAGTCGGAGCTAGGCATCAGCTTCTCAAGTAAGCATTCGAACAAAAGGAACAGTAAGCTGCTAATAACCGACAGCAGCGAAAATGCAAGACCAAAACAAATTCTAGGCCTTCAGGGCTTGTTGGCTTTGGCAGAAGGCATTACGATTCCCGGTAATCATATGTAAGGTAAAACAGTTTTTGCAACCTTGCCGAACGCTCGAACGTGTTTTGTCACATCACTTTACGTTGTCAAGGCATGAAAATTTGCCGACATGCACTATAGACTGCAAAAACTGTAGGTTGAGTTCTAAATAACCCAGTGTGTATATACGGGCGTGCTGATTCTATGCCAGGCATCTACCAGTATGGAGGTTTTTTGAGCAAAACGAGTCACGTCTTCGTTAAATTTATAGTAACACATATATGTTTGTTAAGACCTGGAGGGATATTTCAGAACATTTTGCACAGCCATATCTTCCCGATATCGGATATGCGTTATAGGAAAACTGCACTCAAGAGGAGAAGGAGGAGGAACGGGCGGAGGGGAAAACTTTGTTTAACAATTAAATCGATCTGGTTAGTGGGACGGGTCCTCAGTCCAGGACAAGAGAGTAAAAGTAATTTTTTTCAAATCGTACAACGCCATCCCGAGTAGAATAGGATTTGTTCTTCGCGCCTGGAAGGGTTGAAAAGCAATAAAGGGCTACATGGAATTCTTCGGTTTCGATTCTTGTAATATATGCAGGTATACTATTTATTACGTTAGTTAGCGAGTATATCATGCCTTCAACACTGTAATCATGTCATCATTGTTCGAGTTGAGAGTCAGTTCGTTATGATAACGATATAATTACGATAGAAATTCCGAGCACAAAAGCCGCCTTCGAGTACTGTGGACCACGTCGTTTAGGGCGCGATCGCGGGGGCGTAGCACAAACATTCTCATTGTATTTGCATGTGAATAAACAAAGCATGTTGCGGATATGCACCTTCTTGCACGCAGCCGTAATGAAAGCCAATTTGTGAAGAAGGAATGTATGCCATACAAAATGAAGGAAGTATCCACACGACCTTTATGAGCCTCCCAAACATTCCAAAACCTCCTAATAAGAAGTTGGTGACGGCGCGGAAAAATTAATGCGTTGGGCAGAAAAAAAGCAAGAAACAATAATCTGATACAAGACAGCAACACCTAAAGAAATAGAAGAAAGCCGCTTTATTTCCTGCTGTGCGATGCGCGTGTAGGGGCGGCTGCTTGGTTCGTGGCATTAGACAGTTGAGTCTTCATTAGAGCATCTCAAAAATACTGCAGGGAAACTTACGCATTTTTAATACTTATCGAGAAGCTCTGATCGCTGATCCTCGCGAATAAGCTAGAAAGGACGAGTTACACACGGTCTTCTGACCGATGCTCTGAAGAAATTTGTTCTCTATGTCTTCGTGTGTTGCAAACTTTGGGGGATACAGCTTCAAATTATTCAGATGCGTCAGAAGCTGGCAAAATAATTGAGTCACTAGAAATACGCTTTTTAACGCACTACAGCAACAAACCGGGCCATTTCTAGTACAGGCACTGCTGCCCCTCACAAGCGGAGTGTAGCAGACGACCGCAGCGCGAGTCCCTAAGCCGACGTCAGAGCCAGGGGGCGCCACTCAAAGATCTCATACTTTTCTTAGTTTGCTGCCGGATAATTTCACAGGTTCAGTTCGCCCCGTGGCGTAGACACCTAAGATGTCCAGCCTTTACGGGAAGTTCAATTGTGCACGCCAAGACCTAAAAGAGCGTGTTTGAATTGAGGTGGCGCGATTACTGACGAACAACTTTTTCAACCCTCATCTTTTATATTGTACAAGGAACACTTGTTATAAAAATCACAATTAGGTTTGCGGTACTTGAAATTTGACCAAGAGAATTTAAAAATCTACGAGATACATGTTTTTCTAGCCTTATATTTTATAAGAATCAAGCGATGGGTCGTCTTTAGTATGTGTCCCTTTATAAATTTCCATTAGTGAAACTTAAGCGCAAATATTTTTTTCACAGGGACGAGAAAGGGAACGACACCGGCGCTTACTATCAACTGAGTTTTAATGAAAACGAATACACATTCATACCACCCCCAGACCGTACAACCCAGCACGTGTGCCCTTCGCACATGCGTACTGCTGTACAAGAGAACCGCCCCATTCCCTTCTCGTTTCTCTTCTCCTTTCCCTATTTCTCTACCCCCTCTCCTTGAGAAGTTGCACTTGTTTATCTAAAATCCTCAGCGACGGGTGACGTATACAATCGGGACCCTTATTCCGGATATGGAAGGCTTCTACAAGTTCCCTGGTGGCACGGTCTCTGTGCTTAAAAACTACTACCGTGTCCGTGAAGTGTCGCTGACAACGTGGCTGATAACCGCATTTAGAACAGTGCTGCGCCAGGTGTGTGTAGGGCTTTCCTTTCAAAGAGGAATGATACTCCCTCAGGCGTACATTTAGACAGCGGCCGGTCTGGCCGACGTACACCCGGCCACAGGACATAGGAATGCAGTACACAACATTAGTCATGCAACGAACAAATTGGAGCCCGTGTTTTTTCAAACAACCTCGTTGGGGGGGAATCGCCCCGGGAATCGAGCCTGTTGCTCACCATGGCGCATAAACTGCCCAGCTTGTTCCTGGCCGAGAACACCACCTTGACGCCGAATCTGTCAGCTGTCTTCTTGAGGCGATGCGACAGCGCATGTACATAGGGGATGACTTCCACTTTTTTGCTCTGTTCGGTATCTGTTATGTGAAGCGCGAACCCTTTCAACTGTTTCACAAGACGCTGACAGATTGCCTGGAGGACGGAGAGGGGAAACCCTGCGTTCTGAAGCCGAACTACTTGTGCATTAAAGCTTTGTTGCGCCAAATAATAACAGGACTTGCTGACTGCGGATTTGAGACACGTGTGGGCTATCCCCTATTTAACCAGCTTGGAATGAAAAGAAGCGAAGTTCAAGAGTGGCTTATTAGAACGGGGCGCGTACATCCAGCATGTATGGTGCCGTGAGAAACGAAGCTCGAGGTCCAGAAATTTCAAGGTGCGTTCAACTGTAACCTCGGTCGTGAACTTCAAACCTTCACCTTTCGCATTGAAGGCATCAAGAACAGCACATCGAAAGGACTCCATTTGTACGTTGCAGACCAGAACCAAAAAATTGCCCACATAGCGGAAAACCTTAGTGGCAACGCCCTGTAAAGCGATCTGCAAATTACAGTCTACCATGCCCAGGAAAATGTTGCTCAAGACTTGAGCAACCTTAGACCCAATGCACACTCCCGACTTTTGTACGTATACCTTATCTTCAAACCCCACGACAGTACTCTGAAGGTAGAAACTGAGCAGCTCTAAAAACGCCTCCACAGGCATTTCACTTCGATTCACAAAGGCCAGCTCAGCATTGTCGTTTGTGATGCAATCTCTAGTACGTCTCATCATCACATCGTGAGGCAGGGTGTAAAACAGGTCCTCAACGTCCACGCTAATACCCGACGTCGTCAGGTCCTCAACAGGTCCTCAACGCCCGACAGGTCCTCAACGTCCACGCTAATGTGGTATAAATGTGTATTCGTTTTCATTAAAACTTTCAGTTGATAGTAAGCGCCTGCGTCGTTCCCTTTCTCGTCCCTGTGAAAAAACTTTTTGCGCTTAAGTTTCACTCATGAAAATTGCTAACCAACTAGCTCGTCTCTCTATTTTGCTTCAGTTTATTTCTTGTTCCGCGAGCTCTGTTTCTGTGTTACCTAACCTCGACTTCAACAATCCCGCCACGTTTGCCGCCATCATCGCCCTGTGTCAGTGCAAAGCACGGGTCTATGGCTGGTACCTCAGAAGACGACTCTGCCCACCAGAAGTTCGGACCCTCTTCGGCTTCCTACCCCCTTCGGTCTCTCATTCGACAAGGGTGTGCAAGATGGTCCGAGCTGAGTGCTGGAGGCAGGAAAGACAATTCAGAGACTGTCTCAAAGTGGCCTGTGTGTCCCCATCTTCGGGGAAGCTAAATGTGGGCTTGTTTCTCAAGTGGAGCTCGCACACCGAGAGACTGACCGAACTCGTCTGGAACTCTGTCCTTCGAACGCTGCCAGTCGTCAAAAAGAATGCGCCTCGAGAAGCTAAACTCATGGTGATAGGAGACGTCTCCTTGGACGCTCGTGAGGAATCTGTGTTAAAACGTGGACCAAAGTTTTGTTTGAATACTCCGTTGAAGACTGTCGAGCAGCTGGCTCTGGCGCGTAGTGTTGCAAAAGCCGTGACAGAGGTGGAAAGGGATCATTTTGTCGGTGAATGTGTTGACGCTGTTGCCAGGCGCGGCCCCGCGGGTAGAAGAGAGGCTTCATTGAGCTCGATCTGCAGTCGCTTGGTGGCTAAAGGCGCCCGTCTACTCGAGTCGGATAAGGAAGGCCATTTTGTTGTCCTACAGCAGTCCGCATTCGCGGAAAGAGGACTCGGTGAGGTGCGTAAGAATTTATAAGAGGTACATGTCAGTGGCATGCTAGCCAGGGACCGGGCCCTGGACATGTGTACTTCGTGGAATTTGGATAGCCTAGCGACGGCTATTAAGAAGGAGAAGGAACACACGCTGAGGCTGTTTTTCGCGGCAAAAACCCACAAGCCGGGGATACCGTTCCGTTCTATTGCTTCAGAGCGAGGGTCGTGGCAGGTGGCTGTTTCTGGTTTTTTGCAGAAGAATTTAGAATCTTTGACCATCAATGATCCGTTTTCGGTGCGGAACTCTCAGGCAGTTGTGGAGTATCTGTCCTCTGTTGGTTGCTTGAACGTCTCGGGAATTAGCGTGGACGTTAGAGGACCTGTTTTACTCCCTGCCTCACGATGTGATGATGAGACATACTAGAGATTGCATCACAAAGTACAATGATGAGCTTGCCTTTGTGAATCGAAGTGGAATCTTCGTGGAGGCGTTTTTTAGAGCTGCTCAGTTTCTACCTTCAGAGTACTGTCGTGGGGTTTGAAGATAAGGTATACGTACAAAAGTCGGGAGTGTGCATTGGGTCTAAGGTTGCTCCAGTCCTGAGCAACATTTTCCCGGGCAAGGTTGACTCTGATTTGCAGCTCGCTGTACAGGGCGTTGCCACTAAGGTTTTCCGCTATGTGGACGATTTTTTGGTTCTGGGCTGCAACGTACAAATGGAGTCCATACGATGTGCTGTTCTTGATACCTTCAATGCGAAAGGTAAAGGTTTGAAGTTTACGACCGAGGTTCCAGTTGAAGGCAACTTGAAATTTTTTGACCTCGAGCCTCGTTTCTCACGGCACCATACATGCTGGATGTACGCGCCCTGTTCTAATAAGCCACTCTTAAACTTCGCTTCTTTTCATTCCAAGCTGGTTAAGAAACGGGATAGCCCACACGTGTGTCAAATCTTCAGTCAGCAAGTCCTGTTATCATTTGGCGCAACAAAGCTTTAATGCACAAGTAGTTCGGCTGGAGAACGCAGGGTTTCCCCTCTCCGTCCTCCAGGCAATCTGTCAGCGTCTTGTGAAACAGTTGAAAGGGTTCGCGCATCACCTAACAGACACCGAACAGAGCAAAAAAGTGGCAGTCATTCCCTATGTACATGTGCTGTCGCATCGCCCCAAGAAGATTTGGCGTCAGGGTGGTGTTCTCGGCGAGGAACAAGCTGGGAAGTTTATGCGCCATGGTGAGCAACAGGCTCGATTCCCGTGGCGATTCCCCCCCACGAGGTTGTTTGATAAAACACGGGCTCCAATTAGTTCGTTGCATGACTAATGTTGTCTACTGCATTCCCATGTCCTGTGGCCGGGTGTACGTCGGCCAGACCGGCCGCTGTCTAAATGTACGCCTGAGGGAGCATCATTCCTCTTTGAAAGGAAAGCCCTACACACACCTGGCGCAGCGCTGTTCTAAATGCGGTTATCAGCCACGTTGCCAGCCACACTAACGGACACGGTAATAGTTTTTAAGCACAGAGACCGTGCTACCAAGGAAGTTGCAAAAGCCTTCCATATCCGGATTAAGGGTCCCGATTGTATAAGTAACCCGTCGCTGAGTATTTTAGATAAAGAAGTGCAACTTCTCAAGGAGAGGGGGTAGACGATGAGGGAAAGGAGAAGAGAAACGAGAAGGGAATGGGGCGGTTCTCTTGTACAGCAGTACGCATGTGCGAAGGGCACACGTGCTGGGTTGTACGGTCTGGGGGTGGTATGAATGTGTATTCGTTTTCATTAAAACTCAGTTGATAGTAAGCGCCGGTGTCGTTCCCTTTCTCGTCCCTGTGAAAAAAATATTTGCGCTTAAGCTTCACTAATGGAAATTGCGAACCAACTAGCTCGTCTCTCCATTTTGCTTCCTTTATAAATATTCACTTTAGGTTTGGAAACTACAAATGTGAATTTTATGAACATTGATGCCAACTTATCAGCCTTTAACATGTCGTGGATGAGCTAATTTTAAATAAATCACAGTATATTTCAACGCAAATGCTACTATAAAATAGATGGGAACTCCGCCCACTAGCTTTGAGTAGTGCAACTGTAATAAACAAAACGTCTGGTGCTGTCTTCCTATGTTGGACTTCTTGACTTATTTCCATCCCATGTTCGGCTCGGACATTTTCCTGGACATCCCCTTCCGCCAGTTTCCGTGACCAAGGCAACAACGAAATCCCCCTTCGAAAGCTGACATCCCTTTCAACTATTATGTGGAACTATTTGGACCGACGCGTTTGTATGCGTCGTCTCCTGGCCCGCTTGTTGGGTAAACACAACAGCGCGGCGAAGAACAAGAAGCTTCCCCGGATTCTCCTCACGCTCCTCGAGTCGAAGTCAGCGCGGCCGGTGTGAAAACACACCATACATGTAAACAGGCTAACCCCAGTGAAAGATATCTAGTTGTCGGGTGGTTTTAATTAACAAGTTAGCGTCCCTAACATAACATCTGGGAGATGATCTTTCGCCGATCTTTTAATTGCCACCCTAATTCACAATAGGCCACCTCTGAAACGCGGTAAAATCTTTTGAAAGCACCCTGAGTATTTCGCACAAAACGAGGGATTGTATTGAGTCATGCCTGGCAACGGCCCTAAACGAGTTGTCAGCAAGATGGGACAGTCGCATTTCAACGCACTTTACCCAGATGAAATGTGAATACATTTTTACACACCTGGACGATATTAATGTGTTAAATAACCAATTGAAACCAGTAATAAAAACAATGGGAGAAATCATGGATACCTTTAAGGTTGTGTGAAGCTCTTACAGCCAACGTCGGAAGCTCCTTTATTAAAACTAACTTTGATAGATTTCAAGGCAATCTTTACTGATGCAGATACGTGTGTTGGACATGTGCTCCTCACGCTCGAAAATGCTTGCTGCCCTACTCCTCACCTCACTCGAAGCTTGTTGAGACGCACATAGCATAAGCTTGCCTGGGCGGCCCTTAGGCGGTCATGGGAGAATTTAGTGTAGGGAAGTCTCCAGGCGCACGTTGGTAGGTTGGCGGAGGCTGGCTCTCCAAGCCAAACTTTCACAGAGAAGCGTAATTACCTATGTGGAACATAAGAGCCACCATGGAAGCCAGTCTCAAACTACCAGACGTGGTAAAAAAGGGATGGCGGTGTTACCTTATGTAGCTGTGCCTTGGCAAAAAAATATATTGGGGCAGCGACATCTTGCATTCATGTCATGCACACGACCTCAAGCAGAGTTGAGGGGTTATGTGGTAAATTTAGTTCAAATCACAACAGATAAGACCCATGAAAACAAATATGTCAGGCAGTTTGTTCAATGCAAAACTCCAGTTTTCACTAATTTTCAGAAAATGACACGTAGGCCACACGGGCCGTCGGAAATATGACCGGCTACGTGAACATGACAATAGGCTCACAATTTCTGCTGGCGGTCGCCTTGCTGAGCACTCTAAAAGTGGCTGCTGCACGTCATTACTTGAAAACTGTAGTAACACAGGCGCTCGCAGCGCAGCAGCATAGACCATGTTCGGGCAGTCAACGACGGCATTTATTGTCAGAAGCGTGATTATATGCGTTGGCATCAAGGCAGGGTAGGGAGGGGGGGGAAGAGAGGAAGAATGTAGGCGCACAGTGGGAAAAACAAAAAATGCGTGCATCGCTGGTTTTGCTGGCTGGTACAAAACCAACGAATAAAACATTTCTATCCTCCTAAACATGAAATCGTTGTACCGGGTTCCTAACTATTGTCGATCATGTGAGGGTGGGCAGATGTGGGACCACATCATGAGGGTGTTCGGCCCTGACGACTGTAGGTTCTGTAGCAGCTAATGTGGGAAACCTACTCCGACCATCCGCTGCGGGTAGCTCTCGGAAACCTACTCCGACCATCCGCTACGGGTAGCTCTTACTCCTTCGCATGGACATGCGTTTGCAACGCAATAAACGAGACAGGAGCAGTCACGCTGTCAGGTTAACCCTCAGCCTCCGCGCCTTCAGTCGCCTCAGCAGATGCAGACTCCGTCGTTGATTCGCGACGGCGGCGGACTTGGTTCATATGACGCTGCAATACCCCCGTTGGCATGTCCACTGCTATTATTCTCACCCCCGAAGCAGACCTTACAAGTGCGGACGTCCGTCTTCTGCCAACACCGTAGTACCTGACGTAGACGCTGCTGTCTGGTGAGATGGTCCAGTCGTCAGCGCCCGGCGACAAGTTCTCATCCCTGGGTGGCACGCATGTGTCAAGACGGGAACAAAGCTAGTAGCCGAGAAGAATTTTTAAGGGTGACTTTCCTTTTTTTGCGGGGTCCTCCTGTAATAGAATAACAGACGCAAAAGGTTATCTTCCATTGGGCCATCTTGCATTTTCCGCAAGCCGTATTTAACGGTTCGTTCTGCTCTTTCTGCTGCAACGTTTGACTGGGGATGGAAAGGCGCTGTACGCATGTGCACAATATTGTTTCTTGCTGAAAACGTGGCGAACTGCTGACTCATGAATTTCGTGCCATTATCGGAAATGATTGTGCATGGCACAACCCGACAAAACATAATTCCTAAGCAGCGAATGGTACCTGCTCTGTCCGCGTGCTTTAAGGGTACTGCTTCAATCTACTTCGTGTGAGCATCTACCACCACAAGTATCATCTTGCCAGCTATCGGGTTGACAAAATTGATGTGGATCGGGGACCACCTCTTGGCCGTCTTCAGCCAACTTACCGGTGGTGCTGCTGCCGGCATGGGCAGCTTTTCTACACCACGCACACACTGCGCAGACAATTCCTAAATCTCCCTGTCCATCCCCGGGCCACAAAACAGTGGCCGCGCAACCAGTTTCATTGACCAAGAGCCCTGGTTTGTTTTATGTAGACGCTGCAACATCCTTTCCTGTGCCTTCCGTGGTATGAGGACTGTGTTGCCCCAATAGATTAGCTGGGGAGCTATCGACAGCTCTATTTTGCGGTCAAACAACACCAACAAGTCGGGCGCCATTCCACTTGTGGTTCGAGGCTAGCCGTGCAAGATGTGATCCCCCACACGGGCTAACAGCGTGTCCTCGGGCCCGCTGGCGCCATCACTATACCTTCGTCAAGGGCGTTCAACGACAGCAAGTTCTCTGGAGGGTCCTCCTCAGCTTCCGGTTCTGTTGCCGTCGGGGCTGGTGGTGGCCTGAGGGCATCTGCTGTCTGTAGTTGTTTCCCCGGAACGCACTGTAGCTTGTACTGGTAGCCTCCCAGGAACATTGCCCATCGTTGAATGCGCGTGGCTGCCATCGGCGGCGTTTGGCGGTTAGGCTTGAGCAGTTCAAGCAGTAGCTGATGATCGGTTACGAGGGTAATGTGCCGACCTAGGAGATAGTCACGGAAACGAGGAACGCCAAAAATCATTGTCAATGCTTCTCGCTCCAGCTCAGAGTAGTTTCGCTCCGCCTTTGTTAACGTTCTGTAATGAAACCCAATTGGTCTGTGCTCATTTCCCGCCAAGAGAAACAGAACAGCACCCACGCCATACTGGGGAGCGTCACATTCTAGCTTCAATTCCTTGTTGGGATCAAAATAAACGAGATGGTGCGCATTCTTCAACATTTGTTTCACTTTCTCGAACGCTGACTGCTGCGGTTCCCGCCATTCCGAACGGGGTCGTTTTTTCATGAGCTGATACAAGGAGCTCAGCACAGTCGGTATATTGGGCAGGAAACGGGCGTAGAACGTGAACATGCCAAGGATCGAGCACAATTTGCTAACTTTACGTGGGCGCGGGGTTCGCATGACGGCGTCTACGTTCTTTTCGATGGGGGGGAGGCCTTGCCGATGTATACGATTGCCAAGGTAAGTGAAGGGAGTATAACGTCGTGCTCATGGAACCGCTACAACACACGTTTGAGCTGCTCTCCGTTATCACCCTTGCCTTCTGACACTAGCACGTCGTTAAGGTAGGCCAGACAAGTAATGCATCCATCTTTATTTCAAAATTAGCCGGTGCGGAAGCTATTCCAAACGGAAGTCTGTTATACTGGAAAAGCCCACGGTGCGTGTGAATTACACACAGCCCGCTGGACGCTGCGTCAAGGGGAACTTGATTGTATGCATCTTTGAAATCTAAGATGCTGAAATAGTCGCCTCCGTTTACGCTTGCAAACACGTCCTCTAACACCGGAAGAAGGTAATGCTCCGCCTCAGATTCCGGGTTAAGGGTGACCCTTAAGTCCCCGCATATCCTCACGCTTCAGTCCTTTTTCAAAACGACCATGATAGGCGAAGCCTATTCTGCATGTTGCGCAGGCGATAGAACACCAAGTGACACTGGCCGATAACTTTCACGAGAGACCTTATCACTGAGGGCGTAAGAATGAGATGGGGGCTTACAGAATTTCAGTGTCGCCGTCTAATTGAATTTCAGACTGGCTGGTGGATCTTTCATTAGTACAATGTATGTTGAGACAAGATCCTCGAAGTCGCCGAGCAGTCGGTTCATCATATGGTCGCTTGGCTCGCCACTTGTTTTAGGGTCCGGCGCAGTGACTTCTCCAGTAGGAACGCCCGTCGTATCAACCAAAACAATATTATCGCAGCGACATAGGATGGGTCCTGCAACGTCAAGCACGATCAGTAGACAAGGCAGAGATACATTTTAGATGCGGGGCATCTTATAGCGGCGGCCTGTCCCTCGTCGGCGTCGGCGCCGTCCGCACTCACACTGCGCATGCGCAACTCTCCTCCTTACACCCACAGATCCGCGATACTAAACTATATAAAAAAAGAAATAGTTAGCGGCGCCGGTTTCGATCCCACGACTCTCTGGCCGCAACGGGAGGTACGCGGTGCTCTTCCCACTAAGCTACAAATCCGTGACGGGAGCAAGTGCTACGAACGCGCCTTATGTCCTTGACTCATTCAAACTACGTCAAGAAGCTACTGATACAACGAAGGCACGCGAAGCTGAACGTCGACGAAAACGACGAACTAAAAAGTTTAGAGGGGGATGCTGAATTTCCGGTAGGAAAGCTGTGGCGGAAGCGCCACGCAACTTGCAGCTCAACCAGCCCCGTCCGCAGCGCCTCTGCTGCTGATTGTAGCAGGATGCCCCTAGAGATTGGCCAACCAAAGAATCCATCACGAGATATGTTCGCGTTCAACCACCGTCGTCATTTTCGCGCAGGGGAACCGCCGAAGAAGAAGAAGAACGAGAAGACAAAGCTGTGAAGAGGAGGGCGTGTGCAATGCTCTCAACCGGTGCACCAATGTCAACAACCTTTACCTCACCAAAGCTGACGGAGACTACCGATTCTACCACAGAGACAACATCGACAAGAACATGATGGACGAGTTTCGGCGCCTCGAGAACCACCGCCTACTCCCCGTAACACAACAGCGCTTGCGTGCCTTTGCCACGGGTGTGGACCCAGACGCGGAATTCCCTCTGGCGCTAGTAAAAACCAGATCACTCATCATAACGGCAACACAATCGAACCACACGGAACCGCCACGATGCTTCGCATCCTCATCAGGGTTCCCCACGGGAAGATGGTGTAATTTTTTTCTTGGGAAGATAGCTTGGGATGATTGCAAGTTGACTTACAAAGTGTGGTGCAGTTTTTCCGTAAAAATAAAGGCACTGAAATGGGAAGCTTGAGTGCTAGCCGTGGCAGCTTTGTTTTTAGATCGATTACCGGAGTGGATACAAGGTCGTAGATATATGTTTGTCTTTGCTGCTTACCTCATTAAAGCGTAATTTGAAATCAGTTTCTTTTGTTGACCGAACTGGCAAAGTTTTTTGCGGTGAAGATGAACAGGGGCCGAGTAGTCTTCACCAGCCAGCGGCTAGAATTTGAAATTTTTTGTTAAAAATCATTGAAAAACAAGTTTTGTTCACTTCCTGGTAACGGCTTATTACACGTGCTCTCTCGGTGTCTGTAGGAGCAATAGGTGCGCCGAGGTCTCGGATCAGACGTAAAATATGCTTCTTTCCGTTTGTAACATCGTTTATCTAGGTCTGGACTTTCAATAAAGAGCAAGTTACGTCGTTGAAAGCACTCTTTGGAATCGTCACCTTTGTAGGCAATAGCTTTATTCCCGAATAGAGTTTTTGAACGGTTACAGATGTTAAGGGCCTAGTACTGTCATCAGGGGACGAAGAAGTTCAAAAGAGTTTGTCTGAAGCATCAACACCACCTGAAATAGGGACGATCAATGTTTCAGTGCTCAATAGGGCTGCGCAAATTTTAGTCTGCTGGTCTTTCAGATGCTTTTATTCAAGTTCCGACTACATTTTTTTCTTGGGTTTAATTCAACAGTAAAAGTAGAGGTTTCGGTTCCTGTGTTGAGCTAAATGTCTCCACAAAGAATTAGAAGAAGAAAGGTAAGTTGCGCCGTTTAAAAATATAGTATAAAAAGTCAAGAAAATTGTGTAAAAGAGTGGTCTTTTCCAGCCGCTTCATTTACTAGGAACGATTTCTTGTGCAAGCTCCGTCAACTTACTCCGCATTGTGTCCCACACACAGGCCAAGCCCCAGCCCGGGGTGTCGCTTTTGGCTCCTTTTCCACAGGCAGGCACCCGGCCTCACCAAGGCAAACGAAGGCGCACGGTGACTTGTACCGCGGTGGATGCTCTACTCGGTAATTGCCTGTGCTAGGACGTCTGAAGCCTTCCACCTTCTGCAATGTGGCCACGCCATACGGGAAATGCTCACGGGCCCAGCGCAAGGTTAAAATCAGTTTTCAAGGCGGTAATTCCCCTTTCAGGGGTATGCCCTTGGCCGTTGACGCCTGTACACAATTGAGAAATCCGTGTGTTCCCGACAGTACGGGGATTTGAAGCCGGTACGTGACAAACACTAGGTGAGTTCTCTATCTTTATTTATCACTGCGGTTTATGTTATCATTCACCGTATGATTATTTCTGGAACCACAAACGCATCGAAAAACCCCCCGTGGTGGCACAGTGCCTAAGGCTTTGCGCTGTTGAGCAGGATGTCGTCGTTTGGATTTCCGGCCGTGGCGGCCGCTTTCCTGAGAGAGGCGAAAAGCGAAATCGCCCGTGTGTACGAGATTTCGGCGAACGTTAAAGATCCCCAGAACGACAAAATAATACAGAGCCCTCCACTACACCGGGCCTCATCGCCTGAGTTGCACCGGCACTCTAAACCCTACAATCAAATGTGGCAAAAACGCAGAACAATTTCTTCACAGAACTAGCTGCGTTAGTAGGCTTCATTTGCAGAACATCTGGCCATTTGGAGTGCTCGTCTACAAGAACTAAGAAATGATTGTTCCTGCAGAAGGCAAACTCCTGAAGCACTCGCTCCCACGTTCAGGATCACGATCCCCAAGATAACAACGACACGTCCTTCATGCGTTCGGCGACGGTTGCCTAGTTGAACACCCTTTTACCCTTTCTGCAATGCGGTCCAACAACCTGTGCTGCAAACGTGGCTTTTGGGTAGTGTGTTTAGGAGAGTGATACATCGATTTCGCTGACCCAAAACGCGCTACCTTGGTTCGCATCATTTCAAGTATAAAAATCCCAGTATCCTTGGTTATGCAATAAGAATCTACACACCGTTGTTCTTTCTGTGAGAGCAATGCTGCTATGCTCTCATCCCGCGCGTAAAGGCGGCCATCTATTCAAACACATATAATTAATTTAAGCAAGACTGCGTCTTTGTAGGTTTCGAAGAGTATCTTTTTGTGACGATAGGAGCTTCTACTGCTGGAAAAACGTGAAGATATTTGCCTTCCTCAGAGTAGTTGGGACATGGTAAGCGCGACGTATGTGCTGTTCCTTACTTGCGCTGCATTTGTGTATGCACTATAGCACCATTAGGCTGACACAACCAGCCTCTCAGTGCTGCGTGGGTGCTGCTGCCATTCGCGTAATTTTTTTTATGCACCAAAATTTGCTATACCAGAGTGCGGTCGGAATAATTGAGATATCTTTTCCAAACAGAAATTTGTAAAACCTTTTGATTCCTAACAAACGAAAAAACTTTTCTTTCTAGTGATCATGCAGCCATCTTCGCATTTTCTCAGAACTTAGGACGCGTAATATATAAGCCTTTCCTCCTCCTTTATGGCGTTAAACAAAACTCACCAACAATGTAAGGCCATGGGAAGCCGACTAGTTCGAGAGACTTCTTTGGGTCATAGAAATTTAGAAGCCTGTTATACGAGAGGATGTTTGTTTTTTCTCGACGGTTTTGCCTCCTTCACGGACTTTGTACAGTCATTTTGTTGCTGAAGCAGTTGCTACAAATCCTTTAGCAAGAAGTCATTCTGTCATACAGTTTAAATAAATAAATGGTCATTCTCGGTCAAGGTATGCGTTTACTAATGTTCTTGCGTGCACGACTCTTTCTGATGCCTTCATACTTTTTGGTACACGTGCACCTTTGTCAACGATGATCGAAGGATACTTACAGAATTGAAGAAATACTTAAAAAAACTTGATGAACCCTTCTCACCTTTTCGCCAGGCTCCATAAAGCCCTCTAATGGGACCAAATATTTGGCATAGGATGCTTCAGTGATGTAATATCTTCCAGGTAGAGCACCACACGCGATATTTTTTTCATGAGTTTGTCCATGATTACCTGCATAACCGTAGGAGCACATGAGACTTTGTACGGCGTTTGAAAATGTTCGATCCAACTCATGAGAGGGTTTACAATCAACAAACGAGGCGAGTCAAGGTGCAGGTCGTTGTTGTAACTTTCTGTTGAATGGTCACGAGTGGGAAGCTTGGCACGTCGGTTGAAACGATTAAAATAGCGCAAGGGACATGACGAGAAAGGCTGCGCCCGTCCTTGCCAGCCTTTCTCATGTTGCCGCTTGCGGTGTTTTAATCGTTGAATGGTCGAGGGCGGTAAAAAGATTGCCCCAATCAAGGTTTATAATTAATCTTGAAATCTGCGTAACGAATGGTGGTCGGTCACCCCTGCAGTGTACAACGGTCAATTTATATTCCTCGCACAATCGTACTACTCCGACTCGCTTCTAAACAGCTGACAGGGGCGAAGCCCAGTCCATGCGTGTTACGGGCACCAGTACACCACTGTTTGCATGTTTTGCAGCGCCTGCTCGACAGGTTCATAAATGGAACACAGAAAAAACCGTGCAATTCAAAAATTTGCAAGCTTTCTTTCTTAATAACTAGCTTTGCATCACGTCCCTTTTGAAATCTACAACCAATAAAAACTGTCTTAACCTCTCAGGATACGGTTTGCATTAAAATCCTGAATTCTGTTAATCTCAATAATACTGTTCACACCTATTCAGATGTTCGCAATCCAGTTGCGGCCTAGCACTGCAGGCCAGGCTCCGTGTGCGACTGATTGCGAAAACGTTTCGCTGTCTCTTGTAGTCGGACAACTCTTCCGCTTGGCCTTGGTATCTTACAGTTCCTCCACCGTAAGTCATGAGCTTTATGTGGCACTCCACCTGTTGAAGTAGTTATAAGTTACCGAAACGTAGCGACAAATCAGTCGCTTAAAGGGCCGCCAACAAAGTTCTGTTGTTGCACGTGAACGCCATGGAAGAAAATGCGCAACAGCAAAAACACGACGAACCCCACTTCCTCGTAAATGTGGTTGAATTTCAAGCGCTCCGCAAAGACTTGATTTGACGGCTCGCATGGGTCACAACATGTTTACCACGCTCTGGAACATCTTGGCGTCAGATTGTCTTCAAAAAAACGTCCTTGAGCCTGTTCTGAAATAACTTTCGCATAGACGAGGCGAAGAGGAACTTTTCAAGTTTTTCGTCATGCACGATGGTTACTTAACAATAGTCCCGAAATCGCCCTACGTAACAAGCGAAATCTTTGTCTCCTTCGACAAAGCTTGCATGAAATTCCTACATCTCCGCCGAGCCTTTCCTGTCGCTTTCCACCTTTTGTCGCTCACGATATTTGCTACCGCCGTTCGGTCCTTATCTTGTCGCAATATTTTGGAATAGAGATAGACGGCGCTTTGCGCATTTGGGGGCAAAAGTTTAATGCAATTGGTACGCTGCTAGCATGCCATTACACGTACCCAGCGGCATGACCGCTAATGGGTTGTAAGTCCGCTGTGGTTTTACTAGCTTCACCATAAAACCGGCCTCAAAGCACAGCCTCCACAGACCAACAGGGAGTGGACATCTTCTCAGAAATAAAATTGCACCGTCTTCTTAGAAAAGTATCCTAACATTCCGGGTAAAAGAAAAAGAAGAAGTTATTCAAATATTCTTGGACCGGCATTACTGGTTAGCCCACACACGTGACTGCTTCTTTCGCGCTACAAACAGACATCGCTGCAATACAGCAATCGAGATTTTGACTGCGAATGTACCCCCTGTAGGTTTTGAAGCATTCCTACTGTCACCACCTCTCACTCGCTTACACAAGAAAGAAGAGCGACAAGTTCTTATTGAGCGGCTCTTAGCCGCGAGGGTGGAAGAGAAAGCAAAGTCACAAAAAACAGGCGGGCGAACCTTGTGGTAAAGACTAGGAAGCACCAGCGCGGAAAGACCACCAGTATAACAAACTTGTAACGGCCGACGCCGGAACGGGTAATTTCAGCACCCGTGCAGGCAACTTAGACACTCACCCGTTCGAACGAGTATTATCTCATGATGTAAAAGCAGCGAGGTACGACGACATACAAGGCGAAAGAAATCAGACAAGAAGAGGGCTTGTACTCTCAGGTTTTTTCCCTCGTGTATGTCGCCCTACCGCGTTGTTTTTACATCATATCGACGTACCAACTCGCCCAACTTCCCATCCTGCTGCGACTTTTATCTCGTAATATTCTGTATCCCACAAGCTACACCTCGAACGCCTTTCGATAATTAAACTGATACTTTTCAGTTAGAAAAAGCTATACAACAACATTTCTGCTACGTACAACCAGATGAATCAGGAAGATATTGCCGCGAAACATGCATTGGGTGTATTTGTGTTTTTGTTTTTACTGCCCGGCTGCTCCGGTCTGTGCTATCTCTGTGCCAAGGGAAGCGTGTGTTCCATGCTTTCTTTCTGTGCCGCATGTGTTATCTGTTCTGATAGGGAGAGCATTCCAATCTAACGGGAACAGCCCAAGAATAATCTTCTTGGATCTGCAATGTTCTAGATGTGAATCGACGGTTCGAGAGCCACGCGCGCCGAAATATAAAAAGCCTGCAGAGCAGATGCCGTGTTATTCCATCTCCGACGCTCGCTTGCGTATAAGTAACTTTGCTGACTGCTCCTTCGCCGCGTTTGTAATCTTTGAGTTGTTAGGGGAGCACAAGTTCGCTCAATCAACATGTTTCCCTTCAAAACCACTGCGTCGTCTTTGGCATCGTGACAATATAAACATAAAGTGACAAATCAACGCCGAAAGAGTTACAACGCGCGCATACCCCTAAATTGAGAAATGTTATGATATAAACAACACTATAAAACCCGTAAAAATGACCATTGCTAATACAATCCAGTACCTTGTGTACGATTAATCATCTCATGAGACTCAAATTCTTTAATGACAAAGGGCATTCCTGCACGGGCGAAAAGGGACAGTGCCGAACCTGAAATAGTGTCAAACGAATTCATCCACCAATTTTTAAGAGTATACTAGCAAATGCAGAGCGGAGCCTGCCAACAGGAATGCATGGCCAAACGTTTTAACCAAGATAACTGTTGGGTTTCGACGGCTAGATGTAAGATTCAATTTCTATGAGATGTGTGTAAGAAAATTTATCTTTGGGCACCAAAAGTGTGATTGGAGGAAGATATCAAGCCAGACATGCAGCTTGCAGCCACAAGGTGCTTGAGTTTGTGCAAATAATACCTGTCAATCAGGTAACAGCTACAAGATTCGTGTATGTACTCGTGTATTCTAGGATTCAGTTTATCGCTGCATTTCTATGAGAGACAGTATCATCCTTTCAGCCGTAAATAACCGCGACGAATAAGAGGTATCCCAGCAAGCACAATATGACCTTCTGAACAGTGTGTAAAAGCATGCGCGACAATATCTATTTGAGTAACGAGTTAGAAACTCCAATTTCGACGGATCCTGGGCTCAAATAATACATATTATATTTACCATCACTCAAAGCTTTTTTTCTCAGAAATAGCGGGCAGCGAAGTGGCGCTTTCATAATCTCTTTGAACTTTTTTCATCATTATTGTACTAGCTGAAGAGAAGAAGGTATTTGTTGCTATGATATGACAAGTACATCAATCCACCCTTCGAATCAATTTATCATTTCAACTTCTATGTGTATGCTTCCTTCTTTGCATAGTAAGAAGCTTGTCATAGGGGCCCTGCTGAATGGCTGATTTTGTTCATATACTAAGCTCTTGCCGCAAAATACACCATTGGAAATTTTTGCTTTTCTTATTATCTTATCTGGGTACTTCAAGTACCCCGAAATAAACAGTACGCTTTCATTCATAAATCTATCCAGAACACATCATTTTGTAAAGATGTCACGGTATTTCTTTTCCCCAAACTCGTGGTTGAGTGTACGTGAAGCAATGTAACTTTGTAGCTTATTCTTGACAAGCATCCGGTAATGCAATCACCCATTTATAACAAGAAATTGCGGTAATTATAAGTACTAATCACTTTCTTTTTCAATCCAGGTGCGCTTATGTTTTTGTCCCATTGACAGGAGAGTGCAGGAGTAGAAATTGGCGCCGAGCATAAAGTTAAGATTTCTGATCAATTTTAAACGTACAGAAGTTATTTAATCTGCTCGTCGTTCCACCAAATTCTAAGAAAACATCTCGGCTAAAGAAAGGAGTCTCCTAAAATCACCCTTTATATCTCGAAATTGTTTCTACGGGTTGGTGAAAAAATTTGTGGAGCCCAAGCCAAGAAGAGGCAATTGTATTTGGCAAAAGCGGCGAAAGGGGGAATCAAAGAAATAAGATATTGGGTAAATAAATCCGTTCACTACATGAATAAACGTTGGCTATTTCCACTTGCGTGAAACTTGTGTATGGGGGAAGCATGCAGTGTATTAGTGCATTTTTGGCACCTTCGCGTTTTCGACAATGGAGATGAAACAGCTGCGGGTAGAGATATACAGCTTTGCTCTTAATGTCTCCTATATTCCTAGCACGCAGCGTTCTACAGAGAGGCGTAAATAGGTACCGGTGTTTTTAGTATTTGTTATGAAGCGTTGCAGCACAATGCGCAAACAAATATCCTGGTGATTCTGTACCTTGGCTACAGTCACGGTACGGTGACTGTAACTCACGGAAGGCATGCTCCTCCTGGAGCCGTCCCAGCAGCATGCGAGAATAGATGCGGACTTAAAAATATAAAAAAAAAAATTGATTGTTTTCTGCTGAAAGGAACGACCCCAAACCACGCGAAGACGGACGCTGCCACGGTACAGTCACGGTGATGACTTGAGACGCCGACAGCCCAATCCCCGAAGGTGCTCCGCCTCTTATATACAGCTGGGCATAAAACGTCCCACCTATTGTGTTCACAAAACCGCCTTGGACGCACTAAGGCGCAGATAAGTTTCTATGTACAGAGATATCTTTATATCTGATCTTTATTAAAGCGCATGCGAAGCCGCAGGGGCTTCAGCATTGCAATTCCAAAAAATTAGATGAACTCTCGGCGACAGGACTGTTCTCGTTGTTCGATAGGTGTTATGCATCTGTATATATAATGATGTAGTGGATGTTGAGTTATTTTTTGAACGCAATCGAGTTCATTTCTTGAACTTCCGTTTTAACGTCTGTTGTGTATTGTGAGCACAATTTTTTCTCTTAAAATGATGAAGGTGGGGCAGTTGTCATGCGAAAAAATGAGAAGACACGGCGGAAAGGCAAAAGGAAATCGACAAGAACACGACTGAGACAACGTGTTGCGCATCGCTGCCTATTAAACCTTCAGCGTGCCCTTCAGTGTATGAATTTGTGCAGCAACCGTGTTTGCTCCACAAGCGAGTTTCGTCACGGGTGCACACCAAAGCCCAGAGGTGGCCGATATTCAGCGTCCCAGCGTGGCATGGCGCCAGCGGCTTCTGATCCGGTGCTGAATCGGTAGATTGTTGGCCTAATGTCAACACAGATATCTATAGGTGGGTACAAAAGGGAGGAGGCGTAAAAGCTCTGAAAGTCTGGGCTAACCGCTTTACAGTTGCGCGTCCCACTGGGCACAGAGAGTATTAAGCCACTGCGTTCATATTCGCTCCTCTTTTGGCTGTGAATGATGTACTTGCTTGCCCTGAATGCCCTGAGTAGTTCTGGCAGTTTTACCCGGCCCCCTCTGGGGCTGACAACCTGGCAGAAGCATGGCAAGAGAGTTCTCGAAGAAAAGACTGTGCGAAACTAAGTGTAACGATATAAGCTAAGAATGTCACTGCAGAGAACCAAGACCAAAATTTACGTGGTTGTGGTTTTGGTTCACCACAAGTCCACAACCACACAAAAACTACAAGAACCACCATCGGTGCATATGCATGTTACAAATATCCCGAAAGCATTGCCTTAAAAACTACGTTGACTACTATAGCAAGTACGTGCGAGTGGACCCTACAAATTTGCACATTGTCCACTAACACTGCAAGAAGTTCATGCAAGATGTTATGTTCCTGCTGTAAATGTTGTGGCTGCCACAGACGATGGTTTATCTCACGTCCAGCCTCATAGATTATATACTTAAATAATGACAGGGAAAACGCTGAAGACTATGACCAAGCTGGTCCATGCCTTGATAACAGAAAAAGACATTTGACAATTTTACTTCAGCCTCCCTTAAGCATTGCTTTGAAAAATATGAATGGGCAACATATGATATGCAGTGCTAAAGGATTGCTGCAAAGTATAGGATGTCAAGTGCCATAAGGGTGTTTAAGGCATCTCTTGGTAATGTAAGTAGTGGCTGAGAAGCGAAATTCTAATCCTATTCTGCATAACTGCAAAAGTTGTGGGTGTTTCCTACCCGTGCCACATGCACAAAAATGCGATTAAGTGCATAGGATTTTAGGAAACCGATGTACAGTACTTGCGCGGGTTGTGCTACACGCCAAGATGAAAAGAATGACCAAAAAAAGAAATGTACTCAAATTTTATGAGTTTTAACGTGAACAATATTGTAGTTGAAGGGTTCAAAATGTACTTAATGAAAGATAACGTCATAAAAATTGGTGTTTTTTAAAATATAATGGGATTCATTTCTAATAGTGGCTTTAAAAGCTGCCGTCGCCTGCCAGTGGTACCTAAATCTGAAATTTTTTTAGAAGGTTGTGAAATGACGTTCTGCATGTTGCCGCTGTTTCTGGTGACCGTCGTCTACAGAACAAGTGCCGAGAGGGCACAAGAAGTGCGGAAGAGCTTTCTTGACGTATTTTAAAAAAGGCGGGTAACATTTGGCAGCACTGTAATCCCAGGGGGCTAAAGCGCCAGAAAACTCAGAACAGTTCACGGGCATATCTTGGAAGAGTACCGAGTTATTTGCGCTTCCAAACGAAGGGTGGGTACAATACACTTTGGTTGTTCTCACTGAGCCCCTTTTACCTATTTTTAAACAATTTTCCTGCACAAGGACGGTCATTTATGCATGCTATTTTGCCTGCATATAATCCACTTAGGTACAGTCGCCGGCATTGCAGAGGCCACTCCTTGCACTCAAACTAAAGACTATTCCCAGGGGAGGCACTGAATGCACCTAAGGCAAGTCTGTGTCCCAGGTTGTGCACTGGATAGAATGAGGTCTTAACTAATTCGCGAGCTTACCCATCAACAATTCAGCCATAATCAAGGCGACACCTTTGATGTGAGGCACAAATTCTTAGCATACATGCACGGTAAGCCCCCATGATTGCGCAACAAAATTTTCAATATGTCTTGTGTCCTCATGCATATCATTTTGAGCATAATTGATGTGTGCCCGAAATTCTCTTGCTCACTGTGTGCTGAAACGACCATATCCCTGACTTTTATTTCAGGCTTGGCACAATAATACCTCGTTTTTACACGAAACACACCCATGCACACTTCTCAGGATAAAAACGAATACAATTTTCATGTGCCTATCATTGTAACTGATTGACAGAAGGGGGCATTTGCTTTTCACAGACTGAAAAATTTCATGACGAAAGCGGATCGTCAGGTCACCTACCTCATCGAAATACATAAGTCGGGGATGAATCTTTCCCAAGCAACGTATTTCAATAGTGAATAGTGTCATACGTAGCACACTGCCGTGACGTACTCTATTTCCTGGGCTGAAAGAACGGGAGAGCGCATTGCCGAGTCTAACAGGAAATGTTTCTGCTTGTCATAAATCTGGTACATATAAAAACATTAGCCCTGTAATTCCCATTGCAGCCATATTCTACAGGCGTTTATTCCGGGAAGTGATGTCATGAGCCGCAGTCAAAAAAACAAAGGACAGGCAAAACTGATTGTGAACAAAAGCGTCTCGTACAACTGTTTCAAGACGGACAAGGTGGTCAGTTGTAGACTGAAACACTTGGAAACCACATTGAAACCTATCTCGCTAACCTGAATGTCCAAAAAAGTACCAATCAAAACTTTATATTATCTGCTCAAGCGTCTTGCAGAGTCAGCTCGTCAACGCTATGAGCCGATAGCTTCATGGGCAGTCTGTCGGTTTGCCATAGTTAGGTAACAAAATTACGAAACCCTTTTCCCTGCATTGGGCCGCCTACCAGTGTTCCAGATTATAATAAAGAAATTCTAAGTATCATTCAGGTGTTGCAGAAAAACATAGTGAATACGTTCAGGGCCGGCAGAGGTCGCCTTGCACAGGGCTAGTGCTCTTATAAGTTCGTACAATGTAAATTCTTTGTTTCAGTCCTCAGTGTTGTTGCATTTTTAATCTCCGGCTTTTCAGCTATAGCTGTATGTCTCATTAACTGTTGTGTGTAATTTGCATCGTTAGCAAATGTGCAAACCTTAAATATCCGCTTGTGTTTCCAACAAATTGTCCAACCGTTGGTATAAAAAAAGTGGTTCAGTAAACCGTCTGTAGCTGCCTTTTACTTTGCGCACCTGGTGGGAGACTTTTTTGCGGGAAGGTAGTGTTTATTGACTTGTACAATTTTGCTACAACTTTCTTTTTGCTTCGTTTCTGATTTTCCTGATATGATCCTGCACAGCCTTAAAGCTTTGGCAGTTCTCCATGGTAGGTACAGTCTCAACACATCTCAAACCTTGTCTTGCATTTTCCGGGCTTTGCGACATGCAACCTTCAACCGTGGCTTTGGCTGATCAGGAATTCGGCGAGATGTTTGTAGCACGGCCGCTATAGCGGCATTAACAAGTAACTTGCAGATGTAGGCTTTTGCTTCGTCTGTGGACACACTGCTCATGTATATTCCCTCGAAACTGAAGAGATCCTTACATTTTCCTCCGTCTCGTCTTTCAAGCCTCCATCTCGGTAGCCAGCTTTTGATGGCAGAAAGAGCCTGCACTTCTCGCAAGAAGGCCGTAAAGTGGTCACTTGCCTGTTGATCGTTCACTATACTATACTCAAAGTTCATCTAGAGCTCTGGTGACCCAACACAAAGGTCTAATGCGGAATAATTTCCGGTACACACAGCCCAATGTTTCTTGTATTCATTAATTTACCTAGAACACTGTGGGTTATTATCAGTGTTAGACACGTTCCTCTAAAACAGGAACGGAAGCTCGTTCCTCGTCCCTTTCAATTTTTCAAACGAGGTCCTGTTAAAAGTGCCTTCATTGCGAAAGGAATGCGTTCCAGTTACACTCCGAACATTAGAACGTGTTGTTGCATTCAGGTTACATCTCAAATTTTATATCACAATATGATGTCCAAAAATTATGCGGCGAAATAACGTGACAAATTTAGAACTCACATCGAATTACATATATTGTACGAATTAGAACACCGCCGGCAGCATGTTACTTGGAGAGGCACAAAATCCAAAGAAAGCTCCTTGACGATTTCTTTTCTGGGTGCTTCGGGTACGCTCAAGACATGAGTAATTACGATTTTGTTGCTCGTTTATTATTGGTGCATCACACATGGCACTTTCAACTTCGGTCATATAAATTCACAGTAAAGTTACTGCGCTTCAGATGGGCCAATAGGAAGTTAATCACATGCAGACACCTTATTCGTAGTCATTTACGATTGCAGAAGGAACGCCGTTGTGCTGTTCCTTCATAAACCTAACGAGTTATCGTTATAGTTCCACCACCGTTAATGGAACGGGGGAGTTAGTCAGTTCTTCCAAAAAAATTGCCGGCTCCACGCCTATACGCTGAATAATTAAAAAAACGAATCGGCAGATTAGCCTGCCTACCATAGTCCGGGGCGCTTGCAAGCCCAGATCCGCCTAAGTCAAACAATTTCATAGGCCGCTTTTCTCATGCAGCACACATGAGCCTGCATGGGCCGAAAGTGAGCCTCAAGAACTTGACGGGCTTGGTACCAAGTACAGGGGGTAGAGAAGCGTACTTGGTTCTCTTTCCGGTATTCACGTGCTCGAGGGAGCGACGGCCGCGTTCACACCTCCAGCCACATCCATGACGTGAATCCGAACAGGCAGCTCGAGAACGATGTCTGGCCGGAGCCTCACACCGTTCCGATCCGTGATGAGGCCTTCGCCGGTGACGGTCGGGTCGGGGTGATGCTTCTGAAGCATGTCAACCGCCGGCGATTTAATGAAATTATTACGTGAGCCGTGTGACGCCTCAAAAAAGTTAAAAGTTTCACTTTTGCAGGATGTGGAAGGCCGTCTCCTCCTTGGTCCCGCAGCACCTTCATAGGTGTGAAGGAATATCCAAAGCATATTTGTTGGAGAGGGTACGAGTTTAAAACAGGTTGGTGTGAAGGCGGAGAGACCTAATGTAATCTCTGTCTCCCATGTACGTTGCACCTGGCCGAAACCACCTTTCCCCCACCTTCTCCCTCTCAAAAGAGAAGAGACTGTTGTTTTCGTAGCGGGCCTTCTAAGGCATGCACAACACCTGTCGTGCCTCATTCAGGGCCGTGTGGAGCTCGTCCGCATGTGAGTCTCCCAAAGACACACCCACGCTTGCGCTCAGGGACACCCGGGTCTCGAGAAGCCGACCGTCAAAGATAGCATCCAAAATTGTTGAGCGAAGGCGCTGGAGCCTAGCGAACGCCTTGAGCTGGCATTGCGCTGTGACCGCTGACAGCTTCAGCATGCCCAAGCCGCCTGCGTGACGTGGGCGGTGAACGATGATTTCGGGGAAACTGTGCGGCAAATGTAACACTTTGTTGACAATCTATCGAGTCTAGAGCTCAGTTTTTTGGCTACCTATTTAATTAACTGGAAGAGAAGCAGAGGCCGAATAAAGTAATTGTGAGATCAAGAAAGTACTGATGCAATAAACCCTCTAAGTCGGTTTTAAGTGGTCCGCAGTAGTGAAGTTTAATTGATCATAAATAAGATCCACTTCGACGAGCAGTTTGTTAACAAAAAACGCTACCCCTCAGTACTTAATTGGTGCGTTCCGGGCAATCCGGAGCCACTATTTCATCACCGAGCCGAAGCTTTGGAATGTCTCAGTTCAACCATTTTGCCTTGGAAAAATTGTAGGTCCAACCAAAATACATGGTCTTCTTCATTTAAACCAAACCAAGATTTTGAAAGTCCTTTTCGGCGGTCCTCAGGTTTTCTTGCAGTTCCTCGAGATTCGACACCAATATATCGTCTGCGTATGCGAGAGCTGCCACAGTATTTCCTTGTAGATGGTAGCCGATGCCCGACGAGTTCATATAGTGCAGAAGGGGATCAAGGCAAATGTCGAACAAAAATGGAGACAGAGGGTCGCCCTGCTTCATCCCTTTCTGAACAAAAAACGCCGAACCCATCGGACACACCACCGTAAGCAAACGTAGTGGTTTGATGTGAGTACAGGTCCCCTATAGTTGCCGCATAGGCACTATGCACCCCTCCCTTTTCAAGAGATGACAGATATGCATGGTGGCTAACGGTATCAAAGGCCTTCTTTAAATCGTGTGATGCGGCAAAAAAACAACTGCTTCGCTGCTTCGCGTACCTCATTACTCCGTGAAGTAACAGTAAATTGTAGTGTGCGGTTTTCTCTAACGAGAAGTTTCTCTGTAACTCACGGAAGGCATGCTCCTCCTGGAGCCGTCCCAGCAGCATGCGAGAATAGATGCGGACTAAAAAATATAAAAAAAGAAATTGATTGTTTTCTGCTGAAAGGAACGACCCCAAACCACGCGAAGACGGACGCTGCCGCCCGCTTTCCGATGCTCTCTCGCGCTGCGTCGACGCCGATATCTGGCGAGCGTAGACATCGGCGTCGCTCGGGCGTCAGCTCGCGTCGCATGCATTTCTGGCGACGCGCGTCGACGCGAGAAATCCATTGTGTAAAGTTGATTTTATAGACTAAGTTTTGCGAGGTGAACTAGCCATCAGTAAAGCATAGACAGCTCCGCTTTAAAACATTCCCCTCGCGAGGGGCACGATCAAATGCATAGCATTTCCGCAGGGGGCGCGCCTGCAAATCGTATGGATTACGTATTGGTTGTTGTTGTTGTAATTGTTGTCTTCCAGCGTAGACATTGTCGATGAAGTCGATGGTGAAACGTGAAACGTGCCGTGAACCCCCGCCGCAGCTATGACGCAACGTGGAGCGGCTATGACGCAACGTGGTGCGGCTATGACGCAACATAATCCAACACAATCCACTTTATTCCAATCCAATCCAATCCAATCCAAATTCAAACCAATCCAATCGAATCCAATCCAATGCCCCTCGCGAGAGAGTGTTATAGCGCCGAAATCACGCCACCACACCAACGCGTGATGTTGACGTCACGATCACGCCACAGATGTTAGCGACCGGAGCGCGCGCGAACGACATATGTGGTTTAAGCGCGAACCGACCGCGGCGAGAGAGCGCGATGCGAGCGCCCCAACCTGTTCTTGCGCGCGAACCTACTGTTGCTCAGCGCGAACCCAACGCGGCGAGAGAGGGTGTTGCGCACGTCCCCACCTGTTGTGCGCCCGAACCGGACGCGGTGACAGAGGACGTTGCGAGCGGAGAGAAGGCGAGGAGGACGCGGGGAGAGGGCGCACCTGTGGCCGACGGTTGAATTAGTCAAGGATATAAGGCGCGTTCGTAACCCTCCATTATGTGTCGGCTTTCTGGCCCAGTGGGTAGAGCATAACCTTGCGTTCCGCCCGCAGAGTCGTGGGATCGAAACCTGGCGCCGGTAAGTATTTTTTTATATAGTGTAGGGGGAGCGATGCGGACTACGGTCGTCAACGCGGGTGACAACGTAATTAACTAAAATGCTCTGCATTTAAAAAAACCCCACCTCTCCTCGCGGGAACCCCTGTGTTGATGTGACGCATAGGGGGTTCACGTTGCAGCGTTGGACAGCGGAGGAACGGCGCTGGAACAATGGAGCGGAGCGGCGCAGGCAGCTCGTTTTATAGCGCGCATGACGGTGAGGGGACGCGCCGGCGCGAGTGCGTCTGCCGCGGCCTTGACGCAACACAATCCAACCCAATCCACTATGTTCAAATTTAATTTAAATTCAATCCAAGCCAAGCCAAGCCAATGCAAGCCAATCCAATCGAATCCAATCCAATGGCCCTCGCGAGAGAGTGTTCGCTACCGGAGAGGAGAGGGGGTGAGCTGCGTAGAGCGCAGCTGGCGTGGCGAGGAAAACGGGGGAGGGGCGGATGCCCACAACGACGCCGGGTGCAGGGACAAGGCGAGTGAAGGAGATGAAATCGCATCTAAAAAATCGTAATTGGCCGCAGTCCGGACGCTGTCAGTCCACGCCGGGACGACTGGCAACGAGTTGGCTGATGAAAGGGCAGCTCCGGTTGTACTCAGAAACATATTACACGTAACAGCTGTACGCTTCACTGGCCTCGTACCACTCTTCAAACAATACCCATGTAAAACACGGCAAAAACAGTGGTGTGCACAGACTGACAACAAATTATATGTATTAAAGCCTCACTTGGGCCGATATCAAGTTCACACAAACAACAGACACATCGAAGGGACTTTGGAAAACTTACGGTTAGTCCACACAAATGTAACACACTCCCCCCTGCTCACTGGATTGGCATGACGCAGGTGCACCGGGTGTGGAGAGGGCCTACCCGTAATCCAGGTGCTCATTCAATGCAAGGTACTTCATACCACACGACGAAAATACTTCCCCCAGCTATAAATAAAACACAACCTGTTACACCCATCATGCTTTTCGGGAGACGAGCCCCTCTTTTCAATCAAGATCGTCTTTGAGTTTCTCGCTGATGTCAAATTCCCCATGTCCCACAACAGGGCCTATTCGCCTCCTCCTAGAGTAAAATCATCTATTCTCCTTCGCAGCATATTTGTTATCATGCATAATGGAAAGCTGGCCCTTTACACCTGTCGTCTTCAATGACTTTTGTTTTATCTTACGTTTACTTTTACTAAAACGTTATTATTAGTCATATACATCAAATGAACAACAATCCTTTAGCCCTCTTCGCGCTTAGTCTGCCTTGCGCCATACAAATCTAAACATCATAATAAATGCCATCTTTCTTGTCGCATGCTCACCCAGAGGTAATATGTAGAGTACAATTAAAAAAGGAAGGCTAAGTGAACTCTGACGTGGCAGAGGAAATTGCATATAACCCAGTGTTTAGTGCCACATTATGCGGTAAAATCAGGCGCGTGTAACTTTTCTCCTAGAATATATTTGCATAGTGTCGTTCAGGATTTATCGCCACAACTGGCCTGTCTCCAAGTTGTATGGCGAAAATCTTACCATTTAACGACCAGAGCGACATCCACTTGTACTTGCGTTTTTATGACATTTCTTACAGTTTCCCCTGGCTGGGCGTAGGTTCTACTTGACATAGATGGATTCCTTATTGTCGCAAAAAGCGTCATTTTTGTTAGCCTCATTGTTTTCGCCTTCTTCAGGAAAGTCTGCCGTTTTCTCGGAACACTAACATGCTTGCCTTATCACCTCTGCGGTTTGGCACGTGGTGGCATAATTCAATTTGAGACTCTCGCATGGATTCTCTGAGAGCCAGGAAAATCTGTTGGACAATGTTGTGCGCCGATTTGTGGTCTCGTTCAGTGACACCCTGAAAGTTTACGCGCGTGTTCTTTGGATACAGGTCTGCGCAAGTTATCCACGTTTGAAATTGACCTCCTTTTGTTTCTGACCCACAACGCTTTCGATAAAAACCTTCGCTTTGAGCATTCAGTAGAACGTTTTTTGCAACCTTAGCACCTAGCTTCTTCTGCAGTGGCCAAACCTTCCTGTGGTCAAATACATTGCTGTGAATCATCTCTGTTTTGTCGTTGTTTAGTTCACAGATCTGGTTGCGCCGCTGTCGTTCGACAGACCCTCGGAATGTCTTTATCATTTGCCAGAGATCTTTTAACTTTACAAACTTCTCTTTCATTTAACCTGTTAGCAGTTTATTTCATTAGAAATGTTAACAACACTACGCAAATCGCAGGTTGTGAGCCAAAACTGTAATTGCACTAATCACAAATAAAGTTGGCAGCACCGACGACCCTGTGAAATGCAAAGAAAATAGGTCTCTTTTGCAAAAACTTACTTGCTCTGAAATGAAGGAAGCAAAACGTAGGGACGTGTCGAAGGCTTACCGCTACTGCGTGAATGCGAAGCAGAATATAGTGATCCTCTTTTCACCGCTCTGCCTTCTGACGTAGTCGAAAATGACGCCGGTTACGGGTGAAGCCGAATGTCGCACCCTTCTGGTTCCAGATAAGCGGGACGCCTGTTGACGCTGGCGGAGATCTGCTCTGGAGTGAAGGCTTAGTGCCGTTACCAAATCGAATCTTCTTTCAAAGAGCAGCAACCAAAGCTTAGTGACGTGTGGAAGGCTCGCCGCTACCGCTACGTTTCTTGCTCATTCATTGTTCGGTGCTTGTAAAATTGTTATCGCCCAATGGCGTCATTGACCTGCTGGGTTAGGTCTATCTTTGTCAGCGGCTCATGATTACATTAGTATAGATGCAGCCTGATAAGAACTTAGTGATGGGCATGTATGCTTTGCTGTTTGACTCAATTGTAAAGAATTTGATACTTTTATTTCTGTAGAAGAAGAAGGAGGGAGGCTGGAACTAAAGACTACTGAAGCCCGAAAGGGGCTACGGTTTTTTTAGTGCAGGCCAATGATTTGAAAAGTTTACACGGCGGGAAAGGTAATGTTTGAGCAATAAAAACACAAGCAACTTGTAGAACACTAAGACAAATGAACAATAAGAAAAAGGTAAAAAAACGTACTTTAGAGTACAACAGATTAACGTAAAATACCATGAAATCGGCCGATAAGAGCGCACACATGAGTGCAGTTTAAAGATAGACATTACTACAAAAGCTGCGTATTATACAAGTTTAAACAAAATAACAAGTATAAAACGAAATACGGGGAACACGTGCGCATAAACAAACAGATAGCTGTCTGCTCATCCATGACTAGGCGGTACATTAGGTTTGTGAATACGCTGACGTGTGATAAAGCAGAACTCCCCGCAGTCCCGTGCTTCCCAAAGTCATGTAATTGGTCCAAAAGACTCTCGGTCAAGTACAATAGTGGCCAGGACATATTTGCTCCGGCTTGTGCAGATTCAAGGAACCACGATATCTTTCACAGAGTGACAATGTTTAACTAAGGGCATTGAAACATGTTTGTCATAAGAGAAAAAAGCTCGGCGTTGGCGCAAAGGATGTCCCGTGAACTCGCAACTTTCTGTTCTCCTTCTCCAAATTCCAGACTCAAATTCACTTTTTGATTTATTTGATTCGCGGGGTTTGTTGCCCTAAGAAGTAGTAAGTAGTCAGAAATTGTTTATTTGAGCCACTGTAATAGAAGGGGCTCCCTAGTCCGGGAATATATGAGATTAGCAGGAAGCCATTGCTCTGGATGCCATCAGTTGATAGACATCCAGATGACCACTGATCACTAGGTCCTCCCGCAGCTCACAGTGCGCAAGACGGAGTCGGAAAGGAGGAAGTTTGGAATTGCGCTCAAATTATATATTATGAAAGAACGTTCCAGGCTGTGATGAAAATTAGCATTCACCCCAGCATTTTATTGGAAAAACACGATACCGGGGAATTGAGACGACTGTATTGGATTGTTGTCGGCGGAGTCGCAATTATTTTTCATCCTTGGATTGCGCAGCGTGAGGAAATGTTCTCTGTCGGTAACGACATACTGGGTTATATCTTCACAGTTTGCTAGAGGGATGAACGGAGCGATGACATCGGAAGAATGGAGAGAAATGGCCAGGCTCGCTGTCGAGCAAAGTTGTTACGTGTGAGTAAGGAATAGGCAGAGGGCAAGATGATAACTTGCCGGGGAGATTGATGTGACAAGAGGAGCTTTATTGTAGAAGTGCTCCCACCTTAGGATTTTCTGCAGACCACTTCATTATCCGTGATAATGATTGGGTGCTTCGTATGTATGAGGGCTAAGGTTATCGCCAACTCTTCAGAATCCCAGGCGTGCAAAGCCTTTACGGACAAAGAAGGGATAAGGCCGGCCTTTGTGGTTGCTTCCGCTACAATGTGTTCGGTTTTACCGTAGGTACTCAGGTCCATGTTGCCAAAAATTCTTCATTTCCCGTAAATATTTCATGCGCTTGTCTCAGGAGTTGTAGGCGGCCGACGTTAAGGTTAGGGGGAAGTTAGGGTTTCTTAGTAAGTAATAAACCAAAAAGATATTTCTGCAATTGCTACGGGGTGGCTAAGAGGCAGTAGATTGCGGAAATGCGATGTGAAGAATTTAAAAAAGCTTGTTCTGCATGTTTTCGGTAGAACGCAGTCGTTGCCTTAATAGGAGTCTTTTGCTAAGTTTGCATACCATGTTGAGGAGGCGACGTTGCTGGATACAGACCGTGAATGTGTTCATGGGTGCAATAAGTAATCTTATAAAAGATTTGTGGATTATCCGATCAATTGTTGATAATATGAGATACGTTGCACTTAAAATCAGGAGAGCTTGGCCCAGTCGAATTAGTTCTTTCCATGCCATGAATTGCGGTGAAAAGCAACTCGTTGAAGTACTTTCGATATTTTGCGAAACACTTTCGAGAGACGAAATATACTTTAATAATAATGCCTCCTTATCTGTTTACAAATTCAGGACCTGGGACCTATGGTAAATCTTCCGACATGAATTTAGATGGATTCCGTTTGCTAATGAAGGCGATCATGGCTTCCGATTCTTGTGGGGTGCAATAAACTCCGAATAGTGAGCAAAATTGCTTAATAGCATCGGTGGCCTGTTCAAGGAAATCTTGGATGTTTTTCTTGGAGTCAGTGTCGGTCCACTAGGTGATATCTTCGGCGTAACCCGCTAGGTACGCGAGACCTTGAGCTGATGGAGTGAGTCCAGGAGGGCCAAACTTTAACGTAGTGTGGAGAGGACAAGCCCCTAAATCTGCAACTATCTCGTAGTGCAATGGCCTTGGAATGAACGTATCCTACCCGGATAATAGTGTTGTGTTGAGTTAGATAGTCACCACTGCATGAGTACCACGGGTGGCGGGAGCATAATGGTCTCGGAGGGGGTATGATGAAAGAATACCAAACATTGTCAAATGCCCCAAGAAAAAAAAGTGGCTCCTGTGGAGTAGCGGGTTTCTAGAGCAAGGACATCATAAATTCGAATCAGACTATCTTGGTAGTTTATTGCTTCCTGGACCCATACATGAAACTGGGAATCAGGGTTTTGTTATGAAAGAGGGTTTGGAGGTACCCTAGAAATATTCGTTCACAAATTTGTCAAAAAGGAGGTCAGAGAGATAGGCGGTGACTACCAAGATGATGCGACCTATTGAGCGTTGTTACCAGTCGGACGAGAGTGGTATTCCAACGACGCGGGATTCAGCCTGAGGTACAATATGAATTCTGTGGTAGAGGAAATGCTTCAAAGAATCCCGATCAAGGTTGCCAATAATCCAGTAAGTGGTTGGCCTGGTAAGGAGCGTTTTTTTTTGGCGAAGTTTCTCAGTAGTCGGGCTGCAGTGACTCTTGGTAGTTTTATCGTTTCATGCAGTTTCGTTAGAAAATATTGGGAGCCTCTTTTCCAACGCCTCCATCTAGAAAGTTTTTTTTCTGTATAAAAAAGTTAAAAAATACCAAACCAGGACACTCATTTTCAATTGCCTTGCGCTAGAACGCTTCGTGTTTCGAAGACCGGAGACTTTAAGAGCAAAGCTTTGGGCCTCGGGCCTTGGCGTTTTCTCTGACGTAAATGACGCCTCTGAGGAGTACAGGTACACACATGTACTCCCCAGGGGCGTCATTTACGTGAGAGAAAACGTTAAGGCCCGAAGAACACAGTTATACACTGCATAACTTGCCGCTACCGAGGATTCACGTAAATTGAGGTCGCCTGATATTGTTTGATGAACACGAAAACACTGTTTTTATTTAATACAGTTGGAACTCCTTATCTTTATTACCGTCGACACCAGGGTGGGGGCAATGGGGGAAAGTGTTTATAATATTACCCGTAAGTGTTTGCGAGCTGGTGCTATCCGTTGCATGCGGGCTAGCACAGCAATTTTGCGTTGGGTTTTATTCGTGAGAGAAAGTGGTAAGCCCCTAAAAAATGGAATGTTCGGTGACCTTGAAGGCTGTTGCTGAACTCAAGCGAGTTCTTCTAGGACAGGTGATTGCCAAACTCATCGGCTGCTTTGCTAAGCGTTTTAATTAGGTGTCGGAGTTTCCCGCTTAGTTGTGTTTCCAATGTCTTGAGGGATCGTATGCAACAGACTACATCCAACGCCGGCCCACAAAGGACAACAAAAATGTACATGCGTCCCCTTAATGTTGTAGCGGAAGGACCCAAGAAATCTGAGTCTACTGGCGACCGTCATGGAGCAGAACCGCAATAAAACATATCGAATTTGGCAATGGAACTGCCGAGGTTTCAAAAACAAACGAGGAAATTTGCAACAATACATCAATATGCTCACACCTGACAATCCTGATGTTATAGCCCTTCAAGAAACTAATGGCCAGGCGAAGCTTACGGGCTTTAGCCCATTCAGTTCCTCCCCCTCGTTGGCACACAGGAAAAAACGTATGGGAGTTACAACCCTCATTCGAAGAAACATCCCAGTCATCCAGCATTCAACGGACATCGAGGAACCAGAAAATGTGTTAACTGAAATTATTTCTGGGCGGAAACAAGGCGGAGGTAGTCTCTTTGTTTTAAATGTGTATAGTAGCCCTAGTAAGACGCACTCCTTCTCCAAGCTTCTCAGAAAAACTATGGACCTAGCCAGACGTCAACCTGTGGTTGTCCTTGGTGACTTTAATTCCCCACACCCGGCGTGGGGATACCCCAGAGAGGTCAAGAAAGGAAGAATATTATGGGAAGATGCGCAGTCATTAAGATTGACCCTGCTCACTGACCCTACATACCCCACAAGGGTGGGTAACAGCGTCACAAGGGACACCACCCCGGACCTCACTTTCACAAAAAATATCAAGGAGGCCATCTGGAACAACACGCGTAGAAACCTCGGAAGTGATCATTACATAGTCGAAACAATTATCCAGACCGGACCAGCTAAATCAATGGGCAGACGACATATGATTACCGAGTGGGACACATTCCGGAAATTACGAGAAGCAAATGTAGAACCAGATGGGGCAGCGATCGAAGACTTGGATGAGTGGATTTCGGAGCTACAAAGCCATGTTGACCTGGCCACACACATTATACCCGAAGAGGCAGACTTATGGCAGGCTGACTGCAGACTTCTACACATGTGGGAGGCTAAAGCCAGCATCCAGGCGCGGCTCCACAAGCAGAAACTGAATCGCCCCCTTCGCAGGAGATTAGCAAGACTGAATCGGGAAATTGAAGCACACGCTAACTATCTCACGAATCAGCAATGGCATACTGTATGCGACCGCATGGATTGCCAAATGGGGAAAATCAGCACGTGGAATACGTTAAGAAGCCTCCTGGACCCCAACGGAGGTAAAACGGTACAGCGAAATAACCTGCTAGCTCTCCTACATACATATGGCGGTGATGAGCAGCAACTTTTGAAAACTATTAAGGACCTCTACATTAAAGAGGGAGACCCAGAGCCGTTGCCAGAATACACTTGTCCTGAAAACTCCGAACTCGACAGGCCTCTAACGGAGGCTGAAATTCGAGTTGCACTAACGAATCTCCGGACCAAATCGGCGCCTGGCCCGGATGGAGTCACGAATAAACTGCTGACTAACTTGGACGATCCTTCCATAGCCGCCCTCACACGGTACATGAACCAGTGCTGGGAACGAGGGCAAATCCCGCCCGCCTGGAAAACAGCTAAGATCTCCATGATACCGAAACCGGGCAAGGAACTCAAGTTGGAGAACTTACGGCCTATTTCTCTTACGTCTTGCCTGGGCAAGCTTCTGGAGCATGTGGTGCTGAATAGGTTGTACAAGCACATGGAGACAAACCACTTGTTTCCTCACACGATGGTGGGTTTCAGGCCCAAGCTTTCCACGCAAGACGTTATGCTGCAACTAAAACACCAGATCTTGGACATTCAAGGTTCGGACCTTGACACTAGAGTTATACTTGGACTGGACCTCACCAAGGCATTTGACAACGTCAGACACGATGCCATTCTATACAATCTGGCCGAGCTTGGAGTCGGGCGCCGTGCCTATGCATACATCAAGGACTTTCTGTCTCATCGCACGGCACGTCTCACCCTGGGAGGACTTGAATCGGAGCTCATTCAAATGGGGAGTCAGGGCACACCACAGGGATCCGTACTGTCGCCCTTCATCTTCAACGTCGCCATGATCAAGCTGCCTCCACTCCTAGAGGCTATTCCGGGAATCCAACATAGCCTCTACGCAGATGATATTACAATCTGGGCGACTGGAGGCAGTGATGGGGACCTGGAGGAAAGGCTGCAGCAAGCTGCCGATGCAGTCCACGCCTACATCACCCCGAGAGGTCTTGCTTGCTCACCTCAAAAATCGGAGATCCTTTTCTACCAACCTCCCAAACAGGGAAGAAGAAAGAAAGACGTCCCGAACATTCAAGTGTATATTCAGGGCAGCCTGATTCCACGCGTCGAGTGCATTCGCGTACTCGGCCTTCGTGTTCAAGCAAATGGAGCCAACACAGCTACTGTATCGACGTTGAAATCTAGTGCGGAGCAAATCAGCCGACTTATAGCCCGCATAGCTAACAAACACCACGGCGTCAAGGAGGCAAATTTACTGCGCCTGGTTCATGCTTTTATTATAAGTCGCATCATATACGTGGCTCCTTTTCTGAACTTCAAAAGAGCAGAAATAGAGAAGCTCCAGTGCATCATCGGGAAAGCCTACAAGCAAGCTGTAGGAATACCCGTCATGGCATCCACGGAGCGCTTCCAAGCAATGGGGGTGCACAATACCCTGGAAGAGCTAGTAGAAGCACAAAGGATGGCACAGCTGCGCAGGCTCTCGTGCAGCGAGACTGGCCGCGCAATTCTAAGGTCCCTGCGCATCCCCTTCGCTTCTCAACACGGTATCAAATGCTCTCTGGATGACAGCACTCGATCATACATCCATTGTTCTCCCATACCACGAAATATGCACCCGGATCATCATCAAGACAGAAGAACCGCCAGAGCTACTGCACTTCACCGGCAGCTGTGCGGGAACCCACATGTCCTCTATGTGGATGCTGCGGATTATCACGACCGACCGGCTGCGGCCGTAGCCGTAGTAGACCAGCAAGGAAACTCAGTGACCTCGGGCACAATCATGACGACGCACCCTGAGGTGGCAGAAGAAGCGGCTATTGCGCTCGCAATAGCTAGCACGGAAGCCAAAATTATTGTGTCTGATTCCAAGACAGCAATAAGAAACTTCCTGGCGGGACGAATATCCCGGCCAGCGGCCAAAATTCTTTCTGCGTTTATTGGCGACAGATGCAGGCATGTTCGCCTTGTATGGACACCAGCTCACTCGTCCCTGCCGGGGAATGAACTGGCTCACGAGGCAGCCCGAGATTTCGGCAACCAGGCTGACCTCGACGGAGACATCGGGCCTACGTTCACGGGGAGCAGAGACAGGCTGGCCACGTACAGGGAGATCACACACCACTACAGGTTGAGTCGCCTCAAGTACCCTGCACCACACTCTTCCCTCAACAGATGGCAGTCGGTTGCGTGGAGACGAATACAGTCGAACACCTTCCCCAACCCTGTTCTCTACAACCGATATTACCCAGACACGTATTCCGACAGATGCAAGTGGTGTGCAGACAAAGCCACCCTACAACACATCATATGGGCATGCCCACAGAAACCTCGTTCCCCTAATAGAGCATTAAACATCAGGACTCAGGAGCAATGGGAGGTTGCCTTGCTCAGCTCTCACCCCGACGTACAACAACTACTCGTCCAGCTGGCGGAAGATGCCGCTAGGGCCCACGGGCTCATGGCCGCCATCTAACGGGGAAGGCTAGGTGACTTCCTCCCTGTCACCCCCTTCCTTCTACCAGTTTGGGCTCAAATAAAGTTCCTTCTCTCTCTCTTGAGGGATCGACGTACTTCCACAGGTGTTGAGTTTAGCATCTGTGCTAGGCGTTTTGAGAGAAGTATTGATGGTTTCAGTGACCACTCGGACTGTTTGAATATTACGCGCCGTGGTGGCTCAGTGGCTAAGGCGTTTCGCTGCTTAGCACGAGGTTGAAGGTTTGATTCGCGGCCATGGCGGCCGCTTTTCTGATGGAGGCGAAAAGCAAAAACACCCGTGTGTACGAGATTTCGGCTACGTTAAAGATCCACAGGCGGTCAAACTTAAACCGGAAGTCTCCACAACGGCCCGCCTCCTCACCTGCGTTGCTTCGGCGCGTAAACACTACACTTCAATCAATAATCAATCAATGTTTGAATAATGCAATCGATACAGCCGGTCAAACGCTGGTTGGGGTCCATGGGTTCACGATAACTTGGCCTTGTGAGATTATTTCAAGCTAGTTATGTGGCCTACTCCTTTTTTGACTTTGTAATGATTACTAAGTATGGTGAGTTCGAATAATTTATTGTCGGATCTAAGGTTCTCGTGAGTTATGACAATAGCACATCCATGATATTGGAGAAGAAAGGGAGGAATTGACAAATCTCCCTCGCTGTGGGGGTTCCCGTTCTTTTTAATGAACTGAGTGATTATTAAGCAGGAATTCAAAATTATGAACTGTTGGGCCATTAGGATTGCCGTTTTTGTTTTGCCGGGAGCCTCATTGAGGATGGGCAGCATTGAAATCACTGAGAATAAAGGGGAGGGGGTGTTTGACGATAGCGATGATGTCAGGCATTTGTGACAATATATAGGGGGCATTGTTGCCGGCAGAAGCAGGCTGGGAATTTTCGCGTAAAGAGGCGTGCCGTGCATTTTCGATATGAAAGACACCCAAAGACTACAACAATGCGAATATAGGTAACTGAACAGTATAGCCAATTGGTAACAATTCAAAGGAACGTTGTATAAGCGCAAACCCTTGTGATGGCTGGTATATTGAGTTACTGACTAAGGACGCCAGCAATATATGAGCACTGTCGCGCAGTGTTTTTAGCCTGCCATTGTGCCAGCAGGACTTTTTTTACATCTGGTTTATGTCTTACACTGCAATTCTCTGATGGTTTTATTTCACCGGAATTCTATTCTTACCTCACTCTCCAGTAATATATTTTGCAAGTACGACTTCAAACTCATTTGAGTAGGTGAGTATTTTTGTCAGTTGTATGGGGGGGCCGGATATTATAAAACTGTTATAAAATCTGCTGAGCTATTTCTGTTTTTATTCTGTAGACAATACGTATACCATAAGTCTTTTAAACCTCCAAACAGTATTCTCTCTTCCCAAAACGTTTTCGCACCTAAACGGTAAAGGTGTATCTTTATTTTCGAATTTTTTTTCTATCCTCTTGTCGCATGTTTCTGGAACAAGTAACTCATCCCAACTTGGGAGTACTTCGTACTTCTACCAACCCCGCCGGTCACTGTGCTTTGTTTCATGTGTGTTATGTTACCCTAACTGGAAAGTGTTCCTAGCCAGTTCTTTACTACTTTGTTTTGCTGTCTCGTATCGATATTTATTTATTATCTCGTATCATTCTAAACATAAATTTCTCTTTAGTCAATCTCGAGTATCAATTTGTCCAGGCTACTTTCCCACAAAAATGCAGTTGAATTTCTATTGGAATTATAAACAAAGGTTTGCGGCTTCTTTAGCTGAGACATTTCTGTGAGTTGAAACTCTTGTTATGAAATAATAGAACAACGTCGTTAGCTTGTAGAACTCCCTCAACACAAACTTTCTTCAAATTTGCATTTCTGAGTGCGCCACAACAACAACCCTCACTTACCTTCGCTTTGCATATAGCTATTATAGCTCGCACAGTGTCACCGTTTTAATTTAATTTCTCTGTTTTTAGACAGTACGTTTTTGACATGGCTATGTCGAGTGAAATTTTCTAACGTAGTAGGTTGGATCGGGAAAATTGTTGTCAGTTATTTATCCGTTTGTTTGTACAATAGCAGCCGTTCTGTGCCGACGTCCCTATACTCCTGCATAGGGCCAACAATGGTATGCGTATTGTTCTATATTTGGCGTTCTACTTTTGAATACACGGTATTAGCCAAGACAATTCATCATACACCCACCTGTCTCCTCTATTGTCACTGCGCATTTCCAGGCAAATGTTTTATCCATTGTGTAGGCTCCTATTGTATTTCTAGTGCGGAAAGGTTCCAAGAGCTGGTCGTCAACAAGGTCATCCGTTTGTGCCTGATACACATCAATAGAAAATAACGTGAACTGTTAAAAGAAGTGTGTCACATAGCTCTGGATATTAAGACAGTTCGGTGAAACAGCTGTAGCAGAGATACACGGAACACAGGGTTAAACAAAGTCAAACAGGCAAATAAGTACAGTGAGGTGTTTCTGCGTTAGCGTGGTGCTGTGACCTAATCCCCTGTCCGTTACATGGGGAAGTGTTCGGCGTCCAAAGGCGCCGTTAGAGAACTGAGGTTACAGTGGGCACATCTGGGATTCGGTGGCCCGCTGCGTACAATTGAGCGACTCCCTAGATTGCCGTGACGAGCCCTGAGACAGGAACTACTGGTACCAACTTGTTAGGAAAGTGTTATTCCAAGCAACCCTACTGCACAAAATAGGGTGTTCCACACGATGGGACTGTACCGCAGATATACCTCATTGATGATTGGAACGCTGGTGCAGCTATCCCAGTCACTGTCCTGTAGGGTGTGGCTGATATATTTTGTTTCCCTGCTCACTCTCTCCATTGTGTTACCAGCACACCAACCAACCTTGACACGCCTATCATCTTCCGCTTTTACCCACGCAGTATCGAATTCACTAACCTGCCTGTGGTTCAGTACGTGGAATGTGAAGGAACCTGCTTTCCGCGATAGCTTCAACCCTGCGTGCATCTTCAGTGCAAAGTTTCGTTTCGTCCCCTACACGTGACAATGGTATTTTTGGCAATGTCTGAATGACAATGTCTGTGGCTTTTCTGCGCTCTTCTACCATTGTGATAGTACTCACCGAGGCCTTATTTCTATAAACCTCTTAATGTATGCGGCGTCTTCTCCGCCAACTTGTGTACCCGGCACCGCACTGAATAGGCGGCTACTCCCCAGTTTTACCCCTGCGTCCTCTCAGCACCTTCAACTCTTTGTGCACAGCAATATAACACAGCAATATATTACGTTCTGTTGTATTCGAGTGTGATTCTTTCGTGGTTCAAATTAGTTGTGTGCGGCTATTCTTGACGTTATCAGTGGCATGACTAAGAAGGACTGAGAACGACCTTAACAAGGAAATTGACGATCTAAAACGGGAACAAAGAGGAGATTTGCACACGCTCAAAGAGGGCGTGAAATTCTGCAACGACATTTGCGATGGTGTCAATGAGCTCCAAAACGAAATAAAACAACTTCGAAAGGAAGTACAGCACTTGTCGAAACAGAACGATGACTGAATGGCAGAAAACCAAGCGCTCAATGAAAAAGTGAACGAACTTGAACAGTACCAGAGGTCTAACAACTTAGAAATACAGGGAGTGCTAGAGGAAGGCGACGTATATGACGTCGTCAGAAGGATCGGAACACTTGTGAGGGAGCCAATTGCGGACACCGACATAGACATATGCCACCGTGTTCTCCCGTTCAGGCCTCGAGAGAAAAATATCATCGTTCGGTTTGTGCAGCGTTCAAAGAGGGATAAGGTGCTCAAAAAGTGTTGAAAAGAAAAAATCACTACCAACGATCTTGACTACGGTGGCGATATCATGGCTGTTTACGTAAACGAGCATCTGACCAGCACAAACAAGAAGCTGATGGGCGCAGCGAGGGCGCAGAAAAAAAAGCAGGATGGATGTTTGTGTGGTCAGCCGGTGGGAGAATTTTTGCGCCAAAGGATGAAGACTGTGTCGCATCATAATTGCACGCATGTGCGATGTAGACCAAATAACTTAGTAAATGACTTCAGGAACTGTAAACAGTAGCTAACGGCTAAAATGGATTTTCCAGAAAGCGAATTTAGGTAATACAACTCCGCAGCTTTTAACGAACACTTTGGAATAGGTAAGGGACTTCTTTCCTCATTACATCTGAATGTAAGGAGCATTAAGAATAAAATAGACAAGCTGGGTCTTTTCCTAAACTCGCTTAAAATTAAACTTGATGCCATAATCTTTACCGAAACTTGGCTAACAAAAACGACTCGGTACCATACTTTGATGGGGTTAAAAGAATAACGCTAAGCAGGGAAAACAAAAGAGGGGGCGGCATAGCTATCTACCTAAGAACTGACTTGCAGCACCAAATGATTGACGAACTAACAAGTATGAACGAAAACGTTGAAAGCATGTTTTTAGGAGTGTGAAACGTTGTAATCGGTGCTATGTAGCGCCCACCAGCTGGTATCGTTTCCGAGTTCATGGCTTTTGTCGAAAATACTCTGTATTTTTTTAAAAAACCTTATCACTAAAATTCACGATCTAAGGCGACATAAATATAGGCGTGCTATCAGATACGCGGCTGGCGAATGAATTCCTGAACACTATCCACGCACATGCTTGTAGCAATTTCATAATTTCGCCTACCAGGATCACTAGCACTACGACAAGTTTCCTTGATATCTGCGTTACAAACATAGAAAATAATCTTCAAGCTGGTGTTATATTCTCCGACCTCAGCGATCATTTGCCAATCCTTACCATTGGCCTTTGGCAACTAAAAAACATGGTAGAAAAACAACCAACTGCCCCTTGCGTAGACACGTAACCGTCGAATCTTTAAATCACTTTGCTTTCCTTCTGGAACAGAAGACCTTGGATGAGATCTTGAAAGACGATAAACCTAATGCTGCGTACCAAACCTTCTCTGACAGAATTAAAAATGCTAAGACGCAGCTTTTCACTCCAGCAAGGCAAGAGTGAGAACAGACGAATTAGAAAACCCTGGGTAACATTAAGCTTGTTTAAAAGAATAAATAAGAAAGACCGCAAATACCATAATTTCATACAGAAACGCGACCCTGTATTGCTGTTTGAGTACCAAAGTTATCGTAACAAACTAAATGCAGACTTGAAGAAAGCGAAATGTGACTTTTATCAAAATAAATTCACGAGAATTCATGGAGATCAGAGAAAAATATGGGCTGCTGTTAACCAGTTATTAAACCGTGAGTGAGTGGAACCTTCTGTGTTATAAACGACAAATATATAGTAGGACAGGAATTTGTAGACACAATGAACACCACTTTATTAACATAGGCAAATATACAGGAAATGCCGTGAGCGTTGCATACCCCAAACCATTCAGTACGCAAACAAAGTCGATTATGCTGATGCCGACGACGCCATATGAAATTCATAAAATAATCGCTAATGTGGACAATCACTCGGCTGCTGGTTATGACGGTATCAATGCCTTGCCCCTCAAATACACTTCCCACATTATCAGCCCGATAGTGCCACACCTAATAAACAGTAAGCTTGAAATAGCAGAATTTCCCGACGACCTAAAAATAGCAAAAGTTACCCCCAATTAGAAAGGAGGAGGAGATGTGGAAATAAACCACTTCCAACCAATATCTGTCATACCCGTCTTTTCAAAGGTGTTTGAAAGTATAATAATGGTAGACTCACATCTTTGTTTCAGAAAATAGGAACAATAACCCCAGCGCAATCTGGTTTTCAAAAAACATAAATAGACGAAAATGCCGCTAATTCACATCAAACAAAAAGTTGTAGAGAATATTGAAAGAAACTACTTACACTTGGGCTATTCCTAGATCTACGAAAAGCGTTCGATACCGTGCAGCATCACATAATAATTGAAAAACTAGAAATGTTTGGCATATGAGGTGTAGCGCTATACTTAGTGAAAAATTATTTGACAAATAGATATCAGTGCGTTATTGTCAACAGTATCTCATCTATACAACTGAGGATTCAGTATGGCGTCCCCCAGGGCTCTATTTTAGGGCCGTTGTTATTTCTCATATACATCAACAATATTACAAAAATTCCTGGTTCTTGTGAATTGATAATGTACGCCGACAATACAAACGTATTTTTTACTGAAAAAACTGTAGAATGCATACAACAATCACCTAATGCCTACCTCATAAAGCTATCGCAGTAGTTAGAAACAACTCATTTAGGCCTTCATAATATTAACACAAAATACATCATATTTAAGCCAGCAAGTAATCGAGATACCAGCCCAATTAAACTAAGGTAAGAAGGTAACCTTTTGGAACAAGTGGCTTAACCAAAATTTCTTGGTGTTTGGTTTTCTAAGGACCTTTCATGGTCGTTTCACGTCAACAAACTTAAAGCTGAGTTGTCGCGTACAACAGGAGGCATATACCGAATTCAAGATCTGATAACCCCCTCGCTAAAACAAACACTCTACTATTCTTATTTCTATTCGAGACTGAGTTATGGCATATTCATTTGGGGAACCACGACGGCCAATAACTACAATAGCTTGATTATTTTGCAGAAAAAAATTCTTCTCACATGTGAGAACAACCAGGGAAACAAACAAAATTTAAGGACAGACCCACTTTTATTAAATATAACATGCTTAAAGCCGATCAAATTTATTACTTCACATTCTTACAACAAATTCATAAAAACCACTTACATAGCGTAATAAGTGCGAAACCTAGCACATACCCAATACGCAAGCCCTTAATTCCACCTTCTACAATCCGCCCCAATTACGGTAAACAGACTATGTCTTATCAAGTGAAGAAAATATTAAATATCAGTGATAGGAAAATGAATTTCCTAAGACCATTTGTCCCTTTCAAAAGAGAATGCAGAAAATGTCTATTCCAGAATGGCACATCATTCTCTACACTTTGAAGTGTTGTGAAATGTTGTTTCTTGAATATTTGTTTAACCCCAAGAACGTTGCATTTTGTGTTTGAATAAGCAGCTTATATTTATGATATATACTTATGCTGTAAATAAATTCACTGGACCCATTGTTAGAAATACATGTCTATTCCCTTCTGTACACTGTACGCACCATTACCTTTTTGTAAGATGTATGCTTACCTAATGTGTGTTATTATATGTTACATGGATAGCTACACCCCTGAAACGCTTCATCTATGCACGTGGATATTTTGTAGTGGTATTGTGCTTCATTTTTTTTATATATGAACCCGTGTGATGTGTTTTACGCTTTCGTTACGTTGAATTTCTGTTGCCGTATTTCCTATGTCGTTTTGCTGAGAGCCCGCTGTTTCAATCTAGATCCTTTGTGTGAAACTGTGAAACCTGTAGGGGGCCGGGGCCCCGTCAGCGCGATGCCCGCCTACAGCCTCGGCTCCCTCTTAGAGCTGCGTAAAAAAAAAGCAAGAAAAAAATGAGAGCTACATTCTACAAAGTTTTTGGGGGGTAGCGCAATGTGCTTTGAATAAAGACTGAACAAATCAGAGAATACTATGTTGATAATTCCTCAGCTTCGGCAGGATTTCGCTTTTTTTACGTTTTTGCTCGGGTGGTTACTCCCTGGCGTAATTGAGCATGGAAGCAACCTACATTGCGCTATTCCTGATACTAAAATAAATCACATCAGGCTGGCCTTCAAGCTTGCTTCTCTGCACTCCGACAAAGACTGCAGAGAAAAATACTCAGACAGCTCAGTATAAAAATAAACTAGTTTTGAAATGCGCTAAAATATACAAGCCTATCTTCTTACTTCGTTGTACATGTCGGCAAGCAACAGTCCTCTGCTTCGTAAATGAACCTCGTTACTACCGCTCCCTCGCCTCACGCCAATCTCTTGCCTTCCCGCTCATGTCACCAGAAACACGTGTAGGGTCGCTCCAGTCCCTCCAATATTCCGATGTTCCTCCGGGCCTAGTTGAACCCTGATTGATCCCTATGGCCAGACTTGCCCTGATGTAGGCAACCTCTCTTTCCTCAAAATGTCGGCCGCAATCAAGCACGGTATATACCATATGCAAGGTTTCATTTTCTTGGGTTCTCTATCATCTTTCATGTCTAATGGTGCCCTATATATATATATATATATATATATATATATATATATATATATATATATATATATATATATATTTATATATATATATATATATATATATATATATATATATATTTATATATACACATATATATAACCGAGTCCCTCGTCCCGTATCTCTCTGTTCTGCTATATATATATATATATATATATACATATAGGCAGCGTCTCCTGCCACGCGCGTGGCAGCAGCCACGCCCCCCTGGCAACGGCTGCTGCCACGCGTGACGTCATAATGACGTCATAACATTAATATTTGTCATTATTTTGTGTAGTGTAGTCCGAAATACACATTTTTTTTTATTTGCAGTACAAAATAACGCACCATTGAACTGCTAAAACTTTTCTAAACAAACAATTTTTGTTCTTGCGGGAGCAGCCGGCGATGCTGCTGCTGCTGCCAGCTGCCGTATCGCGCACATGGAGTCGCGTATCCGAAAGCGTGACGAAGCTCCGATTTTCTCGGGCCGACAACGTAGATAAACCGGAGTTCATATTGTTAGAAGCACTATCTGAAAACGTGAGAAAGTTGCTTGTGATTATGTATTGCGTGAGGACCCAGCCAGCCTTTCCAGACCGCAGCAAAATAGCCGCTCTCGAGTAATGTTGACCTGTGACCGCTTGGTTATGCTTGGTGTACGCCGATGGTACCTGCGTACAGTTTCAGCGTACGTGAGACGACATCGCACAGCCGACTGGCCTCGTTCGAACAAGCTACGTTCCACACAAGAAAAGACACCGTCCGAGCGTAATTCTGTGAACCTTCCGACGCATGTCGGCGCGGCGGCATCTGCTATCAACAGTTTGCACCACGGCAAGTCCAGAATGCTTAAATGGGCGACCTGAAATCGCGGTGTGTGTTCTCGAAAGGAAGACAACTTAGCAGCGCCAAAAGATAATCAGAATGTACAGTGCCGAGGACGAAGGGTAGTGGCGGCAACCGTTTTTTACTAGGCACATGTGCGCATTACAATTACAGACAATTGCGCCGAGAATAGGAAAGGTAATCTTTGGTGTCCCCACACATGTACCACGTACGTACCACTACAGTAGATCTCCTCTTCTGAAATATTAGCAAGGAAAACTCGAAAATCGGGAAGTTCTTATTTTCTAGTGGGCGAAATTGTAGCTTAAAATTTGTTTTACACCCACGATACGTTTTATGAGCAGAAAAGTCTTGTGAGCATGCGCCACAAGGATCATAATTGCGTGATATTCAGCGCTTAAAAAGATTTCCTAGTAGAAACCAAATATTTCGTAGTAGGATACATGATTCTACAACAGTTTAGGACCTGCGACCTTCAAAAGGTAGACTAGCTAGACGCTTCATCTCATAGCCACTGCACTGGTATAACTTTCACGTCTCACTGTACCGTGGTGTACGCTATGTTGGCCAGACTTGACTGAGTCCCTCATGCAAAGGAAGTTAATTCAGGACACACACCCAGACGATAGGGTCAGAGAAGAGGCTGTAGAGACGGCAATAGGAAGGGTATACGCTTGGCCGGCCATCATGTCTAATACACCTACATGCACTCCAGCATATGAAAACAATGGGTTCTGCACAGGCTCAATAAGCAACGTCAAAGAGAATCTTAAGATGTGCCTGGAACGTGAAAGCATCTACGGATTGTTTGTGTAAACAGGTATAAGCAGCGAGCATGCTGCAAATGTAATTGATAGGCAAACGTCAAGGCTATCATGGGGCGAATTTAACAAAAAGAAATGGTGCAAAAGATCCCAATTTCAAACTACATTGATGTTATATGTGCATGCACTATAAACACAGTCATCAGTATGTTAACTGTACGTAAACACTCAAGTGATATGATCAAACGGAACTAGAGGCCCCACTGCAATCGCCCAGTTATGTTTCTTTGCAGTGGAATAGGTCGGTATCTGTTAGTCGCACAAACAAGATTCTCTGATGGCATGGAGAAATAGCTGGAAAGTGGCTATGGAGCTCCAGCTGCTTTACACATTTTCTGTAATACCAGTTATTTGTTTGAAGTTTGCAATAAAATTGATCTCATTTGTTAGTCTTTTTAATTAATGAACGAAACTTTTCATGGCCACAAAACAGTGGTCGATAAACAAATGCTCACTTTCTTTGGTGGCTTGTAACAATTCACTAGAATTTCACATGGCCAACCCAAGGAATCCATGGCTCGTACACTGCAGGGTAGTGCTAGTCTCCAAAAACATTTGCCAGGACGACTGGAAACTAGTGCGGCCCACAGGCTCCATAGGTGGAAACCAGTAGCCCACCCACAGTGCCATAAAACAGCTAATGAATGGAGTGAGTCTCTGCTAAATATTAAGCAGGTTCAAAGCGTAGGTTCGCATTGATAGATTTTGTGCCATCGTTCACTGTGCGTAGATTAACTATTTAACGGGCACAATAGTCATTTTTGTTATTTCGGACAGTTGAAGGGTTGCCGAAATGTTCTTTAACAAAACAAAAAGTGAAAGCTCTCAGGGATTTTAAAAACATTGTTTAGCCTCTCCAGCAATTGTCCCAGCCTGAAGGAACTCAGCTGATAGTTGGTGCCGACTGTCGTCCTCGCTTGCTAGCTCCCTGACCAAGCACATGAATGCAGTGACTATGAAAGATGGTGACCAAAGTAAGAAGAGAAGGTGGATCCCGTACAACAGCCCTTGATCATCTAAACACCAGAAAAAAGCGCCGATGACTCACAGGCCACGACTAGGGCGTTAAAATACCTTTTGACATACCTTTACAGGGCATTTACAACCTTTTATCAAAAAAATCTTGATTACACACAGTCCCTCCATGGAAGGGGTTTGTTTCTGACAAGGTCGTTGAAATTTGTTATTAGTGACAACATAAACTCATCATTGGTCCCTTTCATTCAGCACACTTACGGGCTTAGTTTTAAAAACCCTGCTGTTTCTATTTCACGTATAAATGAACTGCTTATGCAATATTCTCTTATTTACCTATGTTCGAAGTAAACTGTGTTATACCGTAAGATGTGATGTGCCGAGTGCATGCAGGTGTAACATTCTTTAATGGGACATGCAGAACATGAAGCTCAGTGCTGATAAACTTAAATCAGGGAAAATAAAGCTTCCCATGTTGCTTCTTTATTTTTGTAACTATTCTCTCTACCAAATACCTTGGTGGTAAACTCAACTAAGCTCACCTTTTCCCTAGGCCTTTATAATTGTTTTGCTCTGCAATTATACATTCTCAGCTGGAGCATGCCTGCTGAATTCAGGCCCCAACCACGCTTTACTATTTCTCAATTGCAGCTGTATGAAATGTTGCTCTTTAGGTTTTGCCAATGATTTCCAACAGGCCATTTAATTGGTGTCAGAACCATTTTATACCTTTAATTGCTATTTATAGCAAACAGTATTATATCATTTTTCATAACACATTTTGTTGTAACCTCATTCAATGATTTTGTTACCCCGCCAGCCTGGTTCATAAATCTTTACGTGAACATGCCCGTCTTGCAGCTAATCTGCATTAACAGACACCACACATTTTGGCTTTCCAGCGTAGCTTTGGTGTCCGCAAAAAGGAATCTTTTTCTTGGCTCCTCTGCAGCGCTTTGTAGAAAAAGATCACTTGCTGGTTTGGCTTTCCCGCAGAGCTCTAGTGTAGTGCAAGAGAGTATCGCTTGCTTATTCCTTTTTTGTTGAGGTTTTAATGCTGTGCATCTTCCAGAAGAACCCTGGCATTTTGTTTAGAAATGGAACTTCACAGCACAAACAGTGCAGAGAAAGTAGAGCTACTCACTTTTTGCATAGACACGGAAGTTTGGCAGATCACTTGTCATTGACAAGCAAGTGTTTGATTTCTGGCTTAAGGTGCAACGCTGGGATAGTTTACTAGCTGGGGGGAAAAACACAGCACTGATAAACGGTACTGAAGTACTAGGAAAGGTGCCGTGATCAACATGGTTTCCATGTGTTGGCAGGTTTTTGGTCCAGTGTTTTTCATGAATATTTGCCAGGGGGCCTTAACATGGCCTGCTTTTGTGTAACAAAAATGTCAACAGTGAAGCACTTATCAATGCTCACATGCTGCTCATTGATACCAGAGCAAAAGTACGTTCAGCAGTCATTTTATTGTTAAAGCCACCCGTGATTCATACACCTTCCAGCTGTACTGCAACTTTCACAAACACCGACAGACATTCACATCTACGCACGTGGCCTTGGCTCCAGTTCTTGCACAAGGAATTAAGAAGTACTCTTGGGAGTGGGCAATGTCACGCTCGACACCAACCATTACCCCGAAGTTGTACTTGATGAACTATTTTTTACGCCTGTTGGCTTAAAGGATTGTTTAAGTGCCCGTTTTGTGGAAGAAAAAGAAACAGCTAATGGGCACACAACACACAACCCGTGAATGTGTTTTCTAGCAGCTGGCTTCTGACGAGACTTGCATCATTGTTGGGACATTTTATAAAGCCCCTTACCACTAAGTAAATTCACTTGAGCAATTTTCCAAAACAGTTTACACAGTGCGGAGTTAAAAAGCAATAGAATGTGAAACGTCCCCTCACAATTGGAAACTCTTCCTGTTCACTACCCCAAAGGCTTTGACAGTAGACGCTTAAGCACGCTTCACCAGTTGCGAATACAAACATTAGTGTCAAGTTGAACTCCGCAGAGTGCTTGGGATGGGCATGTAGATGTCACAGCCACTTGGAATTTGTGCAAAGACTGCAAGCCTCCGAGATAAGCTCTCATCATCATTAGCCCATCCTGCTGAGAGTGAATGAAAGTATTGTGCCTGGTTATGTTCAATTCCAACCAAGCCAAACACAAGAGTAAAGAAGGAACGAGCCTATCAAAATACATACTCAAAGCAGATGCAGGAGGAAGTTCTGTTGCCTAACCAGGCTAGAGGAGGCGAAAGGTACTGGAGCGAAGGAAAGGGAAATAAGAGCCAAGCAGTAATTTTAAGCCTTGCCTATCATTTCATTAAGACTTCCTAAGTTGAAAGCACAATGGTACTAAGCAACAAATCTGAGCATAGATGAACAATAATTGAATTGTCACTTGTTAAACCTTATGCACACCAGACTTTTAAAGGACTATTAGCAGAAGTTCCAAACTTGGCTCACACGGCGATCTTATCGGCTGCACTTCTCCCATGCTTGCACAGTTGGAGCTTGAGCCTCCTTGCACAAGAAGCCAGCCAGTCAGCGAATGGTTTCAGTGGTATCTTGAATAGATATATCTTTGGACGGGCAGTTGGGCTCCACCCACGGAAGTGCAACTGCGCTCCCTGCACGGATTCTGCAGCGCTACGTGCACAGATCGTTTCTGTGGAATAGTCAGGATACATTTCTCGGCGACAGTACTACTGCCCCGGGGGAAAAATTGCAGAAGCTACATGCGAGATCGGATTGCGTTCGATGATGCCGTGCGCTACCTGACGACACTCGATTCGTGCACACGCTGACACTACGTCGCTCGCTACGGCGCGACGCGATGGAAAATACTGATCCCTACGTTTTATAATTGAGCCACCACTCCAGAATCAGAACACAAGGCTTGGCATGGAAGAAGCGAGGCACAAGTAGACAACAAATGCAGGCGCGTAAAGCAAATAGCACGCGAACTGCAAAACAACGTGAAGCTTACAAAATATTAAACGACAACAGTACAGTTCTAGGAGCATGTAAAAAGCGGGGCGAAGCAGCGTGCAGAAAACAATGCGTTAGGCTTACCAAGACGTGCAACAGCAAGTTCACAAAAAATACCCAATCTAAATAATTACAAGCACACCTCCCAACAAGAAAAAGTTCCGCGAGGCAGCCGCTGTACAGGGAGATAAGGACAACGATGCGTCAGGCCTGCCAGTCGAAGCACGGGCGGAGAACATCGGGACACAAGGCGCGAACACCCGGCTGCCGTCGTCAACACAAAAAAGTGGCATGATGGCATGATTAAATGACGTAAATATGACGTTTGTTTTGTGACGTCACAGGAAGTCACGTGATTACTTTAGCTTGACGTCACTTCTGCGTGGCAGCAGCTGTTGCCAGGGGGGCGCAGCTCGTGCCACGCGCGTGGCAGGAGACTTAACCATGTATATATATATATATATATATATATATATATATATATAAAAATATATATATATATATATATATATATATATATAGAGAGAGAGAGAGAGAGAGAGATCATGAGGTTCGATGGGCCAGTATAAATATAGTGAAAGAAGTCGACTGACACGTTTCCCGTTTTTGTTGCCAACAGTTTCGGAGTTAGAAAGTCCTTCTTCAGGGCTGTATTTTAATTTTTCACGTTGCGTCTTTATACAAAAACTTCTTTGAGGGAAGGTTACTTCTCTCAACCCTGCAGGAGAGGTCGCGGGTGAGGGGTGTTTCAAACCGTTTGAGCAAGTGAGGCATTCCGATTGGCTAGAAAGGTGGAAGGTGAGGGAAGGGGAAAGAACACGGACGAAAAGTCAGCACGAAAACACGTAACTAGATGCAGACAAGCAAACACAAGATCAAAAACAAGAGTGAGTCATGCGCGCTCCGCAAATGGTGTAAGAGTAGTCAGCGGGAAGAGAAAAGGGGCAAAAAAAGGGGGGGAGGGAGACGGACATAAGATGGCAGCACAGGCATGGATCTTCGATTCGGTCAAACTGCAAGCCGCATGCATGCATGGCCCGCCCAGTCGACGCATGGTCCCCGCGCCGCACTCGGAATTTTCTGTCCCATTTTCGGTTTTGTTTTACTACTGGTTAAACCTACAGCAGCTCTCATCTTGGCGCCGCTTCGACGAAACCGAGTGGGGCAGCAAAGCTTTGCTACGCGGCAGCGAGCCGCGGAACAAGTCACACTGGAATTTGGTTTCATTTGCGGCGCATTCTTCGGCCGTTTGTCTGTCAGTGGTGCGGCGGCCATAAGCCAGGCCACTGTGCGTCGGCGGGCCCGCGGGGCGCGCTCACTGATGTTCAAGGTCACTGATTGGACTGGTGGTGGTTGCCGAACGGGCGGGGAAGGGGGGGGGGGGCGTTCTACCCGTTTGTTTTGCTTGACTTCGTCCCTAAAGCGGGGTTTCCTTTTTTTCCTTCTTGCTTTCTTTTTTAAGTTGTATGCACGGTCCCGGATCCGCGCTCACCCCCTCCATTGCCCGCAAGGTCCCGATATTTCCGTCTAAGGCGCAGCTTTTTGTCGCAAGAATGAGAGGCGGCCCGGGTCATCATTGATGCTATGGGTGAATGCCTGGAATTTATCTATAAAGTAGGACTCCCTCTGCTCGCGTTCGAGGGTAGAGCGGAAGCCGTACTGCAGGAGAGTGATTCTGATATGCTCAATGGAATGGTCCGGCAGGCGCATATGTTTGGAAAATGGTAGATCCGGCTGTGAGGTGACGTGGGATTTGTGGTTGTTGAATCTGAGTCGGAATGCATTCTCGGTCTGGCCAATATACTCCTTGCCACACATTTCGCAGTGCCGTCTGTATACGACGTTACTGGAATCACAGTCGAGACTTTCTTTTATTCGGAAGTAAAATTTGGAAAAGTTGGATTTTGTCGTGTCGGTTGGTGTGATGAGGGGACAGATTTTACAGCGCGTTTTCCGGCATGGGCGGCAGCCTGAGTGTTGTTTCGTGATCCCAATTTTAGCCTTAACAAGCATATCTCTTAAGTTCTTGTCTTTATGATACACTACACGGGGTGGTTCGGGGAAGGTGCTCACTTTGTCTGATCATGTTGAAATGCTTGCTCAGTATGTTGTTCACTCTCGGCATGTTAGCACCGTATGTTAATATCAGGTTGGTCTGGGGTGTTTCCGTTTTTTGTGAATTGGCTTTTGACAATGCTGAGTGGCGGTCTGTTTGGCGGGCCTGGTTGATTGCGTCATCAATGATATTTTCTGGGTAATTTTGATTCGGAAGGGTGTTCTTTAGATTTTGTGAGTTTCTGTCAAATTCTTGGACATCAGAACAGATTCGGCGGTATCTGTATGCCTGCGAGTATGGTATTCCAACTTTGCAATGTCGTGGGTGGTTGCTGTCAAAATGCAGGTACTGTTGGCGATCCGTGGGTTTTTTGTAGACGGTGGTCGCGAGGGAGTTGCCATGTACCTGAAGGGTTACATCCAAAAAGTTGATAGTATCTTGAGATATGTCGTGGGTGAACTTGATTGATTGATGGAGGCAGTGAAATTTTGAAATGAAGTCGAGAAGGCTCGCTTTGTCATGGTTCCATATCATGAATATGTCGTCCAGAAAACGCCTGTAAAACAGTGGTTTCTTTTCTTGCTTCTCAATGAAAGGAGTTTCCAATGATGCCATAAAAATATTGGCGTAATTTGGAGCCATCTTGGTTCCCATCGCCATGCCACTGATCTGAAGGAAGTGCTTTTCGTTGAATTCGAAGTGGTTATAATTTAGTACAATGGTTAGAAGCGTTGCGAGAGTTTCGATCTCTATGTCTATTGATGGATTGTTTAATATATAATAATATATATATATAAATATATATTAGAGCGAACTTGTGCTCCCCTAAAAACTCAACGAATACAGAGGCGGCGAAGCGGCAGTCTACAAAGTCATGCGTGTAGGCGCGCACCGGCGATTCGAACCCCGTGGCGCCTGCACTGCAGGCTTTTATATTTCGGCGCAAGTTTTTCTGGAACCGTCGATTCACATTCAGAACATTTTAGACCACAGAAAATTATTCTGGGCTAGCGACGTTAGAGGGAAATATTCTGCTTATCTGAATGTGGTAGCCCGTGCGGCATAAAAATAAATAATGGAAACCGCGCTTTGCTTGGAACACAGATAATGCAGCCGGGCGTGGCCCGGCAGTAAAAACAAACAATAACCAAACAATACAAGGTTCGTGAAATTACCCCCCTCTAAGAGTGCATCGACCCCATGCTAAAATAAAAGGCAGTCCAAACAAACAAAAAAAAGTCCGTCATCTTGCATAGTAAGGTTTGAAGCGAAGCACGTGAACGACGTCGGGACGCGTGCGTCGTCTTGATGTTGCGGAATCGCCATCGGGGATCCCCTCGTACGTAAGTTGGCCGACACGTCGTAGAATCTAATAGGGTTCGAAATACCGTCGCAGAAGTTTCTCACTGAGTCCGCGTCATCGGATGGGGGTCCAGATACAAACACGTTCCCCTGGGTGGTACTCGACGTGTCGCTGTCGGAGGTTGTAGCGCCAGGCATCCACCAGCTGCGGGTTCGTTGTACGAACTCGAGCGAGCTGGCGGGCCTCCTCTGCGCGCTGAAGGTATCATTGGACGTCCGGGTTGAGGTCGTCGTCTTCTACATGCGGAAGCATGGTGTCAAGCATCGTAGTCGGCAGCCTTCCGTCGACAAGCTCGAACGGCGTGATTAGCGTAGTTTCTTGGATACCCGTGTTGTACGCAAACGTGACATACGGGAGCACTTCGTCCCAAGTGTTATGTTCAATGTCGACGTACATTTACATCATATTGGCGATTGTCTTGTTCAGACGTTCCGTTAGTCCGTTCGTTTGGGGCTGGTACGCCGTCGTTCTTCGGTGTTTCGTGTTGGTGTAGCGTAAGATTCCTTGCATAAGCTCCGCAGTGAAGGCTGTTCCACGGTCCGTAATTAGGACTTCCGGTGCTTCATGTCGCTGCACAACTTTATTCATGAAGAACTTCGCGACTTCTTGTGCTGTCCCCCTCGGAAGAGCGGCTTTCTCTGCGTAGCGCGTCAACTAGTCTGTCGCTACGACAATCGACTTGTTCTGTAAATATGATGTAGAGAACGGGCCTAGAAGGTCCATTCCGTTCCGTTGAAAAGGCCTCGACGGAAGTGTCGATTGGTTGCAGTATTCCGGCGGGCCTTGTCGGCGGCGTTTTTTGTCACTGGCAGTCACGGCAACTCCGCACGAAGTGTGTGACGTCGGATGTAAGTCCTGGCCAGAAGTACTTCGCCTTGATTTTTGCAGTAGCGCGAGCTGTTCTTAGATGTCCGGAAGACGGGTCGTCGTGGCACGCTTCCACAATTTCGTCACGAAGGTCTGTGCGGATGACAAGTAGATAATTCGTTCTCGTTCCGGAGCTGAAATTCTTCTTCACCAGGATGGACGTTTTGAGGGTGAATGCTGGTAAGTTCCTCCCGAACACCCTAGGCGCGGCGACGTTGCGTCCTTCGAGGTAGTCGATCATGACGCGCAGGTTGGGGTCGGCGCGCTGCTTGGCAGCTAGGTAGCTCTCTGTCACGACTCCGAAGAACGCGCTGTCTTCATCGGTGTCTTGTGGTGGTGTGTCGACGGGGGCGCGGGACAGGCAGTCGACGTCGGAGTGTTTTCTGCCAGATTTGTAGACTATTGTAACGTAGAACTCTTGCACGTGCAAGCTCTACCGCTCAAGACGGCCAGAGTGGTCCTTCAAATTGACGAGCCAACACAGCGCATGGTGGTCTGTCACAACCTTGAACGGTCTACCATACAGATATGGGCGAAATTTTGGAATGGGCCATATGGTAGGAAGGCAGTTATTTTTGGAGGCAGAGTAGTTTTTCCTCCTTCGACCGACCACGGCTGGCGTAGTCGATTACCTTTTCGCAACCGCTTTGCTTTTGGACAAAGACGGCCCCCAAACCTATATCACTGGCATCCGTGTGCATTTCCGTTTGGGTATTTTCGACGAAATGAGGGAGTTCGGGTGGGTTTTGCAGGTGTGGTTGTAGCTCACAGAATGCTTTATATTGTGCGTTTTCCCATGCGAAAGTGGTGCTATCTTTTCTCAGGCGCATGAGTGGTTCCGCAATGCGTGCGAAGCTTGCGACAAAGCGCCGGTAGCGTGCGTATAGTCCGAGAAATCTTCGCACGCTCCTTTTGTCGTTCGGTCTTGGGAAGTTCGCTATGGCTCATGTTTTCGCCGGGTCAGGAAGGACTCCCACGGCGTTGACGACGTGTCCCAAAAACATGAGTTTCTCGTAAGCAAAGCGGCACTTTTCGGGCTTCAGCTTTAACCCCGACGAGCGAATAGTCTCGCGTACACATCCAACCTTGCAAGATGTTCATCGAAAGTCCGTGCGTAGACCACAACGTCGTCAAGGTATACGAGGCAAGTGTGCCACTTCAGGCCAGCTAGCTCAGTGTCCATGACCCTTTGAAACGTGGCTGGTGCCATGCATAGCCCAAACTGCATCACCTTGAACTCGTATAGACCGTCCGGGGTTATAAAGGCAGTCTTCTCTCGGTCTCTCTCGTCCACTTCAATTTGCGAGTAGCCGGTCTTCAGATCCATCGATCAGAAGTACTTGGGGTGGCAGTCGTGGTCGAGGGTTTTGTCGATTCGTGGCACCGGGTACATGTCCTTTTTGGTGATTTTGTTCAGTCTCCGGTAGTCAATGCCGAACCTTAAGGTGCCGTCTTTTTTCTTCACGACTACGACCGGCGCAGCCGACGGACTTTTAGATGGCTGTATTATGTCTTCGCTGAGCATGTCGTCTACTTGAGTCCTGGTGGCTTCGCGCTCGTGTGAAAACACGCGGTACAGTGACTGTGGGGTAGGTCGTGCTCCATCGTCGGTTATTATCTGGTGCTTCGCCAGAGGTGTTTGACGTAACTTTGAGTTCGCCGAAAAACAGAAGCTGTAGTGATGAAGCAAAGCTAATAACTGGTTCCTTTCTTCTTTCGGTAGCGCCCTATTCACGTAGAAATAATGCGGGAGCTTGAAGGTATCTTCGGGTGCGTGTTCAAAGTCTCCGACCGCGATCACGTCACTTGCCGGTTGCGTTTCTTCGAGGAATGCAATTGCAGCACCCGTGTTTATATGCTGGTACTCCTCGGTGAAACTGGTGACCAAAACTTAGGATCTGCGTTGCTTAAACCGCACAATGCCTCTTGCGACAGACACACCGCTGTCGAGAAGCATCCTTTGGTCACTCTCCACGATAGCGTCCACGTCAGGAGCAGCACCTTCAGAATAGATGGTGATCATCAAGCTTGCGTGGGGTGGCAGGGTGGCATGATCATCGGCGATCCTTACAGCTGCACAGTGTTCGGGGTTCGGTTCCGGCGTCATGGAGTGATCGGAGGAAAAAGTTATATACTTGATCTGCAGATCAAATATTGCGCCGTTGTCCGTCAAAAAGTCCATTCCGGGAATCACGTAGCGGGAACAGTGAGGCAAGACTTTGAACGCGGCAGGGTACGTCGTGCCGTCTATGGTGACGCGGGATGTGCACGTTCCACTTGGCGTCACGAGGTGGCCTCGTGCTGTGCGTATGTGCGGAGCGTCCCATTTGGTCATAACTTTCTTAAGCTTAGACGCAAATGGTCCGCTCATTACTGAGTAGTCGGCTCCCGTGTCTACAGGGGCGACTACATCAAAGCCGTCGATGGACACCTCTACGTCGCGCACCGCCTTCCTCGAGTTCCGGGTGCGTCGGGGCGTCGCAGCTCGGCTTGTGTGTGTTGATGGTGGGACACTGTGCGTAGTCGTCGTCGTCTTCTCAGGGGCAGGCTCGGTCATGTTGGGTACGCGTCTCGCCTTGTGGCCGGGTTCGGGAGTCACGTCAGGGTTAGGTCTGGTCGTCGGGATGAGGGCATGTCGTGAGTCACAGTCTTCGGCGAATCGTTGCGTCGTTGGAGGGTTTTCGTTTTTTCGCCGTTGTGCAACTTCACCTCCAGAAGTTTCTGCCTTTAGTTTCCCCCGCGTGGGCTGGGGGACGTTCCACGTGCGGAGTCAGCACTGCTACGGCGGTCCGGCCACTGGTACGGGTAGGGCGACGGCGAACGGTTGAAACTGGCTGGTTCACGGCTGGTGTTGGACAGACATTCTTCAATCTCAGATGGGCTCTGGCCGGGTCGGGGCGTGGCGCGTCGACGAAGAAACCACGAAGAACGAGTCTCTTGTATGGGCTGCTGCGGTAGATGTGGTCGGCCTCTCCGCAATGGTAACACAGCGGGCGATTATCGGGCGTTCTCCACAACTCGGTCTTCCTTGTGGCCTGGTTTCGGGTTAAAGGGGGTCGGGCGGGCGACATTGGGCGGCGGTACAGCGGGGCCTCTTGACGACGTGTTGTAACAGGGCGGGGTCTACGAACAGCCGCGGAGTAGGTCATAGCCTAACGGCTCGCGGGGAGCTTCGGACGGCATAGAAGTTCCCAATGCCTGCTGTACTTCTTCCCGGATCACGTCAGTCAGAGAAGCGACTTGAGGTTGTAGCGTCGTTGTAGGGAAACGTTTCCGCAGCTCCTCCCTCACAACTGCACGTATGGTGTCGGGTAGGGAGTCGGAGTTAATAGCGCCAGCATCAGTCGTCTCAGAAACCAGTGCATTGATTGGGCGGTCGTACTGCCTTGTTCAGATTTCGAGCGTCTTCTCCATTTCGGTAGCCTCAGACGCGAATTCGTACATGGTCTTAAGGGGGTTGTGAACAAGGCACGCGAAGAGCTCTTGCTTCACACCTCGCATCAGAAACCTTAGTTTCCTTTTCTCTGCCATGTCTGGGTCCGCACGGCGAAAAAGTCGCTTCATCTCCTCGACGAAGATCATTACCCCTTCGTTTGGGTGCTGCATTGGAGTTTCCAGCAATAGTGCCGCGCGTTCTTCTCTGACCACGGTAGTAAAGATCTCCAGGAAGTCGCTTTTGATTGCGCTGCTGAGCATGAGGGCGCGGGTTCGATTCCCGTCCGCGGCGGCCGCTTTTCTGATGGAGGCGAAACGCAAAAACGCCCGTGTGTGCGAGATTTCGGCGCAGGTTGAAGATCCCCAGGTGGTCGAAATTAATCCGGAGCCCTCCACTACTACGCGCCTCATCGCCTGCGTTGCGTCGGCGCGTTAAACCCCACAATCAATCAATCAATCAACTCGCTTTTGAAGCGAGCCCAGTTGGTCAAGGAGCTGTCGTGGTTCTCGAACCAAATGCGAGCTGAATCTTCCAAGTAAAAGGAAACATGTCGGAACATTTCAGCGTTGTCCCACCTGTTGAAGATCTGGATGTGCTCCAGTTTCTCCAACCATTCTTCAGGGTCTTCTGCGGGGGCTCCTCGGAAGGATGACGCTTCTCGTGGCTGCTGCTGGACGATTAGTGATGTTGCTTCTTTCACCATGGTGGTGGTTGCAGCGGTCGGTATTTTGGGTCCTTCTGGCAGGAGAAAAAACTCGGACGGGAGGCCTTCCAGTCGGAGGCTGGCTCTTGTTGGACTGGCTTGGCGGCTTCCAGAGGTTGTAGAGCTCATGAAGAGTGCGTACCCAGCACCTCCACCAGATGTCACGAAGTCAAAGATGAAGCAGTTCTCTTGAAGAAAAATAAGTTTATTAGAGCGAACTTGTGCTCCCCTAATAACTCAAAGAATACAGAGGCGGTGAAGCGGCAGTCAACAAAGTGACGCGTGCAGGCGAGCTCCGGCGATTCGAATGCCGCGGCGTCGGCTCTGCAGGCTTTTATCTTTCGGCGCAAGTTTCTGGAACGGTCGATTCACACCCAGCACATTGTAGACCACCGAAGAATATTCTGGGCTAGCGACGTTAGGGCGAAACAGTCTGCTTATCTGAATGTGATAGCCCGTGCGGCATAAAAATAAAGAATGGAAGCCGCGCTTAGCACGGAACGCAGATAACCCAGCCGGGCGTTGCTCGGCAGTAAAACCAAACAATCAATAAACAATACATGGTTCGTGGCAATATATATATATATATATATATATATATATATATATATATGCATATATAGTGCAGAGCGTGAACTCGCGGCAGCACGAACCAATATGGTGTTTATAAAAAAGGCGGCAGTGGCAAAATGAGTGCAAGATTCTTATAAATGAAACGGAAATCAAGGGGAACCATCCACGGGATGATAACGGATTGGAGAGAAAGGACTAGAAAAAAAATGGCAGAAAATGTACTAGTGGAACAATGCTGGAGCAACAGCAGAGCTGCGGCTCAGCCCCCTTCGTCGGTTGTGCGGCAGTAGCCCCTCACATCTATTTCCGAGATGAATACTGGAAATTCTTCATGACTGGAAAGCCGGTTTTGTTTAATCCGCAGGCTTTCACATCTCTGCGAAATTATACCGCGCTAGTACACGCTAGAATCCGTAGACACTTCAAATGCCCACAACCGCGTACAGAACAAAGCAAATGCCGCGCGCCCGGAATGTGATGTTATCACAATCGTACATATGCCGATTTCATAAAGCGCGGCGCATATATATGCTTGCCACCCCGGGATACGTTTTTTTCACATTTGTAGCAGTTGTTATTTTTACCCTCCCTTGTTAAAGCAATATCCTTCGGGACTTTCGTTTGCGCCAGTGGGTATGTTCCCGGTTTCACGGCGTAAAGTTACCAACTTCGATGGCCAGGACCACAAAACAGCATTTTCGCATTGACGCTTTGAGCTTTTTTTTTGTTTCTCGGACGACCAAGGTTTGTTAAACACCTCTGCTAATAAATGAGGCGAAGAACCATGAAAATAGAAGGGGAGGATACAGAGAACTGGAAATTGAGAAGCAGGAGAAGTGCCACAAAAGAAACGCAGAAAGATTAAGAATGAGGTAAATGCAGATTTAAAACTGGGAGACCATGGAATAGGAAATTGGGGCCGAAAATACAGAGAAAAGAACGAAAAGAAAAGGAGCACAAGGACAATGAGAAAAAACAAATACCAAATAACCAGATGAAAGAAGGCGGAGAAGAAGGGGTCAAATGAAGGATAGCAGTAGATGAAAAATGACAACTTCGACAAACAAATGGTATGAAGAGAAAGTAAAAGGAGAAGCAGAGTCAAGATAATAAACGACGTCCTTGGCGGACGAAAATGATGATGATTATAATGATGGGTGCGATTTTATGGCGCAAGGCCGACTAGGGGCAAAGAGTGCCAGAGAATAGGTTATTTAATGAAGTGAAGTGGTCACCACAAAATGGTAGGTAACAAAACGTGTCAACCGAACATTGTAAAATCAATTAAAGATAATGCTGATGGCTGGTGTATGGGGCCAGATTGGATTATGCGTGAAAGGAAATGAGGTTTAAAAACTAAATGTCTGACAACTACTCAAACACACGTTTCACAGAAATCATGGCATCATCACCAAGAAACAGTGATGGATGTAGGGGGATATGTTGTCTGTAGAGTTCTCTGAAGTGTTTGTGTCGTGTTGTGTAAAGAGCCTTGCATATGATTAGTATGTTCACTACGGATAGGGCCTCTCCGCACCTGCTGCACTAGGGTCTAGAAGATCCCGTCAGCAGATATGAGTGTGTTGCATGGGTGTGCCCTATCCGCAGCCTACCCAAAGTCGACTTCCGTGTGTCTTTTGTGTGAGTCAGCTGTGTACCGTCAAAACTGTGACATTATTACATTTAGTTTGTTGTCTGTCTGTTCATTCCAGTGTGTTTGCCATGATCTTTGCAAGTGTTGTCTTATGTGTGGCTTGAGGTCTGTATATGGTACGGTTATTTTTACAGTGTTCCGGAGTGCTGAGCAGAGGCCCACTTGTCTGCCACCTCATTCCCAGTGATCCCAGCGTGTCCTGGGACCCAGCAGAGGAGAAGCTCATGCTTTTGCGCATACACGGGCATGATAGTGTTGAATGCAAGATTAACTATGTGGTTTTCGAGGAGCTTTTGCGATGACAGTGCACGAACACTCAAAGAATCTGGATGAAGAAATTGGGAATTTGATTTTGAAGAATGAGTTGTTAATCAGTCAAATTCTAAACGCTTCTGCTAAAAAAATTGTTGTGTGCACACTGATAGTTCTACCTGCATTGAAATTTGGACCATGAGCAGCGGGGACACCATAGTGGAGGTTTCAAAAGCGTCAATATAAAATTCTGCACATGTGTATTTAAACTGCAAAGACAAAGTGCTGCAGTATTGCAGCTTGTGGTACCCGGTTTTGGTCACGTGTTATAAAAGAAAGGTCGCACGACACAGGGCGAACTTTCCAAGGCGGTAAAATGTTTAAAAAGGTGGCCGGTACACATCGAAAAACGAAGCACTAAGATCGGAGGCTCGCTTTCCCAGTTAAAGTGAAAAGGGCAGAGGAACGGATGGGCGATTTACAAAGAGCAGAGACGTTGATGTATCGTTAACAACAGGATAAAATGTATGGTTATTCAGTGATAAAATCATAAAAGCATAAAGCAAATCCATGTACGTTTGTTGAATCTGAAGACTCCACTTATTACACTCGTCATACAGACTCTCGAAAGGGCTAGTGCGAAAAGCACCCGAGGCGAGAAGAAGCCATAATTGTAGCACTGGGTCAAGAATTTGCAACGCTGTTTTACTCGTAGACCCATGTACCACACTGCCATAGTCCAAACGCGACCCAACCAAAGCAGTATAGAGCCGTAGAAGGAGTTTTTTGTCGGAACCATACGATTGGTGGGAGAGAACCTTCAGAATATTTATTGTTTTCATACATTTATGTTTAGGTTTCTTGATGTGTGGAATGAATGTGAGTTTCTGGTCAAACACCGCACCTAAATACTTGTGCTGCTTGTTTACAAGAAGCGTCACGCCATTAAGAGTAATGTCTGGCTCCGGAAGGATCCGGCGCTTCCTGAAGAACACAATGCAGGAGCTTTTTGCAGGATTCAATTTAAACCCATTCTTCTCTGCCCAGCCGGCATGCTTCTTGACACCAAGCTGGACTTCACGTTCGCATATTGACATATTACATGATTTAAAAGATATTTTCACGTCTTCTACATACACAGAAGAAGAGATTGTGGGTGGCAGTGCCTTGCTAAGAGAGTTCATCTTTACTATGAAGAGAGTGCAACTCAACACGCCATCTTGCGGCACGCCATTTTCTTGGAAGTGAACCTTTGAAAGCGCACAACCCACTCTTACTCTGAACGTTCTCTCTGACAGATAACTAACAAGGGTGTTCAACATGTTACCCGAAACACCGAATGACTTGAGGTCACTGAGAATCCCATAACCCCAAGCGGTGTCGTAGGCCTTCTCGAGGTCGAAAAGGACAGTTAAACAGTACTGCTTATGCACGAAGGCATCCTTGATGTATGAGTCAAGTGCAACCAGTTGATCCTTCGTCGATTGCCCCACCCTAAAGCCTGCCTTGCAGCTCTCGAGAATACCATTGTACTCCAGGAAGTAGACGAGCCTGCAATTGATCATCTTCTCGAAGAGCTTGCACAGGCAGCTCGTCAGGGCTATTGGGTGGTAACTTGAGGGAAACGACGGGTCCTTTCCCTCCTTCAAGAAAGCCACTACAACGACCTCCCTACAAGAGTGTGGAATGTGCCCCGAAAGCCATATTAATTTATATAGATGTAGATGTGCTTCAAGTATGTCAGCGTGTAGTAGTTGTATCATTGTATATGTAATGTTGTCTGGGCCTGGAGCTGAGGGTTTACATGTGCTCAGAGCAGCCCTCAGCTCATGTAGTAAAAACAGGGAGTTGTAAGAAGTCTGTGATTTGTTGTTGTCGTGTAGGGACTTCTTTTCACTAGAGTCTTTATCCTTCAGGAAATTGTTCGTGTAGTGTGCTGAACTGGAAACGTGTTGGAAGTGTTGTACGAGTGTGTCAGCCTGGTCTTCCAGTGTGTCCCTTGTCTGTTGTCCTTTGAATTTGCGTATACGTGTCCATACCTTGCGTGTGTCTGTGTATGAGTTTACAAATGTTATGAATGAGCGCCAACTATGTCTTTTGCCTCACGGCACACACGGTTTCCGTATGCCTTGGCCCGTTTAAATAAATGTAGCAAGAAAGAAAACGCACGCCTTCGCTCTAGCCCGGCCCTGCGGAAGAAGTTCGGGGAAGCATCGTCACCCCTGAAGGCATGTCGTGCGACAGCACTCGCGGGGTTGGGAGACCACAATATGAAGAAATGGGAAGGGTAGGGAGGGGTCGCGGAAACAAGTTCTCGTGATCGGCCGGTTCCCTCATTAGCCTTCCTTTGTACCCTCCTGTTTTGTTCCTTCGTGCTTTTCGTCTTTCGGTCAGAATTTGGCGGTGGCTGCGTGGCGGAGTGGCTCGTTCACATTTAACGTCGGCGCTTTGCCTAGCTAAAGTTACGCCTAACGTTTTTGTAAAAAAGTGTATCCTATGTCTCCGCGAAGTTTCAGCAGCAACAGTTGAAGCTTCAGAAGCTGTGTTAAAAGCAAGATCAGTGGTCCGGATTTCAAGCATATCGAAGTCAGGACTTCTCTAGCGACGACTAACCGTGGTGCTTGAGATTATTGGCACATTGATGCGAGTGAATACGACGAATTTCGCCGGCACTGTGATTTCGAATACGTGCGATATGCTTCGACAATCGACTGAACTTGCATTGACCCCTGCGTGACTTCGGCAGGTATCGTGCGTGCATACTCTTCGAATTAGTGCAGCACCACAGAGACGTGCGCTTTTCGTTACAGGATACCCTGCCACTTTTTGCTCTGCGAATGCATTGTCAATGAATCAAGGTTAACCAAGGCAAGCATTCCAGCTAAAGATTGACTTTCCATTTTAATTATCTCACGTTTTCTCGCGTTTTGCTGTTTAAATAAATTAGGTTCAAGAAATATTTGTTAGCTTGTGTTTTAATGGTCCTAACTAATATAAGGAACAAATTTTCGAAGGTATATTGTCCATGGTCGTATAATAGTTTTTTGTTTCTATCCGGGAGAATAAATTTGCTTTCATGAACAGACTGAGCTTCCCTTACGGAACGCGATGATGGGATGCGATTTGGTCCTGCTTCAGAAGCAGGGCCAAATCAGATGAAAAGTGCCCAAATGAGTCTAGCTAAATTTTCTAGTGCTACTTAGGTGTCCCTGAAGGAAGTACTTCTGTATTTCTTCTTAACAGCTACCCGGGTTTGTAATTACACGGCTATTAAAAAAAAGGCCTACCGCGAGCATCGGCCACGCTATTCGCTGGAGGCCGCGTGGTCTCCGGCGTGTTCCAGCGTTACGTTCCAGTGGCTGCCGGATCCACGAGTTTCCGCGTGTGCAGTGTGCGTGTGCACAAGTTTCTGCGACTGCACATGCATCTACACCGCGACTGCACATGCACATGCAGATTGCATATGCATGTGCAATCTGCGTAACATCAAGCTTTTATATTGCATGCATGAATGTACCACTTGTTGCATTGCTTATATTGTCTTTTGGTAGAGCTTTCTGAAATCTGTTATTCACTGAAAACAATTTTAAGCTTGTTCCAGAAAGGCAAGAATTCCCCCAAATGCTTATGTTTTTGGTCATATTATTATTGAAAATGGTATGCATATCCTGGATACTTCAGGTACTTAATAGAAAAAAAACATCACGGGAAGTAAATTTCTTGCGCAAAACGAGTTGAAATTTGAGACATGACAGGATTTACTACAGACTACAGAACAGGGTTTACTACAGACTACAGGACAGGATTTACTACAGACTACATGACAGGATTTACGACAAACTAAAGGACAGGATTTACTACAGACTACAGGACCGGATTCACTAAAGACTACAGGACAGGGTTTACTAAGACTACTGGACAGGATTTACTACAGACTACAGAATGTCCCATTCCCTCACAGGATCGTTCTGTCGTAATTTTCTGTTGTGTTTTGCGACTGGGCACACACACACACAAACACAAACACCCAGAAGCACACGCACTCGCACACACAGACACACGTACGCGTACACACAAACGCACTCACACACGCACGCACACGCACACGCACGCACACGCGCACGCCCTCACCCGCACTGACACACACTCACATACATACACACGCACACACTCAAACACACACGCACACACAACCCCGCGCACACACTCACACACAACCCCGCGCACACACGCACACACACACAGACACACGCACACACGCACGTGCACATGCACACAAACAAACAAACGCACATACGCACACGCCCACACGCACACACGCACGCGAGCACACACACACACGCACACATGCCGACACACACGCGCACACATACCGACACGCATGCACTCACGCACTCACGCACAGCGCGTACACCCACAAACACCCACACATGAGTTAAGAAGCAAACGTGTCGCAAACTATACGTGGGCGAGAAAAAGTAGGTAAGACATATTCAGACATATACATCTACAGTTTTTTTATCCCACACATGCACGCACACACGGACACACGGACACACGCGCACACGCCCTGACACACGCACACACGAACACACGCCCACAAACACACACACGCACACACACACACACATCCACACACGGACGAATCCGCAGACACGCGGACAAATGCACGCACGCACGCACACGCACGCAGCACACACCCAGACACAGAAACACCCACGTTCACAGACACACACACACACCAAAACACCCTACAACCAGGTACACTTTCTGTCGGATGTATGAATGATCACGTAGAGTTGTTTGGCACTGCGTGGCTGCTGTTGATTTTTAGGTGCAGTTTTTATTCCCAATAATTAGAGCCCTCGCCTCAGTGTTGAGCTTAATGCTGAGTTCTTTGTATGACACCAAGAAGCCCTGTTTTTTTGTGTTGGCAATAGATGTTCTGCCGAGGCACGTTGTAGTGAAGCAAGTATCTTTTTATGCTCCTAAACTTGCTTTATAATACTTTTTCTGCTATAATTATGGGTCGTAAGCCCGAAGTTTCCCAGTTTAAATACCTACCGTTTCACTCGGACACAAAGTTTGCAACACACACGACACGAAACATTCACATGTAGTCGCTCTTTCGCCTAGGAGTCCTATCAACATTAGAGACCTGTTTTCTCTTTACCTAAAAACAAGCAATATTTGACATAGCATCAGGAAAAACGCGATGCCAGAGGTACAAACGTTTACTAAATTGTCTGTGAAACGAAGAGGCTGTAATTAAAACACCTTTATATAAAACTTTTAAAACCAAGGCTGCTGTTATGTTTGTCGGAAAATAAGAGTACGTTGGCAATACAGGCCCTGGTCGGAAATATCCGCAATAGATTCCAGCTCTGGTTTGGTTACCTTGCCACTGCTCTTTTCATTTCAAATTAACAAACATACCCAACGGAAGCCTTGCGCAAACATCAACAACGCTCTTGTTTTTTTTTTCTGGGAAAGCCATTGCTCAATGATGTCTTGGAATCACACAAAACGATCTCCACCGGGAATATTAGAAGCTCGGCCACGTCTCACATGTGCTAGGAAACAAGAAAAAATTTATCAAAGCAAATTTGAGGGGAAAGCACATCTGTATTAGCAGTTGTTTGCGCGCAGTGTTTACTTTTTACGGCTTGTGTTATTCAAATAACACAACTCAATGAAAAATTTGCTAGAAATATTTTACTTTATTTTCCAGATTTTGAACAAGCGAGGTTTAAAACGTTCATTTGTGCTGCTCTAGGTAAAGTGTTTGCTATCGCATAAAATATATTATTGCAACAATTTTTATTACTAGGAATTGTGGAGTGTACATGCAAGGTAAATACTGTCATCAAGGTAAAAAAATATTACCCATACAAAACAATATTCATGCTTTGAAAAGAACGTATTTATGTAATATTTGGTGATGTCAATCTGTCTTCAAAATTCTAAGAATGAAAATTTCAACATTTTTGCTACAGAGGCTTATAAATTATCTATACTTTTCTTTCACTCGTGAAATGTACTCACAAATATTTTTCTTGTTGGCGTTGGTCTCTTTTTACGATTTCATTTATTCTGACCTTATTCTTCTGCAAGGGATATTTTTAAAAATATTTCGGAGTTCTTTTTAGTTTTTAGGTTTTTGTTGGTGATTGTTTTTATAAAACTGGTTACGTTTTTCAAATTCAACCATTGACTTCAAATGAAATATTTGCTAGAAATGATTATGACTGTGAACGTACATTACATTGGAAGGTATAAGCTAAAAAGCATTAGTTGCGACGTTTTCTAGCAAAATGCGTAATAACGACGGTAGGTTCTACAAAACGACCATAACCTGAATATGCCACCATGACCGCACTATCAAAACAGCAGTGAGCGTGTGTTTTTTATGAAGTACAAGAATTTTACAAATTTTATTTAACGGCTATACACCTTTCTTTGGTAAGGACTAAAAAACATTCATGATCCTTTGATTGTTCGTGAACAATGCGTGAATCACTCGCCTTACTCATTCGCTGACCTTAGGTTGGGCCTGACTTACCTAGCCACCTGATGCCCAGATAGGAAAACGACAAAAACAACATCATTGTGCGTCGTGGTTGTTTTTGTCTAGTTAATGGCGGACTTTCTCATTACACGTACGCGTCACGATGAACAGCTGTGATCGTTTTAGGGGTCACGGCCGGTTAAGATCGATGCGTCGAGCTCGGGTGCGTTGTTACGTCGGTACAGATTTTTTTACGCCGTAGGGTTACTTCATCTACACAAGCTGCTTCTTTTCGTTCCCCGTAGGTGGGCTGACGAACCTTCTCTTACTAAGTCATCCCGGCTGTGGTTGATCGGCGATCCGTGCGGACAGGTCGGCGAAAAAAGATTGTTGCGCGCATGGCCTCGGCTACTTCACTACTTGTACTAGTCGATATCATTCCGGCGTAGCGGGTTAATGTCCACGGGGCGTCCACAGAAAAGCGTCGTAGGCCCACCTGGTAGTAGTAATACTATTCACGTATGGTCAGCGACAACAGACGTTGCCTGATTTTGGCAAGTGGTAGCCCAGCGGACGTACATCGGGCGTTCGGCGCACGTGTTTTTTGTGGGGTGGAATTTTGAGCAGGCGGTTATAAATTGCGGTACGGATCTCGCTGGTGAAGAGAGAGAGTTGGGTGAGGGAGGCAAACCCCTGTAGCGTAAACCATATGTCTCGCCTTGTTGGGTGCTTCCGGTGCCGTGGAACTCCAGTTCTTGTTGCCCTTTTTCCGAGATCCCGTCAGTAACGCAAGTGAATCTGGGCTGCAGTGTCGTTGATTAACTTTACTCAGTTCTGCGCGGTCGCGGTGAAGATTGTTTCCATTCAGGCATTATTGGTAATCTAGTGGCAACTTCTGGGTTTCCAGGGAATGCGCTAAATGACCCACCGCAGTGCCTCAAGTACCTCGTCTTTCCAATTATATATCTCTCGGACGTGAAATCCGCTGTTGTTTAAAGGCGCCCTCATTGAGTATAGACAAAAAGTGTTGTTTGGCGCCATGCAATGATAAACATTTTTTTCACCGACTATTTTTTCACCGACAACAACATCTTCGTTTCTACCGATAACACTACAAAACATTCGTTTATATATTGAATATGCGTCTGCAAGTTCAGTGGCCTTGTTAGCATTCCTAGCATCACTGTTAGCATTACAGGCAAAATTTTTCAAAAATTGGTCGGTATTACGCAGGCGAACATGGATATTCAGCAAAGCTGTTGTAAACCAAAACAAAGAGTGATGAAGGATGGTGTGAAATGTTCCTCTTAGTCTGGGCGTGATTGACGCTTGCGCTCGGTAAGTTCCACTAGATAAGGGTACAGAATACCGGCACTCTTTCCTCCCATTTCTTCGTATCGCGTATTGGTCCTACCGGTCAGTGGTCAGTTCGCATTTTATGACATTTGTTAAAACTGCGACGGTTCATGCCCGCGGCCATTTCGTTGTTTTTGGTTTTTATTAGGTAATCCCGGGCAGACTTTGCTTTTGCTCCCTGATCTGTGGCTGCGGGTGACTGACGTCGTTCCGTATGCGACTGAAAGATAACGTGTGTATTAGCCTTTCAGTAGCAGAAGTGTGTCCACAGAAGCCGTTTTGGTGCATATTCAGTAGTATTTCCGCATTGATTTCGGTATTAAACGGGTAAAACTACGTTTAACTCACAATTTGGGTTTGCATAAAAGAGATGTGTGAAATGTGGGTTTGTGCTCTCTGTGGCGGTTATTGTCTGCTTGTATTTCCATACACAGCAACGACCTTTTCCCCAGAGTACACATCACCGTATGAGTGCCTCTTGAGTTTTACCGTGTGGAATGTAAACGTTATTATTTTTGCGGGTCAGGGACTTACGGGGAAGATTTTGTAAAAACGTACATTCGGTTGTAGCATGTTGAAGTGTGTTTTTAGGTTGTTGTTTTTTTCGGGTAAATACCTCTGAACATTACAAGAAGGTTGCGTTGACTCGTTTGACCTATTTCCTTTTGCTGGTGTTGCAAGATTTCGAGCTTTGAAAATAGGGCCTTTGACTGAGGGAGGGGCGTATAGTGATGCTTCGCTAGGTCACCGCCCAAGTTTTATGTCTTTGTGTTAATGTTCGCAGCACGACAACAACTTTCCTAACCCTGAGAGGCCGGCAATCAGAGAAGAACCGAGGCGAGAAGGACAGCTGTCAAGGTGGAGATATCGCCGCCTATCCATGGGTTTCTATTGTCTATGCAAGTAATTAGTGTATTTCATTCTGCCGTTTTGTGTACGTCAAGAACTTTTTTTTTTCGTTTTCCAAGAGTAAAAAAAATGCAATGCTAAGATGACTCTTATTGGGGCATTCGATCAAGTCGATAACGTAGTCCGGCTCACCTTCTCAAATGAGGAATGCGCTATTTAAATCGTTTTGGAAATGTCTGAATTCACGGGGCTTAAAAATTTGGTTTTGAAATCATTTTTAAATGTACTAGGATGTTTCGACATATTTCGTTTGCCTTTTGTAGAGTCATTTATTTGTAGGTATTATTGCGTTTAGAACTCTAACCTATTTATTTAGGCACCACCTTTGTAAGGGTTTCAATACGTCATGAGCTTGGATAGCCGTCTGCTAGATGCATGTTATAGGACTCAACCAGGGCTTCTATGGCATGCTCATAAGTTATATTCGTTAATTAGGGTGTTAAACATGGAGTTCCAATGGAGGTGTAATCAGATGTGATTATGCTGTGTATTTCCTGTTTAAAGTGGTTAGTATCCCACAGGAAAACAACTGGTTAACGGGTGTTGTCTTATGTAAGGAGTCTTTGTATCTACGTATTAGCTCTGTGAGAGTGTGTGCCTCTTCCCGAAAAAATGATCGCCATCCAGCTTCACTAAAATGTATTTCTCGCAAAGCTGTTTTAAACTACTACACATGGTGTTTTAGGATGGTATAAAGAATTTCTTGTCGTCTTGGGAGGATCATCGCTTGGGCTCCGACAGTGTCCCTTGATACGTGCATACAGTATCGGCAATCGGCACTCTTTTTATTATTTTTCTGTCTCACGGCATTGAATATTGGTCAATTCGCGTTCTGTGACATTTGTTTAAACTAAGACGTGTCATGGGCGCCACCATTTTGTTGTTTGCGCGCTTAAGGCGGGCAACTCTGGTAGGCTTAGCTTGTGCGCCTTGATTTCGGGTGGCGGGCGATTGACTTTGTTCCCAATGGGAATCAAAGATAACTCGTGTCAGATCACTTTAGTAGCAGGAGGGGGTCCAGACAGGCAGTTTTCTTCCATCTTCGGTACTGTTGTTAAAAAACGAGCGGTTTAATTGTAACAGCGATGCCGTAGATTCGACGTTTGCAAAACTTATAAATGCCAAAATGGCCGCCGTCGCTGACTTTCGTGCCTGAGTTGGTGTACTGTAACACCATATCTACTAACCCTGGGCTCGATAACTCTTGCAGTAAATGCTGGGTTCGGCTTCACCGTACGCATGCTCTCGGTGTTTGGGGAAAAAACTGCTTTATTTAGTGCACTATTTCTGACTAGCATTGAAAGACAATGTCAAAATATTCTCTTTACAAGCAACGCATGAAGGGGATGGCGCAGGCGCGTTATTGTCACAGGCACCTTGTTGTCAATTATGCACTTTCGATGCTTTTTGTGTGGTTTCCTTAAATGAACTGTGCGCTTTTTTCTGTATGCCTGATTACCCTGACGAATGCGCTCGGTGTCTTAGTCCTTGGAATCTTGGTGTTTTCTCGCACGGAGGTGAAGGCTTTGGTAGTATATGTATAAAATATTGATTATGTCGTGCCAAGCCACAAGCAAGGTCCCCCTGGTGCAAAGATGCTTGCCACAGGATTACGCGATTTTATAACCGGGTGAAATTACAGAAAAGCTGTAGTTCTCTTATCTAATATTTTGGATCTTCGGGGTGTTACCCGTGAAGTGTGGGGAGCTCCCGGGGCTGCTTGTTGGACTGCATGTGACATATCGGCAGCGTTGCTAGTGGATGTGATGGCCTCTTCTGTTATCAAAGGGTTAACCAGAAGATTGAATGGCGGTAGCTGGCGCTTGCTAGAGTGCGGCTTGTTTTGCGGATTTCAGGGACCTCGTCTTCATAAAAAAATCCTCTGCTCCACTTGCCGTAGATTGGATATAGTAGAAAATACGGAACGCGTCTGGTAGGAATCAGTGCTTATTTGAGCGAAAAAAAAACTGTCCTACTGACGTGCACAGATTAGTGTCGCCGAATTGATTTGAGGGACGTTGGTATTCCACGAATTTATGGGTTTAGCTCTGGATTCTGGGGACATCAGTTTAAGTCAATAAAGGTTTCCTGCAAAGGAAAACATAAGAGGACATTGACCGTGGTGAAATACCGTTTCACTATCCCGTAAGATGATCGGTGCGGCCTACAAAATAGAGGGAAGGAAACAACTGAATTGACATCATAACCAGTGTGGCGAGTTGGTTCATTCAGATCGTACAAAATAGTGCCAAAGCACGAGGCCCTAGAGTAATGGAGGCACAGGCAAACGCTGAACAAACAACTCTGCACATTATTGAGGCTGGCCAATAAATACGTTTATCGCAAAGAAAACAAAACAAAATAAAACAGGCCTAAATCGACTCTGTGAAGGTAAATTGAAAGCAATGCTTTAAACAGCGCCCTCAAAAAGTGCCCTTCTGAGGTCATAAAACTTCATACAAAAAGAACGAAATCATAGATTCTGCCCCTTGTTACCTTGAAGTTGCGGGAGCGAAGTCCCGTACACAGAAGCGTCGGCCACGACCGGGCTAGAGCGGCGGGCACTGCCACTCTAGCCCGGCCGTGCGTCGGTAAAAGAAAGCGGAGAGGAGCGTCTTTCGCAGTGTGAGACAGCGGAACCTAGCCATCCTGACGTGCTGGCTAGGCGCTGCACCACCTCGCGACACAAGCGGAGACACCGAAGCAATTTGGCATGTCTACTTCGTGATAATATTTATGCCGACTACAAGTAAGTTAGTTTAGCAAGTTTGAGAATTGCAAGAAAACTGAGGGAACTTTTATTGATTTTTACCAGAACCAGTTGCTCCTTTCGCCGTTTGTAATACCTCTTAAAACACAATGAAGATGGTAGTAACCAATTTAGAAAACGGAGTTCCATTCGGTACAAACAGTGCACAAAAGGTAGCGTTTCTCTAGCGACAGATGTCTGTATGCGGTCTCTGCATTTTGTTTTCCCACCCTGGAAACACATCTCTAACGTATCTTTGCCGTACGATCACCTCATTCCGTCGGGTCTGGGTTGCCCAGGACGTGTTGTCGAACAAGTTGATAAAGCCGTGCGAAAAAGAGTGCAATGAACAACACAACCGTTCCCAAACAACCGTCGCTAAAGCAGACGACAAAGCCGTACCGCCCACGCGCCAGCCACCGTGCGCATCCCTCCTTGCGGGGAACCCTGGATACGTTCGCTGCGACATATACGGTGTGCTCCGTGAGTGAAACCATCCGCCTTCCCATATCCCCCCCCAACTCGTCCCCGCCTCCGCCGCGTTGGGTGTTTATTGCCCCGTACGCAGCGAAATACCCCTTGGCTGGTAGAAGCAGAATGCTTTGCTTCAAAAACACAGGAATTATACAAATATTCCCGCATATTCTGCTTAGCGCGATATACGAGCGACGACAACGAAGTGAAAGGTCCACCACCAGAAGATGCGTAAATGACGGGCTTTATGAACACACTGAAAATATGCCCAGGGAATATCCTCGCGATTTGAGGGAATTATAAAAGGGAAATTTTAATACCGTACTTGTGGATGGCCAATTTCATTCTTACCTTCCAGTCGGCTGATAGAGTAGAGTTTTCAATATATTCCTAAACTGTCTTGCAAAACTAGAGAACAATGCAATTTTCACAATTTAGAAATTTGCTGTTGATTAACCCAACAAGCGGGCTTGAGACAAATATTTCATCCCCACTTCTTATTCTATCTGATACAATCTTATTAAATGCTTTCGCGGGTGTTTATCAGTTTGTGATCTTGGAACCACAATTTTCTTGTGAAAAAGTACTAAAACATTTCACCGAAAAACACTGAAGTTATTATGCATCGAACAAGTGAGCCCTTTTCCGCTAACAAATTAAAATATTTGCTGTATTATGACAATACCGCGCCGTAAATTTTGAGATTATTAGCATCAGCTTAGATAAATTGTCTGAATAATTCTCGCTTTTAATGTGTACCACTAAGTTTCTGAAGAGAACAAACAACGCAGGTAAAAGCATTGTACTAGACATCCGTATTCTAATTGCTACAAGCTTTACACAACGCCGTAATTTTTCCTTGAAGCCAGAGTGGATGTTTTTTTTTCATTTTTTCTTTTGTTCTGTTAATGAATGGGGCTGCTTAATTTGCAGGCTAATTTGCTCTCTCCGTTACGCTGCTTCTCGGTCAGGGCATTGTTTATTGTTCGCCTCCGAAATGTTGAACCACTGTTCTATAGCAATACACGTCCGCTGTAGAGAATATAAATACAGTGACAAGTGCATATCACTATGCCCTGATACAACTGGTTTTCGTAAGCTCGTCCTCAGAATTTGTTCTCTCTGCTGCTGAACTCAGTCATGAAAGCAGCTGTAGCCATCATTTTTATTCTTTTGGTGCTCATCCTTGTTGGTGATGCCTCCCCAATTCCGGGGTAAGTAGCCACTTTTTGAACTCTTACCACTATGATAGAAAGGCTGTTAGGTGTTGCGGGGATATTTTTTTACTCTAACTATAGCTTTCATGAAACTGGTGCCTGCTCGACGCTAGCAGGTTTTTTTATCATTACTTGTGCATAAGATATATAAATGCAATGGACTGTAGTTTGGTGTGTTTTTTGTGGGGGATAATAACGCTTTCCAGCATTTTTGGAACTGGCAACTGGATAAATATTTTTTTACTGGCACTAACTAGCACAATAGTTTTTAGTAAGCCAAGGCAATATTCTGTGCCAGCATAGGTATTTAATCCTATTTATAAAGGCTCTGTAAGAGGCAGAATTACTCTAAAACAAAATCAGTAAACAAGACATTGAACAAATAATAATGATAACAGTTATACCGTAAGAAATTTCCAAATAAATGGCTGCTATGCAGAATATAAAATTACGAGTAATAAAGATACCATATCCATGTGTTCCTGCGATGGCGCTGCGATATTTCAAGGTGCTCAGTTTTTGATACACGCCCTCTTCGGTTTTAGAAACCGATTCCGTTAGCGTATGTAAAGGCACTGATTTCCTTAAACATCTCCTTCCGTTTTTCGCATTATTTTAGATATCTACGGCCTTAGCTGCCACGCGTTATTGGTGGTCTTCGGGATTATATATAATGCGTCGTCATGCACAGCTGCGTCACTGTTATTAACAAAACTGACCTCAAGAAATTGCGTATTACCCGGAAGGTTGGCTAACACAAGTTTCACAATTTTTTTATATGAAAAAGCCTCAGACACTTCCGTAGTATGTTAATTAGGGTGTTTGAACAACACGGTTGTGTGAGATAAAACCGGTGCACACTTGTGTACACGTGTACACGTGCGGCAATGAGAAGCCATGTTAGCAAGCGAAGAGTTCTGGATGGACAGAAAATGCTCGCACAGTCACTCATTGACGCAACAACCAGTTTGACCTATGTAGCAAAAGCCACAAGACAACGGGATATGATAGACAACGCCTACAGCACACGCAACATACTTGTACTTGTGGTTTACAGTGCACTTGTTGACAATGAACTTAATATTGCTTCCTCTTCGTTTTTTGGCAACCAATGGACAAATTTTTGATAATTTATTTGAAGCTTTGAATACCACGTTAACACCATAGCGGGAACCTACGTTTTTAAGCCTGTGTGCAATCCTGTGGGTGCACGGAATTACGGGAAATTTCTTTTTCTTCTGTGAAGGATCACCGCTCGAGTCACGTTTAGCACGACCTTTAACACCTTTTATTAACTATCGGTGACAGCCACGAGTACACTAGAAGGAAAACTCGCGTCTTGTACACGGGCTTCATGCTTCGCAAAGCTAGCACCTAATAAATGTTTGCAGGATTTTTCTGGTGTAGATCTTAAACACGAAAAAGCGATGCCTCTTTTTACTACTTTAGAGTGGGCTGACATGAAATTAATGATAGGTTTAGCTGAATGGTGCTCATAGCAAAAGCAAACGTGACTACTGTAAAATGCAAACTAAGGTCGAGAAACTGCAGCAAATTAGGTTTTGGCCCCTCAGAGGTGAAAGACAGGCCCATTACTACGCTCTTAAACACTCCTAACACCGTATTGACAGCATCAGGCAGTACAACGCATTGTTCAACCAGCACGAAATAGTCATCAACATATCGAAAGATTACCTTCACGGCTTCATTTAGACATCCTTGCACAGAACGATCAATTTTGGCTAAAATTATCTCGCATAAATCCGGCGCCACGCACGAGCTAATACACACACCTGATCGTTGAATGAGGGTCTGCCCTTGCCAACCTACAAAAGTAGAACTCAGATAAAAGGCCAGCAACTCCATACACCCTTGAACAGAAGTGCCACTATGGCTCCTAAAAAGAAGCTCGTCATTTTCCTGAGCAATACACTCTTGAACGTATTGTAGCAGCCCATTGGTTGGGATAGAAAAAAACATGTCCTCGACATTATTGCTAAACCCCTTGCACAATTCAGTCTCATGTTCTCGCAGGAATTGTACTGCAGCCCCGGAATTTTCTACTTTGAAAGGATCCTGGATCCTCATCTGCTTCAGGTGGCTTTTTAAAAATCTAGAAACGATCTTCTGCCATGAGTCTTGTTCCGTAATTATTGTCCGAAAAGGCAAATTAGGCTTATGGGTTTTGATAGTGAAGAACGGGGTGAGTTCCAAACTTTGGGCCTTTGAAACAGAAGAGGACAACCTCTCAAGGTTCAGCTCCTGCAAAAGAGCCACTGCCGTATTTCTCAAATTTTTCAAATTCACAGAGGCAGTTTTGAAATTTTTTCCATTGCCTTACATGCCATTTCAGAAAACATACACTCATTCAAAATCACAAAAAAACCCTCCTTATCTGCCACAACAGGTCTTAAGTTCCTTTCGACTAGAAACTTGGTCAGCGGATAGACAGGAGACACGTTCATTTTACAACCATCTGTCCTAGTCAAAGCATCAACACACTCAACCACGCACCTTGGACGCAAGTCGTCTTCAACCCTCCCCGAGACTGTCCTAGCCATCACTACCTTCTCAAACGGGTTGAGGGAAGGCTCGAACCAGAACTTGGGGCCCAGGCGAAGCTTTGACCGCACAGACTCTGGAAGCGGGGAAGCACTTAGATTGAGCAGCTTTCCTTTAGTCGTAGCTGAATTTGTTGTGGTTGGAGGCGTGGGCCGGGCGATGTTCCAAAGAAACTCGCCGTATTCGTTGCTGGTTCTGCACCATTCCTGGTAACTTGACGTGGAGCAGCGCCTTCCGTCCCTCTCGCTTGCGTGGCGCGACACTCGCAGGCAGTCCTTGAAGACCCGAACCTGTCTGCAAAGCTCGGACCTCAGGATTGTGCACATTTTTCTGGCATGGCCCGCAGAGGCTTGCAACACCCCACATGAAGCTTGAAGAGTCGGAGGACACATACCAAGGCGTGCATACCACGAAGCAACTCTTGCTTAACACATACACTGCGCAATTAGTGCGGCCAGGGAGGCCGGCTGGTAAACCAGAAAGTTAGAACAAGGAAGAGAGCCCTGTGTACAAGAAATGTATTTCACCAAGATGGCAAGCTGGGCGAGTTGTTATTGGTTCATGGTGATAGAAAAGAGCCAGCGCAAGGAAGAAGAGTACGAGGAAAGTAACAGACACAGCGCGGCACTCACAACTGAATTTTAATTGGAAAAGAAAAAAAACATATATACTCCAAAACCGCGCATGTAAGAACAATTCACTTCAAGAATGAGTCACTGCGGAAGCCTGCTACTCGTCATGTCCCACGTTCGGCAAGATAACAGATTTCGCTTTTGTGCAAGGACACGGAAGGCTGGCTAACGCAAGTTTCGCAAATTTTGTTGTATGAAAAATGCATCAGACACTTCCGTAGTGTGTTGATTAGGGTGTTTGAACAACACGGTTGTGTGAGATAAAACCGGTGCACACTTGTGTACACGTGTACACGTGCGGCAATGAGAAGCCAAGTTAGCAAGCGAAGAGTTCTGGATGGACAGAAAATGCTCGCACATTCGCTGATTGAAGCAACGACAAGTTTGACGATATATGACAATATAAAGACCTTTTATAAATCTCAGAAAGGGTATAGCAGAACAATACACCTTGAGCGCTGGAACGTGTATGCTTTTTGAGCAAAACAACTTAGACTATTTGAATATGGTGCATTACTTGGTTAGAAAAGGCATTTAAAAGGTCAGTGTGCGATAAACATAACGCACTTCAGACAAAAAAACATGCTACAGCAGAATATTCGGGGAATCACAAAAGAATACGACGTGTTTCTTCCATCTCAACAAGAGATATTCCTTCGTCATATTCCCTCGTCATCATATTGTAGAAAGAAAGCCGAACTTCCGAGCAAAAAATTAAATAGAGAGAAAGGAATATTAATTAGTTTATGATACTTGCGGTGATGCAGACTATATCCAGCATGCATAATATTCCGGAGTGTGTGGAATGCGGACGAATAATTAGACGAAATCTTCAAGAAAAGCTTAAACGTAGGAGTAATTCACAGACTTACGAAAAATAGGGCATTTTAGTGTTACAAAAATACAAAGCAGGAAAAAACTTTTCAAAAGGCCTAAAGGTTCAGGCCTCCTCTTTTCAAATGCAGCGACTGTCTAGAATCGAATGTCGTATGAGGCAATAAAGTAACCTATAAACAGTTAGCCGGTAGGTCGGCGGCCTGCATAGTCGAACCACTAAGACAGTAGTTCCTTACGATAAGGCTGGTGGTCGTTTGAATTTGTAGAAGCTCAAGAAAGATATATTGTCTGAAGAAGATCTTGGTGGGTATATGATCGTGAAACTAGAGAGATAAAGCTCCAATGCACCACAACATGAAACGCCTGGATACTCTTTGGCTAAAAAAAAAGAAGTGTTGGGCGAAAAAATAATGTCTCTGAAAGGAACACAATGCGTGGACCTTAACAAAGAGCTTTGGTTGGAGGAAACATGGGCCGTGCAAAAGGAATGAAAAAAGTGCCCTTCAACTATCTCAAGAATAATGACACACTGAGCTGGGTGCACACAAAGAAGTGCTTGAAATAAACATACAGTGGATACTCGATGTGATGCTATAGTTCATCTCGCAGGAAATTTGTGGCAGATGATTACAATAAGCTGCTACTGGCGAATGACTCCATTGTCGATGCGACTGAATTTCGACTTCTGGTTTCAGCTACCCTCTCTCGAAACTTTGGACTTGTGCGTTGTTACCGCTGCCCTTCTTTGCCCAGCTCCAGCTATGGAGGCTGCACGTGGAGAAGGGATTCACGCCTGGTATATTTCTTGTGGCGATTGGTTCTGAGTTCATTTCCTGCATGAAAACTGAAAATAGCAAACAGGTGACAAGAATGTACTTAAAATTGTCTCTTATTTATTATGTATTAACAAAGGTAAAATGCACGTAAGAAGTTCAGAAAGTGAAAACTTGCGAGTGTGCCATTGAACAAGTTTCTTTTGATCAAATAGGCGTTTGAGCCGTTGCCGAATTTGAACAAGAAGAAGGCTAATCGAGTGGATGAATTACCAACTGTCTGTCTGAGGGGGTATGCGTAGTGTATGTAGTTTAATTACGTATTGTCTTCGAAAAACTGCTCCAAATAGATTTTCTCCGAAGAGACTGCCTGGGCCCTATTGCTAAACCCTTATTGAAAGGTTTCGGTAGATTGCGTTTTACTAACTACAGGCCAGCCTTTTTGGTGTCGGTTTGGTAGATATTTTTACATCTATTCATTGCAAAGCGTGGTTTGTCCGTTCGAAACAAATCGGCTGACATGTACACAACAGCACGGGTTTAGGCGAGGGACTTTCATGTTATGTGAACTGCTTCAAACTCTCGACTATTTTATCGCTGTTGTAGCTACGAAAAAATTATGTCGACGTAATATGCATACACGGCAAATGCTTTTCGCGAGCTTTCGTCCTTGAAATACTTGCTCAGCTCAACCAACACGCCTAAGCAAAAATGTTTTCAAGTGAGGCATTCCTAATCAACCGCAAGAAGTTGGTGCCAACTGGTGGGCTTGTGTCTGTTTCTCTTGATGTTTCTTCTGGTTATTCACAAGGGTCGGTTTTTGCCCCAATGCTGTTTTCGATGCACATAAATTGTGCTTTTCTTGTTATTAATCCTGCTATCTGAATAATACTGTGTGCTGAAGACTATTTACATACGAACCACGCGAGGTGCACGCACGAGCAACGCAAATTATGTTTGCCTTCAGAATTGACTAACATGGTCCCATAAATGTCTAGTTAAAATAAATTACTCATTAAAACACACCCGCATGCAGCAAATAAAAAAAAAGTTCAGCTACTTAGCTGCCGTGGTCGAACGCACTGTTTACCGCAGGTGTGTATATGGAATATTTGCTATTGCATATTACGAATCACCTCAGGTGAAGCACTCATGCTGAGAAAGTATGCTATGTCTCGTACTGAAAAAATAGGTTTCCTACATGTTAAATTGAAGAAGGCTACAAAAGAAGTCAAGCTGTTTGCATATAAGACTTGTGTGTCTGTTTTAGAATATGCTTGTGTTGCCTTGAGCCCACCCCTAATGACTTTCGAAATTTATCTGGAAAGAATTGAGACTTGCCACTCGTGGTAATTTTTAATGAATAAAAGGAGGTATTTATTTTTCGAGATGTCAAAACTACGCGGTTACGAATATTTGTAGGATAAAAAGACAACTGCAAACATTTGAATAAGTTTACCAGAGAGGTCAGACTCACAGAAATAGAAAACAATTTCGTGCCGCATAGAGGGAGACTCAGGAGTCGACGGCCAAACCCCAATGGGCAGCTCGCCCTTTTACTGCTCACACAGACGTCTTCGCATGTAGTTTTTCTGGTGTATAGGTGCATAGAACAAATTTCCACAACCTATTGGTGAAAACTCTGATATCCAAAAATTTGAAAGTTGTTTATATGTTTACTTTTAACAGCAATGAATACGCGATAACGCTTGGTATCCAAACGTGCGAAAGTTATAGCGCCTTTATTTTCGGTCTGTATGTTTTGTTCTCCTCCACGTAAGAACCTTAGGTGATAGCTGAGGAAATAAATATATATAAAAATATATAAACAAAAAATAATAAATAAATAAATAAATTATAATGTAAAGAAATGGACACGACGAAGAAAAGGCCTCAGCTGGGTTGGCGAATCCAATCCACCGACCTTTGTCCTCAAAGCGTTTATCTTCCAGCACTATTCATTTCGCAAGCATGAAATTACGTTGCGAACATTTTAGAAAAAAGAAGAAGTCTTGTCTAGTGATGAAAACAAGATTGCTTGGAACCCTCCAGCACGTGATAGGAGACTGCAATTTCTCGGAAGACCACCCCCTATATACCCGTAAGTAATACCCCTACTATCCTTGCCCCTGATGAGCGATAGGAGTTCTTGCTATCTAGCCATGCCCTGGAACAGGAGCTCCGACTGATCCACAATGACCAGGCGGCCCTGGAAGCACTAGAACCTGTGCATAGGAAGTCACCCCGTGGGGCGCTTAGCACAGTCTATTTTACAATGAAAGTTGTTTCCTCCTTGACGTGGAACACGAAAAAAGTGGCTCCGTATCTGTTCCGTTCATTGCAAAAGTCGACGAAAGACGATAGTCGAATTACGCCCCTGGCAAGTAAATGCCTCCCTTCTCTTTAGCGCTTACCTCTCATTATAGTCCTCTCCCGTCTCGTTTCTCCCATGATATTAGGCTAGAGTTTGGCTCGAGTCCTTTTCAAATTACCGCGTTCCACTGCTCCAAGTCGGGTGCATCGATCCTACCGCTGCCGTACGACAGAGACGCGCGTGAATCTGGGCACCCTACTACAACGTTTATAGAACTACATTTCCCTACTCCAGAAGTGTTCCAAGAAGAATATGGAACCCATCAAGTTGAAACTTTCATTGCTGTTTCCGTTTGATTTTTTTGTAAACATCGCCAGGCTGTGCGGGTAACTGCAGGCGACCGTTTTCTGCATCTCACATTGTATTTTATTTGCTATCGCAACAACCAAGCGTCCATGAATTTTTAATAAAGGAGCACAGAAAATATCCGTAATGTACAGTAAAAACCCTGTAATTCATTTAATTCGAACTTCAGGTTATTCGAATTGATGCCATGGTCCAGGCACAGCCCTCTATATTTTATTGAGTGAAAACGCTCAATAATTCGAACGCATCGCTGTCCTGAACGGTTATTTCAACAGTGATCTACTGGTTGCCGTCGCTTTTCGCAGAAAACGTTGGTCTAGAGGTATTGCAATGTGTTTCAAATTCAAACCAAACCAGATTTTCTAGAAATACAAAGCGACAAAAAAAAAAAAAAAACGCGTCGCCTACGCGACACGCTGCTGCGACAGCCTATTTCGCTTCCGCAGCGGCTGAACCCCCGTTGGCGCAGCTCGCTATTCATGTTCTATGAACGTAATTTACAAAATCAGTTGCCACAAACATCTAGTAGGGCCTAATGCACTATAATAACTCAAGGGGGAATTGGTTGTGTCCTGTCCGCGCGGTATGGCATAAATTCGATTCATTCTAGCTCCCACCAGCTAATTCGAACTCCGCCTAATACGAACAATTTTAATGTCCCCTTAGAGTTCAAATCAAGAAAAACTATGGTTTTTAAATTAGCAAACGCGCTGTGTTCAAAAATGACGCGAGGGCCGTAGCTCGCCATGCAGGCGCTAATAGTGAAATATAAACGACAAAATTTAAGCGCATTTTGTAAAACCAAGCCCATTTGCGTAGACTGGTACAATAACCAAAGGTGAAGCCAACCACGCAGAAACGAATAAATTGATAGAAAATAGACAGACACGCCTTTAGTGGGGTACCGGGAACCAGAAAGTTTTATTTGTTAAAAATTATCTCTAAACATTTGATTTGGTTTTTGGTGCTCGAGTTGAGAAAAAAGGGCTTGGTGGCAAAGTATAGGCGAACTGATGAGACATGTGTGGCCTGCGGAAAGATTAAAAAAATACTCGGCCACGTTCACAATTAGGCTGCCAAGAATAAGATAACAGCGGAGCTGTGTGGTGTTCAATAGCTTTAACTTGGGTTTTCTTGGGCCCTTGTGGTGTTATGGCAGGTTCAGGGCCGTACTTGCAGCGGCTCAGAAGTGACGAGGTAGGTGACCATATGGCGAAAACGGAAGTGTTCATGGCAATATAAAACACAAACGAGAGAAAATTTAGGAGGAAAAAACGGATAAAAAAACCGAGAAGTCAGCCGTAGTAGGTGAACATGCTCTGGCAGCCAGATACGGTTCCAGAGTCCAAGCCAGCGAGGAATTTCACTTGGAAACTTCTCAACGTTTTGGGGACTGCGGCGGGAGTGAGTAGAAGCTCCCGTCGAAGAAGACTACCGAAGATGCAGGTCGCGTTGGAAACACAAGCACTAGGTTGTGTAGCCATTCCACAGTCTGAGCGACTGCCGCTTTAGCCCTCGGTCTTCGAGGGACCGGGATACCAGTAGTGCGCTCGACTGCAGCTGTTACAGCAGGCTCACCTCTTTTTCTTCTTCTCCCGTGTCACGGACCATTGGGATCACTCCTTCTTTCTCTTTACTGTAGACACTCGGGCGCTTGCTTTAACTTTTTCTGCGTGATTTCTTCTTGTGTTTCCCGCGCTGGGGGCACCTCATGACATCACCACCACCTCCTGCCTACGCTAAAGAAAGTTCCCAGGGGAAAACATGCGCACTTTCAACACTTTTTTGCGGAAAAAATGAAGATAATAAAAACAATACAGAAGTGTAGCGAATACAGAAAAAAATGGTATTGACCCTAAACTCGGCTTATAAATTCAGCGCCTCCAATGTACCATCCCTTGATATTGTGGTAATGAATAATGAATACTGAATGACTACTGCAAACACCGACTCAATCTACACACAGAATAGTTTAACTGCTTGCAAGTTTGAGGGGACTGGATGCGCTGGCAAACCGTTTGCGGGATGAATTCGTTTCATTACAGGTAAATGTTATATTTTGAGACGGCACAACCAAGCACTAATCAATAGCGCTCAATCGTTCAGTAGACTTTTCGTTTGGAAAGTATTCCGCAGGCGTAACAAACTGGCTTTATTCCTGTAGCAGTACTGCTCCAAGGCGCTTGTCTGAGGCGTCTCTCCGAAGCACGAAGCGTGTATACATTTCTTGTGCACGCACAATTGGAGCGGATCAAACGTTTTCCTTACAAGTGCAGAAAAGTCTCCCGTTGTCGTTGTTACATTCAATCGCGTTTTTAGCTCCTTTGCGAGTCAGTTCTGTCGGTGGTTTCGCTACTTTAGCATATTACGGGATAAGTCACGGTAATAGCCTGAAAGGCATAACAAGGACCGAATTTCCGTTTCGGTTTCTGGTCTAATGTTTTTTTTCAATGTCTTATCCATTGGTTGCACCGTGTCATTTATTATGTGACCCAGAAAAGTGACAGTCTGTGGCCTTGTGTCACACTTTTATGTTTCACACTAAATCTTGCAGCTCGGATCCGCTGGAATACTACCTTCAATATATTTATCTGATGCGACGAAGTTTTGTTTCTGAGCTGCACGTCAACGAAGTAGTGATAGACGTTACCCAGACCTTCGAAAACTTTGCCTGAGACAAGCGTACAACGCTCTGGTGGTGTGAGGCCGACAGGCATTTACTTGATCTGGTAGAGCCCGGACATGGTTTAAAACGCAGTGGTTTCGCGACTTTCAAGTGCCATCGATGCCTGCCAGTAACATTTCGTGAAATCGAAATTTGAGAAAAAACGTGCGTCAATCCACCCAGTGAACGTGGTTGGCAAGTAAAGCTTTAAATAAGAACTACAGGAATTACCACTGCGAGGTCAACTTTAAATCACACATATGGGTCTACAAAAAGTGAAACCGGAAACAAGTGAAATACGCTTAACCACACCCTTTATTTCTTTGAAGAGATATTCTTACTAAGGTTAATTCATGAACGTTGGTTGGTTTATTTATATCCTTGAAGCACATCACTGGAAACCTTTCTTACAAAATAAAGGAAGTTCAAACGCGGAGTTAGACGATGTCACGTCTCGTCCGTCTTTGGCACCGCCGACGGAGGTGACGAGAATGGCGGCATAGACGGAGGAGCAGAATGATACCATGCGATTGTGTGAGCTTCCGTTTCTTTTTAACTTCTAGCCCATGCTCAAGGCGTGCATACGGTCGCTACACGTGACGTGAGCGGAGCACGCAGCGGTGCGAGAGGTGGCGCGACCCCATCTCGTCATTTTCAGCGAAAACGCAAGGGGAAACCCGCTGATGTAGTCTGTGATTGCATGGCCTGTCTTCCTTGGGCTCGTAGCTCAATCAGTAAGACAACGGGCTCTCGCTCCATTTCTCAATTCGTTCAGGATATATTGCTAGTGGTGCCATCCACTTCCTTTATTTGTTCGCGGGAGTTTTCTGTTGACACCAACGCTCGCAATAGTACCCTTGAGGGTAAAGGTAAAAAGCTTTGTCTTAATACTTCTTCGGCCCCACGCGAGCTAGGAGGACGTCAATTGGAGGTATGGGTTAGCTTTCGGAAGCCATTAGTTTGTTAATCTCAATGCAGTCTACGCAAGAACGGATTGTGTTGCCCGGCTTCTTTACAAGAAGGACTGGGGCGTTTTATGGTGACTGTGATATCTCGATTCCTCCGAGGCAAAGCAAGTCTTGCATCTCGGCTTGGATGAACTCCTGTAAGGCAAATGATAGAGAGTACTGCCGTACATGAACGGGCATTGTTTGGGGTACTTCTGGGCAATAAAAAAACGGTGCAAAGTAATAGAACCAGCATCTTGGGTTTTCTTTGCATATCAGTCTGAGAATTGTCTTCAGCGTACCATTGTACCTTTGTACTAGTCCATCACTCATTGCATGTCAGCGTGTCGTATGGACAAGAGTCGGTTTATTTCTTGCATGATCCTTAAGGTTAAGCTTGTCCCTCGGTTTGTGATGATTTCTTTTGGAAGTTTCACTTTAAAAAAACGACTCCAAGAGACCTTCAGGGACCTGAACGCTATTGATGCTTAGCCACGCGACAGCGTCGGGGTATCCCGTTGCGAAGGGGAAGTCTATCGTAGTTAGGATGCAATTGTTTCTTTTTTCAGAAGGAGGTTTGATGGGACCCATAAAATGAAGTGCAGATCTTCGGAACGGAGTTTCGATGAGCAACGGGCCTCCTACAGTGCCATGCCTACTTTTCATTTAAGTCGAGTGCTTTGCCACATGTCGCAGGAATTCGCGAATCGCTTCACACTGGAATTAATGCTCGACCAGTAAAAATTTTCAAGTGTCTTGTTTTTTGTTTTGCGGATGCCTTGGTGTCCAGCTGTGACATGTGCCATCTGTGGAACCGTACGGCGAAAGTGTTGGGGCACCGGCATTTACTTTAATGACCATCCAGAGAAAAGATAATACTGCGGATACAGAAAACCCCTGTCGACGATGTATTTGTAGTGGTTGCCATTCCTGGACGCGAATTTTGTAGCGTGTTTCCGATAACAATCGTTTGAGCTGTAGTCTCGCGCCTGTTTTTCTCTGCACTGATAGCCCGTGACCTCAGCGATTGTAAAGCTACCTGTAGACAGCATGTTAGTTTCGGCTACAGCCATAAGTGTCTGAGAGTCCTTTGCAACATTAGAGCGACTTAGCCTTTTAGGTGGTTCGTGAGAGGTTTTTGGGGCTGTCTTTTCTTCAACATGTGCATGCCTTTTCCTGTCAGGGTGACTGAGCGGTGTTGGTCCTCCGTATATTACCCAGACTTAAATCATGCAAGGGATCTCACAAGCATTGCAGTAGAAGAACCCCTGAAATGTAGGGCGTGTAGACCTTGACGCACGCTTCTTTATGTTGCTGCGCAGGTTTGTTCATGAGCACCAAACTAGAAGTTTGGTTTGTGAAGCACGAGTCTGTCACAAGATCAGGTGCGCGAGTACGGTATAACTGCAGGAAACTTGAGACAGCAATATCGGATTTCCATACATTTCCCCAGTCGTGACAGGTACGTTTTCAATTAGGAACCTGATCATCGAATCCCTCTTGTTGATTTCCTATTCAACAGTACTCTTTTGTAGCTGTTCGGGGGTGTTCTAAAGACTTCGCCAATTGCTACCGCACAAGATAAAACCTGTTTACGTCACTCTGTTGTCCTCGAGTGCTCTCGGTTTTATGGACAGGATTTGTGACATCTAAAAGTAACTTGCGCGATGGCCCAGTTTGTCGCTGATGAGGCAACCATGGGTTTTGTTTATTTTGGGTGCCTGATCAGCACTCTAGGCTTTTCTCAGTTCGTCTCAGGCTTTACCTAAGTTTTTCATGGCCTGTCCTTCCATGAAAAGGTGGCAAGCTTCTGCAATCTCTAGTTGTCTTGCAGTTATTTTCCTTTATAAAGACTGCTAGTTGGGCGTGGCAGCCTTTTATGAATTGTTCTCTCGTCGTCTTTTCCGGTATTTCTTCGAACGTTTTCGCAACGCCAGATGTCTCTATCCTCCTGTCAAAATATTGAGCAAGGCTAGAAATAAACTGTAAGCCGGGTTTGGTGCATACGGCTTCCGCGTGCGAACCTTTCATTTTACCCATGTGAAGTGGAGTGGAAAAGTTAAAATAGGGCGACCTTGACTTTTTTGTACTATAGTAGGTCATCTTGTGTCGTACTCTCAAAATTGTGAGTGCTTCACCCTCGAGGCACAGGCTGAGATCTGCTGCCTATTCACTTTTAGACTGCTTCTGCGAAAGCGCTACTATAAATGCAGAGCATTTCTTAACCTCCCACTGTCACCCGTCGTCCCTCGGCGTTGTCCGCTTCAACAACAGGTGCGGGCGCGCATGCGCGTGCTCCGGCGCTGAAAGAGGCGTTGCAGCAGCAGGTGCTACCTCCTCTCCCTCTACTGCCCGCGCTAAGGCAGCGGCGAAGCGTCAGCGTCGAGCGGCCGATCCCGAGCGTCGACAACGAGAGGCCGTCGCCAGTCGTCAGCGTCGAGCTGCGGATCCATCGAATCGAGAGCGAGACACGGCTTCGAAACGTCAGCGGCGAGCGGCGGACCCCGCATTACGAGAACGAGATGCGCGGTCGGCCTTGTTGACGTAGTCCACGACGTACGCCGCGCACGCGTAGTGGTCGAGGATGATCTGCAGGTCAATGTTGGAGTCGAGAACCCTTCCGATCAACGGGTTGAACGCGTTCACGCGCTTCTCGGCGGGGGTCCTCGCGTGAAGCACGCACGGACGCGACGCTCCAGCCCGCAGAATCTCCGAGTACTCTTCCCATGACCGCACGTGGAAGGCGCGCAGGAACTCGTCCAAGATCGCACACTCCCCGTGCTCCAACGCCTCGTGCATTTCGTCGTACTTGGCCATCAAGCGCCGTCGACGCACCCGTACGACAACAACTACAACTACCACCGCCGACTAACCACAACCTACGCCACGTGACCACCCCCAATGATCTACATTTACTCGTGTCCCTCGCGCTGGGGCATGCGACGGGGGCATTTTTTTAGAACCTGACAAGATAGACGTCGATATTGTCTTGTCATCAAATGTGGAATAAGATTTTGCGAAAGGATCGCCGGAGCGTATGCAGAGACTACGGGTTCAGCTACACAGGGATTAACTTGCGTGCTATATTTCGCAAGATCATACAAACCCATTTTTATCTCTAAGGTCTCCGGTCCGCACTGCCATGCTTCTCTATGGAGTTGCGCTTCTTCCCTGGCACGTTTTGCATCTGCTTGCATATCGCCAAGCTCTGTAAGGCACTTTTCTCTTCCTCGAACCGACTTCACCAAATCGCGAAGCACTGTGTCCTTGAAGGCCATATCCTTCCCTAACGTGATAGTCTTTTGGAGGTTCATGCTGCGTCTTTTGGAGGTTCATGCTTCAACTCTACGGCGCGGAATCCACGAGTAAAGCCTTGTACGTCCTGCTGTTTAAGATGCTAAGTTACCCTATCGCGGACGCCACTTTTGATGTCATGGCAGCTTTAGGGCGGTGGTTGAGCGGCTCAAGAGTGACGACGTAGGTGAACACATTTGTAAAACGGAAGGCTTTATGCCAAAAACACAAAAGATAGAAAAAGAACGAGTTAAAAAAACAGAAAAAGAAGTCGAGAAGTTAGGCGTAGCACACGAACACGCTATGGTAGCAAAACCAAGTCCCAGAGTTCCAGCCGACTGGGATTTGCACAAGAAAACTCCTGAGAGTTTATGTGGCGGTGGCGTGTAAAAGCTGCCGTTAAGGCGACTACCGCTGACGGTTGCTATCATTAGGGTTGCCTGGCCCCGGATACCGAGCACGCTAACAGCGCCATGACGACGCCAGCGTTGATTCCCCTAAAGAAGCTGAACGGGCTGGCCACAGGAGCACTGCTTGGGGTAGCGCTCCCGCAGTCCGGGCGAGTGCCGCTGGGGCGTGGGGTATTCGAAGGATTGGCGTACCCGCATTCCGGTCGACTGCCGGTGGTCCACCAGGCTACCTCGGAGTAGACGATCCGCAGGTTGTTCCCGATCGCTTCTCGACCTTTCTCAAACCCCGTTCCTCGTTCATGTTTTTTCTTTATCTCCCTTCTCCCAACATACCTCATAAATTTGTTTCTTCTATCTCTTCACTTGTACACAATATAGCGCTTCCTGTGTCTTTTTTCGTGCAAATTGTTCTTGTGATTCCCACGCTCGGAGCACCTTATCAAAGTCTGCTTATTTTTTCGTTCGGCTGATTGTATGGTTGAACACGCCGACGCAACGCAGGCAATCAGCCATGACTTAGTCGAGGGCTCGGGATAAATTTTGACTACCTGGCTATCTTTTACGTGCGCAGTATTCTCGTATAAACACGTGTTTTATTTGCGTTTTACCTCCATTAGAAAAGCGATTCCATGGGCGAGGTCTCCTTGTTTTATAAGTTGACGGGACGCTCAATCCCTCTGGGCACACGCCGTCTGTGAACTAGCGAATACCTGTGCGTCAGAGCTTGTGTCATTAATAGATGCAGCAAATTGCGGACTATTCCCCACCTAAACATCTGAGCCGCAACGCGCGCTTTCCTCACCTTTCTCCTCTCTTCCCTTCCTTCCACATCCTCCCTTTCTTCTTCATCTCCCACTTTTTTGCGTAACCTTTCTCCCAACATTGTTTTTGCAAGTTCTGAACATAGCCAGGCACCGGTTCTATTCAACACTAAACAAATTGCGGTTTTGCGCACCTTGCGTCGCTCGAAATTTTTAAGGGAATATATTCGGTTTCATGAATGCGTAAGGTGGCGGAGTAAGATTAAGAAAAGCGGTGACTGTGCAACAGAAAGAAAAGATTCGCGTGTTTCGGAAATGCTCCCGCAACACCGGTGGTCCAGCTTCCAATTTACTTCCTCCTTCACCCCCCTTTCGTCATCTTGCGTCTGTATGTATTTTAGACGGGTATTTTATTGTATGCATTTTACAACAGGTATTTTGCAATGATTGCTAAGAATATAAATGCCGGAAATGAGCTTTCAAATCTGAGGTGGAAACAGAAGTATATTAAGTAAATAACGAATGGCCTCCTACCACTACGAATAAATATTACCAACCCAAGCAAAGCCAAGAGTGTGAAACGCCGTTCTTCGCTTCTTGGGTGTTTTAGGGGTGTTCTCACTCATTTTAAACTTAAACTTGTTGCCAACAGTGCTGACACCTTCTTCAGTGATCCCGGAACCTCACCGAACCATACGGTCAGTGACGACTCCCGAGGCGCTGATGTAGCCCTCGGGCCAGTTTCGCATCATCGTCGCCGAGTAGGCCTAGCGTCCGCCGGCACCGCTGGCACAAGAGCTCGGCGCGCCGCTGTTGCAATAGCAACGCCAGCGCTACACTCGCTGTGCAGAATGCGATGCTGCAACGCTACAGTGTGGACGCTGAAGCGACTGGTGCTGCCCCAGATTCAATGGTGGACCATCCAATGGATGCAATGGCTAATGGTGGCTCTACTAACACCAAGAATCGGTAATGTGATTAGTAATCCGGCTCACCTTCGCTGTCTACTCAGGACAGTTTTGTGCACAAACGTGGCCTTGTATTAGCAGTTCATACGGTGACCTCCACGTTATCGCCGCTATACAAGCTGGGAATAAAACAACGCGAGTGCTTCAGCGTGACGATACTGCCCCGTGTCGTCCAAGCTCTACTGGATTCCAACCTCCAAACCACGGGTGTTCCAAGGGTTTGCGATTCACTGCCCCACTACCAGCCTCTCCGTATGGGTGCGTTCGCTCACTGACGTTGATCGACTCCATTGCCTGAAGGAAATTCCTCTTCCTCGTCGCACCGCACTGCCCGTTCAAGCGTACCTAATTTCGGGCTCAGATTTTTGCAGCTACATGGTTTTCGGCGTCGACCGAGACGAGACCCAAGAGGTACTTGGGGTACTCTTACATGTACTACTCCCAAGATCTTGTAGGCCCGGTACATTGGGCGCGGCCGAAAATGCCTTGTCACTCTTCAGTGTCCGACGTCTCCTTCCGGTCAGATTACATAAGGCTGCATGCTGCAATTCCACCTGTACGAGTAAGGCGTGGTGTATAGCTACCGGTGCTTTCTGCATGGCCACATGCGCACTTCCTGTCCGCTACCTAAAGACACCGCCGAGAAGTCTCAAGACACTGCCAAATTTAAGTGTGGAATCTGCAAAAAGATGACCATGACGTCGAATCTAAGAACTGCCCCGCTAAGCGGAAAGCTAACGAAACTCTTCGGAAGAATTCACGTGACCGCAAAACGCCACTGCAAGACAAGTCCTGCGGAGCGGTAATGACTTCTAACCGGTACGCCATCCTGACGCCCACCGAAGAGCACTTTCCTCCAATAGGCATGGGTGGTGAGCCCGACGATATTCTTACGTAAAAGGACGCATTCAAGCAGGGTAAGGTTTGGCGCGAGCCAACTCTGTAAGCGTTCGGGCAGGTAGTCGAATTTAAAAAACGGTTAGCTACGCTTCAGAAAGAGGTCCGACGTCTTCGCCAAAGAAGGAAGTTTCTGATCCTTGTCTCAACGCTGAGCAATCATTTGCGTTCTTCCCTCTGCTTCTGCTACACTTGTCCCACCTGCGTCATTGCATGCTGGCAAGCTATCTCCGGTTGAGGTCATCCATTTTATGGCGCAGACATGGCAACAGCTCTCGTCCGTTTTTCTGACCCACCGGTCATCGTTGCAGTGACCCACGCGTTGATGAAGACAAGACAACCCCAGAACCCTCTCACGAACCACCTCAAAGGCCGAGCAGCTTTATTATTGCGATAGACACATGAGACGCTGGAGTGTGTAGCCGAAACAACGGGCTGTCTATAGGGAGCTTTACGACCGCTGAGGTTACGAGAGATCTGCGAAGGGAAAAACAGGAGCGAGACTGCAGGTCAAAAGATTCTTTCCGGAATAACGGTACAACACTCGCGTCCAGGAGTGGCAACCACTACAAATACATCGTCGACAGGGGTCTTCTGTATCCGCAGTATTACCTGAGTCCTTCAATGCCTTTGAAGGACTCTGGTATCACTTTTCACCATTCAAGCAAATGGTGGTGCCCCTACCATTTCTTTGCGTGGTTCTACAGATGGCACACCCGGCGTCTAAATAAGCCGGGGCACGTGAGCGCGTGGCAAAATGCATTGCCTCGACATATTACGTGGCACTTATGGTGCCGAGACATCGATGTGCGCATGCGCGTCTAACCACGCTCGCTATCGTGTCTTTTACTTCGCTTCTAACGGTAGGGCTGATCACATTGAGAGCTTGGCGCCAGGGGTCACTTTTATTGCTCAAGATATCTTTCCAGTACACGCTTCACCGGCCGAGGGTGAGAGTGAACATGCGTTGCTCGCCCTGTCCTGCTATGACTGATAACTAATCTTGCCCTTCTCGCGGTGACAATATAGTGTCCTACATATGCTCTCCCTCTTCAGTATTTCTAACAGCTACGCAGTTCTTGGGCTGGGCTTGACTACAGCCTGTCCTTGTATCGTTTTACGCTCCCTCCTGAGTTCCCAGCAAAGCGTTTGTGTTTGCAGGTAAAGCTGACATTACGAAGATCAGCGGAAGCTTGATCTTTGTAAGCTGGCCTTCCGACACTGCCTGTTGTGCAGCGAAGCATGGAAATCTACGGAGTGTGTATGATTAAAAAAAACTGTTTTTACTCATACGTTAATAAATGTATCCAAATGCAAGTTCTATAAAACTATGCACATAGGACGATTATATCACTGTGCCGAGTTTCATTTACTTGCCATATTTAGGTAATGAAGTTGTAAACGTTTAAGAATTAGTTTGTTTTACGGAGAGGGATTACCACATATTGGATAAACCGGTCGTAACTGCGGCTCCGCGCTGTTTCAGTAGATATAAACCACAGTCGGTGGAACGAGTTTTAATATTGTTTTCGTAAAACATGCAGTTGGTTGTTAACTAAGAATGACCACACAACCAAATAGTAACCGAAGCGAGAAAAAATGTCTTTTATGAAGGTGTGATGAGACTTCACCTTGCACACGTTCTGAAACTATTAAACAAGGGAATAGGAGAGAAGAGTTTGGCGTGGTCCTCGGTTTGACAAAAAATAACAAAACAATTAGTGCGGTTCCACTCTGTGAAGAAGGATGTCTTTTAAAGCTACGGTGCCGGGCCTAACGTGAGCTTTGACTGGGTTCAAGGGGTGCACAAAGCAAAACACGTTAGTTTGTAATTTGCGATTCAGAAGAGTTCCTGTTTAATTGACTGAATGAACTTTTATTACCTAGACTTTTCATCCGGTGTACAAACTTGAGGCTGTCCGTTTCCCTCCCGTAGAATCCCATACGTACTAACAACGGATGAGGACTGCACAATATTTACAATTTCACTGTGAACCTTGCAATTTTGAAAAATATAAAACCCGGCTTTGTCTTAGATTCGTCTTAGCGGCTAATTGTCATATAATTTGTTTCGGTATAATTTCAATGAAACAATCGTTAGAGCCACTTTCTAGGATGGTATTCGCTTCGAAGATTGAAATAATCCACGGTTCAACAGTCGATGTGGGAAAGCTATCATTCAAAGACCAAGCTTACAACGATCCCCTTAATGTCTGCTTCACCTCCTAACCCAAACGAATTGCTAGGAAGACATTTTAAGGAACAGCCCTTTGGCGCCGTTCTCTGGGCTCAGCCGCGTCGGCGTCGTTGTGACCGCCGAACGATGGGAAGACCGACGAGTGAAGGAAAGCAAAGGAGGAGAATGTCGCGAAATTTGGAGGGGAGTAGGTTCGCCTTGGTGGCTCGAGCCAGCACTTTCCGAAAGTGTGCGGGGGGGCGGGAAGAAAAGGGGCGGTATGCTGTGCCGGCTTGAGGCGCTCGATGCTTGAAGAAAATGTGAAGGGGCGTTTACGCGACAATGAAGTGAGTTTGCTTAATCCTATGTTCAGTATAAATACGTAACAGGCGTATCGTTCGCTACGGATGTAAAAAAACGCCGTTTTACACAGTTCGGTTTGGCTGAGACGTGAAATGACGTCATTACGTAAAGATATTGCGACAATTGCGACAACACACTGAAGAAGGCCTGAGACGAAGTTGTCGTTTACATCTTGTCTACATTCTTGTCTACATTGCTCTATTACCGGAGACAATCTGCTGAATCGTAGCCAAAGACAGCTTTCCTGCACAGAAGAATGCAGTATTTAAAACTATAATAGCAGTCCTGCTTCCATGTATCTTTTGCAAGAGCAGCGAAGAGCGAGCAAAGCATCTTAATCCTCGCCCTTGGCCGCTGAAGCATGTGCGAGCGAGAGGGGTTGCCCAAAAAAAGTGGCCCCTGGCGCAAAGCGCTGAATGTGACAAGCGTTGCCGTTTGAAGCGAAAGAAAAGACATGCTAGCGTGTGTGTTTGGACGCGCACGCGAACATCGGTGTCTCGACACCAGATGTGCAACGTCAGATGTCGCGGCGATGCATTAATGCTACGCGCTCGCGTGCCCCGGATTATATTGATGCAGGGTGTACATGTCGTGGATGATCACCAAAGCATCCGCAAAACAACGGACAGTATTCTCGAGAAAGTTTACGGCCCGAGCATACATGCCGACGTGAAGCGAGTCGCTAATTCCTGCGAGATATGCCAAAGGACTACACCGAAATGAAAAAAAGGCATCGCACAGTAGGAAGCCCGTGTCTCATCGAAACTCTTTTCCGAAGGTCTGCAGATGATTTATTGGGTTCTATTGAACCTGCTTCAGGACAAGAAACAAATTCGTCCTAACTATTATAGACTTAACAAGGCGCCACACTTACGCGTCTGGCAGTCAAGCATCGACAGCCTGCAAGTCGCAGAAGGTCTTTTGAAGGTGTTTTTCAGTGTGGAACCTTAAAAAGAAACCGTCACAGACCGAGGCACCGGCTTCACCTCAGGGCTCATGCAAGAAGTAAAACTACCCTTGTCCATCACGTCATTCCGCACGACGCCTTGTGCCATGTGTTATGGGCTGGTAGAGAGGTATCACGGTATAATGAATACAATTCTCAGACAATTCTCAGTGCTCGCAACTCAGGATATGCAGCCGGAAATGATGGGGGGGGGGGAATCTTCTGCGGTAATTTTTTCGCAAGGCTATACCTCAGGCAATCAAGTGAACCCATTCGTGGCAGTAGGGCAGTATGGGTCAAGTCCGCCTGGTCGAAGGGTGCCAGTAATATGGAGGTTGACGTGTTAAAACCATTCCGACTCCAAGGAAGAGCCAATGGCGGTGAAATGGCGGGATTGCAGTGGGCAGGCATTTCATGCAAAGCCTTCCAAACTGCGGCCGTCATGCTGACTTCTGGATCAAACGGAATGGTCAGTCAGAAGGCGTGTAATATTACGAATTCCGAGATGGCTCAGGTTGTGTAACTCCTTGAAAAGGCTGCAGCGATATAGCGAAGATGAGTAAGGTTGCACTCTCCTGGAAGATACGTTGCTGTGGAGATTGTCCTCTTCGCAGAGAGCGACATGTGTAAATCCTAATAGAAAGGCCACTCTGAGGGAGCTTCTGGAGTTCAGCTTCTGTTTTAATATTGTCCGCCCAAGTATTAGTCGTCACGGGTAGCAAGTTAACACCGGAGACGTGGGAGATCAAGTCAGACACCACATTATCCTTCCCGCTGACCTCGATGTTCGTGGTAAGCTGGAAAATAAAAAGGTATTGTTTCTGCGGAACCAGCGGCATTTCTCGAAGCGTTGAGATAAGGTGTAGTTAATTGGTTTATTGTCGGCATAGGTGGCACCGTGTCGCGCCTCGAGGAGGTGGCAAAGTTGCTCCTGATCTTCGTAGATAGCAAGAGGTTCTGCGCAGTAACCTCGCCGGGTTGTCTTCGCTGTAGCCATAGTTTTATCACCAGATCTGCCAGAAGACGAGCGCGTCTTGGGCTGAAGACTTTCGTTAAAACTCGCCAGCGGGAACCACTTGTTATACAGGGGTTGCATGACGGAGGAGCCACTGGCGGTGCTAGAGGCGTCAGTGAACAGTCAAAAGGCTTTGAATATGAGATCAGGGTGTTTTTGCAGATGATAGCTTGGCAAAAGTCGACTGCCTGTATTACGGGTTCCGGTAATAAAGACAGCAGACTTCTACAGGTGGCAGGTCGGCTGCTCGTTGGTATGCCAACGACTACTGATTATGGGGCAGATTTAGGTACAGAACGATAAGTGTTTTAGCTAGCCCCGAAAACGACAAATGATGATGGTTGGGATTTTATGGCGCAAGGCCGACTAAGGGCAAAGAGCGCCAGAGAAAAGTTTATTTAATGAAGTGAAGTGGTTACCACAAAAAGGTAGGTAAAAAAAGACGTGTCAACCGAACATAGTAAAATCAGGTAAAGATAATGGTGATGGCTGGTGTATAGGGCCAGATTTGATTATATGTGATAGAAAATGAGGTTTAAAAACTTAACGTTTGAAAAATATTCAAACATGGTTATGATAATTGGATGTTTATGGCGCAAGGCCAACTGGGCCAAAGAGCGCCAAAACAATAGTCATATATGAGGGGTGAAACCTTAAACACTAAGCAAAGTCAGCAAAAACAAAAGTAAAATCACAAAACGACAAAGCATGGCTGGTGTATAGGGCCGGATTTCATGATTCGTGATAGGAAATGAGGTTTAAAAACTTGACGTCTGACAAATACTCAAACACACGTTTGACGGAAACAATGGCATCGTCACCTAGGAAAAACGATGGATGTAAGGGAATAAGTTGTATGTAGAGTTCTCTGAAGTGTTTGTGTCGTGTTCTGTGAAGTGCCTTGCATGTGATTAGTATGTGCACTACGGATAGGGCCTCTCCGCACCTGCTGCACTGGGGTTTAGAAGATCCCGTCAGCAGATACGAGTGCGTTGCATGGGTGTGCCCTATCCGCAGCCTACCCAAGGCGACTTCTGTGTGTCTGTTGCGTGTGTCAGTGGTGTATGGTCCCAAGCGTGGTTTTATAACGTGTAACTTGTTATCTTTCGGTTCACTCCAGTGTGTTTGCCGTGTTCTACGAAAGTGTTGTCTTATGTGTGGCTTGAGGTCTGTGTATGGTATGGTTGTTATGTCTACAGTGTTCCTGAACGCAGGAGCAGCTGCCCTCTCGTCTGCCAACTCGTTTCCAGTGATCCCAGCGTGTCCTGGGACCCAGCAGAGGAGCAGGTGATGCTTCTGCGCATACACAGACATGATGGTGTTAAATACAAGATTAACTATGTGGTTTTGGGGGGTGTATGCGATGACAGTGCGCGAACAACACTCAAGGAATCTGTGTAGATGATAAACATTGGAATTTGATTTTCAAATATGTGTCATACAATTACTAAAATTTCACATGCTTCTGCTGAAATATTGTTGTGTGGACGCTCATGGTTCTGGCTGCACTGACATTCGGACCATGAGCAGCGCAGGAGACCATAGTGGAGGTTTTAGACGTGTCACTGTAAAATTCTGCAAATGGGTATTTAAACTGCAGAGACAGAAGGTGCTGCAGTATTGCCGTTCGCGGTACCCGATTTTTGTCAAGTTTCATAAAAGAAAGGTCGGAGGGCACAGGACGAACTTTCCAAGGAGGTAAAATGTCTGAAAAGGATGATCTGTACACATCTAAAAACGAAGCGCTCAGATCCGAGGATCGCTCTCTCACTCTAAGTGAAAAGGGCAGAGGAACGGATGGGCGATTTACAAAAAGCACAGGTGTGGATGTGTCGTTAAAGACAGGAAAAGAAGGATGGTTATTCAGCGATGAAATTTTAAATGCATCAAGTAAGTCCATGTACGCCCGTTGGTTCTCAAGGCTCTACTAATTACACTCGGCATACAGACTCTCGACAGGGCTAGTGCGAAAAGCACCCGACGCAAGCCGTAGCCCCAAGTGTAGCACTGGGTCAATCATTCGCAACGCTGTTTTACTCGCCGACCCATATACCACACTGCCATAGTCTAAACGAGACCCAACCAAAGCAGTATAGAGCGGCAGTAGGAGTTCTTTACCGGAACATCACGATTGGTGGGAGAGAACCTTAAGTATATTCATTGTTTTTAGACATTTATGTTTAACTTCCTTGATGTGTGGAATGAATGTGAGTTTCTGGTCAAACACAACACCTAAGAACTTGTGCTCCGTGTTCACAGGAAGCGACACGCCATTAAGAGTAATGTCTGGGTCCGGATTGACCCCGCGCTTCCTGGAGAACACAACGCAGGAGCTTTTTGCAGGATTCAATTTAAACCCAATCTTGTCTGCCCAGCCGGCAAGCTTCTTGACGCCGAGCTGGACTTGACGTTCGCATATTGACATATTACATGATTTAAAAGATATTTGCACGTCGTCTACATACATGAAATAAGAGATTGTTGGTGGCAGTGCCTTTCCAAGAGAGTTCATCTTTACTATAAAAAGACTGCAACTCAACACGCTACATTGCGGTACGCCATTTTCTTCGACGTGAACCTTTGTAAGTGCACAACCAACTCTTACTCTGAATGTTCTCTCCGACAAACCTCTTACAAGGGTGTTCAACATGTTACCCGAAACACCGAATGACCTGAGGTAACTAAGAATCCCATAACGCCAAGCGGTATCGTAGGCCTTCTCGAGATCGAAAAAGCCAGTTAAACAGTACTTCTTATGCACGAAGGCATCCTTGATGTATAAGTCAAGTGCAACCACGTGATCGTTTGTCGATTGCCCCACCCTAAAGCCTGCCTGGCAGCTCTCGAGAAGACCCTTGTACTCGGGGAAGTACACGAGCCTGCGATTGATCATCTTCTCGAAGAGCTTGCACACACAGGCAGTTCGTCAGGGGTATTGGACGGTAACTTGAGGGGGACGACGGGTCCTTTCCCTCCTTCAAGAAAGCCACTACAATGGCCTCCCTCCAAGAGTGTGGAATGTGCCCCGAAAGCCATATTTTATGATATAGATGTAGAAGTGCTTGAAGTGTGTCTTTGTGTAGGTGTTGCATCATTGTGTACTTAATGTTGTCTGGGCCTGGAGCTGAGGGTTTACACGTGCTCAGAGCAGCCCTGAGCTCATGTAGTGAAAACAGGGAGTTGTAAGAAGTCTGTGATTTGTTGTTGTCGTGTAGAACTTCTTTTCACGGGATGCTTTATGTTTCAGGAAAGTGTTCATGTAGTGTGCTGAACTGGACACGTGTTGAAGGTGTTGTGCTAGTGTGTCAGCCTGGTCTTCCAGTGTGTTCCCTGTTGTACTGACCAGGGGCAGGCTGTGTGCCTGTTGTCCTATGAGTTGTCGCATACGTGTGTCTGTGTATGAGTTTATAGATGTTATGAATGAGCGCCAACTATCTCTTTTTGCCTCACGGCGCACTCGTTTTCCGAATGCCTTGGCGCGTTTGAACAAGAGGAGGTTTCCCCACGTGGGGTACCGACGGAGGAAACCCCACGCCTTGTTCTGGGCCTCTCGCGCCCGCCTACAGTCCTCATTTCACCACGGCCTCCGCTGGTTGCGCAGGGCACCAGAGGCGTGGGGCATAGACTTTTCGGCGGCGTCGAGGATGTGCGCCGTGAGCAGTTGGGTACCTTCTTCAACATGTAGGTGTCCTATGGATGTGTGGTGTAGTTTGGATGTCTCTGTAAATGTATTCCAGTTAGCTCTTGCTTCATTAAACCTTTTATGGGAAGATGGACTGCTCGGGCCTGTACCTATATACGTTAATGAAGTGGGGAAATGGTCACTACCATATGGATCTGTGCCCACACCCCACTCAACACATGGAAAGAGAATTGCAGAGCCAATAGCCAGGTCAAGATGTGAGTATGTGTTGTGACCTAGGTTATGGTATGTAGGCTGTTTATTGTTGAAAAGGCATGCTCCAAAGGATGTAAGAAACCTCTCTATCAGGCGACCCCGGGCATCGGTACGAGAAGAGCCCCGAAGAGAATTGTGAGCATTAAGGTCGCCTGTTAGAGTCTATGGTTCGGGCAGCTGGTCAACCAGCGCCTCGAAGTCAGAGCTCAAAGGTGTAACATCAGGAGGAATGTATAGGGAGCCTACCGTTATCAACCTAATAAATATTATTAAGCGTATTGCTACAGCCTCGAGGATAGTGTTTAAAGTGACAGGGTGGCGTGCTAAGGATTTCCGGACGATTATGGCCACACCGCCAGAACAGTGTGTGCAGCCATCCCTGTCTTTACTGTGTACCAGGTAACTATTTAAGAAATTTGTGTGTTTAGAATTCAAATGTGTTTCCTGAACACACATTACACTTGGCTGATTGGTATGCAGAATCTCATACACGTCGTCAATATTGTTCAGAAGGACTGTGCAGTTCCATTGATCAATATTTTCTCTTCGCATTATTTAGTGTGGAAGCTACTGGAGTGTGTATGCTTATGTGTCGCCTTTCGGGGCTGTGACTCTTGGATTGGGCTTTTTGGGAGGCCTATCTGTAGGCTTGGACCTCGGAGGCCGCTTCTTGCGCTGCGTTGCAGGCAAGAACGGCACGACGTCCATCTCGTCGTCCGATGTCCTGGGTGTGCCCGTGGAACCGGGCCCTCCGGACTGGGCCCCCCTTCCAGGGCCCTTCGTTTGAGCCGCCACCGCCGCTGGTGTCGGAGGCACCAGAAGTGGCACGGGCGGTGCGGTGGCGGTGGGAGCCGGTGCGGGGCCCCTGGTGTCCATGGCACCCTCCAACGCACTGGAGGACGCGGAGGCGGAAACGGGAGTGGCACCGGTCCCGATGGAAGAGGTTGCCACCACAACCGCGGCTGGCTCAGCGAGCGGATTGGTGCCGGCCTGGGCTGCCTGAGGCACCCCAGGATGGGTTGCGGCGGGACGACGTCCGACTAGCGGTACTGGGTCCCCGCCGAGACCAGACGCCGCTCCGTCCCCCGGCGAGCCGCGTCGGCGTACCTGGCCAGGGGGAAAGAGGCGAACATCTTTCGCGCCTCTGGGAAGGTGATGTTCTCGTTTACTTTCAATGCAATGATCTGTTTTTCTTGTTTAAAATTTTCGCAGCTCCTGGAATAGGCAGCGTGCGGTCCCTGGCAGTTTGCACAGGTGAAGCTCTCGGATTCGCATTTGTCGGTTAGGTGATCGTGTGCTGTACATTTTGCACACGTCGGTTTACCACGGCAAGAGGTTGTGCCGTGCCTAAACCGCTGACACTTGAAGCAGCGGCGTGGGTTTGGCACGTAGGGTCGGACCGGACATCTCATGAAGCCTGCGTTGACCGACTCAGGAAGTGTTGAGCGGTCAAATGTCAAGAATATGCGTTTAGTAGCTATTATTTGGTCGTTTTGGCGTATCGTGATTCGCCGCACTGCTGTCACGCCCTAATCGGGAAGGCCGTCGAGCAGATCTGCTTCGGTCTCATTTATTAGATCTCTACCACAGATGACGCCGTGGCAGCTATTCAGACTGCGATGGGGCGTGATCTTGATGTCAACATCGACCATGCGCGTTTGCTTCAAGAGGTTACAGTATTGTTGTTTATTTTGGACTTCAATTAAGACTTCTCCAGTTGTGAGCTTTTTAGATTTGTACGATTTGCCTACCAGGCTTTCAAGAAACTTGGAAATGAGAAAGACAGACTGGGAAGTGATGGGTTTTGATTCATCTAGGGATTCCATCACCAGGAAGCGCGAGAAATTATAGGGCTTTGGAATGGAGATCGAAGAGAAAGGAGGAAAAGATACTTCGGTGCGGCCCCTTTTCAGGGACCGATCACGTTTGTAGGGGGGGGGGGGTTTGAAAATGCCATATGAGACATTGAAAACAGGGAGACTGGGGTACTTTCTTCTTGGACCTTACCAATGTAGTCAAGAGGTCCCGGAGCTCCCTGCCTGGTAGACAGGCAGGGAGCCCATCGGCCGGAGCTTGACCAAGGCTCCGACGGCCACCGTTAGAGGTTTCTACCCTTCACCTTAAAAACACATCATCACGGTAGGACACAGCTTATGTTGGGGGGCTCGGGGTCCGCGGTATCGCCAGTACCGTCACCAAGATTACTCGAGGTGCCCCTTGCGGGGCGAAAACGACAAAGGTTTTTGCGGTGGTAGGCTGAGGTTCGTTTTGCAGTTCCAGGATACGGTGCGGGGGGGGGGGTTAGTTTTTTTTCTGAAGAGATTCGGTGTTAGAGTAAGGTGGCGCAGGGGGTTGAACACGCTCTTCTGGACGTTGTTGAGTAAGCCTTTGCCTGCGAGACTTTTCATAAAAATCAGCGAAGGTTGCAGAGGTGGCCTATTTTAATGACACTAGTGTTTCTTGGGCTGCTTGAAACGAAAAGTATTGGTCTCTGTCGGTGAGCCAGCCGGCAAAAGTGAAACTGATGCTTCGCAATATTCCTATAACCCACAGCCAAAACTAAACGTCTACGTTCGGTGGCAGTGTTCATACTTGTCAGCATAGTTGAACAGAAACAAAACATTACGCAAATATAAGGCAAAAAGTCAATACACAGGGGATATTCTGAGTGTTCGTTTGGGATGCTTAATTTTTAGCGGAAGCAAATAAATACTATGTGCACTGCAGAAAAAATTCACTCCATAGGCTGCTGTTGCCTGTCCACTATACCTTCTGGTGGGATTTCAAGTAATCAAAGGGCGACAGTTACGAAAGGTTGCACTGAATAGGTTCCGTGTTTCGCTAGTAATGCATGTGTAGTAAAGAAATGTGGTTCGATTGAGGTTGAAGTAGGGCGCCTCGATTCGCGCGCGTCTACGCCGAACGGCAGCGCTGGCATAGAGGTACCCGGCGTGGAGCAGTAGAACGCAAAAAATATCAAATTACTTGAGCAAAGCTCTAGTATGTTTATCTTCTGAGGCGTTTTATGGGAAAGGAACAGCAGAAGAGGTAAGTGAAAAGGCAAAGGGAGGCATTTAGTTCGCAAATGTCCACTAAAGACCTTAGCCTTGAAGACTTTTGCGAAGAAAGGAGCAGTTATGTTGTCTTGGTGGATTAATCAGAAATAATACTGCCGACGACTTCGTCGTTAGTGGGAGAACGTGCGGTCTGGAAGCTGAGTCGTGAACCGAGGGTCCACACAGCCGACAATGTACTCGTGGCGCGTCCGGTTCCGGGAGACGGAAGCCCGGCCAATATATGGCGGTATTTGTGCAAGCCAAACATCAAGTAAGCCTGCAAAATCTTCAGAAGCTTGACTCCCAAGCGGGTGATATCCTAGTTAGCGATGGCGGCATGGGTAGTAGCCCAAGCATTGACAGCGACCGCTTTAGCGGGGCCTTGAGGTACATAGTCGAAGCAGAACTGCACCGAACCGTCGAGGTAGTGCAGATTCGTTTTGGTAGTGCAGCTTCTTTTGATTGTAACCAGCTGTTCTTTGATTAAAATTGGCTCATGCTGGGCTTCGAATTTCTGTTAAAGTTGTTGTACTTGCAGGCAACAAGCGGCGAGCGGTTCGTGGTCGGTGGTGGAGGTTCTATAGGTTCGAATTCCGGGCCACGAGATGTGGAGAAGCGTACATACATTGCTCTAATTCGTAGACAGTTTTAGAAATGCCCCTTGCGGGGCCCATAAACAGCCGGCTCAAGCTTGGCAATGCGCGATTCGCGCGGTCGTGCGGCCCAAAGTTTTTTTCCAGGCTTCACCTCCAAGGCAATCTTTTCTGCTGAAGCGTGGCTACTGTTACTCCTGCCTACACCTTCTGGTGTTTTAATTTTTTTGGTAGTGCTGTAAAGAAACACCAACGCGAACACCACCGTATACATTCATACCCCTGCCTTGCCGTCACAACCCTCACTCGAAGAAATGGTTTCTTTCGCATTAATACTCCTACATTGCCATAGGTGCACGAAATGCGCTTGCTGTCCAACCACTTACGTTTTTAATACTTTTGTAAAATTGTATGTATATAAATACTGAAGTTTTCGAAATTCTGTCAGTCCGGTTGCGACATCGTATCCATAAACGTTGTTTGTTATATAACGATAACAAGGGACCTAGAATTCCACAATCACGCACCATCATTTCTTGATTTACTGCTAACACTTTTCAAAATTTCGAAATTTCTTGTTTTGAGTTTGTATGCATTTAAGCAAGCCAGAAGAGATACTGAAATGCAATAGTGAGTACAGGTGATCTTTATATCTCACGGAAGAATAGCGTGAAAATTTTGGCACTAATATAAAAATGTCTAAAATTTTCCCATTCATGCAATTGCGTTCAAGTTGTAAAAAAAGACAAAAAAATACAGGACAAGAAAGCAATTGCTGCTGAATGAAAGTCATTAAAATGCACGACACACCAGGATGTAAATTCAAGGTTTTTCGGCGATTAGGGCGAGCAACTGAGGAAATTAATGACTTCCTTTGCCAAAAGCGTTTTGTCATTGAGGCACAGGTGTTTGGATGATACCTTCAGAACTTTTACAGAGTAGTTCCGCACTTGCTGTGCAAAGTCGCCCATTTTGAATTAGGCCAAGTGTTGCGATGATAAATCACCAGAAGTCGAAATGAGCTAATCTGGCGCAGCCAGAAGGCGGAAAGCTTCGTCAGAACGAACGTTGGAAAACCCATTGCAGCAGTCATCGACAGTTCCAGCTGAATTTTTTAAAAATAGATTTTGTCGAGCGGAAGTTTATAAACTTTGCTTGGAATAGTTGCGCTTGGCTTAACAGCGTCCAGATGATGCGTGAGTTATGCTCCGAGTCCTCGTCCGCTTCTTTTCCTTGCAGATAAGATATCTCATGTGGGGACATTTCATAGGTAGCAGATTAAGAACGTCCTTTTGTAGATGTAGGCCACGCGCTTTCTTATTTTTTTTTTGCTCACTGATGTCGCGGTCGTTCTTCTTGTTTGTTTTTGCTTTGTAGCACCAAGGTGACCTTACGCTTTGTTGTTTTCGTGTTTTGTTTTTTATGTTAACATTTTTTCGAGTTGTTCGTCAGCATTCGTCTTTGCCCTTTCTTAGGTTCCAGCCACTACACTTTTATGTGAAGTAAATGCACGAAATATTTTATTTATTTATATGAACGTGGCCAAAGAAATATTCTTGAAGGGACTCAAGAAAATGTTCTTTTCAAGAACTCATGTAAGAAAGAGAAATTTGCGCAGGTGTCGGGGTTAAATCAAAGAACCTGGAAAAAGTGCGCAGTCGAGAAAAGGAAAATGGCGTATACAACCGTAGAGTGGCAAATGGTTTGTTTCTTCCAGAAGGCAACACCTGAAAGAATCACATCGAACGCTGCACTCGAAATGCTGATGGCAAAATTGATGGATAAATTTATCAAAATAAATAAGTAATCTCCTCCGACTGGCAGCAAAAAATATGATTGCAATCAAACAGGGGTAATTTAAAGACCATTACTTTGGCACACATTATTATCGTAACTAGATACCCGGACCGCATGACCGTGTTTACACCGCAGTCAGTCCTCTTAGAGAAGCGAAATGCTTCGTTGCCTATTTCCTATATGAAATTTGGAAAGACCCGAGATTTATCCTAGCGGACAAACGTACAGCTGTTTTTTCCTGCCAAACCGGGGGCATCTTTCTCTTCATGTAAAACACCAACTCAATCCACTCTACCACTGAAGACACCGGACTGTTCGCATAGGACAGTGTGACGGTCACGTTTATACACCACAAAAAAAAATGAGTCAAGGATATAAGGCGCGTTCGTAGCCTCCCATTCCGTGTCGGCTTTGTGGCGCAGTGGGTAGAGCACCATGTACATTGCGTTCCGCCCGCAGGGTCGAGGGGTCGAAACCAGGCGCCGGATAGTATTTTTTTTTAAATAGTGTAGGGGGAGGGGTGTGCACTACGACTACGGACGCCTACGGACGTCAACGCGGGTGAAATCGTGAGTTACAGAAATGCTCTGCATTTAAACGGTTGATTGTGCTTAAACAGAAAAAGTAGAAGGGTGTGGTTAGCCGCTTAAGTCCATGGGGCCTCTTGTCCCGGCTGCCTTAAGGGTTCGCCACATCAGGGTTACCTGGCACTCCGGTATGAATCTGGTCATCTCGTAATCCCACTGGTCAAGTGAAGGAGAGTGGTGGACATGTGGGTGTTGTGGGCAGAAAAAGACGCGGTGGTAGGTGTTGAGAGGGACATGACAATGTGGGCAGTCGGAAGGCAACTGAAAAGGGAAAATGTGGGATAGGATGATATGGTTGTAGCAGGCTTCGGTCTGTAGTAGGCAGAGGATGTGGGCTGGCTGGGTGGTGAGGGAAGAGCGGAGGGGCGGTATAACCATCAGGAGTTGTTGTATTGGCCAGAGGATTGAACTGTACGTGGGGTTGAGAGGGGTCAGGGGTGGTGGGTCGGTGGTGGAATGGTGCCTGGTCAAAGGCGAGGCGAGGGGAGCACCCGGATAATGAGGGCGCGGTCTGTGGCGTTGGTCACCTGATTACCTGCCAGGAAAGAGTGGCCGGGTGTTCCGACAATGCGGAGGAGGTGAATTGGTGCTGGCGGGGCGAGGCCGTCTTGGTAGGGGCGGCAGGCTTGCAGGCAGTCGGTGATGATGGTCAGGTATGATTGGTGGCAGTGGGTCAGGGCAGCGTGCGACTCGACGGTGAGCGTGGGGATGTCCCGCTAGGAGGCCGCGTTTGCTAGGGGGCCGCGTGGCCTAGGAGGGCGTGTTGAAACCGCTCTCGTTTGTGACGCCACCGGTGGTGGTGCGTGCTGGTGAAGAACAGTGCGATGACGGATTGGTCATCGATGCCACAGATGGACGATGGCACCGTTTGTATAAGGGGTGTTATCCTTAAGGACGGGAGGGACGTGGATGCGTTGAGGAAAAGAGAGGGAGACACGTAAAGGTGCGTGTGGGGTGGCAGTGGCCATGCGTCTGATGAGCTGAAGTACCCGTCCACCGGCCGGTGTGAGGTAGAGTCCATGCAGTTGCGAAGTGTGTTTGGCTTCGAAGATTTCGGTAAGGTTATTTTGGTGGCCAAGCTGGAGGAGGCGTTTGTTGGAGGGGTAGTTAGGAAGGCGCAATGCTGCTTTGTAGGTCTTGAACATCAGAGCGTCCAGCCTCATAGATTCCTGTATCTTGAGGTTGAAAAGGGACAAGGTATGCGAGGTGACTGAAGATTAGGGCTTGGAAAAGTTTGCAGGTGCGGTTTTTTGGCGGCCGTAGGTGGTGACGCGGATGTGCCAAATATATTGCGCGAGTTGGCTGATCATTTTATGGAGCTGTGGTAGAAGAATAGAGCTGGAACCGTCGTAGTGAGCAGGAATGCAAAGTACCCGAAGAGTGGTGACTTTGAGTATGGGAGTGTCCTTGATAGTCACCTGTGGGTCCGGAGTGGGTCGGGGTGCGGCCGTGGGTGCGGGCTCGTAGGAGGAGGGGTGCTGACGTTTTTTGTTCAGCCGTCACGCCTATGTGTTGGAGGTAGGCGATGGTGGTGTCGGTGGCTGGAGCGTGCCGCTTGAGCCGCGGGTAGTCCATGTAGCGCAGTCATTGGCGTAAAGCGCATGGTAGATATTGGGCATGTCATTCAGGAGGCTGGGGAACTAGAGGCGGGCGAGGTTGAAGAGCAGGGGGAGATTCTGGAGGCTCTCCGTGTGGCTTTGGCAGGGGTGTCGAAGGTAGAGGATTGGAGACGGCCGTCTCCAATTCATAAGGATTGGAAAAGGCCCTTTGGGCCTTTTGACGACGTTACAATTTTTTGCTCGGTCAAGCCCCTCTGGGGATTGCCCGACATTTTTTTAGAGTCGTGCTCACCATTTCTACTACATTTCCTTTCAATAAGCCAGCTATTGGCCCCCAGTACACAATAGGCCTAAGCAAGCGACGAACTATGTGCGGATTCGTTACGGTCATCATGGTGGGCTCTGTCGCCCCAACGACTACTAATCCACATTCCAGCAGAGCCCATGGCCAACTATAAATCTTGCGTCGATCAAGAGACATGCCCCAAGCAAACCCTATCTAAACCGACCGGCTCTTCGGTAGGGGAGCATATCGCATCGGCACAGGAGGTTTGGCAAACCAGCAATAAAAGGAAAACTTCGAAAAGTGGAAATACATACTGACAAAAGAGTGACAAACTGCAGACAGGCAAAGGTCCACGTAGCAGCCGCCCGCGACCGCATCCAACAACACACCATCCCGTCCCATGGAAATGCGCCTCAATATGCTGCACCACCAAGTACCTTCAAAAAGACTTCGTTTGCTTCCCTTCCAGCAAATCATTTGAAACTGGTATTGCATCCAAAACAAGGCACTAACAATAACCACATTACCCCAGTTCTTATTGCTTCAGCACAAACGATGGAAATCAATACCACTGGCAGGGAAGCGGATCTAAAAATGAGCGTGCATAGTATTCAAAATGCACCTACAATAAGTACTCCAGTCAAAAGAGTCATCTCAAGATGAGCCGATTCAAGCAGCTCATAATCTACAAGCAGCATGAAGTAGTGCTTTGCATGCTCGCTCCAGATGATACGATTAAGGGGCAAGTTCACGGTTTTCCAATTGACCTCACGGAGCCTGAAATACTAGTAAACAAACAGGATAACTTGAAAATTAGGAATGACCATTATTATGTCCATAAAACAATGTCCATGAGGGCCATGAATAAACAAGATAATTATGGCGAGGCGCTAGGGGAAACTTCCAAATCCGTCGTCATAAGTTTTGTGGGTCAAATTGTGCCACGATTTGTCAGGATTGGGGGATGTAAGTATGAATCCAGGTCCCGATGGAAAACTGTGCACCTACGTGATGTGTAAAAATATTTTGCCCTCGCGCCACATCTCGTCGAAAGCCGTGCGTAAAATTTTGTTCTTTGTGTTGTAAATGGAATCCTGAGATAGATCTTGCATGTGTACCCACGTGCCAACTGTGCGGGGGTCCACACCTATCGGCATCGAAAATGTGCCAGCTGAGTAACAATACCCCATACGTTATAGAAAAAAATGAATAACCAACAAGAACGGGATTATAACGCCTCACATACAGAGAGGATACACATTCCCGAAAACAGTCAGCCAACCAGAAGAAGTAAATCTAGAACAAGCAAGGTCGAGTCAAAACAGCGGTTCAGTTCAATCCCAAACAACATACTCCGACTACCACTATTTCGGCAGTCACAACTACTCAAGATATTTCGATACCCAAAACAACTAATTGGGCTACAGTTGTTACAGAAAATAAGGCGAAAAAATTCAAACGGGCTACTTCCACCCTATATCGAGCAGCAAAAAAAAAAGAAATACACTTTCTCAAACAAGAACTCAGAGCCAGAGAACATGTAAATAATGACCTCAAGAAAACATTTCCTGCAATGAGGCAAACATCTAGAAAAGCCATCCAGAAGACGAAATGAAAAGTGATCTCCTGAAGAAAAAAGAACCGCTTTCCCGCCGTTACACCCATACCACGAAGAAGACGATGAAACTTCTATCATAAACGAGGAAGGTACTGCACAATTGCCTCAACATAGAGACACTGCTCGAGCACGCAAGAAACCGGTCAAAACAAAAACCAAAGATGAGGCTAAAAAAATTGCGGGAAAACCACTAGAAAGCATGTTTTGATTTTTTCCACAAAAACTTCAACAAATGCAACACAGTTTGCAACAACAGACGGAGGCCTTAAGAAATGAAATTGGCACTAACTTTACTTTTGATTCCCCACCAGTACAACAACTACCATATCATGAAATATTACAACTAACAACAAAGTAACAATCATGCGATAGAACTGTCAAGGGAAGCGGTAGAAGTTGGGAACTCTCGTAATTACATTGACCTCATACCGTGTCAACCCGACTTTATTGCACTACAAGAGACTCGCTGTAAGCTCTTGTTGCCTGGATACTGTGCTCACACAGGCACGACTAAAATCGCACGACTAAAATTGCTGTTTGAATTTTCCAAGGCCTGGGGAACGGGGGGCAGATGCCCCGGGGAACGGGGGACAGATGGTAGAGCAGCAGCGGGAGGCGCGAGTGATTTATCTGACCAGGGAGAGAGAGACAGAGAGAGAGAGAGACATTTATTTGAGCTTTCTAAAGTGGGACTTGTTTCCTAGTCTGGGAATCTGTGAGAGAACAGACAGCCTTCGCTCCCCATGCATTAGGGGAGGACAGGTAGGGCGCTGGGTTAGCGAGTTCTGCCGCTGTGAGAGCGGCGGCCAATCGTGGGCAACAGTACTTGACAGGGTGGAGGTTGGTAGCGCTTGGCGCAGTCGCGGTGGGTCGTTGGTTGGAGTCTGTCGCACAGCTTACAGCGAGGAGTGCTGGCGTGTTGGTGTGTTGGTCCAGGAGTGCCCCAGTTGTGCACTGTGGCTGATTGGGACGCGGGCAGACGTCTTGGCGTTGTCAGATATTGCCACGACATGTGAAGGTTTGGATTACATGACGGGTAGGTCTGCAGCGGATCATTTTGCACTCGAACTTCATATTGTAAGGAAGCCATATTCCGGCAAAGGTGAGGAGTACTGATCTGGTTTCGTCCATAATGGGGGCTTGAATGAGTATTCTGGATGTTGCTCTTGAGTAATGCCTTCAAGGATTTCCTTAATCACGCCACGGGCAGTGCCTGCCATGGATTCATTTAGGCGTTGACATCATACGTGTTCTGGCGGAGGGGTAGTACAGTTATTTTGGAGACCCGGTAGCCCAGATGGGGGTGGGACGTACCAGCCACGATGAGCGTGGTCTTGGGTTGCACTTGGAGGGTGACCAGGGCACGGAAGGTCGAGTCGGGTATGTTATGTGCGGAAGCGACTCTTAGTGCTGGGTCGCTGATCGAGGTGACGGGTAGCGGGTGTAGCACGTATCGCGGCGTTGTGGCGCCGGGAGCGAGCAGGTGTTCTTGCCGCGGCATGGCTAGAGAGCGGCCACTCGTGCTAGGCCAGAAGGTAGCCCTAAGAGTGACGAAGACACTGGCAATCTTCACTATTGGCTTGTGTCGGTGCTAATGGTCGAGCGCGGCATGGTGTCCATCGGTTCCTGTTGTGGCGAGTACGTGCACGTCGAGTGATCGCGCATAAAATGCGAAAAGCGGTAATAGAAACAATGCACAAGCGCCTGTGTCGGCCACTTCGTAGCGTTACTCACGAGGAGAATAACCGTTGTTATAACCATTGTGAAAGAAAGGCCTGCGGTAGCAAGGAGGTTCCCGGGAGCGGCGCTGACTAAATCTGCTTCAGCGGAGTGGAAACTGGGGAAGTGAGACGTTTACTGCTTCGTAGTAATGTTTTGCTGTGTTGTTCGAAGGCTTTGCTGATGCTGTGGGCCCCAAGCAATTTTTCTGCACAAAAATAAATCATATAAACCAATAATTGTCTAATAAACCGGTGTTCAGTCTAGCTACCCAACCCACGGCTATTTGTTAGTCATTTTTGTATCACATGATGTCATAATAGGTGTACCATAAAAATACTGGCACACCTACATGGCCAAAAATTAATGATGTTTTCGAAAGATATTTGCAGTGTGTTCAAGCAAAAAATGTAGTTTTATGTGTTTAAAACATCCGGAGACATAATTCACAATTGGACAAATGGCCAAACCATAAAATGAGGACTAAAACAGTACAAGTGATATTGAGCCAAAAATAGCCCTCTTTTTGCGTCCTGTATTGTTTCCTAAGACGTTCAAGGTGATCTTGTTTTCCGATTATTTTATACTTCCAGGGCCACCTTATCGCGCAATCCTGGCCATCGTGGAGCGCATAGAAACAGGTAAGCGTATATAATCTACGAGCGTCCTCTGCTTTATTTCAAAATTTCAGGCGTTGTTCCTTTAGCGTTTCAAAACAGACTACCACGAACCCCGAGGCAGAAATTCGCCGCAGTGTAAAGAGAACGTCTGTGGTTAGGCTGCCGATGGTGCGTGGCACAAATGCTCACATTGTGAAAAAGTAGGATAAGCATTTGGTAGATAGGGTGTTAGGTCATGCTTGAGGCGGATGCATAAATGAAGCTGAAGCGCAGGGTGCACCGAATATCTCGTGCAAACTAGTCAGAGTTCGTACCTGGTAGAGTGCACCTCATACTTTATTAGGTAGGAGCCCTGAATGAACCCACCACGTTCTTTTTTAGTCGAATAATTCGAGCAGTCGACGGTACGAACCAAGAAACTCGGCGAACAGTAAGCCGGTCTGTGACATACGTCGTTCCAATCTTTCACGTATGCCTGTAATCAAAGCAGTTCTCTAGAAACATTGCTGAACCAACAAACCGTCGTCAAAATCGCCACCACAACTATAAAAACCGACCTTTGTAACGTAGTTGCAACGCCATAAAAAAAAAAAAAAAGACTACCCAGCGATGTATTAGCGGAACAAAGAATGATAACCCGGGGAAACGCAGTGATAGGTTCTATTTTGAACCCTTTTTTTGAAAACATGAGCTGCAACATTGTTGGGTAAAATCGTATTAAAGCATTTAGACCATTTTTCAGAACAGAATGGTGTCCTCAGCTTCCGCCACGTTTGGGAAGAGCCAGAAGACAGACAACGTGGGGCTAATCACCCGGCCTACTTCGGTTATTGACTGTCGAAGAGCACATAAAATAGGATCATTTGCTCCAGTACCTAATCAGCTACAGGTATTAGAACTCATGGAAAGCGCAAACACCGTCGCGGATACCCTATTGTGTGGCTACCGGTATGCAGAAATTTCTCAATATCAAGAACGAAAATTCAACCGAGGTGTATAATACAGAGAATGAGGTTGGTTGGTCGTAGTTTGAAAATGATGAAAAATTTATGTCGAACACAATGGCGTGCTTTTCAACTGTAAGTAGGATTACGTTTGATAAACGTAACAATCCGCAGGTCTTTAGCAACTACGTAAAATATTTCCGTGAGTGTGCTCAAGTGGCGCCAAGGTGAACAGGTATAAGAATGCCCTAAGTGTTTGGTGAACCTGCTTGAGCAGGTGTGAGATCAATGCGACAAGCATACTTAATTTTCGGGCGGCTAAATTTCTGTGGAGAACGACACAATTTTGGAACAGATGCGGTTCAACAAAACACCCGGCTGCCATGAAATGGAGACGGTAGTTCACATACAAAATGGTTTGCGCTACTGCTGATCAGCAACGCTGTGCACATGAGGCAGTATAAGAACGCAGGCGTTGGTGTCGTGCTATTCGGTGTAAGGTGTATCGATTGCGTGACGATATATGGTAGCGGGCATTAGTGTGAAAGTTATGTGATCTGTGGCACTCTGGTGGAGTAAAGCCTCTGCCCTCCCTGAGAAAACACAACCATCCGTGCAAAAGGATACCATAAAAATAAAGGAAGCTCACACTACTGCGTAAGACCTAAAGGTAGCGAAGCATTACGCTACAGTAGCGTTCTTCCTATTTTTCGCATCGCGGCATCGTTGAAACCTCGCCGCTGTGGGAGGAACCAGAGCTGTATGTTGGTCTTACTCTGTCACCCACAGTTATGCACCGTACGCGGCCTCCTGGCCTTCCTTCGGGGCGCGCGTTTATCGCTATGGTGGCGGCCTTCTTGTCTTCCTCCGCCACGCCCCACGTAAAAGTCCCGCGCTCGCCGAACAAGTTACCGAAGACATGGAGGTTTACCGAAGTGAGGACGCACTACACTAAAATTTCCCCTACGCGGTTGTGCCGTCCAAAGACGAGGACAAAAATCATGACTACGATTGCCACCGAATAAAACACTGAATAAAACACTCTACGTCCACAACCAGTTTGCGCTTCTGGGGTTCGGGTGGTTTTTTTTTTTTTCTGGACACACTGTCACTACGGATTAAAGTTAGGTCACCCCAGCACTGCTGTTTCTTTAGCCTTTGCACCATAGTACAAGCTGCGCCATTTTTATGTCATCGTATACGCCAAATGCTTAGTAAACCGTCTTTTAAATATTGGGCGGCAAAAAAAAAAATGAATCATGTGCGCCATCAAAACTACGAAGTATCTTAATGTTCTTCTTAGTGCTGATGTTCGAATACCATAGCTAAATGATTGCAAGTTTCCCCCCATTAAGCCAATGAACTTCATATAGATGCAGGTTTAATAACATTTTAAGAGAATGATAGGTGCTCCATTCTGAGAAAAAAGAAAAAGAAACGTCCAACTTTTTCTTGTAGCATTTTTTATCATCTACCAAAATGACCGCCACTGCCAAAACTAAATTGTGGACCGACTGCCATATATCCGCAAGTGGCCGCCTTGAGCAAAAGTTTTTGTTCTCTTTCCTTCTGCCGAAAACATACATACCTAAACATTTGCCATGAGTCTGAAGCTTTACGACGATAACATGTCCGTTTTAAAATTTTAAAACACTAATAATCGGAAATGGAAAAGTAACAGGATGGTTGATTCCCGGTTATACCTCAAGGTGGTAGATCGTCAGTAGAGCAGGTGCACACGAGCCGCGTATAACAGTTTGTAGAGAAGGTGTGATGTTTACCATTTTGCTTATGATGCAATCTGCACCTAAATATCTCAAACGAAAGAAAAGAAAGAAAAAATCGCCCTAAAAGAAAGAAACAAAAGCCAAGAAATACATAAAAATATAACCCTGACAAAAACACGTACCTAATAATTCTGGCGAACTTTCCATTTAAAACCATTTATTTACACCTATATGCTTAAACAGATTTTAGGACGATTTGTTTTATTTCATGTGGAGTGTCACTTTTTTTCGCTGATGAACCCAATATATCCCCAGTGATAAACACCCTAAATGAACGGTTTTTTTGGTATGCATGAAGGAGAATCCCTTTAAAAATTTTCGCCGCAAATGTAAAAAAATCCCGATGGATAGCGACAGATTATCCTAGTTTTGAGACACCAGTGACGGCTTGTGTATGACATCTATTACAATAATTGTTAGAGAGTATTTGGGCATGTTGTATCAAAAAGCAAAGCTCCACCAACGTCGCCGAGCGGAGCGTCCCCGGTGCCGCTTTTTTGGCCTTTGTTTCATCAACGCTGCGCGGAACCGCTGGCAACACGGACTAACCTGTCGAGCTGCGCTGCCAACACGTGCATTACCCGTGGCCGCCTCTGCCGGCTTGGCCCATGCATTCTGCGCAGATCTTCGCCGCGTTACCGCGGATGCCAACGCGCACCTTTCTTAAAGGAGTGCCTCGTCTAGTCAATGCGAGCTTTGCCATGGATGAGAACGAGCCCGGGTCGTCTTCAATGAGCGTTACGGGGGCGCGTCAGGCTCATGCGGCGTATACCGCCCTCTGAGCTGCTTGCGTTGTGAGGGTGCAGAATGCAGGGCGCGCTAAGATAGTTCCGTAGACTGAAGCACTGGGTGGACCCGTGCCTAATCACCCTCATGTCTGGCCGCCGACCCTGAGTATACACCTAAGTATCATGTTTACGGCCGCATGAAAGGTAAACAAGCGAAAGTAAAAAAAATAAAGGTAGACCAACCTTTGACTTTGCATACAAGAGGTTAAAGGAGGTGCGACGCAGCCACTTTTTTTCAGGGGAAGTCTCACCGGTAAAGACGGAACGCCAAGAAATGACCGCGAATGAATACACCCAAATGGACTTCGCTCAGAAGATATTAGTAGATGGGCAAAAAATTTAGGGAATTTTGTTCAAAGCTACGCTTAACAAGCATTACCAAAAAAAAACCATGGCCGTGTTCCGGACAAGGAGTCCACTATTAACAGGAGAAAAATTATCACAAAATTTTAGGGAACGGCAAAGACGACATTAGAACAGGATAAATGTGGTTGGTAAACGATGTAATTGGTTCTGCTCGGTGAAACATAACCTGGCCTAGACGAAGGTGCCTTGGGTCACCTCAAACAAGCAGGACCGGTGAACGAATCAAGTACACGAGTACGGTCCGCCATTTGTCCACACACATTATGGCGTAGCTAGGATAGTGCCGTTGCGGGAATTTGCAACAAGCGTTTTGAGCATGGACTCTCTTACAACTGCCTTCAGAATTTCCTTCTTTTTGCTTCCGTGAATGCCGCGTAGCGCTCCTGGCCGGCCCGTGAAACATCATTAAATACCTCCAAATATACATTAGCACATCATGACATGATCCAAAATTGCCTCTGCCAAAGTAGTAACAAGAATAATATCAGCACCACAGTCAAATAAACTGGTTTGTAATAAGAGTAAAGATACTGACATCTCGGGCATCGGTCGTACGGTCATCACTCGAAATCCCGGACAAGCGAACGTCTTCTACTTCTTGGATCAATGAGGTTTACACAACTAATAATATTTTCAGTCCGAGGGGAAAGAGATAACAATATTTTGGTGCTTCGCAATTTTCTGTGAACCAAAGATCAACAATCAGCGAGATTGCCGTGGCCGGCTTTGTTGGCAAGAAATATGGCGAGCTGCGGATCCAGGTACACCAAGAGATGGCATCGAATTTCTGTTAATCAGGACCGGCACGGCAAAAGCGTGGCGTGAGAAAACCACATCGCATAATTGGCTGGAAACCACTGGTGAGTTGGGGGGACCTAGCACTCGCCTTTGTACTGAGCAATGTGAAACTACGGGTGTCGCAAGCGCGAATTCACGCGCAGGTTTTGTATTTATGTAAGAAGAATAGGAGTGTATGTGGCTAAGGAGCTCGATGTGGTGGCTGCGGGGTATAGTTTAGGTATACTTTAATAGGGCTCACTGATTTGCTCCGAAAAATGGCGTAAGCTTGCAATTTTGCACCGGACATTGGCCAAAACCCGCGACTGTGAGAAGGTTGATACGAAAGCAGGTTTTCCTCATTGCGAATGTCATGGACATAGCTTCCAGTTCTTGACAAATGAAAAGAAGATTCAGTAGGAATACGTTTCCCGTCGAAGGACCTTACCTCCGCATGGGAACGCTGATGGATATGGTGGAGGGACACTTTGTCGCTTAGGCTGTGCAAACCCTGGATGACCTTTCATAACCCGGCGCGAAATACCATAATCATCTCAAAATTAACGTAAATTGCGACATCTGTGACACCCTATGGAAGTTATCAGCGTTATCTAACTCTGAAAAGTTAGATAGAAGCGGCAAGAATGCCAGTGTTTGTGAGCCAAATGTATTTTTACAGCTCTTCGCTCGCAAGACTGTTTCTAATCAAGCAGCAAAATGCTGTTTTTACGCACGCGTTAAAACGATCGCAGCTTCTGTCAATTAACCTAAAGGACAACATGCCTGATTCGTTCCCGTGTGCATAAAAACAGTTTTTGCTATTTTGTCCAACTAAGGCTTGTAATGAGGGCGAAATAATATATCGAGTGTAAATCACAGTGAAACTGTATTGTGCAATGGTCATGTTATGTTAACATACCACTATTTTTGTGTTATAGTGACTTGTTGCAAAAAAAGTTAATTTTGAATGGCATAAAGAGGTCAACAAACACAGAAAGCTACATCTACACAGTGCACTCCCATTAAGACGAACTCAGTTACGACGAAAACTATGTTAAAAAGGAATATTTTTTCTCTCTTTCGTCCACATTGCAAGAACCTTACCTTAAGACAAATATCTCAAAAAACGAACAAACATATATGGTCCCTTGAAGTTCGTCGTCACGGGAGTGAACTCTGCGTACCAACAGAGCACCCGACTGACTGACTGACTGACTGACTGACTGACTGACTGACTGACTGACTGACTGACTGACTGACTGACTGACTGACTGACTGACTGACTGACTGACTGACTGACTGACTGACTGACTGACTGGCAGACTGAGCTGACTGACCGACCGATCGACCAACAGACCGACCGACCGACTGACTGACTGTCTGATTAACCCATAAATTCCAGCCGACAGTGCTGGATCTTGAGTGTTGAAAATAATACAGTATAGTACTCTCATGGCGTAGAGGCTCACTGAGGTGGGGACTTTAAAATAGTACTCCTATTAGACACAGTGCTGAAAAATAGAAAAAGGCGCTGATAAAGGGGATACTGTATTCTATTTTGGAAAATTATGTAATATCTCGATCACCTATTGAGATATTGAAGTGCCTGAATGATCTCACAGAAACAATAGAAGTGGAGAAAATTCGATCAAGCACTATTCGTCTAGCTGGAAAAGGCACGCCACAGGGGCAGGTTCTTACTTCAATGCTGTTTATCTTAGGAATGAGTCGACTGACCCCCTCCTAAATGCCCTATGGGGAACCACGCAAGCGCAATACGTGGATGATATTACTGTATGCGCTACTAGTGGCTCTGAAGAAAAAATACAAGACGCTGTACCGGAAGCAGCACACGCCAACCAACAGTATGCAAGAGAACGGGCCCTAACCTGCACTCCACAAAAATCAAAACTGCTCAGAATCAGAAAAGGCCACTGTAGAACCGACCCCCCGCGTGACACAACCGTCAATGTCCAGGGCGAGCCAGTTAACAGAGCAGGCAGGCTACCGTTCTTAAGGCTGCATGTGAAAACGAACGCAAAGATACGCACACCTTCACGCTACTAAAAAAAACAAATTAATCAAGTAATCCACATGATAACAAGTATAGGGAACCACCGCCAATTCCTAAAATAGGTGCACATAGTGCACTTCGTGCAGTCCCTAATCGCAAGCCGCATAAACTCTCGTGCATCGTACCACCGATATACCGAGGCGCAGACGATCGAGCTAAAAACTTTAATTCGAACCACCGTAAAGACGGCTACATGCATCCCTGTCTACGCCTCAACGAATCGGATATTGGGCATACATAATGATTGAGCCTACATAAGGCGACCATTAGATTCTTTGAGCCAAAAGATCAGTAAAATAAAAAGATTAAAATGTACCCCCACAGGGAGACTTGTTCACCGAAAACTAGGGTATCTGACGCCAGAACTTGCCCCTTGCAAGCCCAAGGCAATAGCCCCGGAAATTAGAGCGATTATAACAGTATCACCTATACCAAGAAATATGCATCCAGAGCATCATGGCGGCCCATGCGCCGCGCGTGCTAAGGCCTTGCACGGGATATACGGCAGTATATTCGAAACCCTCTAAACGGCTGCAGCAGACTATCCAGCCATAAACGACAAGGTGGCAGTGGTAGACGACTGGAGGGGTAAGGCGATAACATCAGTCAACATACGCCCCGGAAGCAGCACGGAAGCGGAAGATTGTGCAATACCACCACGTATTGCCTTCGTTTGAAAGGCCAGTATTCGCCTGACGCTCCCTGTCAGCATTCGTCCTTCAGGAAACCCAATCACTATTAAATACGACTCGCAAGATGCATGCCAAAATTATGTGGAATGACTTATCTCCCCAACCATTGATTGCATCCTGCAGCCTAACCGACACAATACACCAGGCCTTCTGATCTGTACACCTGGGCACATGTCTCCTTTCAAAGAATGCGTTCATGCGATATCCCGAGGCCTCACCTTCCGGGAACCATTGTAAGATCAACGCAAACAAGACAAGACAGAAGGCAACCCACTTACAAACACACATATACACTAATGACTCTCCCTTGTTACGGTTCCTCCGCCACACACGCAAATCACCCGTGAGGAAACCACTGCATGGTGCCAGCTACAGATTAACACGCTCCATAGCCGCTCGCTCCGGCACACTTTCTACCCTACCATGTACCAAGACCGGAGCGAATCCGGCGGGGGAAGCCCACACCTGAATCATTTTAGATGGGAATGCGCCCAAAATCCCCTAACCAATTACCTATACCCACCCCATTCTCTTTCGGATGTGAAGCCGCTCTTTCCAGCATAGCCTTGGACGACCAGACCGGACATCGGGCAAGACGAATCGGAGCAGCAAATTGTGCTTTGGACTAACGGCACCACCCTGTCAGAGCTACATATTCTCACTTTATAATAAAAATTTCTGCTACTGTACTGCTACTCTTTTCTGATATATGTAGCCTGTAAATATTCCTAAAAAGTAATTCACGGTTTTGCATTAACTAACACCGATGTTGCGAAAGTTTATTTCTGAGCGAATTGGGCGTTTTTAAAGATCCCTCAATATACGCTTCACTGCTTAGTATATCCAATTGAATTTTTCTCATATATGTTTGTCTTTGAAATTTACACCAGCAATGTTCTGGATGTTGCCGTGCGACACCACCCGAAGGGTTAACGGGACTTTTTTGAAATTGCACAGATGGCGGACACAAAAAGATTAACATTTGACGTAAACGGCAAGCGAAACTGCAGGATGCAAAAATGTTAAAATTTGGGAACGTATACTTTTATTGTCTAGGCGCTAAAAATGGCTTATGTTGTTTTATATACTCCCGACAGAATGGGAAAGGCTGGAAATGTTTCCACAATTTTTTAAGTATTAGTAAAATTACAGAAATTGTGGTTTTTACAGATTAGCACTACAAATGTGTAAAACCGCATTGCAAGGTGCTCCCTGACACATATGTAATAAAGTTGATCAAGAGTTTTGGCGAACGTATTTTTACGGATTTCACGGTAAACATTCTGCCCATTGTTACATCAAAATTGTGTGTGCTCATATATTCAGCCCAATAAAATTCTCGAAAATATTTTTGCATTCTCTCCCAACTATCACATCATTAGGCGAACGGCACCTTTAATATTACAACCCTCTCAACGTGGAATTCAGTTTTATTTGCCCACGTAGCAGAGCACTAATAGCCTGTTGAGATTTTCTGAAACCACATGCCTCCCGTAGGAGCCCCCGTCTTCTACGACTAGAGTGTTACTGACGGTTGTCCTTCACTTATACCAGATTATATTATCATTGACATCTACCAGACCAGAACACCTCGGTGCAATTTTTTTCGAGATACATCAAATAAACATTCAGTTACAGCGACTTAAGCAATTTCTCCGGCAGGAGATGTATATTAAGCGTCAATGTGGTAAATGTTTGGATAGCTAATGTTTTAAAAAGTAATAAACGTGTCCGGTACGAGGTGATGTATTGGAAGGAAGCAGGAGCTCCTAATTGTGCACCACTCCGCTGTGAACTAATTATGGCAAGTCAGAAATAACTCACACCGTGTTTCAAACAACAGTGTCATTAGTACAATGGCGATAAATGGCATCGCCGGCTACTACGTCCACTAAGTGCATATAGTAAATGTTCTTAGGTGATGTTGTGTGCCAGGGCCACGACAGTATTTCTGTTATAACCCATCAGAGAGAATTTGACAATACAAGCCTGAATAGGAGACACATTGTAAGTGTCTTTATATCTAATACCGATTCCTCAATTTTATCACTTTATTAACCAAGTTTTACACAAACGTTATTGTAATAAACGTCCCATTTTTTGCAGGCATCGCCAAAGTAATAATAACCATCGTGATCACCGAGGACGTGGACAAGGTCGAGGACCAGAAAGGTAACAAAATTGCTGCATTGCATTAAGATACTACTACGAAGTAGCGCGGCGATGAGCCGGGAACCTGAAATAGTATTTACAAAATTCACAAAGAACACAGGCAGCCGATTGGCATGTGTTGCTGAGGCCGTATTATCCGAGGTGGGTATGCGCCACAAAAAAAGGAACAACAACAACAACAACAAACAAAGATTGGGCATTTATCGCCGTGTTTGCCCATAGAGTGTCTTGCGCCTAACCGCAACTAATGGGTGAGGTATTTTGGCAGTCATGTTGCATCGCATTACAAGGAAACCGAGGTATTAAAGTAATCAAAGCGGTATTTAATTCATCATGACGACTATGAAAATTATGATGAGCCTGTTTGTTTTCACTGCATGACGAATACCTCTATCAACGTTTTCCGGCACCATTTAATGAGTGCTAGCTCGATCCATCCTTGCCCGCGGCATTTTCGAAGCTGATACATCCATCTAGTTCTTGGTCGAACCATACTCCGTTGAGAGCCAATCCTATAAACAGATGTCCCATCTGGTGTGTCTCTTGCGGATTAGGTACACTGGTTGGGTTCGAAATTTCTCCGCGTAAATTAAGCTAGAATGTGTTACCCACAAGTGTGCTCACTAATCAGCGCCGGTGTTATTTTTTATAAGCAGGACCCTTGCATTGTCCTTTCCATAACCTATTGGCAGGACGTAAATTTTATTTCAAGTCTTATTCAGATTCAAAGTTTCTGCCCCAATAGTTATTTCTGTGAGAACACCTTGTTATATCAGCTATTAAAATGACATATGAAACTTAGTATTCAGAGAATTTGACTTATTATTAAAAGAAGCCCACCCCATGCTTATTTTGCGGGTAAATAACTTTTCATCATCAAAATCAGCACCTATTACTTGCCCGAGATACTACGTTACGGTTTCCAAGATTTGGTTACGTACCTTCAAATCACTTTTTATCGCCCGCTTACTAAACACACCGTTGTTAGCTGACTTCCGCCTCCTAGGCGGAGCTCTTCTTTACATCGTTCGCGTTTTCTCTCTGCCCAAACATCAGCTGTTTGTATAAAAATGCGGGTGGCAGCAACCGCCGTTGCTACTGGTAGGCGGGACCGTGGTGCTACTTGTCTTTGGCGGGACTCTTCCCGGGGTCGCAAAATGCAGTTGCGTGCGAAGCCTAACTCTTTGGACAGGTTAGCCATTTCACTGTGCAGTATTCGGTTGTTTCCTGACATCTCTTGGTGCTTTTGAAGCAAAGCCTCTCTTCATTTGTTCAGTAGGTCTTCTGATTCGCAGAAACTACCACTTGGCCGTCCGCTGTTTGATGACTGCGTATTTTCCAAAAGGTGCACACAATTTTTTTTCTGTTTCAGCGAAGTTCAATACGATCGGCTGGAAGACCTCTTTTTAATAATTTTTGATGCGATTTTTATATGCGGCGCTTTTTATTCTCTAGAAACCGACAAGGAGCGCGGTCTGCTTTTTCGTAATTTTGGATGAGATTTTTAGGAAGCGAAAAACGTATTTGTAGCTTATGAACTGAGCCGTCACTGTGGGCTGTTTTCTACTAGCAATAAACAAAGCTAAGCTCGCTTGGAATGCTTGTCTGGAGGACCATAACGGCAGCACTTCGCAGCGGCTCAGCCACGACACAATGCTTGTAAACTTCGCACACCAGCCTGAAAGTTATCGTATAGCATCATGAGCTTCCCTGTATTTTCGACGTTTAGTAGCGGGAAAGCTCGCAGCGACCGCGATACGTGATCCTTGATGATAAATTCGTCTTTGCCGAATCTCTGCCATTCGGTTTTGACCACAGTCTTGTAGGTCTAGTCCCTCAGCGTCAGGTATTCCATTGGTGGGGCAACTCTTCCTGTCTCGTAGTTCGAGAAAATTAAATGGTTCAAAAGCTGGAAGCCCTGAATTCATGTTGCTCATTGACTCGAATTAGCTGCAGGATTTCTGCAGTAGGCACGTAGCAGGTTGGTACTGAATGTCACTCGGTGAACTGTAGTTTGCTTCCGACCAGGTCGCTAAAGCAGTGTCGTTAGCCATTCTGTTTTGACAGCTCTCTTCACCTTTGTTTTCTTCGATCCGAGTTTTACACTGTACGAATTGAAATCTGCCGATTCTTTATCACGCTCGTTATTGTCTATCTTCTTTTCGATGTGCCTAGTAGCTACAATGAGCTTTTGTACCGGTTAGAGAAGCAAGTAACACCATTATCCCAGCTCGGCCATTGGTGCGGATGACACACACGGTAATCCATTGAAAGTTGCAAATAAATTGTCGATGCTGCTGGGGATAGCCCATTGCTTTCTCTAGAGTGTATATGTAGCATTCTTGAAGTCTCTTGGTCGTCATCTCCTGGGCTTCGGCAACAGGAATGCCATGATAGAAAACAGTCCGTGAATATGCCAGCCAATATGCGCCCCACCACTCATACCCCTAAATGCGGCCAAGCCGCGTTCGAGGATCCGTCTAAACAGCGATGAGAATAGTGCGAGGTTCACTTGGACAGATTTTGTACATGCATGTGTAGTATCTGAAAGATCTGTGGAATGATATAGACAACAGAGAGAGCCACTATGTCCTTAAAGAAACGCGATTGGTGGCGGTTCGGCAAGACACACACACACACATACGCTCGCGCGCACGCACACAACACGCGAACACGCACAAGTCACGCGTGGAGACCTCTCAGCTCATGACACTAAACTTTTCTGGGTCCTCAAACGTGCGGAGATGTGCGTGGACACTTTCTCGACTTGAACAACACAAAGACCACTGAAATAAAAGGTATCCGCCTGAAATCTTTATTATCTTGCTTCCTCGTGTGCCACTAAAGCCTTTCGTGAGCTTACCTTAGTTAGCGGCGCCTAAGCTTGGGACACGCCGACTGAGAGCGAAGAAATTCACAAAACTTTCCTTAACGAATCTCTGCAACTCCTCTCCGCATACTCAACCTACATTATTCTATCTATGCACCCGACAGCACCCTGCGATTGCCGCAAGTATTAGGAGAGACAAAGTAAGGCATGTCAAGCATATGATAATCGACAGTGTTGATTAGTCCGAACCCTTGAGCAGCTCATTGTGGTTTCCCAAATGCTGTAATTTTAACTTAGAAGCCTTCGAATAAAAACACTCACATTGAAGGTAAGTACTTCATTAAAGGTCGCCTTCACCAAGCGTATGAACTCAAAATGAAATCACAGCGAATGAAGGTAAATTAAACGGAAATAAAGCTCCAAACCAGTTAAATTGATTCAAGAACTAGTCGCCTTCCTGGTAATAAAGGCATTGCATTTCTCAACCTACGAAAGAGATAGTAGAAGAGGTACAACCTTACAGCACACTTTCTAACGCTCTGCCTCCCTAGAAAAATATGAACGTCCAACCTACGGCAACTGCATATAGACTATAAACTCTCGGACGCCTCATCGACAACACCGAGTGCAGCGCTCATTACCCCGCCGTCCTTCTACTGGCCGGCGTTGAAAATGCCGTCATCAGTTGCAACGTAGTCGACACGCTGCCCTTAAGAGTAAAGCAGGCCAACGAATTCATTATTGTCCTCCTTCTCCGTGGCGCTGCTGGCTGGGTTACGGTTTTTCAGAAGCCCCAGGCTTCAAGGTATTTCAGCTGGTAACCATACATGCTCAAAAATCTCGTTTAAGTTTGGCCGCCTTTGAGTTGCCTCCAGTCCGAATTAACCGTTTCCGCAGAATTTTGCGGCGAATTAGCGAATATTTGTTGCAATGGGATCTGTACATTTTTGATGGCAGGATGTGATATTGACAAATTATCCGAGTTTATGAGATTCCGGTGGAGGACTCAACGAGATTATACTGCATAGATATCCTGCGGAATACAAACTGGTGTAATAAAATCTGGAGGTTTACCTTTAGGTATCAATAAGACCAACGTGTCTGATACAGGAGAAGTGCTGGCATTAGCCTTACCACTTCAACCCGATCCAGCTCCAAGCACAGTAATCCCACATATGAACACTGCGTTGCTCCATTTTCATGTGGACCTAACTTAAAAAGCAAAACTAAGATTTAACCAAATTTTTTACTTACCGTGAAACGTGTGTAACACAGCGGAATCTGTCTGTAACAAACTACGGGCTCCAAAATAGCCTGAGCCCCCTTCCCTCCCATCTTGGGCGGGTTATCGAATCGACACAAAAGCAAGAAGCCAGGCTTACAAGACATCCAACATTGTCTTACAATGACATCATGCAACAGCACCAATCCCCTCGCCAACTCTTTGCCGCGGTGTCTCAGAGAACGCCCAAGCGCACAATTCACGCTTGTTCGAAACAAATGCCTTTCGAAACCGAGAAAGATTTACACAGATATTAGCCACCCCATTCTACTTCTGACTGACCCCTATGCGGCACCGCAGCGGAGAAACATGACTTATTAGGGGCCTAGCGCAGAGACAACTTCGCTCTAATCACCTACAAGGATTAGTAGCAAGAGGCACTGCATAGCCCCGACGGAGGTCTGAAGAGCCGCTTTGATAAGCCGAGCCAGTGATGTCGTCAGTCAGCTCACGGCTCCTGTCATGGTGATGGAAGAGTGCATGTGTAAAGCTAGTACGCCTGGCACCACCTCTACCGCAGACTACCGCTCTTCAACTGTTTTTGCAGAAGTGACTTCTTTGACTGCGGAAATATCCAAAAAGAAGTGTTGCAATGCTTCAGACGACTATACCGACCACCAGCATTTGGCGAAAACACTACTTTCCTGCAGGTTTCCAGCTGGCAAACTACTGGGAGCAGACTACCTCAACCCAACAAATTTCTTAAAGATACGCCTTACAGGGTTTTCTGTCACGCTTTGCTAATACATAACCGCTAGCATGACATTTCACGTCAATATTCTGGAGCCATTACTCTTCCCTTAGGTAAAAGTTCAAAAATAATCTGACACATTTCACATTCAATTTTTAGCTTCACCAGTGTTTTTATTGCTGAATACGTCGAGAAACACTCCTAAAATTTCAAACCCCACCCAGTGAAGCCTACTAGTGGGAAGTATCTGCCACGCCCAGTTAAAAAAAAGTTATAAATGAGCACGTTTCCCTAAAGGTTCGAAGAAAGACGCCCATGAAACATTTGCAGGGTGTTTCAAGTCTTTTTCACTTTAAAAATATAATACGGTTGGAAATAAACTTCAAACATTGAAACATCAAAACATTGACATGCCATAACTCCGCTACAGTGGGGAAACCAATAGCAATCATATAATCGTCACTGAATGCGTACAAACGTGTGGGTGATTCTAAGTAGACGAGCCTTGTAACAATATGAAGGTGGTCTACGATCATGGAACCAAAACGTTCGGGTGTAACGACCAAAGGTGCTGCGGTCAAAGGTGCTGCGATATGCGTAGTCAAGTAGGAAATCTGATACCGCTTTTCTCAAAACCACAATCGCCAAAAGATGTCGGCTGCTTTTTGGGGGTCTATTTCTACTTTCATCGCCTTTTAGCAAATTTTTCTGCTGGATGAGCATTCTCTGGCGGTCCTTAAAAATCATGTCATCTATCAATGGGGCGCTATGTAAAGAGGTATAAAGTGTTTAGGAAAACGTGAGGTTATTTCATGGATGCAGTAGGTTAGTGAATGAGGGTGTTCACTTTGTACACGAGATGCATCATGTTCGAAGGGCAGTTGATGTTGACGCTAATTTTAAGATACCTTGGTGATCTTGAACTGTTTTTGAGTAAATATACGCAGAACTTGTTCATTGCTCTACAGAAATTCAAAGCCCTTTTGGTGTTGCAGACGGCGAAATATGCATCTTAGCGCAGAACCGAGACGTGTAGCGGGCAAATCACTTTTTGCCGGACAATTGTTCAAAATAACGTATGGCGATCAAGTTTCAAAGACATAGTGAGCGCCAAAACACGATGTTTTTGCTAGGAAAGCAAAAACATACGGAGTCACATTGCGAATTCTCTACAATTTATTTGTTAATCTTTTCAAGAGTGCTCTGCTCTGGAGGCACTTTGTAATTGTAATTTTTTTCAGCTACCAACCTCCAACAGTGTTTAATGGAAGACGTAGGTATCGACCTGCAGGGGCAGGAGGATCAAGACACACAGCGCGGCTTCACCAGCGTGACAGCAACAACGACAGGCCCTACATGCGTCACAGGCATGGCATATAAATAAAGTGGAAAATGCCGAATACGATAATGGTTGACTCTAATAAAGAAATAAAAATAATTATCCACCGGGTCTACTGAAAAGCGTAAAAAATATCCTTACTTGGCTGCGGTGAACAGCCACCAAAACACACACAGATACACGCATATATAATATATACTTTGAGCATGCTGGTGATGAGCTTGGAGGAATGGTGACGCTCATTCTCAGTAACACGAATGTATAGTTCGATGCTCATTTCGAATCAAGAAGAGGGAGAGGAGCAATTCCCACCTGTGGTGTAGCGGTTATCGCACCAGATAGGCGTTTTATAGGTTGTGGGTTGGAATCACACTCGGCGGGTTTGTTTTTCACCGAGTTTTTTTGTTTGTTTTTGTTTGTTTTCCTTTCCAGTATTTCAAAAATTATATATATTTTTGTCAAGGAGAATAAATGAGGCGCCAAATTTTTCCCTTTGCTTCCTTGGCACTCATTGCTGCCTTCACTCATTTCTGTCGTTATTCAGCGAGCCCCTCATCTTATTTTCTGATTCGCTAGGCGCATAGCGAGGGCCTTTATTCTGGCAGCCTTGGTGCCATACGCAGCTTAGAAGAGTTCAACGCTGGCCGACCACTCACGACTTGTTGTACACGCTCAAGTAATGGCCAGCAGGCTACAAAGAAGGTCCCCTTCTCCTCGAGCAGTCGGAGTGGCGTTGCCCAACAGCCACAAATGCAGAAACCTAATATAGATGTGCTATAAACTGAATGGCAGCAAGGCCTCGCCTCGTAGGTAGCTTAGTAGTTATAGCACCAGAAGGGTATTCTCGATGCCGTGGGCTGAAAACCCACGCGCCGGGCTTGTTTCACTCCCTTTCCATCTTTCAAACATTTAGACAAAAGCTATATCTGCGTCAACAAATATGACCTATGCCCCGCGATTTTTCTTTTGGTGTCCTTGGCGTTCATTTCAGCCTACCTTTCCTACACATATTTCTATTTTTATTCAAGGAACCCCTAATTATTCTTCTGATTCGCTGTACGCATACCCATCGTCTTTGTTCTGGCAATTTTATTGCCAATGGCAGAATAAGAGAGTTCAACGCTGCTCGACTAATCTCCCATGTAGAGCCTTGAGTAACAGCCCGGATCTACAAAGAAGGTCATCTTCACCCCGCCGTGTTCTCAAACACGATCTCAGAGCCACCGACGGTGTAATTGATTACCGCAAGGAACAAGTTGCTGCACTAAAGGCAAACTTAAACTTCGAGAAAAGCCGTCCAGACGACGAAATGAAAAGTAATCTCCTTAAAAAAAGAACCACTTTCCTGCTTATGCATCCCAATTGCGACGAATATGATGACACTTCTGTCATAAACGAGGAAGTGACTGCACAATTTCCTGGAAACAGGACACATCTCGACCACGCCAGCAACCTGTGAAAAAGCAAAAAGTATATGATCTTAAGAATGGTGTTGAGAAAACATTCGAAAATATCTTCATGGTTTTTCAACAGCCGCAGAGAGAGTACTTAAAAGGAATGCAACACTCGATTTATTAGTGTTTCTCCACCCGTTCAACAAATACCGCGACATCAAATACTAGAACTAGTACCCCAGTACCAATCATAAAATAAAAATATCGAGGGCTGCGACAGAAGATAGGAACACTCGTCAATTACATTGACGTCATGTCACGTAAACCCGACATAATTGCACTATAGGAAACTTGCTGCAAGCCCTCCTTGCCTATACACTACGTTCAAGCACAACCGACTACTAAGAGCTCGTGACCCTCATAAAAAGGCAATGCCTGCACCCTGAATGGCACACCGCATAGGGGATGCAAACACGTTGTCACCGTGCTCCACACCAGAAACATAGCAGTAAGATTTAGAACGTCTTCATGGTGACCATGTACTGCAGGCCAAAGGACTCGTCTCACATTTATAAAACTGTCGACGACATAATGAAGACCGGCCCAGTTGGAAGCAAGCTTGTTGTGCTGGGCGACGTGAACTCGGCGCACCCTTTACTTGGATAGGACAACCAATCTCTATGTGCAGCCAACCTCATGCAGACTATCGAAGACCAAGAACGTGTGCTCAATGATCCGACAATGCCCAAAAAGATGGGTTTTGCGAACTCGATATCAAACGCGGGTGTGACTATAGTGAGCCCCAACATTGCGTGTCAGCGGTCTGTCCTACAATAAACTCAAGGGTCGGACCACCACCAACCCCTCATAATCACAATATTGGGCGACGAAATAACTACAAGGCGACCCACAGCACTGCTCGCGTGAAAGTGAGATAGTTTTAGAGAACACCGTTAGAGGACGAAGACTACCCTCGAAGCTGCAGAAGAAGGAGAAGACGTACCCAGGTATGTCAGCCTAAAGCAGGGGTTTCTCGACGACACCCAGAAAGGTAGTGAAACCAACCCTATTACTTCAATGAGACAGGAAGCCTACTTATGGCTAATCCGTATATCAATGGCTCATATAAAAGTCAATGAAACATAAAAACACAAAAACAATGGCCGACTTAGAAGGATTATACAATTATTACGAGGAGCGGAGAACCATGCAAACCAGTTACAACAAGGCCGATGGCAGTATATCTGAAAACAAATGAAAGGGAGCCTCGGTCTCGCTAACACATGGAGCATCCTGAAGCACCTCATCGATCCCAACTCAGGTAAAGCGATAACACATTGCCACATTGGCAGAATTTTAAACACTGGTCGGCATCGAGACGTTTTTGCTGAGCTAACATCACGCTATCTAACAACGGTCAAAGGAACCATTGACCGTCGCTTATACCAGCCAACGGAACACTAAATTGCACGTCGTTATAGAAATGCGCGAGCTTAATGCAGTACTTAGTGACAGTCGGAAAGGACGTGCACCTCTCCATGATTATATAGCATATATACGTTATTTTATTTGGATGACTGGTCCATAGACTTTTTCTGTACAAATTCAAAAAATATTGGCAATCAAGCGAAATATTGACTGAATTGAAGGAAGCTAATGTGAGGTTTGTTCCTAAATTGAACAAAGTACTCAATATTAGCAACATTATTCCTATGTTCCTCACGCCCTGCACAGGCAAACTCAAGGAGAGTCTCGTGCTGAGAAGGCTAGAACATTTCCTCAAAGCTACACGACAGCTCCCCAACACAATTTTTGGCTTCCACAAACATCTCTCTACACAAGACGTCTTGCTCGAACTAATGCGTCGAATGGATGATGTGTATGATTGACAACCAACTGGCAATATTTACCTTAGACCTCAAAGGAGCCTTCGAATATGTCCTACAAAGCGTTATCGTCGCGAACCTAAACGAAGCCGCGCGTGGCGAACGAGTTTACAAGTACATGAATGACTTCCTCAGAAACAGCATGGTAAAAATTAACGTCATGAACCTCACTTCCGACACAATCCAGCTCGGCGATAGAACACCCCAGCGAGCAGTGCTGCCGCCACTGTTGTTTAAGCAGGTACTTCTCAAACTTCCCTTCTAACTACAGACAGCAGGAGGCGTCAAGGATGCGCTCTAGACTGATTACATTACACTCTGGAACACCGGAAAACAATCAAGCATTATAACCAAAACCCAAAAACTGAGAGGTGCGGCATTTCTTGTAGAGGACATCATTCGCAGCTTCGGTCTGGAGTGTTGTACATAAAAATCGAAGCTGCTTCTACTGGATGGTCACGAACGCCTTAGCAAGGTTCGCCGCTCTAAGAGAAGACCCGTCAGTGTAGGCGGCAGTGTTGTACACATTTCTCCAAAATAGGAACGAAAGTTTGTTCCTCGTTCCTTGCCAATTTTGAAACGAGTGCCCGTTGCAAGTTACTTTATTGCGAAAGGAACGCGTTCCAGTTCCACTTCGAAAATTGGAACGTGTCGTTACATTACGTTACAATTAGGTTTCTAAATTAAAATATAGTGTCGGATAATGCTGGGTCGAAGTAAGTGAGACATTTAAAACTCACATCGAAATACGTATAATATACGAATATTAACACCACCGGCAGCAGATTATCTGTAGATCAAGATAATGAAAAGAAATGCTCCGAGGCGAATTTTTTCAGGGAGCACCGGACAAGCTCCAGACGGCTCGAGGACATTTCGATGGAGGATATTTTGGTGCGGAAATTTCGGTGTACGGACATATCGTTGTATGGACATATCGGTGTACGGGCGTTTTGGTGCACGGAAATTTCGGTTTACGGACATTTCGGCGACCAAATTATCTGGTGCTTGCCTGTTTGCGACAGCCGTTATATTTTTATTTCCGCTTAACGTGGCTTATGGACAAAAATCTGGAGCAGTGAATTTTTTTAATGATGCCATGTTCGATCTTTGCCAGGTATTTTTATAAATTCTACATTTATATATTGTTGTTTAGTACCTCTTCCTGGGGACACCTGTTATGCAGCCGATTGAATTCTTTAGCACAAGTTTTTTTTTTTATTTATGACAGGTTGTTAGTTTATATTCGCTCTTTTTTAGCTAAGACAATTAACCGGTGTTTACGATGGGCTACCGCCTCTTTTGTATTTTTTTTTAAATTACACACCATTAAAAACATAAATACATGCACACTCTCAATATCCAAAATGTAACAAACATTAGATAGCCCCCCAGAATGAAGAAACCCTTATGAAGAGTATTACGCAGGCTGGGGTGCCTTGCTAAAATGAATTCGTGAACACTGGTCTAGGATATTGTCGGGGAGGAAAAACGGGCGTTTTGGAAAACAGCCGCAGGTTCTAATATCCTAAATGCTGAATAAGCGCGTACTGGTTGTGCATACAAATTCCACCCATTGTGTTCGGGACAAGCAACCTTCGTTTATTGTTCACAATCCTAAATTCACCACATTATATTTCTTTGTTCTAGCGCCCACCCCGCCACCCACCTCCCGCCTGTACGCTCCAATCTCGACCAGATTTCTTTTTCAGCCGTATTATTTTCGGTTTCCCCTGAAAATTCTACTGGCGTGGTGGAGTTCACGGTCTCCGAAGCGTCACCGCAGTGATACTTTAATTTTTTATTTAAAACATACTGCTAGCCTTTTAGTGGAGACTTTTGCAGGAATTGGGTGATACATTCAGAGCAATGACAAAGCAGACTTCCCGTTTAAAACAGACAGAAAGCTTTACATTCACAATGAGCGCCCGAAACCTCTATGATGTGACACAAAAAGCCACCCAAAAAGCCGCTGAGAACACAATGGCCACTATCGTTTGCTGGCTACGCCCTTCCGCGCATCGCGGTCATACCGACGGCGCCCCCACTCGAGGAATCGCTCTTTCTGCGCCTTCAACCACCCCCTTGGGAATTAACTCAAGTCGCGCATATCATGGACACACAAGGTATTCATCGCTTCCTCCCATTATAAGGAGCAAAAAAATGAATAGGCTAGTGTGACGAGAGCGGCAACAGTCGTCTTCAAGTTTTCGAAGTCCAGTGGACGCAATGGTGAAGCACAAGTGACACCCCTGTCTCTCTACTTAGGGGGATGATTGCCGGTGGGGCTCAGCTTTCCCTTCCCCTAAGTAACGCCACCATAAGTGCAATCGTTGGTTTGTTAGTTTTAAGTAGAAATGACACCGAATGAAACGAAGGCTAGATTGATTGAGAGAATAATTAAAACGAAATGCACACGCGCTTAATCGACCTCGTTTTTCTGTTGTTTTTTCGCGGAAGTTTTGCTGGGGGGGGGGCGGGAAGGAATAAAATAAAAGCAGCAGCGTCTTGCACCGTTGGGTGAAGTGAAAGAAAAGTGCTTTGGTAACACCTAAAGTATTAGGGTTGTTCACATGAATGTTAAAATAACAAAAAATGGTTGAACGGATCCAAATTAACAACGCTAATTTTTACCATCTACTACAGAAATTGGGTTTCACGTGGCAATGCTCCGCCAGGGTTTAGCGTTCGTTTCCACGAACGGCGGCGCAAGCAGAAGTCTCGAACGTGAAGTCATATCAAGTCACGAAATTAAACAATAAAGCTTTTTAAAATGTTCAAAGAATGCCTGGGACATCCCCTCACTCAAAATGTCTGGGCCAAGGCGTCGTCCACCAAAATGTCCGTGCACAGAAATGTTCACACCGAAACGTCCTGGACCGAAATTTCCGACACCGAAATGTCCGGATCCGGTTTAGCAGTCCGTCCGTTTTGTTGGCTCTGGTATTACAGGGTTGATCGGGACCAGTCTGCTCCTGAGCGCGCCCAAGGATGCGTAGGAAGGGTGCGGAGGCGCGGACATGGCGGTCAACCCAGTAACAACGCATACGACAGAAGGGGCGGACTGCTAAAACCTCTCTAATCTTTCCCTGCCAAGGAGCAATTCTATCTGCCAGACGCGCATTCTGGCCTCCCCAGACAAACGATGAAGGGTGAAAAGCATTTTCGCGGCTACGCTATTCACCCGTCGAACGCCGCGTGAGCAACCAGCATGAAAGCAAGCATAATCTGCGGCCTGCTGCGTGGTTATTCTTCTGCTTTTGACCTTCGAGAAAGCACGTACGCTTGAAGGGCGGGCAAAATGACCATCTTATAGGAAGAGAAACGCAGTGGCGCTTTGTGGATTTTTGTACTCGAGCGTTGGCATCAAAAACAGCCAAATCATAGCGATGTAACGGCAGGAACGCTGTTACCGCCGTTCCTTCAAAAACGTAACGAGTTACCGTTGCAGTTCCACCGACCCTTAATGGAACGGTGGCGTTCCTTCGTTCCTTCAAAAAAGAACTAGTTCCGGGAACGCCGTTCCCCTAACGCCGTTCCGTACAACACTGGTAGGCGGTCAGATAATTCTTGATGTTGTCAACATTCACGTCATCGGGATGTACCTTCAAATATGAGGAAATAAAACCATCACTATTCAAAAACTCAAGCCCACATGCCGACAAATAATTCAGTTATTCAAACGAATTGCAAGTAGAAACATCAGTGTGACAGAGGGGGAGATAACTATAATTATGCAGGTCTTCATAATTATCCGAATCATTTACAGCACACCATACCTCCGTCTTCCTGGACGTGAAACTGACGCGATAAACATCATTAAAGGACAATGATAAAAACAGGCACTTGTCCTAACACAATCGATCAAGGCGGACAGACTTGAGGAACTGGGCCTGTCTAACACCATCGATAAATACACTCAGTCTTTCGGGCGGGCCAATGGAGAAGGATTGAAAAAGCAAAGGCGGGGGAACACGTACTCTGACGCTGGGCCTGCCCACGCATAGGCCTTCCGGGAGCCAACTAAAACACTCCTTAGCGACAACTTCGCGATCTACAACACATGTCCGTCACATGCCCAAATATATGCTCCCAACGCGACATCTTCATTGCTGGTTGAAAAGAGGTGCCACCACAGAACCTAACCTATCGTTCATACCGCCACAAGCGGTTGTCTACTCAGATGGTGCAGCCCTGCCCATATGTGTCGCCCGCTACAATCATAGACATCTGGTTGCAGTATTCCTTGATGGTACTGGAAACACCGTATTCGCTATGACAATCCTACAACAAGCCTCAGTTTGGCCGTGGCCTATCAAACATATCCCGCATCATCAACAATGTCTCTGACTCTGTAGAGGCATGCAGAAACGGAACCTCGGAGGTGAGCTCAAAGAAAACTCTAGAAGTTCTCGTCACCCCCTTATCAGGGCACCACCACGCAAGTACTACATTCCACCTCCTTTGTACTCCAGTACGCTCACGCAACACAGACAATTACCGGGCTCACGCACCGGCCAGTGCTCTCACCAACCTGACCCACAAGCGTCGACACCCTGAAATTCGCCTTTTTCTAGCGTGTTCCGGAAACACCAATAACAATAAAGACGAAGCCGTTGAATACATACCCGATAGCGTGCTCTCTTTCGCTGAAATCATTGAAAATTTCTGATCCAGGCGGCGATAGCTACAACATCCTCTTTGCAACCTCACAAAGCCACAGCAGTCAATGCTCAGGTGACTGCTGACAAACACACCCATTTGTGCAGTCAGACTTCACCACTTTTATTCAACAAAATTTACCAACCATCTGTTCACGTTCTATTGTGCTGATGGAACCATGGAACACATCTGGCCTTGCAGTTGCGCCCTGGGCCTCCAGCTCACCCCACTTCGGTTCCTCGGATCGGCGCACTCATCCTCCCTTGTTTTCAGAACAGGCACCCCAACCAACCACCAGACACATCAGCATCTGCTTTCCTTTTGTTCATTTTCCTAGGCTTTGGAGACTTTTCCAGGTCAGCCCCACCCCCGAGGACCAGCTCCTATTTGTTATGAGAGCAGAGGCCGCGTTCTTAGCTTTCTTATTTCCCTCAGACGGAGTCCGGGACTCCTCTCCGCTACCCCCTCTCCTTCTAAATTCCAATGATTTGCTATGCACTAAAACCCTCACATTGAGTGGTCGGCGTGACACTGGGTACTACTCCCAAGATGCTGGCTACCACTTCCAAGTGGTGAAAACAATTACCTTAACGTAAATTCCAAGGAAGGTAAAAGGAGAACTGCCATGCTGGTTACCAAACGACCACAAAGAAACCGCGCTGGGATCGGTTCCCGAAGATAGTCAGTCATCAGCTTGCTGCTAAAATGGAATTTGCAATGTTTGTCTACATATCTACAGCATCCGAAGCATCATATGTATAGCAGGCGTTGAACCAGGCAGTGAACGGCTGAACCAGTCGTGAGTAAGGGTGATATAAGTAGGTACGTCGGGGACGGAATGGCAGCCACCGCATTTTAGCTGCTTTTGTCGTAGCAGTGCACTACGGTCGACCACATATTTAAGAAATGCAGTCTTTTTGAGTATGCAAAAACTCCTTCAAGCACCCTCTGCTTAATTGGCTTTCGAATACAGCCCCCACATCGTGAAGTGCAGAGACTTCACTTGTCACCTCGGAAGCTCAGTCACCATACAGCCTGACGAGGATCGTCCGATCGGATCTTTAACCTATAGCGCATGACACCTTACCCGAGCGAATCACGCACTTCAATCTTCCGTCCATCTCGGTTATTGATGCTGTCGTCCGGCAACGGCTGGTTAATGGGCACGTTCCCTACGTGTGCTGCTTATGTCGTCAGAACAACAGCCAGGTGTTTAATCCGGTGTTCGGCGGTCACAAACTAGTATGCGTCATCCAGTTATGGTACTCAGAATCCTGCACAAAGGCAGACGACAAACGGCAAGCTGGTCGGTTATAACTCTTGCCGCGCTTGTTTCATTTCTCACTACTGCTAGAAGCGGAGAGCATCGTTTTCAGTCCACAGTTCTTTGCTCTAACCCTTGCAAGAGCTCACTGCCATGCCATTGGATTGATGTGTCGATCGCATTTGCACCTACTTCGCGAGTTCCGATCTGTAAAAGGCCTTCCGTCATGCACCCCCGACTACAATTAGCGTCTCAATCCGAAAACTAGTGAATACAGCCTCACTAGGTAACGCTTCCTCAAGAATCAGGCCACCAAATATTCTGCTGACTTTGCCCATCAGCCAGATTTTACTATACCTTTATGGCGGTGGTGTTCCAGTATCTGCCCTTATAGGTCCCGGCACCCACTTTTCCAAAGTACATCAAACACACGCCACCGCCTTCATCACGTTCACAAGCCGGCCCCGCCCGGTTTAGTACGGGCCGCCCAAGGAGGGACGTCCGCAATCGTCTGAATGTGCATTGGTAGCCGCGGAACTTTTGTTGTGTTGGCTGTATTGGGCAGGGGCCCTCACGTCCTATTTATGGGCCATGCTTTCTTGAGGAACCAGTCTCCTCGTATTGCTGCTGAACAGCTGTGCTCCGCCTTCAAACTCCTAGTCCTACTCTGACCACTGTAGAAATCCTTATGCCGTCAGCTGGGCCTACTGCCGTGGAATCTTTAGGCCATATTGTCTCTACGCCTGATGTGCGTTTCTGACCGCGGCTGAGTTCTTCCGCCTGTTCTGTAAATATTGCTTCGCATGACGTGGCCGCGCCGCGTATTATTATCAGGGTTGAAGGCAGTATGGTACCCCTTCATGGCTGCAACTTTAGCGGGTCCCAGAAACGCCTAGCAAACATAATCTCACTGGCTACAATGCGTCCAATTTCTTACCATAAATGATCGGCTGTTATCTGTTAACCTCCCCGCCCTCTAATTTTTCGCAGCCACTCAACTTTTATGCTAACGGCCTTGGATTTCTCGAAACTGCATCACATCATTTTCGAGAACCTCTCATAAAATACCAATACTTTTATCACGTCTGAAATTGCGCTTTGTCCAAACTCAGGCTTTTTAGAATCGTAGAGGGGTGCGCAGCTCCTAACCGGTTTCTGATGAACAATTTGCCATTCTGCAGGAAGTCGAAACCCTGCATCGCAACATCGTCAATGCTTCGTCGAGTTTGTAGGCTTCGCATGGGGTTTTAGGTAAAACCAAGGACTGAATATTGCGATTCTGCCTGTACTAGCAACTGGTCGATTAGATCACGAAGGAGAAAGTTTTTCCACTACGCAAATGACTACGAGGTGGAGGCCCTGAATTGAACTGAGTATTTGTCGTCTTATAACCCTGTACTGGATATTGTAAAATTGCAGTTGACAAATCCGACCGCAGAAACAGCGTTGGTTACACCCGATGGCTAATACCAATTCAGTGAAGCGAACTTTTGACCATGTAATACTCCCGCGATCATCTGAGTGGTTTCTGGACTTTACTCAACAGCTTGAAGTGGTCACCCTTCTTGTGCTATAGCGATTATGTAATTGTAACCGCAATGATATAACCTCAAGGCGCTCTCGGTTACTCAAGAACTGTTTACTGGCAGCGCTTCAGCCGCAATTGCAAAAATATCCCTTTTTCTCCGTGAAAGTACGCAGCTTGGACACCTTGATGACGTCGCAGGTGTCGGCTCTATCCCGATAAGGGTCTAGCTTTTCGGGTTTCACGAAAACACAATCGCCAGAGGATGTCGGTAGCTTTGTAAGCTTCTATTTTCACTTTCATCGCCTTATAGCGAATTTTTCTGCCGAATTAACATGTTCTGACGGTGCTTAAAAATAATGCCATCTATATGTGGGGCCTTTTGAAGATAATTTTGTCTGCATGGTTATCACCATGCTAACTAAGAATTCACAACAGAGCAAGAAAGACGAGACAAGAAATGACAACACACGGCGTCGTTTCCGGTCCCGTCTTTCTTGCGCTGTTTTGAATTCAAGTTAGCATGCACCAACTAGCCCAAACCACCGTTTTAACGCAACCACGCTTAAGCTTCCACCTCTTTTTTGTCATTTTCATCAAGCAGACCCGACCGAAGTACGCGGCTATTGTGAAGCGGCGTCTTCCGAGAAACAGGCCAGCCCTAACTGGATCCCGGAGTATGCCAGGTATATCTTGTCGTCCGCCGATAGCAAATACTACATAAAGATTCGGAGGGCCGCGCGCCTGTGTGGGCTGTGGCTGAATTCCTCTCATACCTAATGACACGCACTTGGGTGTATTCCCGACCGCCATGCTCTGCTTTTATAATTGCCTCTGCAAGCTCCCACGTGCAGGCTAGGTCGCTTTTATATTTACTCAGAGGCTTCACCGTTTTGCGGTTTAAAACTCTGACCGCGTACGGCCCGACGTTGACACCTGCCGGATGATCATATCGAAACTCCAGACACGAAAAACGGCTAGTTCTGATACATCAACCTTCTTAAGATTTCTGATAAAGAGTGCCTTGACGAATCCTTCGGCCCCATCATCAGCGGTATCAAATTTCCTACGTGACTTGGCATATCGCAATTGCCCCTTCCATGGTAGCACCTTCATCTGTGCTGGTCCGACCTTTTGTCGTTACACCCGGGCTCTTTTGTTTTATGACCATACGCCAGTTTCATAACGTTACAAGTCTCGTCGACATAGTATCACCCACACTTTTGTACGAATTCAGTGATGATTATGATTGCTTTTGGTTTCCCAACTGTAGCGGGGTTGTGACATGTTATCCTTTATACCCTTGGTTTAAAACTAGCGCTGCTTAGGGTAGGCACAAAAAGCTTTTCAGGCACAGAATAGTTTTTTTTCTGTTACAGGTTGTAACTGTCCTAGGCAATATTCCCCTCTCTGGTTTTCGTCCACCAGCATCCTGATCTTTCCGTGTCCTCGACAGCCTTAAATCTTAGCACTACTGAAAGCCGAATACTTCGCTTTTGAAGATTTAGATGGACACCCTCGCATTGAAACCTTTTGTGCTGCATAGTTTGTTTCTTTTCGCAGACCACGCACACCCCATCATTTTGTTAGTACTTACCCACAATGGTCTTATTTAGCAAGCAACCCGCTTTAGCCACAAAAAGCAAAGCGCAACCCTCGGAAATATTGTACAAATTTTGCTTTCCGGTGTGCAATTTCTCAGCCCTGTACATCTCTAATGCCATTTTATCTTGCACTATTTCTCTTCATTCATTAGTTTCAACCTGCCTTGCCTCGTTTTTGGTTACCGTGGCGGTTGAGGATTCTGCAGTCTTCTTTCCACTGTGTCTTTTATTCTAGTACGTTTTTTATATATTTTCTACACTGCGTGACTGCCTTCTACGTGTGCCAACGGCACGAAACACCACCAACGTCCACACTAAGAGAATTAACAACCCGCCGACATTTCGCTGTAGCCACATTGTTGTATTGGCATGTGTCCGCGTGTTTCTGGTCTATGAAAGTCCTGAAACATGTCACTGGCCATGGGGAGTGATTATGGAACATGTTTAGCAATCTCCTGTGCCCGGCGCGGCTGTTCGGAGATCGATTTAGGCAATTTTATACTACCGACGTATTTCTGCTGAAGAGAGGTCCCCGGCAACTGCTCACAAATCGGCAGAGAGCCTTGATATTTGCCTTGCAATTGTATTTTTTTGCGGCTAGAAATTGTGCCTCTTGTCCAGTAATGTATAATTTTTTGCTCAAGTGTTTCCGTACTACTCGATTATGTTCTATCTCGCCCATCCGTTTTCTTCTCATCCCTCGTCTTTGTAGTCGCCCTATTATACCGGATAAATACCACTGCATTTATGCATTTATGCTTCTTTTTTATTCCTCCCTTTTTTTGTTTCCTGGATTCCGCTTCCGAAATTTCTGCCCTCCTTTACCGCCGGGCTGCGAAGAGCGGACAGGAAACACCAACGTGTCAGCACTGGTCTGCTGTGTTGCAGCACTTTACAAAGGACATGAGGACGCATCCATGCCTTGCGCTCTGGGAAGCCCGGGTTCAGAGTTACCACAGTGAAATAGGCGTGGTTTGGTGCTTTCTAAACAACCAAAAAAGGTCCTGAAATTGGCTCGGGTAACAAATTGGGCGCACAAAAGGGCTGTAAACTGCCGCTCTTCGATTTCTCCGGGAATGTTTCGGGAAAGCCATATATGTACACAGTAGGGCTATGCTCATAGTGCAACATCAGGCGACGGGAATGAGAACAACAAACAAACTGTGATTTGAATATTCAAGCGTCCTGATTTCGTTACAACACGCCAATTAGGAAGAAACCGATATAATTGGCCGCCACGTGTTGGTTTGACGGATGTGCGCACAAAACTCTGAAAAATGTGTAATAAAAAAGAAGAAAAAAGTTACGCACACAAAGAGGAATCGCCACGAGACAGTAAAATACGGGTACGTACAGCCAATAAATGACCATTGCATTCGGTATCTGCGCCACTGTGACGGATTCCCAAAAATAAATTATTGGCGTAAAGGACAACGTGGGAAATGCAGTGGTCAGCGGGGTCATTACGAGGAAAGAGAGTGCCATACAACTGAACAAAAGGGAGTCAGCAGAACACCTTTCAGCCGATATTTTTATGCAGAAAAGACAAAGAAAATCTTAGAAACAGAAGAAAAATGAAGCAAGCTCACAGTAACACGTAAGACGTGATGGTTGCAAAGCTTTAAGCAATATTCAGAGCCATCACGACGGTTTCACTCTATGATTCCAGTCGATTTGTTCCTTATTAGCGGCCGCAACGACCTCTACTGCATCATTGTTGCTATACATGCCAGCTTCCTTCGTTTTTTCCTAAAGTGACAATCATGGAACATCACGTTGCAGGGGCTTAATCTAGCATGCGATTTTCTCGTTACTAGAAAGCGTTGTCACAACTACAAAGAATACTGGAGGCTTTTTAATTCCGAGCAAGTGTTGCCACAAATGCGGTGAACACGTGGAAGTGATAATCCTTAGACATCGCCTTAGAGAGGTGTACGCTGTTACGTGTCTTTCTCGTTAGGAGCAACTGCTGCCACCATTACGGCGAACGCTGGACGCTTTCTCCTACACAGCAAGAGCTTCCGCGATTACCGCGCACGCTGCAGTTTTTGGACCAATCTTGGCCAATTTCCCTGGGTGGTCATGCTTCGCTTGACAAACGTGTCATGGGAAGGCTGAGTGGTACCTTGAGGCGCACACACACAAGCGGCTGGTGGGGACGCTGGGCAAAATATGCTGTTGAGCTAGTTGGGGCATGGTGCTACAAGAGAAAGAGCGCTGAAAATGCGCACAGAAAAACTAATTATGACAGACATATCCGCTGGGCGGTCGCCGCGAGGCACGTACCTACGAGTGCTCGGCATTTTCTTGTTTTAGGGGCGAAGCTCCTTAAGGCGTGGGTCAGTCCATCCTCGACGTATGTATGTAGCCACCTCTAGTTTAGTTCTTGGATTGTTTACTAGATGGCGTGGCTACCTCTAGTTTAGTTCTTGGATTGTTTACTAGATGGCGGGGAGCGTTGTAATAAAATCCGTTCGCTGTTGGCGCGCGCTCGGAGTCGCCCGATGGATAAGGCTGCAGATGTGCGAGCCCGCGAGGCAGAAGCGCTCCGTGAAGCTGCACGACGCCGCCGCCAAGATCCTGACGTACGAGAGCGGGAGGCCGAAGCGTGTCGTCTGGCTGCGTGACGACGCTACCAAGATCCCAGCGTTCGAGAACGAGAGGCCCAAGCGTCACGGCAACGGCGCGAGGACCCTGCCGTACGCGAAGCGGCACGGCTGCGGCGCGAAGAGGATCTCGAAAACGTCAGAGAACGGGAAGCGCCGAGAAAGCGCGCGTATCGGCAGGCAGACCCCGATGCAGTGAGAGCTCGTGAGGCGTCTGCAAAACGCATCAGGCGAGCTCAGCCCCAAGGTGCCGACGCGCGGTTTAAGCGAGACTTTCTAGACATTACGTTCGGACACAGATGTAGTGGGCGAACTTTCACTGAAGAGTCACGGTTTTACCGATGATTTCCCCTCAGGAGCTTCGCCCACTCATCATCATTCACCCCGTGGATATGCTGGGAATTTTTTTTACCTACCGGGCAGCCCCCGCATTCCGAGGCCAATCTACCAAAATCGGTAGGCTTGGCTTGACAAACGTGCCCCGGGGACGCTGGGCGCCCGGCGTTCCGAGCACGCTGACGTACGCTTACAATGTTCTTGGTATTTTTAACTGTGGACATAAATCCCTGACAATTTTCTAATCAGCTTCACTGTTAAAAGCAAAAAAAAATTCACAGCATATCCACGGGGTGAATGATGATGAGTGGGCGAAGCTTCTGAGGGGAAATCATCGGTAAAACCGTGACTCTTCAGTGAAAGTTCGCCCACTACATCTGTGTTCGAACGTAACGTCTAGAAAGTCTCGCTTAAACCGCGCGTCGGCACCTTGGGGCTGAGCTCGCCTGATGCGTTTTGCAGACGCCTCACGAGCTCTCACTGCATCGGGGTCTGCCTGCCGATACGCGCGCTTTCTCGGCGCTTCCCGTTCTCTGACGTTTTGAAGATCCTCTTCGCGCCGCAGCCGTGCCGCTTCTCGTCCGGCAGGGTCCTCGCGCCGTTGCCGTGACGCTTGGGCCTCTCGTTCTCGAACGCTGGGATCTTGGTAGCGTCGTCACGCAGCCAGACGACACGCTTCGGCCTCCCGCTCTCGTACGGCAGGATCTTGGCATGCGGCGTCGTGCAGCTTCACGGAGCGCTTCTGCCTCGCGGGCTCGCACATCTGCAGCCTTATCCATCGGGCGACTCCGAGCGCGCGCCAACAGCGAACGGATTTTATTACAACGCTCCCCGCCATCTAGTAAACAATCCAAGACCTAAACTAGAGGTGGCTACATACATACGTCGAGGATGGACAGACCCACGCCCTAAGGAGCTTCGCCCCTAAAAAGTCGACGAAGGGCACAAACATGTGCTTCATAAACGGTGAAAGATTTCACATAGCCGTGGAAAGCCCGGCTCTTGCCGAATCAGAACTTGCATCTCTCATAACCGGACTCGAAAACCCCACTACGAGGTGACAGCACTAGAATCAGCTTCTGGGTATTTACAGCCCCGATATTGAGATTGTGCAATTTTTGATGGCACACTCAGGCGTAGGAGTAAATTAAAACGTGAAAAAGTAAATAAACAACGATAAAATAGTTCGGTCGTTTATTTTATTTGAGGGATAGCCATGATATTTTTGCGTAACGTAAAGATACCAAGCAAAGCAGACTTACATGTATAGATGAGATAAGACTTCCGAACCTCGCGGTCATGGTAAGTTTTGAAAGCGGATTACAAAATTGTGGTTTAAATTATCACAAGCATCACCGGGACCATTCACATGTCTTACGAAATGCAATTAAAAAGCGTTTCCGCAGGAGATCGGTCATCTTTGACCGGATCCAAAAGGCCGTTAAAAGAACGGTATTGTAGTCTGTGTTAAAGTTCCCCTTTATCTTGATGTAGTATTCTCAAGCACGCTGGTGGCGCGCTGTGTTGTAGTACTTTGTGGGCACACGTAACAACGATGTGTTTTCAGGGCAACCAACCAGTGGTTTGCTGTGGGTTGATAGGAGAGTCTGGAAAAGCCGCTCAGATACCTATTGTATCAGTAAAAAACATCTGGTAGTGGAGGAAGTATACCTTAAATGTGTTCATGTTGAACAGCGATATTTTGACTTTTGTTACTTGGGCAGAACCTTATGAAGTTGCGGCTGTGTAAGTGAAAACAGACGTATTCGGCGGATTGTGTGAATTTATTTCTTTTGCATTTCGGGGCTGTCTAATATTTCGATGGCGTGAGCGAGATGTCGATAACCTGTGCGGGTATTTTTAAAGAAGAGGGCGGTCTGAAGTTCTGAGCGGTACCAATCAAAATCTGCTTGGTTCGTGCATATTCGCATGTAATAGTGCTCTTGTACATGATGTATCGCTCTATTGCAGCACAATACATGGTGTTTTAAGAAATTCACACATTGCCGCGTGTCTTTCGATGTTCTGTGGAGTTTTCTTTGAAGCAGATGAAAGGAATTCAGCGAGTGCTGTTGGTACTCACGGATATGCCCGGAACAAACATCTTTAAATGGCAGCTCTCCTTTCAGCTAAAACAAGGTCACTTGCTTGGACGGTGAATTGTACGTTGTAAATATTTCCCTTAGTCATCTATGGTATGATCTCGACACTCCGTTCCTGGATGCTTGCGTATCCCCACAGATTCGTTTGAGGCTGTAGAAAAAATACGGAAGCCTTTCTCCTCTAACACAAAAGTAGACTCTTTTTGCTACAAATCCAATTCCTTAGAGAACAGGGCGCAAAGGTCGTATCGACTGGATGCCAGGCCATGAGGGCAACAAAGAAAATCGGGTTCCCCAAGAGAAAGCGCATGACAGCATCGCTTCCTCCCCTCCACCGAAGTCCTTCTTGTCTTCTTCCACGGCCACAACTCTTCTCCTGCTCCAACTTTAGTAGGCAAAACAACAGGAATATCGAATGACCTCCTCGATGGGTTAACAGGTAAATACTGGCAAGCAAACAAAACGGGCTGAAGTATTCATTAAAACATTTTGTGATGACCGTGCTGGTGACGTAAATGGACCTGCAGACCTGAAGGACGAGAACATCGGCCTTGTTGGAATCGCAGCGCTAAATATGATTAACCCCAACGTATTTGGTTACGCGTATACTTACATAGGCTTCCAACACAGCTTCTATCATGTGACACCCCGTTTACCTTCTATAAAATATCAAACGACATAGACTTCAGTGAGCTCCTTTCGGAGCTTCCTAGCTTTTCAGTTAAGTGTGGTCCGGCACGGGTAGTGTAGCAGGACAACACAAAGTCCACCACCCTGACTGAAAAACTTTGACGTGTAACTAAGTGTGAAGTGTGAACTAAGAGCTGAAACTGATCATACTTTATATACACCCCTTCCCATTCCATCCGAAACCACCCCGTCATTGGCTTTGGCCTTCCTTTCAAATAAAAGCATCGACTATCTTACACCCAAAAGTAGAAACAGGACATCTACACCGATTACAGTCTGTCGGGGGTCGGAATAAAATAGCGAAACACTATGATATGATAGAATTCCTGAACGATGGTGAGAAGCTCCGCTTCATCGTGCTGCCACATCGTACAACAGCTCCCCGCAGTGCGTGATGCTCTGCTTCACACAACTGTACTTCCCATTCCTGATTCAGCCAAGTGTACTGTCACCACTGATTCATTCGCTGCTGTCCGAGAGCTTCGAAAACATTTACGCCTAACGAACCTGTGTTACAAATCTGCAACATAGTGGAAATAAACTTTAATCGTGTTAGGGTGTCAAGGCTTCAATCCAAAAGCCACCCAGGGGCCGAATTCTCTAAAACGACGGGGCGTCGCTTTGAAACGACGTGGCAGCGCCATGCAAATGCATGTGTTCTGGGGTTGGGGCCGTCGCTTTGGGGCGGCGGGCTGGGGCAATCACCGCAGAAAAGCGCTGTGGCAAGGGCGCGAAGCGACAAGTGAAGCGACGAGGGGGCAGTGGGTGTCACTTCGCGCCCTTGCCACAGCGCTTTTCTGCGGTGATTGCCCCAGCCCGCCGCCCCAAAGCGACGGCCCCAACCCCAGAACACATGCATTTGCATGGCGCTGCCACGTCGTTTCAAAGCGACGCCCCGTCGTTTTAGAGAATTCGGCCCCTGGATTGCCGGCTGGACATGCTGTTATTTACCCCGCATGTGTGCAGGATGACGCTCCTCTGGCACCTTCCTGAGCAGCAATTCCTCTCACCAGTGAAAAAGAACGTCTTCTGCGCACCACGTCCGTACTCAAACTCCCACGTTGTACGAATCTGCGTGGCGGGTTGTCCCAGGTAAAGGAGGTTGTGCTCCGACGACTCCGCTTGGGGTTGGCCGTCACGCCTCCTGTTATGAGGACCTCGCAACAACAGCATCGCGCACGTTTCACTCTTTGCGCCCCCTCTGCCCCGCGCCTGTTGACCAGGCGGCAGCAGAGCATTTCGTGTGTATCTGCACTGCCCTGCCAAGGATACGCTAAGTGCATCTCTCCGCTTGTGGTCCGCGCGCCGTAATTGCCTGGACTTCGCCCCGTGGAGGCTGGGTCCTCATGACGGCCCACTTCTCCGGTTTCTTCTGCAATCCGGAGGTATGTGTCTACGCAGTTCTGTTATGCTGATTGGTAAACTTCCGAAATAAAAGAGAATAGGTCGTCCACATAACTTTTGTAGTATAGGGGCTTTAATTTCTAAATATCAAGAAAGTTGGATTCGAGGCATGCCGTCAGGCCATTGGCGTAGTTATGTGCGATTAGTTTCCTTTGACGTTGCGCTAACTTGCACGTAATTGACCAAGCCGAATCAATATAAATAAATTCTAGAACTGTGACAAAAGTTTGAAAACTTTTATAATTCTCTCAATTATTTTCATCGATTGTGGCTGCTCATAAGTAAATGATAAAGTGGTGATACCATCTGGACGAAGATTGTTAGAGTACCGTTACACAACATGGAGGGTGACTAATACGCAGTTAGGTGTTTCAATATTTATGATTTGTGATGGGCAATAATTTGTACCCTCAATGAAGGAGGAAACCTCACCGGATTGTCGAGACTGAGTTGGTCTACATAGAGTAAGAGGTTTTTGGTAACAGCGCCAATGCCAGAACTATTGGTGCTACCTCGGCTGTTTACACTGTGAATTTTAGGGAGAACGCAGAATTTACTGGTTATTAGGCCTAAAAGTGTCGAAGTACAAGCCATTTTTTTACTGTTTAGTTTGAACCCACGAGTAAGTTTGTTGTAGAAGATATGTCTATAGTCATCAGTAGAAGGATAGGGTAGTGCTTTGTAGAACCTCGATACCGATAGTATATAAGCTTCGTTAACACGGTCGTCTTTTAAGGATTACCACGGTTTTCTCAAAGAGCAGGCCACATAAATATACCGGAAAATTTCAATTTCCATGGCCGGTTGCTTTTCTGTGCTGGTCACGTAATAATAGATCAAAATTTGATGCTATGGTTTTCGCATATCGTGGTGAACAGCCCTAATGTACATGTCTAGGCAATTGTCAGACAGCGTGTTAGGGGTCCACTGCTCAAAATTAAATAGGATCTAGGGGCTTGTTCCGCCACCTGATGGTCATTGATGTACTATCGTAGCCTCATATTTTTTGGCGAAATTATCAAAAACCTTGAAAAATCACAAAAGTCACAAAAAACAGGTAACTCCGGCAAGTACTTTACATTCCTGCTTTTTACTACCCTGGTACAAACGTTACACCATGCAGAAATTTAGCTCTGTCTTCAGGTTGAAATAGTGCGGAAAACAATAGAGCATCATAGAATATAGAAATCTCCACAATCACAGGCTACCGACTATGCACCTAGCAACTAAAGTCTTGCATTGCTTCTGCTGACTGTAGTGACGCAAGGAGCGTTTTCAAGCTTCTCAACATTGGACATAGATTGCTACTCAGTTTGAAGGATGCCACAATGTTTTTTGTGCCTCACGTTTGCTAACCTATTACCTTATGTAATTGTACAATGTTTTACGTATAATTTAAAGTAGAGTGCCTGTAACGTTCCTTTTTTGAACATCGTGAGTTTAGTAATGTTTTGGCAACAAAAATGTTGAACATAGAGTGATAGTCATTTAGGCCTTTAAAAATTACCGGCTTTTAAATTATAATGTTTTTAATCAGCCTAACATTTCCCAAGTATGAAAGGTTTAAAAAATAAAAATATTTGTCGCAACTACAGAAAGAAGTAGTGTAAACGTTGTAATAAATTCTAGCTCTGCACCGCAAACCAATGAGAACGTTAGTTATGGGAGCTTCAAAAATGTAATATATCTGTTTAACTGGTGAGCATTACAACAAAAAGAACTTAAAACTCTTGGAAGTAAAATGAACCACTGGTTTTCACCAATTGATGCCCATAGAAATCTGTGTGCACTTTATACTGAGAATGATGCGAGACTGTTTTTGAAAAAATGCGGGAAAAACAAGTTACAACTTACTACTAGATGCCAATTCAAAGACATATCAAAGACTACAAAGTGATGACTTGGGCTGGCTAGTTTTACGTAAGTGGGCTTACACATCCAACTGCTGGGACGCACACGAGCATAACAAATGAATTGTTAGAGGTACGTATTGGGCGCGCATTAGTCACGTTTTATCAGCTTGCCTTGAAAAATACATATTTTATGGCAATGCGTTATGGACGTCACTGGCACAGTTTTAAAGGTTTTTCTAACATTGTGGATGGTCCAAAAAGTTCATGTTCTTTTTTGGATTTTCACGCTTACTATATAATTGTTAGAAATCATGCGATACTTTCTAACTTATCTAATCTACTGTGATACACTCTGCAATCATCTAGAGAACCGAAAGAAAGTTAATCACTTCGCCTACAAGCTTAAAGCTAATGCAAAACCACTGTATTGTATGTTTCTGTTCATGTAGTGAATTCACCGGAACGAACACCAGATAAACTCCCTGGCAGTAGATAAATTTAGCCTTCACTTTGCCGCAGATTTTTTTGTCTTCGATGAAAAAAAATACAATACTCCAACAAATGACCTTATGCTGAGCGTTGCCAATGTGTCGATGCTCACTGTGATTCTTCATCAATAGGGTCTAAGTTTCACAAAGCGCAGAAGTATGAGGGCAAGGGTGTTTTTCTGGAAGCGCTTTGGAGGATTTGGGCACATTTGCGGGGAGGGACAAGTACATCTCTGTACTGCGTTCCTTGCTTGCTTAAATGTGCAGTCTTTGAATGAGAATGCTTTTGAATAAGTGTCTTGGACTTGTGAAATATTTGCCTCTTTCCAAACTTATTGTAGTGGCGTGCTTTTGTATGTATAGCAGTTGCCTGTAGCTAAATGGTACATTATGAGCTTGTATGTCTGGCTGCATACATCGTTTCGGTGCAGCCTAATTAATTTTGTGAAGTTTGGGTTTTTTCGATATTCGTGACAGTATGTTACTCACATCACATATTGTAATCGACCCTATACGCTATTTTCTATTCAGGAGAGTCATGATGATCATGGCATCGGTCATTTAAGAGCTGATGTACCTTTATAAGGGAGCAGAATGCCTTCATTTTTAAAATTTATTTCCGCGAACAATGGATGGGTTTGTTTAGTTATTGTTTGTTTTAACTGCCGGGCCACGCCCGGCTGTGTTATCTGCATGCATAACAAAGCGCGTCTTCCATTCTTCATTTTTATGCCACAAAGAAAACCACATTCAGCCAAGCAGACTATTTTGCCCTAACGTCACAAGCCCAGAATAATCTTCTGTGATCTGCAATGTCCTGGATCGATGTCAATCGACGGTTTTCGAAACACTCGCGCCGAAAGATAGAAGCCTGCAGAGCAGTCGCCGCGGCATTGGACTCGACGACACTCGCCTGTGCCAGTCACTTTGTTGACCGCTGCTTCGCCACCTCTGTATTCTTTTGAGTTGTTAGGGGAGCAGAAGTTCGCTCCAATAAACTTGTTTCGCCTGCCAGACAACTGCGTCGTCCTTGGCTTCATGACATCTGGTAGAGGTGCGGGGGACTAAGCCTTGATGCCCTCTACGACATCTGGAGGCCGCCAAGCCAGTCCAACCAGAGAAAGGCGCCCGACTGCAAGGACTGCAACCCGAGTTTTGATCTTCTGCCAGATCGCCCTAAGAGAATGAACGCTGCAACACCATGGTGCAAAAAAAAACGTCGCCAATCGTCGTGCATCAGCCGCGGGAACCGACATCATTCCGGGGAGCCCCCGCTTAAGACCCCAAAAATGGTTGGAGAAGCTAGAGGGCATCCGCATCTTCAACAGCTGGAGCGACGAAGAAACTCTCTGGCATGTCTTCTTTTACTTAGAAGATGCTGCTCGATTTTGGTTCGACAGCCATGAGAGCTCATTGACAGACTGGACTCAATTCAAACGGGTGTTTTTTAAGACCTTCACTACCGTGGTAAGAAAAGAGCGAGGTGCACTTTTGCTTGAACCTGGAACGCAGCACCCCAACGAAGGTGTCGTGATCTTCGTTGAGGAGATGAAGCGACTTTTTCGCCTTGCGGACCCCAAAATGACCGAACAAAAGAAGCTCAAGTTTCTAATGCGAGGAGGGAAGCAAGAACTTTTTGCTTTTCTAGTCCGTCTCTCGCTGAAGCTGGTGGCGGAATTCGCGTCTGAGGCGGCCGCAATGGAGAAGACGCTAGAAATTCGAACGAAGCACTACGACCGCCCTGTCAACGCACTGTTCTCGGAGACCATCGGTCCCGCAACTGTAATCGCCGATACATTGCGCGAGACCATCCGATTAGTGGTGAAGGAGGAGCTTCAGAAGCTTTTTACAATGACGCCGCAAGCTCAAGTGGCTTCCCTGACAGACGTCTTTCGAGAAGAGGTTCAACAGGCTCTGGGGACTTCTACGCCTTCAGAATCACCGTGTAAGCACCAAGCTATGACCTACTCCGCTGCTCTTCGTCAACAACGCCCTGCTCAAACCCGTCGTCATGAGGCCGAGCCATACCGCAGTTCAATGCCGCCCGCCCGACGCCCTGTAGACCAATAGCAAACGCCAAAGACCGACGTGTGCCGAACGCCCGATAATCGCCATCTGTGATACCACTGCGGAGAGTCCGACCACATCTACCGTCGCTGTCACTACAAGAGGCTCGGTTTGCGAGGGTTCTCCGTCCAAGCCCCGCGCCCACGATACGGCCAGCACCCTGCTGAGATTGAAGAATGCCTCTCCAAAACCAACCGATGACCATCCTTAACCGTTCACCGCTGCCCTACCCGTATCAGTCACCGAACCACCGCTGCACTGCTGACTTCTCACATGGAAGGTCCCTAGACCACGCGGGGGAAACTAAAAGCAGCAAATTTTGGGGATAAAGTTGCACGACCGCGGAAAAATGAAAACCCTCTAACGACACAGCGACTCGCTGAACACCATGATTCACGACATTCCCTCAACCAACGACCCAATCTAACCATGACGTGACTCATGAAAATGACGACAGCAAAACGGCGCGCCGCGTACCCGACATGACCGAACCTGCCGCTTTCAACACGAAGGAAAATGCGGCACATAGTGCCCGACCGTCAACACGTACAAGCCGCGATACGACGCCACGACGCACCCGAAACTCGACGAAAGCGGCGCCCGAGGGCGACTACATCGACGGCTTTGATGTAGTCGCCTCATAGACACGGGAGCCGACTACTCAGTAATGAGCGGACCATTTGCGTCTAAGCTTAACAAAGTTATTATCAGATGGGACGGTCCGCACATTCGCACAGCAAGAGGCCACCTCGTGACGCCAAGTGGAACGTGCACATCGCGAGACACCATAGACGGCACAACGTACTGGGTGGCGTTCATAATTTTGCCTAACTGCTTCCGCGACGTGATTCTCAGATTGGACTTTTTGACGGACAACGGCGCAATAACTGATCTATAGAACAAGTCGATAACTTTTGCCTCCGGTCACTCCACGGCGCCGCAGCAGAACCCTGAACCCCATGCTGCTGTAGGGGCGCGAAGGTCACGTCACCCTGCCACCCCGCGCAAGCTTGATGATCACCGTCTACTGTGAAGGTGCTGCTCCGGAAGTCGACGCTGTCATGAAGAGTGATCAAAGGTTGCTTCTCGACCGCGGCGTGTCTGTAGCAAGAGGCATTGCGCGGTTAAGGCAACGCAAATCTCCCGTTTTGGTCACCAATTTCACCAATGAGTACCAGTATTTAGACAAGGCGCTGCAATTGTGTTCCTCGAAGAAACGCCCGAAGAAAGTGACGTGATCGTAGTCGCTGACGTTAAACGCGCACCCGATGATACCTTCAAGCTTCCGCATCCCTTCGACGCGAATCCGGCGCTAACGCAAGAACAACGGAACAAACTATCGGCTTTGCTGCGTCGATACAGCGAGTGTTTTTCGTCGAACTCAAAATTACGTCAGACACCTCTGGCGAAGCAGTGGATAATAACCGAAGATGGAGCCCGACCTACCCGACAGTCACCGTACCGCGTCTCTTCACACGAGCGGGAAGCCATCCTTGCTCAAGTCAACGATACTTAGTGACGACATTGCACAGCCATCGAAAAGTTCGTGGGCTGCGCCGCTTGTACTCGAGAAGAAAAAAGGCGGCACACAAGGTTGTACGTTGACTACCGACGAGTGAAAAAAATCACCAAAGAGGACTTATACCTCCTGCCATGAATCGACCACGCCCTCGACCACCTCTGCCATGCGAAGTACTTCTCATCAATGGATCTGAACACCAGCTACTGGCAAATTGAAGTGGATGAGAGAGACCAAGAGAAGACTGCATTTATAACACCGGACGGTCTGTATGAGTTGAAGATGATGAATTTTGGGCTGTGCATAGTGCCAGAAACGTTTCAAACAGTCATGGACACTGTGCTAGCCGGCCTAAAGTGGCACACCTGTCCCGTAACCTCGACGACGTTGTGGTATTCGCCCAAAATTTCGAGGAACACCTTGCAAGATTGGAGTCTGTACTCAAGGCTATTCGCCCGTCGGGGTTAACACTAAAGCATGAAAAGTGCCACTCCGCTTACGAGGAAGTCAAGTTTTTGGGACACCTCGTCAACGCCGCGGGAATCCTGCCTGACCCGGCGAAAACATCAGCCATAGCGAACTTACCAAGACGAAAGACAAAAAGGGCGTGCGCAGATTTCTCGGACTGTGCGCATACTACCGGCGCTTCGTCTCAAATTTCGCACGCATTGCTGAGCCTCTCACGCGCCTGACTAAAAGCACTCCTTTCGCATGGGAAAAATCCCAAGAGAAAGCAATTTTCGAGCTGCAACAACACCTGGAAAACCCGCCCGTGCTCGCTCATTTCGACGAAAACGCCGAAACGTAAATTCACACCGACGACAGCGATATAGGCTTGGGTGCCGTTCTCGTCCAAAAGCCAAGCGGTTGCAAAAAAGTCATCGCCTTTGCCAGCCATAGTGTGTCGAAGGAGGAGAAACATTACTCAGCCTCAGAAATAGAGTGCCTCGCAATTATATGGGCCGTTTCGAAATTGGGTTAATACGTGTATTGTACACCATTCAAGGCTGTAACAGACCACCATGCGCTGTGTTGGCTCGCCAATTTCAAGGACCCTTTTGGCCGTCTAGGCGGTGGAGCTTGCACCTGCCAGAGTTCGAAGTTACAATCATCTACAAATACGGCTACAAACACTCCGACCGACGCCGACTGCCTGTCCCGCGCCCCCTCGACCCACCACCACAAGACTGCGATGAAGAAAGCGCGTTCTTCGGAGTCGTTACGGAGAGCGACCTAGCCGCCCAGCAGCGTGCCGACCCCGACTTGCGCGTTATGACCGACTACTTCGAAGGACGCAACGTCGCCGTTCCTAGGGCGTCCAAGCGGAACTTACCAGCCTTAAGCCTCAAAAACGCCATCCTCGTGAAGAATTTCTGCCCCGGAACGAGAACGCATTATCTACTTGTCATCCCCGCAGAGCTCCGTGACAAAATTTTGGAAGCGTGCCACGACGACCTGTCTTCCGGACATCTCGACACAGCTCGCACTATTGCAAAAATCAAGGCGACGCACCGACGTCACCCACTAGAACGTCACCCGACGTCACCCACTACGTTCGGAGTTGCCGTGACGGCCAGCGACAAAAAACACCGCCGACAAGACCCGCCGGCGTTCTGCAACCGATCGCCGTCCCGTCGAGGCCCTTTCAAGAGATTGGAATGAACCTTCTAGGCCCGTTCCCAACGTCACAATCACAGAACAAGTGGATTTTTGTAGCGATATACAACATGACGCGCAACGTAGAGGCCACGGCTCTTCCGAGGGGGACTGCACAAGAAGTCGCAAAGTTCTTCATAAACCAGGTTGTACCGCGACATGGAGCCCCCGATGTCCAAATCACAGACCGCGGAACGGCCTTCACTGTGGAACTTATGTAAGGAATCTTACGCTACAGCAACACGGATAACCGGTACCACCCCCAAACGAAAGGACTAACGGAACGTCTGAACAAGATGATCGCGGATATGCTGTGAATGTACGTCGACGTTGAACGTAAGACTTGGGACGAAGTGCTCCCGAATGTCACGTCGCGTACAACACGGCTATCCAGAAAACTACGCGAATGACGCCGTTCGAGCTTGTCCACGGAAGACTGCTCACCACGATGCTTGACGCCATGCTTCCGCATGTAGAACACGACCATCTCAACCCCGACGTCCAAGGATACCTTCAGCGTGGTGAGGAGGACCGCCAGCTCGCTCCAGTTCTTACGGTGTACCAGCAGCTGGTGGATGCCGGGCGCTACAACCTCCGACGCCGAGACGTTGAGTACCATCCAGGGGACTGTAATTCGGTTTAGACTCCCATCCGACGACGCGGACTCAGTGGGAAGCTTCTGCGACGGTATTTCGGAACCTACCAGATTCTACAACGGGTCGGCCAACTTACCTACGAAGTGATCCCCGATGGTGATCCAGGAACATCAGGACGACACACGCGGCCCGAAGTGGTCCACGTGGTTCACTTGGGAATCCTAATACACAGGTACGGCTGTTGGGTAAAAGAGGTTGGCGGAACTGCTTCAGATATGCGGCCTCGATGGAAATAAGTTCCAGAGATACCTCTAAATTAGTGACGACCACTTCCTAAGCAGTAAATAAAGTTGGTGTTGCAGCCAATTTTTTGACGTCGCTACAGGTTTTCTTTTATTGTTTTTTATGTACTATCTTGCGTGAAGCAACGAAGAAACACAATAGTGATAAACTGGAATGTAGCAAAAAAACTAAGGTTAGAGTCCTATCTTGGCTTGTTTTCGGTGCGCGTAGGCTAACTTAAATTCCTGGCGCACCTCGAAGTTAACTTCCTGGGGCACCTCATTTCAGATGAACCAGCAGTTTTGTGCACCAGGTGAGAGAGGCAGACAATGCTTTGCTGTTCATAGTTTTTGCAAAAACACCTCCCAATCAGCTGAACTTCACCAAGAATCTAAAATACCCGCTCCCGGTGCTAGCTCTTGTCAAATCATACCTTTCAGTTTCGCAAAAGGCTTCCGTTGTTTCGCTCTTCTAAGCTGGGCAAAAACTCTATGCTTCAGAAACTATACGACAAAGCAAGGATCTCTGGCACACATGTAAACAAATGGCTACACCAGCAACTCTAGCCACCCCATCAACTAAAGTGTTCACTAACTCAGTCACAACGAAGAAGTCCTTGCTTCTTCAACGCCGCCGGTTGCAACCCTTCCGCTGCCTATGCGATTCTCCCTCACCTTCTTTGCCTCACGACCCACGAAGACAACACAGGCAGTCCGATTCTTGACTGGCCAACCTACGGCTGTTCTCCGGAGTGCTCGGCCATAGGCAACGAATTAACCAGCGTTGAACTTAAGATAAACTGTTTGAATACGGCCATCATCCTCTCCGCACGTTTTCGGCAGCCAATGTTCAAAAGATGGTCAGCTGTCGCTCGTTACCCATACACACGGTTTCATCTGGGCGAACGTTTTGCAAAAGTTACGTGGCGGTTCAACCACCGCCAATGAACGGCAGTTGCTCTATCAACGTTAAATCAAAAGACAGGTGGCAGGTTTTCCGCCGCCAAGTACTCGCTTGTTGCTTGAAAGTGGGTTTACAAATGATGATCAGCTTGTGCTCGGCCAATGGGCGACCGCTTTGTTTCCGCTTGCCGGGGAACACGTGATGAATGGCTGTTATTTGGTTCTGGAGTACTCGTGTTTCGTCAGCAGCCGTTGTTCAAAAGTTGCTTTGGGAACGTTGTTACCCGGTCCGCTTATGAATCTTCACGCTCAAGCTCTTCGAACGGTTAATGGCTGATGTCTGTCACATGTCTACCACCGCCCGTGCCCAATCACCGGAATTCCGAAGGTCATGCGTGGGCTAGTGCTCAGCCACGGAACACAGTGTGCTGTATATACATGGACACTCATGGACGAATAAATGAAAACACGAAAATATTAAACGCAACGCTCTACATGAAAGATAATGGATAGTGAATGCAAAATAATGGCTCGCGAGTGGTATATTTGGAAAGACACATTTTCAATCTTTGTTACTGGTTATATACCGGCGCGATTATTTCACTTGCATTGAAAAAAACCGCGCTATTTGTGTGTTCCGGTTTATATTTTCGTGTTCGCTTTTCATTTGTCCATTATACGTTTTATGCCATTATTTAGACTTGAAACCAAAAAAAAATATCACTTTTTTGGATAAACAAAGAAGTGCGCGTAAAACAATTCGTGCTTTGCGAGCCTGCATAGACACTGACCGCATTGGTACAGACACTGAAATCATTGGTATTGCAATTTTTGATGCAAGTTAAGAACGTAAGCTTTGAGACGAACCGTGACGCCGAGGAAGTTATGGATCGATGCTCTGGGCACACAACGCATACTACCTAGAGTAAAAAAGACCGCCCTTTTGGCGGTCTCTTGGCATTCTTTTTTCCTCGGGACATCAAAATCACTGTCCGCAGAACGTTTGTCAGCAAGTTTCCTTGCTCGTACAAGTGACCTAATACTACTATGAGGAAATATGTACTCTATAGAATCTGTATTTTGGAGCATTCATCGCGATAGCAGTGTTTACATGCAACAGGCCGATGTCGTGCCTTCAAGCAACCCTCTTCATTCGCCGTCTCTGTTGATTGAAAGAAGGAAAAATCGTATGTGCTTTTGAACGAGCTCCGGGCTTAAGCACCCAAGTAGCAGTCAAGTAATGCGCTAACATGGGCCCGAACAGCGGCGAAAGGCCGTGGCTTCCTGGACTGAGAAAAGGCCAACAGCTATGTGCAAACAAATGTGCCACTCGAGGTCGCTAAGTATGACAGCAGATGTATGTACCGATAAGACGTCCAAATAAAAAAAGTGCCGAAATTCAGGTTAGAGATAACGTTTTTTTTCTCACGCGTCAAGCAAACGAGAATTTCACCGCCGAAGCCACGATAGCAGTCTAAATATGAAGGCAACGATTCAACAATTTGACCACGGGGGAACTTAATATTTAGTTCCCTCATTGTTTCTGTGGAAGGCGAAGTTGTCCCAATCTTATCTTTACAACCCCTCAGACATGACCAGTAAGAACGGTGCATAATTTGAACGTATTTTGTTATAGCCCGGAAAAAAAAATAAACTGGTACGTAAATGTCTGTGATTGGTTGGTTTAGTATTATGTGGCTTTACGCGCTGACGCTATAGATACGCAAGCGACGAGGTGCGCTGTAGTGGAGGGCTCCGGAATAATTTCGGTCACCTGGGGATCTTCAACGTGCGCCGACATCTCGGACACACAGACGTTTTCGTTTTTGGCCTCCATCAGAAGTATAGTTGTATGACGCCGTCAGCAATGTAGTTTCAATGTTTCAGAAGAGCTAGCTCTTTATGTTTGATTTCTAATACTTTTCATTGACAGCATATAACTTCGTTTATACAAAACTAGCTTGACCAAAGGAAATTGTTTAGAGGAACTCGTTCGTTTGGGGGTTTATTACCTAATTTGCGCAATTACGGGATGAGTAAGCTGTCACGCACCCACAAAAAGCCACAGCTAGCCTCCGCTGCAGCTACAACTGCCAACCGACCACTACAGAAATGACGCCGCCTGGGCTTCCCGAATGCTGCATGGGCCAGTTCCAGTTACTTCAGCATGACCTACGCAAACGTGAGGATGCCTCAACACCGCTTTCGCCAACGACTACCTGCATGCATAAGACGAGACGAGTATTCGAACAGACGAGACGAGACGAGTGTTCGTTAGGACATTGAACCTGCACTGTGTGCTGAAACTCGGCGTTAGCATAGTCTCACAGCCCTCGACTGCGTCTGCGACAAGGGCTGTGAAGCCCTTGCCTTTCTCCGTGACGGCGCTTTGAAGAAATTCTGTGAACGTTTGCACTGTGTGCGCGTTTGTGCGCCTTTCAGATTTGTGTTTCTAGAGTACTTATAGCGTATTTGTCCGTTTTTCTGTGTCTGGTGTATTCATTCCTTGTCGTCATTTTCATTCATCAAGCCATCTTGTTTCCAGGCTGATTTCTCCGCATTAAAAAGGTATTCCTCCCTCCCAGTTTTCCTCGCAGAAGTTACGAAGAAAACACCCGACAAAAAAAGAAAAGCTAGTAAATAGTCCCGTGCGAGTACAGTAAAGACTCACATAAACGCTGCACCTTTTACGAGAAGGTATAGATTTACCAACCAAGTGGTTGAAAAAGCGTAAGGCGAGCGACACCTGTGACAAAGAGTTCCCTCGGTAATGATTACCCACCCCAAAGTTTCAGATATCACCCTTCAAATGAATAATGCAACATCACGATCTGCAAACGCGCGAGCCGAATGATTCAGGACTCCCGTGCAAGCCTGCGCTGAAACAGGCCGAACGCCAAATTTTGCCCGAGCAGAACAGCATTGTAAAGCACACGTGAATTTTCATTTGTCTGGTTATGACAGAGACAAGTCCACTAGACCGCGTACGGTGCACGGAATCAGAGCCAGAAATAGCGGAAGCTAAGACAAGTACGAGGCAAAATTAATAGCTAAGACAGGTCAAATGGAACATGCCGTCACCCCGATTCAAAGAATTTTACTCGCCATCATCATCCCCGTTGGAGGTTTTTTTAGAGGCGCTGCCATGCGCCACAAATACAGCCTGATTGGCGTAGATCTTCTGGCCAAAACTGGCAGCCAATCGGAAAAGACTGGGAGCAAGAAGGCAGTGATCCGGAAAGTTGCAATCAGGAGTCTATTAAAACTGAAATACCTGTGAACACAAAAAGCAATAATAATTTTGAATGAATGGTTGCTCAAAGATTAACAAATTCGGCAATGTTGTGTGATCACTTTGCATAAAAATACAAAGAGTGAACTCTGCTCTTGTGTTCGGCGCTGCAGTTGTTTCCGATCAGGATTCTATTTATACTTGAATACTTGTGAACACCGAAAGCAATGACAATTTTGAATAAATGATTCTTTGAAGTTTGAAAAATTTGGCAATGTTGTATGATCACTTTGAATTAAAATATAAAGTCGTAACTTTCCTCATGTATTTGGCCGTTTCAGCGTTGCGGTCGTTTCCGATTTAAATTTTTCATCAACGAGTGCTGGCGGCGAGGTCGACGTTGGTTGCGGGTTGTCCGTGTTGTTATTAATGTTTTTCGTGCGATATACCGTCGTAAAATGTGTTCACCCTTTGTGTAAAAAGACTGCTTGCCACTTCGGATACACGCGAGGTTAAGGATAAGCTGAAATACAGCGGCAAACGATCTAAGAACGGCGGCGTTTTCCTGTGCCCGGACAAAAAGTTCGGTAAGTTTTTTTTTGCTGGACCTTTTGTAGCGCGACTAAGGTCCGGTGCCAGAAACGTGTTATTGGCTAGATTTCTCGTTTCCGCATCAGTCTCACGCTGTTGTTCGTGCAAGGAAAATGCAATTTGCTGGCGCTGCTCGATATGTCTAGCCTTGCTGACGGACAGCTGGTGGGCGCAGAGGAGGGCCTTAGGAAGCTTGAAATATTTGCCAGTGCTTTTGATAACACCTTAAAGTATCGATGTGTTTTGTTTCGTATGCGGTTTTTATCGCAATAGGTATCTTTCTATATGTGGCCGTGCGGTTCACAGCACTTTTGTTTTATTTCGATAGCTGTGCCACTTTGAACAAAGCAAAATACAATGGGCGGCTGCTCAACTTATCGGACGTAAAACTTCCCTTGAGAAAAATGGAAACCGGAAATAGTTTGAAAATCTTGTCTTGGCAATAAAAGAGTTTTGATGTGTTTTATTGTCTTGTTACTGGCTGAAAACCTTTCCTCACCCTTTCTCGCGTTCTCTTTCTTTGGAAACTATTTGTTTTTTTTCAAACAGTTTGTAGTTCAGTAGCACCTAGCCGGAGTATATTTCACATTGCTGTAAACGCTATCTATGCTTACATAGCACTAGTTTTAAGCACCTTTGATCAATTCTGTGGTTATGTCTTTTAACATAAGTGTCTTGATAATAAAACAATCATTGAGTGAGTGTTCTTACTTCTCGGAATGTGTAGTGTACTGTGAGCTTTTAACTTTGTCAGGTAACGACCTTTGTGCTTATGTAACTTTTCTTCGCAACCCTTTCATTTAAAATTGGCTGGAGCTTCAGAACGGGGGCTGTCTGGCAAGATGAAAAGCAATAACAGGTACGTACTGCATTTATGTGACCGATATAGAAACCCAGAGATAGAACTGGACCTATAAGTTTGCGTTTTAGTGATTTGGGGCCTTTACAGCAGGAATTTTGCCCACCTAACTTGTAGGAGTGGTTATTCTTGCATTACCACAGGAATAATAGTAGTAGGTAGCCCTTTCAGCGGTAGGATGCTCTGCGTGTTTAGGACATTTGAATTATGTTGAATGTAGCTTTTTATATGTGCAGAAAGTGAATTCTTGTTTTTTATATTTTTTGCACACGATGTAGTGCCTGTGCAAACCAGATTTTCTGGGGGAAGAGTCCTTCAACATCAGTTTGAGTCTGGACAGCTCCTATGTCATATTGCTTGTAATGTGAGTAAGCACAAGGTCTTGCAGGTGCAGTACCGGTGCCGCAAAAGTAATTGGAATGCTGGAGGCCAAACTCGGGTCTGCGTAGCTTCACCAGCGGTAACTGACAGGAGCATAACATATACGCAAGCATATCGGCCACAATAACCCCTCTATACCTATGGACCCTTCTGTATTACCGTGTCACTGAGCATTATGCATTGGATGTTGGATGCCGCGCCAGTGGAGTTATGGTGCTCTCAGCAGACACTTCTGGCGGCACAGCCTGCATGCTTCCAGTGAAAGTGAGCTAGTCCAGCTGAATCTCTTGCAGATACAAGAACGCACTGTTCTGTTCTGTGAATACAGACTCCTGACATTCCTTGGCACTATCTATGCACTGACTTTACATGGGTTCCTTGTCAGTGGTCAGTTATTCAACCGGCTGTTCTGAATGGGGCAAGCAAAATAAAAAAACAGTGGGAAAGGTATGTTGTGTGCGTGCAAGGTCTCGAAGTTATTTGTGAACTTGAGTTCTAAGTTAATATGCCGATTGAATTTCTTTTATTTTTTTTAATTCAAGATCACCCACCCCTTTCTCCGAAATAAGATCATGTCTATGCTACTGAGCTGCACTGTTGGTGGCATCTGGAGTGAGGAATCTTTATGCTTCATTTCTTTATGTCGACTTCATACTGTGACTGCTAAAAATGCTGTAAGCACAGTGCTTACATTATGCGCACAGGGTCAGTTGCTGTGTGCGTTCAAGTTCATTTCAACCAAATAACCCGCCGTGGTGGCTCAGTGGCCAAGGCGTTGCGCTGCTGAGCACGAGGTCGCGGGTTCGATCCTCGGCCGTGGTGGCCGCTTTTCTGATGGAGGCGACAAGCAAAAACGCCCGTGTGGACGAGATTTCAGCGCACGTTAAAGATATCCAGGTGGTCGAAATTAATCCGGAGCCCTCCACTATGGCGTGCCTCATCGTGTGCACTGCGTCGGCTCGTAAAACCCTACAATAATCATTTCAACCAAATCGATATTTGTCGAAGCAAAATAAACCGTTATGCTTCCTTTGACATAGTTTGTTTATTCTTGCTCATTATTAAAAAATGTTTTTTTATCTTTAGAAAATGGCTTTAGTGCCTCTAAATGTGTGCAGACAACATTTATATGCTGCGTTTTGTTTTTAAATGAGGTATAGCCACAAGCTACTCAAGATCATGAATTCGCTTTCTCGAATCATAAGAATGGACGATTTCATTCTTTCGAGCCAGTAAAGTGACCGCACATGTTGATGGGGTGGTAATTCTGGCGAGGCATCAGCCGCGTGCTCATCATATTGAGCATATTATTGGCTAGATGGTGTGGGAAGGATGTGAAAAAAAAAAAAACAAATTGTACCAAACAATGTAAACTAGGTGCAGTAAAAAGTTTGGTTCTTTGCACTACCGGGTAATGTTAGTACCTAAGCAGCATTTACTGTAGTCGCAAGCATGACACACTCACAGCATAATGCACCCGCACCTAGGCTCAGTGGCTAAGGTGTGGTGCTGAGCCCATATATGCAGGTTTGATATTGGCCGCGTTGGCTACTCTTCTGATGGAGGCGAAAAGCAAAAACACCCTTGTCTCGAGATTCAGAATAAGGTGAAGTTTCCCAGGTGCTCGAACTTAATCTTGAGCCCTCCACTACTGCACGCCTCATAGATCATGTGCAGCTTCAGCGTGTTAAATCCTGCAATCCATCCGACGGCGTAACATAATCACGTGATTTTTATCAGAGCCTTTTGGTGTAATGAGGGGGCAAACGTTGGTTGCCCTGGCAAATAAAATGCATCAATGGTATGGATGGGTAGATGGTGATGATGATTGATTGATTGTGGTGTTTAACGCGTTGACGCAACGCCGTGATGAGGCGCGCTGTAGTGGAGGGCTCCGGATTAATTTTGACCAACTTGGGATCTTTAACGTGCGCCGGAATCTCGTACACACGCGCGTTTTTGCTTTTCACCTCCATCAGAAAAGCGGCCATGGCAGCCGGGAATCGAACCCGCTACCTCGTGCTCAGCAGCGCCAAGCCTAAGCCACTTAGCCACCACGGCGAGTACGGATGGGTAGGTTTACCTAGAGTCCCCCACGCTGGCTTGTGCTTCTGCATGGTCTACTATAGGCAGATATTGGGGCAGCAGGGCAGTGCTCCCTAATGATTTGGCCGCAAACCCCCTGTGTACCAAGGAGGGGTACCTGAAACAGTCCATCATTTTTAATACCTGAAAAGCGTGTATCTCATTGATGATCGGGCACAAATAAGATTTCGTTTCGTTGTCGCTTATAGTCTTGCTCACCTGATCAAGATCGGTCTAAAAAAGCACAGATAACATAGTGTATGCTAATTTTGAATTTTGCCCTTCCAATTTTAATGCCAAAGACAACCACGTACCGTGTTTACTGAACTGTAATGTGACCACGATTGTAGTGTGAGGGGTGACTTCATCGCATCCAGAAAGAAAAATAAAACCACTAAAGTAACTCAAGGGGTAACTTTCTGTCGCGCCAAAAAAAAAAAAAAAAGAGCCGCCAAAGTACTCACGTGAGGCACGTGGAATTATGGAAAAGCACATTTATTTTTCAAACACTTCGGCTAGGCGCCTACCTTTAACACTTAAATCTTCGCAGGAAGCCCATTTGTCGAGCGATATTACTGTTTTGAGCTGTATAAGCTGAACACTGACCGCCAAAAGGCGGTTGCACTGTTTCGTGATGAAATCAGCAACACCCATTTGAAATTCTACGTGACAGCTGTAGCAAGGTCCTCGGAAACATTTTGGGTAGAGTTCGATTGTAAAAAGGCGCTCCCGCAGTAGCTGCCATCCACGGACGGTCGATGTTGAGTGTTCGAGAAGCTGCCGAATTCCCGATTTCTTGAGCCATTAAAATATGATAGGTCATACTGAGTGCAATACGTTGCCGTGACAAGGGGATCTGAAGAGGTGTTGAAACACTTGAGGGCAATGAAAGTTACCTATGCCTCAATAAAAAAGTACGGCACAAAAAGGAAGGAAAGACGTTGCGCACGCTGTCAACTACCACAGAAAAAAAGCAAGGAAACGAAAAAAGTCGATCTTAGCTAATAGTGGACCCAAACAACTCTTGCACATCTTGCTGACATAGATTGCGCAATGGCCAAACTGTGGCTATTGATGACAAATGGGTGCATCATTGCAATTTTTAGGCAACTTCAGTTGCGGTATTAGATTGTAACGCGAGGGTTGACTTCAGGTTGCAAAACGAAAACGTGTTATAATCGACTAAATACAGTAATATTCGTATTTGTGTAAATAATTAAATTCAATTGAAGAAATGTATGATATCTGTTCATTTCCTCTATTGTTTTGATTGTTCAGCATACTCGAGCATGACAGCATCATGTGACGTTTTGAGACTGCCTAGAGATGAATGAACTCATGTTGCTCATGGCAATTTGCTGATGCACTGATTGAAATTTTGAAAAACTAGGGAAATTTAAACGCATCAGTTAGGTAGGCGCCCTCACTGTAGACCACAACTTTCAAACCTTCTCACGGTAGCGCCATTTTCCCGGGATCGGTGTGGAGCTGTGCAGGCATTTCCCGGGAGACAGCGGGAGAAGCCACGGCTTCAGCCACATGCCACCAGCCGCATTATACTGCGTATCGTGTGGCTGATTCGGACACCTAATCTGAGTTGAAAATTGGTAAGTTCATATTCAACAGTTAGCCACCCACAGTTTAACAGTGCAGTAGAAAGTGGGTTAAAGGCGAGTAAAAGCTAGGTGCATGCGAGGATTGCGTATGCTGTACACAGGCTGCAAATTGACGATGCTGGGCGTGGTTCTCACCGAAATCGCGGCTTTTTGAGCTATATTTCTCTGTGCCAGGTTTTCTCCAGTCAATTGCGGCACCCGACTCCTATACCCTACAAATTAGCTGTGCGCCTATTGTCCCCGCAGAGCTGAGCTGTAGTACTAGAAAAGGGTTGATTTTAGTTTGTTTCTCGTCTATAAAATGAACACTGCTAACCTGTAAGGAACAGAAATTAGCGATAGATTCTGGGGTGGGAATCAATAACTGGGCTCGAAAAACAGCGTACGAGAGGCGTATTGTTGCAACTGTGCTACATTCGAATATGTTCAATTGGGCGTGATAATCTATTGGCGGAAGCACTCAGGGACCCCCAAAATCTTAGTTATGGTTTTTAATGCATAATGCTCTTGTGTTTGCTATTTTTTGCGTACTCAACAACTGTGGAAACAAGCAGCCTTTGCACATCGTTAATTTCACCGAAGGCATGCCGACCTGCATGCTGGAGAAAAAAAAAGTCTGAAAAATGTGGATACAGCTGTTCTATTCAAGAAGACTGCCATGACAAAATATACCACTCAGAGGCCATGAATCTGATAAGACAACATGCGACACGGTGCATTTGCAGCCTGTGCAAAGCATGGGCAAACCCGCCGTGCAGTTATTTCTCGCTCACCACGAGTGCGCTCTCTAGTGCACTGTTGAGCTGTAGGGTGCTGACTCGTTGAATAAAATTCTACTTGCCAAAATCTTGGTGGTGAGACAAATCGTAAGGAATGCAATTGAGTAAGCACTGTTTGATGGTAATGGCACTATCTAACCTCATCGGTGCTTTATTTTTAGAAAGTTCATAGCATTATCAAAAACCGTGAAAGATGCAGCTTCTCGCACAAGTTCACGATGTGGGCTCTGAAATCGAGTCTGCGCCTAACAACTTCCTTGCTGGGGGCAGCTGGATGAAACATAAATTATATTCATACAAAAAACTAAAAATTGCCAATTTAAATTGACCAGAAATTTGTCTTTATTGTCTTTTTAAGCAGCCTTTATTTATGCTTTCTCAGAAAGTTCCCTGGAGCAACCAAGCACAAGTTCAGAAGTTCTTGTACTGTATAGAAAAAGCTTGCTCACTTTTTCTGTATCCTTTCCTGTGCAAGTTTCTAACCTCTGTTGTTTGATAGAAGCTTACTGTGTTAATAACCGTGGAATAGAACAAGATGACAATGTTCCTGTCAGTGCTGCGGCACTAGTTCAAGAGGCAGCGGCTTTTTTGCCATTCACCATGGAGATATGGAAAAATTCATGTGTGCATTTCTCCTGGCAGGTTCCTGGAGACAGTGGGGTACCTGAAGTAATGAATCAGTACTGAGGTAGATAACGTTAAGCAATTATGACAATACAGACCTCAATCAAGAGCTTCTAAGAAGTCGAGGTAGGTATCGGTTTTTTGTAAAGGTCCAGTTAAGATACCAGGAAATTGTAGCGCATTTTCTTGCACGAAAGGAAAAAAGTATTTTTCATTGTGATGACATTTCTCAGACGATTTTGCTCTAGGAGCTTGTAGTCATTTTGCTTGCACACGGTGGTGCGTGCGTGCTTCCCAGCTTTGGGCTAGTGCTTGGGCCGCCGCTATCCTGTGAGCACTGCAGCAGAGACGTGAATATTGCTGGCTGTTTTTTTTCTTCCTTTTGCCCCCACTGCGAACACAATATACTGCTAACCTTTAAATGGTGGTTGCATACCTTTCTTAAAAAGCTAATATAAAAAAAAGAAACATTCCAGGAAGCCATGTTTCTGCAGTACAAAATAAACCGCTGTTTTGAAAGCAGTAAATATGATGCTGAGTGAAACACTGCGGCGAATAGTTTCTTCTCCGCAAAACAGTATTTCTGGTAGAGGAGTTCAGAATGAAGCCTGGCTGTAATTTTAGAGCAGTCGTAGTTATTAAGAAAGAAGCCGTGGCTTTCTACAGTGTTTTGGACCCATTAAAATAACTGGTCAGTGAGCTTGGAAAGTGCTGTACTGCTAAACAGTGAGTAGTCAAATGCACTCACGCATTTTTTAGCAGAAAATAGTTTTTCTACCTTTAGTTGTAAGACAACGGCTAATGGCTTTAGTGAGCAACTACTGATGCCCCCTTCTCACCCCTTCTACACACACATAAGCACCTTTTTTGGCATATTTCTTTGTCAACAACGACTGCACGCTGCAATTTCTTTGGCTGCAAAGCTTGTGCGAGCGTACTGAGTTTGTTGTCTGCCACTTCCGTGGCCTCAACAATGTTGGGGCAGCAGAGTTTTACAATCTAGGCAACTGACCATTCATAGCCGTAGTGCAAAAAAATTGGGCCGGTTTGTTTCTTATTGCGTGTGCTTTTCTTTTTTTTGTGGTTCAAAACTGCGAGGACACCTATGCGCAGAATTTTGCGGCGTGTGCTTCTTGCAATACCCTCGCTTTAATTCACAAGACTGAAGCTGAAATGCGGTACTAAGCTGTAACTGAGACAACTGAAATAAAGCCAACGGTGTGTAGGCTGTAAAAAGTGCAATAATATAAGTACGAGGTCGAGGTTTTAAATTTTCATGATAGAAGGATTCCTTTCCCGTCATTCGTACATACCTTTTTACTCAGTTGCTGCTATGAGGTTTTTTGATCTTAGTGTATATTTGAATAAATGCTAATGTACTGCAGCACGGCTGAGATGCACTGCTTTAATTTGATTAAGTTACAGGTGGGGAAATGTAGTATGATGCTTAATATTGACAGAACCTAATCAATAGGTGTTTTCAAAATACACATTTCATGGGTTTTGTTTTTCCAAATGAGAGATTGAAATGACCTAATGTAACACACACTTCAGTTGGTTATGTAATGAGTACAATACGCCTTCTAGTTTCCCACAGTGGACTGGGACACTTATATCCTAGTTACACGGGCACAGTTACCCGCTAACCATGGTTAACGCAAACTGAGCTTGGCCACCTCAATTCGGTTATGCTAACCGGAGTTGCCGCTGCCGCAGTGTTCAAAAATCACACAATTCAGTTTGCACGCAAGTGGCGGTGCATTAGCGTAGGCGAAAAAAATCACCTGGCGTTCGTAGACCACGAAGGCCTCAAATAGCGGGAGCCCCGAAGCTGCCCCCAAGAGGAGCTTGTGCTCTTTGTGTCGCTCTTGCAGTCGGGACGAACGCGCGTGAGCAGCAGCTCGTTTCCCAGTCCACCCGATCAACTATAAGAAAAGCCTATATTTGTAATTTATGCTGATCGTTTGCCAAAAAAAAAGACAAAGCAGGGAATCATGAAGCGTTTTCAGCACTCGGAAGCGATCCGCGCGCACGTCGGCTGTTCATGCAAACACGCAGGCGCCTCTGTCTGCACGGCACTAAAAGCGGCTCGAACCAGCCCAGACCATGGCAGCAACAGCTTGTCGCCCCTTTTCGAAATCAATCTCATCGCGGAAAAGAAGTTCCACATGGTAAAAAGTGGATATTTAAAGGGTAAAAATTGTGCTATGTATTGTAATTCGCAGTTGTAGAGATAGCGCCGGTCAAACATCGACCGCGAACCCAAGTTCCCAACACCGAACCGACCCGAGGACAAGCCGGTCGCGAGCTGCTGGGGAAGCCCCTTTTTCGACGTGCGCGAGTGCGTCGCGTTTGTGTCTGAAGCAACTGTTTAACAATATTTTTTCTCTACTCTGCTTCGCCTTTGGTTTTTATCGGAGGGTGAAAAGGTTGTTACTTTTTTTTTGTTACGCTCACAACCAAGTGACCGCTGTCGACACAGTTGGAATTTAGCAAGTAACAGCCAAAACCGCCGTTTGCGATAACCGCGGTTAAAATTTATTAACCACCGTTAAACGTAACTAGTTACTTCCGCCATGTAACTAAGGTATTACACTAAATTAGGAATGGTGTGGGGACAACAAAAATATGTGAATAATAAAGCAGTTGTGTTGACTTTTTGCCAGAACTTCTAGGGCTCCATGTCAAAATTACAAAAATTTTCTAATAATAACGTAAAGGAGAAGCAGTTGCATTGCACTTGCATAAGGAGAGAAATATAAAATGAAGGAAAGCTGTTTTTCAAATGGTAGGATGTTTCACTTATCTTTGGATGGCTCTTCAACTGCATGTCAGCTTTTAAATTTAAATGAAATATCGGCAAATCACGTAAATCATGGCTGGCATTCCCTTGGAGCTCCCTGAGGGTTCAGGTGAGCTTCTGTTGCCTGCTTCTACTGAGAGTCAGCACCTAAACCAACAACGACCACCATGGCTATAATATTTTGCAATTAAAACACTTATAAGCTCTGCAAGGTTAGATCAGCGATTCCAAAGATTTGGTTTTATCCCAATGGTGTGGAATCTAGTTGGCTGACAGCCCATTTTTTTGCTGCTGCCTTCTAGCGTGTCACAGGGCCCTTGCATCATTATAGTGTAGGGAATAGTGAAAACTTCAATCTGCCCCTAAAGGAGTGCTGGTACAAAATTTCAAAGCACAGATGACTACATAAAAAGCTTTCTTTTTAAATAGAGACACCCCTCAGGAAGGTTAACATGTAACATAGTTTAAATAGAACATATTTTAAGTCAATTTTATTATCTGCATGCAGGAAAAAGTAAGGATGGATTTCCTTTCAACATCGACATCCTTGTGATGCCATGTCTGCCACTCCCCAAACTGCCTATGTTAGGGCTCCCATGACGTATCAAAGGTGGCCTACTCTGCCTGATCCTTCTGAGAAAACGCAGATCCATCAGTGATGGCGCCAGTGTTTTCTATGGAACACAATTGTCGAGAGCCATGAGCTACTGCCCAGTGTTTGAAAAAATGTCTGCTGTCGTCTTGGCTGACAAGGAAGGGAATGCCCAAAACAGCCAACACCAAAGACAAAGAAAAAAGTAGAAAAAACAGCACTTGTGTTTTTCCTCATTTTTTTGTCTGATGTATTTTGCCCATTTTGCAGTCTCGTCTTTTTTAACTTAGAATCAACTTGGCCTAGCCTCAACCCTAGCAAGTCTTCATGGGCCCTTCATTGAAATTATGAAGGGCTTATTGTGTTTGTATGCTTGCGTGATGCATACGAAGGAGAGATCTTCCTTATGTTCATTTATTCGCATTGAACAAGCAATGACAGGTGAAAAATTTGCAACTTTTGCTGAATAGCACGGGTCAGCAAGCTTTTCAGGTGGAGAGCCTGGTTTCATGCAATGGACACGGAGGGGGCCGGGGGGCACATTGGTTTGGAGGGGAGAGGGCTTTGCAGGGAAATAAATTTTTGGGGGAAATTGAAAGCAGTGTACAACACAAGAATAGCTATCCTTATCGTGTTTATTTTCAGCTCGAATGTCAGGAGCTTTCATGCCAGTTGAGGTCAAATCTGCCATGTCGACCTTCAGGAAGAAAGTGACACAGGAAAAGGGGTCTACCATTGTGCCGTGGGCCACATAATAATACCCCATGAGGTGCGGGTCACCAACCCCTGATTTAGAGCATTTTCGTATATCGTCTGAACATGAAGGACTGGACAACCTAAGGTTGTCAGTTCGTGATGCCTTCACTTAGGACAGGGAGGGGGACATATATGGAAAAATTCTGGGTGTTGCGAACAACTCAAGGCAGGTTTTCGTGGGAAGATTGACAAGCATGCTCTCATTACATTGCAACAGTTGTGAGAGGAAATCCCTGTGTCAGAGGACCTGTTTACAGACTACTTTCCTGGTTCTAAGAAATTCCAAAACTTTTGTGGCTGCTTCAAAGATCCTAAAGAAAGAATTGTTATTACAATTTCGTTACAGTTTGTGACCCCACTGAAGCATTCGAAATGTTGGCCGGTGTTTTATTCGTTTTGGTTGCTTGCCAATTTTTCATTTGGAAATTTCCGTAGATTATGTGTGGTCTTGTTTTTTTTGCAGTGCCTGGCATGAGCTCCTTACTACTGATCCTGCCACAAATGCTGTGGATGAGAGTGGACGAAATCTGTGTGTCCCTGCTGCAAATCTCACAAGGTTTGTGGGATTTCTGCATCTTAAAATTGAGGAAATTGACATGCAGTTTATTAGGATTTAGACAATACCTGCTGTTAATAGTTACTGGTGGGTTCTTTGGCATAGCCATGAAGCACAGTGTGATTCCTTTGTGTTTAAGGTTATTTCCTCCCTTCTTTCAAGCTTAGGAAGACGTGTTTGGGCGAGTTGGTGCATCTTAGCAATACTTGAAGTTGGCGCGAAATATTGACAATCACAGAAAGTAGCGGGTGAGAACTGGCAATGACTAGCAACTAACTTTTAGGCAGCGTAAGAACACATAATTACAGGCCAAAGCTACGTGGCTCCACTTGCCTGAAAACAAATTGTGATAAGGAAAGTTCACAGCCTAAAAAAAACGTTCCTTCATATGAAGACCCGTTGAAATGTCACTGACACAATCGCATCCGTTCTTTCCTATGTGGTAAGCTTCCTGTATCTCCCTTCCTCATGTATCAATGCACCTGGAAAATTTTCACTTGCTGTTTAAGAGCGTCATGCATGCGCTTGCAGAGCTATGAATGGGGTGATGCCCACTTGTGCAGTTCTCAACTGAGAGGTTATGTTTATGTTCACGCAATTGCTCGTTCACACACCTTCCAGAGTGCCCAATGCAGACCTTCCCACATGAAAGAAGTATCTCATAAGCAATGTTCCTACACAGCAACTTGCATAGGCATTGGTGTGCTTTTTCTCGCACCCTTGCCTATCAAGGGGACCCGCAGAACTTACCCTCGACTACTAGGAATGTATTTTGGGGTAAAGTCTATTATCCCAGCAATCACCTCCCACAAGAATCATAAAAATCTGTTCGCTTTGATGGAAGGTACGTGCGGTGCAAGATCGCAAATATTCCTACCCTCTCAACTCATTGCGGACAAGTGGGCAACGCGATCAAAGCTGTATTCTCTTTCCCGGAGAAGGGGGTGGCTCGTGGTGTTCTCTTCGGGAGCCTTCCATATATCACAGGCTGGGGAGTGTTATCCTTTTCTGTATAGCGTGGAGGGATGTATTTCCGGTCTGGAGCAACAAAAAAAGCAGTCATGGCTACCTGCGCGCATGTGCACACTCAGGCTTTTTGAAGCAATAAAAGTTTGTTTTATATTTTAAAGGGAAGTATTGAGTTTCCCACTCGCACATCGTGCACACTCAAAGCAAAAGAAACGCTGAGACTGTTCATACAGGTTCAGGCGTAGAAGAGATTGGTGCACAGCGCCGATGGCGGCAGAGCGTTACAAACAACCAATAAGACAGCTATGGGATAATTGACGTAATTTTGGGGGTGTCAGTGGTGCATAAATTAATTTGAAAATTGAAGAGAGTGCGGTTGGTGTTTCGCCGTCTTTTACAGTGAATCGCGTGCTTGCTCCTTCATGTGCACGTGTAATATTTGGCTCAGGTATACTTCGCAGTGTAATCGAAACATCACGTAGGTGTTTAACTGCTCAAAGCAAGTTGCAGGGTCCCTTTTATCTTGCTTACACTGCGGGGGCACATTCCTGCAAGCTTGATGGGTGGTGAAAACAGCCCCTCAACTCTAGTCATTCATTACCATTCTTATAGTATGGGACATATTTTGAACCTGTGACGCAACTTTACGGTTTTTATTTTCCCGCTCCTTTTCAGTGTTACTGTTGTCATTTCAGGTTCTCTTTTTTAGTACTCTATGCGCTGCTGCTAACACGAATGACTGCAGAAATGGCAATTGTTTACCCTGACAATCTGCACGCCGAAGCAGTCCTTAACTTTGTGGAAGCATGGCGTGCACTGGTTGGCGGAGATATGGAGGCCAGTACCCCTTTGCGAAAAACAAATAATGGTGTTTTTGCAGCGACACGCATTTGAAGCAAACGCAGGAGGCTTACCTGATGAGAAAAAATATGATTGTGTCAAGAGGCCTGTTTACCGGAGAGATGAAGTATGCAGAAGAGCGTATTATATAGAAGAGTGGAAACTTTCCTTATGACATTTCTTTTGTGCATGTGGTTCCATGTAGCTCTGGTTGTGTTCTTGCATTGAATATTAGTTGATACTCTGTGCCAGTCCTTGTGAGATACTCACTTTCTGTGGTTGTCAATATGTTGCTGTGTTTAGAAATGTTGTTTCAAGCCACTTTTGCGCTCATTGCTAGACACAGCTAATGCAAATATTCCTATGCAGCATTGTTCAAAAAAAGTGTTGGCACTAACAGGATCCTGTGTATATGAAAAGGCAGGACTAGGGAACAGTGAAAGAAAGGGAAGTTTGGTTTGAAATCGAATGTCTTCATATGTGAAGCTTACAGAAATGTAAAGGGGTTGTGAAGAGAAAATCCATTTGTCTTTTCGTAATTTTGTCTACTTCATTGGCCTTTTAGGACCATAAATCCAAACATTTTTTACAATTCATTGCTTCTCGAACTTAGGAGACAACTTCTAAATTCTTGTTTTGAGGTGCATCGCAAGCGACTATGCGCGCATCACCAGTCGGCAGTGCAACTAGCAGTGACGTCACTGTAAAACAGTCAAAAGGTAAATGCTCTTTGTGTATATTGTTCTGTACAACTGCAAACCCAGTATTTGAAAAATAATGCACTCTTTATTCGTTACCAAACCAGTTCTTATTGATGTGACCGGTGTCGCGACCGCTTCTGTTGTGTGGCAACAATTGTAACAGAACTCAGACATAGCCTCCTGTTGAGGCTATGAGTCAGACCTACTGGCTGTTTGTGCCATTTGTAGCCCGTTTCCCTGCTGAACTTCACGTTTTGCTGTTTCTTTTTGGAATCGAACTTGTTTTATATCAAATGGCAAAAAACCGTCAAAGCAAAAATGCCCATTGTGTGATTTGAACTTGAGGCCGCCGGGCCAGTCTAATGTTACGGCTAGCCTGCATTGATGTCAGACACTTTACCCACTACCTTATTGGCGGACGAAGCGCGCGACAGAAAACTGTAGCATAAAAGCCGCTTCACATTTGTAACCCAGCCCTCATGTGTGCTTTCATAAATTCTAGTCAACTTAGAGCTTTCACCGCCAGCTTATGGTTGAGCATTTCTGGAGTGAGCAAAGGGGAGCATACGAAATCAACGAAACAGCGTTAACATCAATACGTATTGCAGGAAACAGCAAAGCAATCGAACTGCATGATGATGGGACTCAGCGCTGTGTCCCTGCTTCTCGCTAGTTATTTTCGTGCTTGAGAAATGACAGGTTGGCTTTAAATTTCAACTACTCGAAGTTCCTTCGATGAACGTATTAGGTAGTAAATTCTCATTTCAAGCTTTTGGTCATTTATCTCCTCAGGTCAGAGGTTTCACGTTCATGCCACTCACATTACAGGCTACGTGAGACAGACGTCTATAGTTTATACTCATGCGAAACACCGTAAACAGTTTACAAATACACAGTTTACTTTCAACCTGCTTACCTCTGCCTGCGTAGCTCGCCCGCATTGTTCACTGAAAGTTCGACCATTTTGGTCAGTCGCATCAGAGATCAGACATCTCCCATTCAGTTGCAAGGTGAATTTTATTATGGTGCAGATTTATCTGACCCTTTGCGTGCCCGCTCTGTGCCGGCATATGCAGACAAGGGGGAACTGTGATTGGCTTCTTACAAAGAGGTCACTTCACGATTTGAGGAGGAAAGCCTCAGTGAAACATTAACTGCATTTCTTTCCTATATGCGATTATCAGGCAGCAGAACGGTTATGCATCGTTTATTAAAGTTCCACAGCTATAAGTATCCACACAACATAACTTTTTTAGAAAATGTCTTCACGACCCTTTAATGTGCTTCTGCGGTAAGCACTATGCAGTTCTGATCTTGAGACTGTTGCTGTGTTTGTGTAATTTCAGGACCAGCAAAAGTACCACTCATAAAACACTGCTTGGTACTAGATCCACTAGCTCTGAATAAAAGTGGAGGGAGATATGGGCAACTTATCCAAGTCATCCCGTTACACTTTGGGTTATTCATGTAGGCGACCAAAAACACATGAAGTACATGCGGGGTCAGTACAGATAATAAATAATTCACCCTTTGAGTTTAACCAAATTGAGTTGATGAGGCAGTGTAAATAACTGCGATTCTCAGAAATCTCATATTCATGGCCAGTAAAGGAGTGAATTACACGGTTTCACTGCCTTCTGCATTACCTTGAGCAAAAAAATCAAGCTTAAATTTCAGTTATGTGTCATTAAATTAAATCAATAATTAAAATAAATAAATCATATCAATAAATTTTGTGTCAAGTTATGTACTCGTTACAAAGATGTAACCCACCCTGCTAAGGTCTCGTTACGAGATCGCAGTATCTACAAATAAATAAATAAACAAATAAATATCTGGAAATTGCACTTGAGTATTCTTCCTGCTGCATCACCATAGCAAGCTTTCCAGTGAACATTTTGTTTTTGCTGTTTTCTTTGCACTGCCCAGCAGTTACCCCTTTGAGTGTCCAAATTTTTTGCCAAATGCAACCCCCACGATTTTTTTATCGCTGATTCAAATTATTTGGATGAATCTATTTCGAGACAAAATTATAGTAATTTTTTAAGTTGACCATAAAGTGACAAAAAATTATTTATTTTGTTACATATATGTAGTGTATTCGTGAATAACACAAGATAAAATCAAATAAAAACGAGAGAGTAACAAGCCGGCAGTTTTTGAGGGAATCAAAATCAGATAGACATCAGTTTCGCGAGCGCAAGAGGCGGGAAGCGCCCGGAGGACGATACCAAAACCACCCGCTTCGGGCGCGCGGGCGCACGCACCCGGATGGGCGATAGACAGCGCACCGCTTACAAAATACCAAAAAAGGAGACAAGAGCCTCATCAGTTTCGCAGGCGCCCTTGGTCTGTGGCACGCACACAAAGCCCACACGCACACGAATTTAAAATAGCTTGCGCTCTCTGTCCCATTTCCTGTTCACACCGAATTTGGGGTCAGTACAGTGGCACGTTAGCTTGTAGGAGCAGTGTGCCTCTACTGTCAAAAAATTACTTTAGCAGCATTCATTGTACTGTCGCGGAACCAAATGCCCAGCTCTCTTTTTTATTCCAGCAAGCTTGCATAGATGGAATAGCTGAATGAACTTTTTTCCTCGAACCAACACTCTACAATTTGAAGCTGTGGCAGTTGTGCTCAAAAAGGTTTAAAGTTTCATCACAATGAAGTAATGCAGCTTAGCTTTAAAATATTGAGTTGGAGCATATGTTGGTTTTTGGAGTTGCGGTTGCTTTGTTAACTACAAATAAGGCACAGTCACTGCAAGCATAAATTAATTTGTTGCGGTGTCTTGCTTGTTTTTTAGGCCAGCAAACAAATCATTGTCAGTCAGCTGATGTCAGTATGGACTATTTGTATACCGACTGAAACGTTCTGGCAGCAGCCACAGAACTGTGGGAAAGAGCCTAGCTGTGCATCATGAGTAATGGTTATGAATAAAGCATGGTTTAAATGTTAACTATAGTTTAAATATAGAAACTCTCAGCTTTGTCTTGACTCAGTGAGGCTGGGGAGCCCGGTCTGCTAAAACATTGTGACTATTGTTACTTTGTATTATTTCCTCTGTACTGGTTCACTTTTTTGAACGAGCACGTTTCAACCAGTTGTATAATTGAAAAATAGCTTAGCGCCATACATTGTTTGAACTGCCCCTAAAGGTTGTCGAAATTCTTTGTAACTGGACAACAGGTGCTGGTAACTCAAGATTCAGAATAAATGTTCTTTCTGGAATTTTTGCATTCTTAGGGACCCTGCAGCACTTACCATCGACTATTTGAAATGTATTTGGGGTTAAAGTCCCGTTCTAAAGTCCCCAGTTAAAGTAAAAGATAAAGTCGCCAGCAATCTCCTCCCACAAGAATTATAAAAATCTGTTCACTATAACCGAAACTACGCGCGATAGGAAATCGGGCAAAATCGGTCCCTCTCAAGTCGACTGAAGAAAACGTGACGAAAGCGGCGTGCTACTAGAGTGGGGGCGGGTCGTGGAAGTTTCTTTGGGTGCCTTCACTATAGCACAGGCCGGGGAGTTTTCTTCGTTTCTCCGCAATGTGGAAGGGTATTTCCAATCTGGTGACACAAAAAAGTAGGCATTACAGCCTGCTCACAAGTGCACGCTCTGACTGGTAGGGCATTTTTAAAGCAATGACCGTTTTTTGTCCTGTTGTCTCGTTGAAAGGGGAGTATTTATTCCATCATTCATACTCCGCGCACTTAAAGCACAAAAGAAACCCTAAAACTATGGCTACAGGTTCAGGCTTACAAGAGTTTGGTACACCGCACCGACGACGACGGATCGTCTCAGGCAATTCTAGAAATAGGCCCCGAAATGACCAGCAGCAGCCAATAGGATAGTCAGGGCTGCAATGATGTCGTTTAGGTCATGCCAGGATGCATATTAAGGAAAATTGAAAGCGGGGTTGGTTTTTCTACGTCTTTCACAATAATTTGCGCACACACTTCACGTGCATGTGTAATATTTGGCTCAGGTATCCCTGGCAGTGTAATATAAACGTCCCGCAGGTTTAGTGTCACTGCTCAAAGAGTGTTGCAGGGTCCCTTTAAAGCAAGATGCATTGCACATCTGCAGTTTAAATATCTGTAGGGGCCTCGAACTGCCTTGCTGAGTTTGGGGACTGTGGGCTGTGCAGTGTTGTAACTAGTCCTTTTTTTCTTTTTGTTCCCTGCTGCAAGCACTCCTGAGCATGGCAGCTGTGATTTCCACTGGAGCAAAGCACCTGTACTCTGTTCGTGACCACCATAGCGGTCGCATCAAATGGAAGCAGTATCACTGTATGGGCAGCAATTCAGGAAATAAATCTGCCCTACATTTTGTAATAAACAGTCTTTGTCCGTTGCTGAATTTATTTTTTTCCTTAAAAGCACAAATGATTGCTGTTACAGGTTCTAAATTCTGAACTTGGCTGTATAAACAGCTTGGCTATACTTATTCTAGGGCTGGATGAGAGCTGCAACACCACAATTAAAACCCCGGCTGCACTGGAACGGTCGGACGAGTAAATGCATGGCTTAAGTTCAACTATGGCTGAGCAGCTATGGTTTGACAGCCGTCCTCCTGGCTGGGATGAAGAGCCGTCCTCTGTGAAAGTTGAACGGCCGTGTGTTGTTAAAGGTTGAACTGCCGTCGGCCAACAAAGGAACGGCAGGATGGCGGCGAAGTCTGGCGGCCGAAGGGCGGTTGTAGGCCCCTTGGCGATGCGTTGGTCAAATGTTAGCAGCTGTTTAGCTTACACCAGGGAACTTTCAGCACATGGCCAAGGGCCACTTTTGAGTATGAGCTTTGCACTCTGATGGGGGAATGGCCGTGCAAAAATTACCTGGCCAGAGCTGGACAGCTGATCCTTAGCCGTACATGCGTGTGTAGCTTTGGCACCTCAAACAATGTACTGTGTGATTAAGGGGCAGGAAAAATGATGTGATCAGTTATCATATCTGAAGGTCTTTCAATTGCTCCCCTACTGGTGTCAACTTCCAAGTTCTAATGCTACGAACAACAGAGCCCAGCAAAATGAAAGAGCGCGAGGGGTCATCTACAAAATTTTATTTCGTAAAATGGCCTGCCAATAGACCCTATGCTAAATGCGCCCCGCTATCTCACGTCGACTCCGGTAACTAGGTCCGCCATTTTGGTGCGATCGTTTGAAACCGAAACCAATTAGCAAAACATAGAAGGCGGGTATTGGCCGCTCTTGGTGATGGACTGCAATGCCGGAGCATTGCTCCGTGTCACAGTGCACGCAATGCGGAAATACAGGTACAAATGGAGAAAAAATATGTGAAGTTCCACGCTCTTGAACGAACTTTCTGACGCAAACTATGCCGGCGCGAGCAACCTTTGTGACACGCTGGGCGCGGTGCGCTGGGAGCGAATACTTTTCGTTGGTTTGCTAAGCGCGGGATTCCGTAGACGCTGTCCGGATGAAAAATACAGCTGCGTTGGAGTTCTGTGGTCCAGCCTTTGTATTCTAAATGAAGCCTGAGCGTGCGCCACCTATTCATGCGACCGGCAGCGGCGCACCACCGGGAAAACAGTACCACCCGTTGCCAAAATTAGGCTGTTTCTCCACTCGTCCCTTGGCTCTGCGCCCGCTTCATTTATTTGTTAAATGGTACCGCTTAGCCCATACACGAGCGTTTATTTTATCTAGGGCTGTAAACAAACTTTTCTTGCCGCATTACGCCGTCACGGGGCGTTTGAAAATTTTCTTTGTGGCGGGCGCGCACGGTATGGAGTATGTTGTTGGTTTCTTTTACGTTCAATTTAGCTGCGTGTGGTTGCACAAGTGGCGTACACTATTTTATGATGATCTAACGGTGGAAAATGTGAGCTTTTGCAGTTGGTTCCCGATTTGCCAGGCTGAAAGGTTTGTTTGTTACGTCAAGTTGTTTGTTGTTACGTCATACTTGTTGCCAATTGTCATTTCAGCCATGATGTATTTACTGTCGATAATTTTGCGACTAAAATACACACTCACTCCTCTAGTTTGTCACATGCTGCATTCATGCCTCCGACGTAATGATAGTGGCCATTGATGTAGGTAGCTGAGACAATTTTCAAGTTTTATTCAAAAAAAGAAAACGGCCAGAGTTGCATCAGGCCACCGCGGATCAGCTTGATAGCAATTTTGCTTTTTTTGTATCCACAGTGAAAATCCCGGTAAATTAAACTACTGCGCTGATTTATAGCGTGTGCAGTATAGCAGACTGTGGATATATATGGAACAAAGGGAAGCATTCGCGCACCCCTGCATGCCGCGGTCTAGTAAACACGAAGTTGCCCAGCCTCTGCGTGCTCCCGAGGTGACCACGGCGTAATGTGGCATGAATGCTTGCTGGTAGCTCATAGGTGGCCCTTCAGGTGCCATGCCAGTCCTTGTTTCTGTCACGGTGGGGGGTGAGGCCAGCAAAACTGAGGCAAAACCCCAATTCTCAAGGCTACCAAGTTTTCTCCCAAACGCCTGCACGGCACTTTGTAGCTGCTCGCATTGCTCCTGTACTCGACGTGCATCGAACAGACGCATTGGCCAGGGAAGGGAGGGGCCATTTTCTCGCAGGCTTCTAAAGTCAATGTTTTCGACAATCGCTGGCTTGATTCCCTGCTGTGTCGGACGTCCCCACTGTTGTGGCAGCTCAGCGCACGCAAGCTCCATTGGCGCCTCTTAAAACCTTCGGCTTGCAAGAGGGCGAGTAGGTGCACAGCAGCCAGGATGTGACTCCATGCTCCACTGCAACCCGCCGGGCACTCGCACGCTGCCTCCACAATCGCCCCAGTGTCCGTCTCAAAGTTGACGCACACAACATAGGGCCGGCCACTTTTCTTCTGGGAGCGAAAGTAGATGCTGAGCACGTGGATGAGGCCCAACCTGCAAGAACAGGGAGAGCAACAGTAAATAGCACTCAGGGAAGAACAGGACTAGTCCGCTACAGTTTATGGTAAAGGGACAGAGCAGAAAGCAGTGGCCTAAAGGAACAGACTCAAAATGACCAGATTTTGTACTTTACTTAACACTGTTGCAAGGGCAATAATCTACACCTCAAACAGCAATGATGTCAAAATTGTTTTTCAAGTTCGAGCGTGCAAGTATCGCTGCATGCTTTGTTTAAGTATTTTCAAGAGAAGGAAGTTTAGCATTTTTAAACCTCACCATGGGTAATGCTACCAGTACCCGCATAATCGTGTTCGTCATAACTTAAGCAAGCAATGTTATGATTATCTGGAACACACTTCCAAAACATTTCGAGATAAACAGGTAAACATTCGGGCTATTCCGATGACCTATCGAATTAAAAAAAATTCTTTTAGATCAGTGAGTTCAAGCTAACGAGGTTTTACTGTAATATCTGTTGGGGCACACCAAAAACATGCGGTTTAGAAACAAACACAACCACCCAACCACTAAAAAAGTAGAAGAAAGACACACAAACAGATTTTTGCGGCAGAACATGCTCAATAAATAATGAAAATGCCCAGAAACAGAAAAATCCAGGCGTATGTGCACTTTTGTAGTTGACTTCGCCGCAAAGCGCGATTGCTTTTCAGCAAACGCGCGGGCAGACGACAATTACGGAAAACAGCCTCAACCTTTCCGTAAACATCTTCGCCAAAACTCATCCCGTAAATTCGATGTACAGCATTCGAAAATATATAATCCACCCACTAGCGGCACGGTCTGGCGATTGGGGCTTTCCTCTTTCAGGGTTACTGCAACAGGGTCCCCGCTACGCATTTGCATGGTAAACAACGGTGAACAAAGTATTGTACAAATGCTCATACCGGTTCACTCGCGTCAAGGAAAAAAACGAAGAAGGATATACTTACTGCGAGTCGCACGTGTTTGTCCGCACCGGTGAAGGCGAGCAATGCGCCTCTGTGGCTAGGCGGCATGCCGTGCTTCGCTTCCGCTCGGATGGGTCTTTGGCACGGAACCCCGAGTGGTATGAGTCTGCAGACACAGTAAGCAGCGCAGATAAGTTCTTCGTCCACAATCCGCGGACGGGAGCCGGAAAACGCCGTCCAGATCGAGCCATACCTCTTTACCGTCACGTACTCTTCCACAGTAAACAATACGAGACTTCCCGATCGGCGCCCGTACCAATATGGCGGACGGTCTTGTTTACATCAGTGTTGCTAAATCACCAAGCAATTTCGCATAGGGTCTGTCACATGGGATAAACCAGGAATTTGCCAGAAAGACTGCAACAGCACCAGCATGACGTACAGAACTTTTTTCTTAGAACAAAAGGTATTCAGCCTTTAGCGTCCCTTTGGGTAGTTAAAAGCCTTTCTTTTCATTTGTATAACTTTTCTGCACCTCTGTTGGTCTCTGCAATGGAGCCAACCTAACACTGCTTTGGAACATGGCCACTAGTTTGGACACGTGTACCTTTAGCTTCTGTTTTTACCTGTACATTTTGTCTAGTGCAACACGGCATTTCAACAGGGACTGAAGTTTCCGGATAAACTTTTGCTCAAGCGTAACCTGCCGTTCAGGAGAGCCAGACCACAGAATTACCGAACATTGCACCAATACAGGATTGTAATAAAACTACTCTTTTATTCTATCTGGCTTTGAGCGTAACCTACAGGCATTGGGTAAATGCTGAAGAAAGAATTGAGTTTTTGTGGTTCCACATTTGAAGCCTCAACCTTCAATAGTCATTCCTTCTGCAAGCGAACACAATGATGGGGCAAGCCTTACCCGAATGGTTTGCTCGGGCACAGCTCAGCGTTACCATGTTCATTTACATCCAAGAAGCACTTGTTTCCACTCATTTGAATAGATTTTATAGTACCGGTTATACCCAAAAAACTAAATTCCTATCTACCGTCTATACCGCAGATTACATATGTATGGAAACGTTTCTCAAACTAATTTTAAATTTTTAGTGTATCGCCATCTTCGCGCAACACGTTATTTTGCACATTGATGGAAGTCTAATCTACGTAGTCCTTAATTTCTCTTATGATCGATTTTTGAGCAGTGAAACATTTACTTTATATGATCTCGCTGAGCATTTCTGCCACTGTTACCTTGTCTTGAATTGCAACTTGTGCTCATTTTTGTTAACTAACAAAAATTTTCGACGATCATGACAAGTTTCTGTGTGCCTATTGGGCTGCCTCCTTGCGTGTTCGGCCTATATAGTTTGCAAAGCGGTCACTTTAGTTAAAAATAAAATGTCAAGGTACTATTTTGGGTCTGATTTTAAGCTAAGTTTCATTCGTGCACCTATTTTTATATTATCACTTAAAATGAACAAAACAACCAATTTGCTGTCCTTGTATTCAAGTCACATTCTTAATTCGTCTAATTTTTCACTTTCTGTGAAGATCCAATATTTGTACTTTTATCAGTATATTCAACAGGGGTTAGTTGAAGAGAGAGAGGGCATAACTTTAATTAAGAGGAGCGATGTTAGCCGAGCCGCCGGGATGGCTTGCTACGCTTGATGAGAGAAGAAAACAAAAAAAGAAAAAATTGTGAAAATATTAAGATGTCATTTGATGAGCCCAAAATTTCCGATCACACAACTCTGTCCAATTCAGTGCTCCGAAGAAACTCCAAGAGAGCTTTGATTGCACGTGCAGCTTGACTGGGAACTGACCAAGGACCTAAAACAGCCCTCAGCTCAATGACCGCACCCAGCTGCCTGCACAGAGATAATTTAAGTTTCTGTCTTTGCATGGTGTACTTTGGAAACACGCATACCACATGATGAATGTCTTGTCGTGTGTCACATCTGGAACAAAGGGGTGAAGATGCCTGTTGGATTTTATTCAGGTAATGTCCCGTGTAGGCCACATTCAAGGGCAGCATATGCAGAATGGCTTCCTCGCGCTTGCTAAGTCCAGGTGGCATTCTGAATGGGCACATTTGATTGATCGCATGAAGAGGTGCGTATTGCTGCCTTGCATCAGTCTAGATAGACATGTGCGCTTTCCATGCCATTGATGAGGCGAGTATTGTCGCATACTTTCTAGTAAATGGGGCCGGTAAAGCTTGAGTGCGGAGACTGTGTGTAGATGAGGCGGCTTTGTCAGCAAGCATCTTTGCCGGCAACTCCGCAATGGGCAGGAGGCCACTGCAGACCTACGCTATGTCCCCTTTGTATGGCTTGTGAGTGCAAGAGATTGATTTCCCGAGCCAGCTGTTCTTTTGGAAGCGAATTTAATGTCTTGAGTGCTTACCTGGAATCTCTAAATACAGCCAATTGATTGGCCGGCTGCTTTAGAATATACTGAAAAGCAGCGCGCAGTCGAGCCAGCTCAGTAACTGTCATTCAGGACTTGTGGCTAAGTAGGGCGCCGATGGTAGTGAGCGACAAAGGAATCGATATACCTATCGCCGACAATGTAGCCGTTACTGAGCCATCAGTGCACACATGAGTTAGGCCTCTGTATTTGTTGTTGATATGCTCCAAGGCAAAGAACTTTAGAGCCGGGGCTGATATGTCCACCTTCCGCCTAAATCCAGGTACCATGGTCAAGTTTTTGCAAAGTTTATGCAATGTTTTTGCGTGCTGCACTTCAGAGCCCCAGGCGGCAGCAAGAGGATAACCATGCTTGCCACAACGCGCAGGCGCGTGCGAAGTTGTTCCATTGCGTGAAAAGCAGTGAGCGGAAGCCGTCTGCTCTCTGTCTTGGTTCCCATTGTCGAGGTGGTCTTTGGGGCACCAAGACATATCCTCAGTATACAGGTCTGCAACTCCTCTAGTATTTTAGATGTACCTTTGGAAAGAGAAGTCAGGGCTGGGAGGCTACCTTCGGAGAGGGTGCAGTATAGCCGTAAAAGAAAGCTGCCGCTACATCCATCAGTGCTGTTGGAAAGCATGCCGAAGATGTGCGCGAATGACGTTAGCTTCTCTTTTAGCCTTCGGATGTGCGGCGTCAATGTGTGATGAGGGACTAAGGTAACACCCAAAATTCTGTGATGGGTGACATACGGTATCGGTACGCCTTCGGCCGTTAACTGGTAGTTTGAGACGTCCCGCTTAAAAGCCATGGCGGCGCACTTTGCCGGAGATATCGCAAGGCCACGTGTCACGAGAAAGTTTTCAATCGAGTTTACCGCCCGCTGAAATCTCTATTGGAGCACACGCCCGTTGCGGCCCGAGCACAAGATATAGATATCATCTGGGTACATGGAGATTTCTACCGATTTTGGCAGACATCTCTCAACGCCAATCATTGAAATATATAAAAAAGTCGGGTTCAATATACCACCGTGAGGAACAGCACGGGTCACAGTATGGAGGGATGTGTCACCATCCGCTAGAGACATGTCGATGGTCCTATCAGAGAGGCAGTAAGACAAACAGTCGTACATTGGTCCCGCGATGACTACAGACCTCATTGCTGGCCGGACAGCTTCATGGAGAAAGCAGTCGTATGCCGCAACGAAATACTCACGGGGACGACGCAGCCGGATGAAGAGATAACGGAAGGGGAGACGATACCTTCGAGCCTCAGCGCCCTTAACGTGGTTACAAACCCCCGAATCGCTAAACTGCAACGAGCCAGGACACCTTTCCAGTCAGTGCAGCCGTTCCAAGACTGCGGCCACTATCCGTGCAGAATAACGGCGAGCTGGCAGAGCCAACGATCCAGGCAGACACAACGCAACGGGAAGGCAGGCCAACTGTTTTCTGAAATCTACAGGAGGAAGCTTGCCCACTGTGACCGGTTTCATCAACAACCGCCCTGTTCGCGTTTGCATAGATAGTGGCGCAACTTGCTTATTTTGAGGTAGAGCGCTTTTGGCCCAGACATTCGTTCGCACCCCTGGACTACCCCAGGCGAGATAGAGGTGCTCAATCACACGTACAAGACGGAACAAGCGGCGGCGCTTGACATAGCCGTCGGAACCACACATGTACGTCTCCCGGCCACGGTGACCACGCCGCAGCCAAGCGCCGTGACATGATTCCAGGATCTGACTGGCGCCGCGCCGGGAACGTCGAGGTAACGTTTCACTCCACAAACGACGTTACGCTCGTACAAGTTGGTCCGAGTGCGGGCAAGGAAGCCCGCGGCGAACGCTGCTCCACTGAAGCAGCTTGCGTGGGAGAAACGCTGAATACAGCGTGTTCAAACCGCCTTCCCACCGACGAAAGCACGGCCTGCGACAATGGCTTCGTGAAGCTAAGTGCGAACGATCCGTGTCCTGATGGTGACTTCCATCAACTCGTGGAAGAGGCCGTTGACAAGATGGCAAGGGATGCCAGCCAGTACTAACGAGAGGAGCTTTGCTCGATTTTGCTCCGCTACAACGAGGCCATCACGTCCAAGTACGACGCACTGGGAGTGTGCCCGCACTTAGAGCACAGCATCGAATTCTCAGACGACATCCCCGTCACTTCGAGACACTATCGGTGTTCGCCTCTAGATCGTCAGTTCATCAGGCACCATGTAGATGATTACTTGTCTCGCGGCATCATTCAGAGGAGCGAGAGCAAATACGGCGCTCCTACTATCGTTGTCGACCACCTGCATCACCCGACAACGCCACGAATAATGGTACACGACTACCGCAAACTAAAGGACAAGACTGTAAACCCTTCGTACTCGATGCCAATATTAGAGGATGTCATTGACGATATCACGAGAGAAGGCTCAAATTACGTCACTGTCATGGACGTAAAGTCAGCGTTTTTGACAGTACGAGTGAAGCCGGATGACGTCCACAAAACAGCGTTTGTGACACCCGAGGGAAAGTATGAATATCTTCGAATGGCGTTCGGCTTCTGTAAGGCTTCGCAGACCACGCAAAGAGTCATGCGGCGCACCTTCTATGGCCTGAGAGGAACTTCAACATACATGGATGACGTCGGTCAAGGCGCAGCAAATATATCATAGGCTCTGACTCTCCTTGAAGAGGCCTTGAGAAGGGTTATCATCAACGGTCTGAAAATGGACATCAGAAAACGCCAGTTCGTGCGAGACAGACTCGCTTTTCTTGGCTACATCTCCTCCGATGGACGAACCCTGGACGACGCTAGGGTCGCTGCCTTCGACAAGTTCGAACTGCACCTCAACGGCAAGAATCTGTACTCGTTTCTGCAGTTCTGCAGTCATTACCGCAAGTTGATCCCAGAGTCCTGAAAGCTCACGCACACTCTTCGACTACTCGTCGCAGAAGACGCGCCTTTCTTCTGGTCGAGCGATCATCAGGACGTCGCTAAAAAGCTGAAGCACATGCTGAAGAATCTCTCGATCCTGGCTAACTTCCATCCTGACTGTGAGACCCACGTTTACGTTGATGCTTCGCAGACGGCGCTGGGAGCTGGGCTTTTTCAGGTGCAGGATGAGAAGGAACGAATCATCGAGTACGTGAGCCGATCACTGAACAAGCACTACAGGTGTCTCCATTCGAACCGAACCAACGCCGTTTCATGCGGACGCTTGTGCCTAAGGACAGGAACAAAAGTAAGGAGAGGCGTGTCAGCTCGCTCCGACGCTTCGCAGAAATCTCTCCGCCGAGAAAAGGGAACCGTCGGCCACGGGGCCGTTAGCCACTCAACACCTCCGAAGCTGCCGCCCGAAGACGCGCAGAACGACCGCAATTTACGGCTCGGCCACGCCGAGAAGCCAAGCTCTTTGAGAGCACGAACGCGCCGCTGACTCTGGTGTGTTATGTCCCAGAACATACAGACGCCAGAAGAAACGCGGGTGTTTATGTTAGTTATCTCTCCCTCTTACGTGTGTGTGCTATTCGCCGAAGAATCGCCCCACGCCCGTGCAGCGCGTCAGACGTTTTCTTTGAGTGCTCCTGTGTCTAAATATGTCATCCCAGTTTTTTCAGGTAAATAAACATCTTTTAAATTTTCGAATCCCAGCTTCCACTCAAACTGAGCCACGGCCATGCTGACACGGGGGTGGCGTGCTTAACGCAGGAGCAGCTTCGCCCACGGATGGAATAGAGTAGCCCGTTTGTGAGCCATAAGAGAGACAAAACGAAGAGGAGCGTCTTTTGAAGGCTGCGACCTCAGAACCTAGCCATCCTTATGTGCTAGCTCTGCGCTACACCACCACGCGAAACAAGCGCAGACACCACAACAATTCGGCATATGAGCTTAGTAATTCCAATTTATACCTATTTAAGTAGTTCTTTAAGTAATTTTGAGAATTGCAAGAAAGCTGCGGGAACTTTTGTAATCGCTATTGATCAGAACCAGTTGACCTTTCACCTTTTGTAATACCTGTTAAAATACAACAGAATTGGTATTCACCAATTTAGAAAACGGAGTCCCATTCGTAGCAAGCACTGCGGAAATGGTAGCGTCTCTCTAGCGGCCTGGTGCCTGTATGTTCTCTATGTTTTGTTTTCTCGCCCAGCAAACACTTTTTTAACCTACCTTTGCCATACGAATACTTCATTCCGTCGGTTCCGTGTTACGACGGAGTTGCTGTCGAACAAGTCAAGTATAGCGAAGGAAGCGCGCAATGGACGCGAAACTGCACCAAAACACGCCCAAAACAATCATCGTTAAAGCAGATGACAAAACGTCCCGCCAAGGTGCCCGCCGGTGGATGGGTGTATCAAGCACATGCGCGTGGTACGCTGCGCAATAGTGCTCTATCGCCGCGCCTTCTACACTGTGCTCCGTCAGTGAAAACCACACTCCACCCTTCCTCGGTCGTCAACCCCCCCCCTTTCGCCGCCGCCGCGTTGAGAGTTTATTGCTCCGCACGCTACGAAAAAACCGTTGGCTGGTAGAGGTAGAAAGGTTTGCTGAAAAAAATAGCTAGGCATTACTGTTCCTCCCTCTAGGATTAGTTTTGGCACGCCTGTGATATTTGAATGTCAGGTTTGATTCATGGTAAGTCCGGGTGTCACCTTTGCCAAATATGCCATTCCTCAGCATTTGATGTGCTTCGACTAAATATAGTCAATGTTCATAGCGGTTGTGTCAGCTCGCATCTTTGACGTGAACGAATGCTGTATATAGGATGTTCATTTATTGTTTCACTGCTGACGAGATGGCACTGTCAACAGAAATGATAAGACAGTTTTCACACATTTGGTGCTTTCCCTGGTGGCGCTAATCTGCGGAGATGCAGCGAATAACTCTGACTGATTCAGGTGAGTAGACCACGAAGGAAAGTAAAAGTGGTCTTGAAAATAGGTCACTGCGCTTCATGAGGGCAAGATTCGATTTTCTCCTAATAAACGTGAAGGCGGTGTCTTTGAATACATTCACAGGGTCGTTTTCATGAAGTTTGGCAATAGGTCATGTTGGGTTGATTTATTGTTATTGAGCATAATGAATAAAGCGCCGACCCTTCGCTGGCAATGAGGCGCGCAAAAGTGGAGGGCTGAATTTTGACCAAATGTAGATCTTTAACGTGCGCCGAAATCTCGAACACACGTAATTTGTCGTCTTCATTGACAACCTTTCGCACACAAGCCCAGGATCGTAAACAGGATTACACACAAAACCGCTTTCTTGGTGTACATGCTTTGCACTGTCACACAGATGGAATGGACTGTGATGCTGTCATATTTGCCATTTCGCAAGTTTGAAATCTTTGCGCCCGTAGGCCTTTCCTTTGGACACACCAAAGGCCAGCAAAGATTAGGGTATGGGCAGATAGCCAGGTGTCGTCGCTCATAACGCTCAGTACTTCTTTGACTAATTTTTCCGCAAATCGTGCCCTTGCACGGGTGCACAAATTGCAATAGTTGATTGGCGTTCCTTAAAAATTTCGATGTACAAACACTCCTAACATTCGTCAAGGAGAGCTTGTCGAGGATACAAAGCTGGATGCCATTTTCTGAACACTGACTCGTAGTAAACAAAACGTGGCGGGCACGGTTGTACAGAGAGTTAAAACCACATAAAAAAAGAGTGGCAAATACAAAAATTACACCATCTTCCCGTATGGGAACCCTGAGTAGTATGCAAAGCAGCCATGGTGTCATTTCAAGTGCCCATTAGTTTTCAGTTCATCGTTTCCGTTAGGTTGAGGTAGGTAGCTACCAATATTTTTACAGTTTGGTTTTTATGGTTACTACCACACTTTTCACTTACCGGAACTACGAAATGAGAAATGGCGTTTTGCCTTGTTGTTGCGCCGTCCACACCACCACTGCGCATGCTCGGCTTGCTGAACGCCCGGTGGTTCCATACCCTTTATTGGCTGCTGGAGCGACAGTGTTACCGTTGTCTTCCTGGGCCGCCCCGAGATGAGCCGAGCATGTGCAGTGGGGGTGTGGACGGCGCAAAAACTAGGGAGAGGCATAGCCCGGACGATGAGATGCTGGAGCGACAGTGTTGCCAGTGTCTTTTTGGGCCGCCACAAGACGAGCACGCTTTCCCTGAAAGGGCTCCGGGAGCGGCAGTGTTGCCGGTGTCTCTCTGGGCCGTTGGATGGACGGACGACAGACAACGAAGCCTAGAGCAAGAGTTGCTTTGCATCTAAAGATACAAACTCCCGAATGTTCATTTTGTGCAAGTAATACGGCCAGTTTTCTTCATTCTGATTTTTGGTTTAGGTTTGCCGGTGAAGCATTTATTGTTTGTCGCTGACTGTAGAAAACGCAGTACTTTTAAACGCGGAAGTATAGGGTGGAAACAAGAGCTCTACTTTAATACAGTGACACTTGGTGAATAAAACACAGTAAAAGGCTGCGTAATAACCGATACCAAAAGCTATCTTAAACCCTCATATTGAATACTGAGACACACGTGAAAACAACCATTTTTATTTTCCCTACGTAATTTTATTTTTTTGGGACACATTGCGGGTTATTGACATATAAATTCAGTATCGATGACAAGCCTTCAAAGATAGCGCAAGGACAATTTGTGCAAACAAAGCAGGTTCAGTATATAATTTTCGGTAAAATAAATGGAATAAAATGAAGAAAGTACGACTAGTGCCACCCATTTTATTAGTTTTGTAAGAAGCCTAAACTAGAAAAACTAGATAATATTTTCAAAGGCAAAGGTTTTGTATTTCGTTGACAGTATGTGTAATGGTATGCTTGTGTGTATTTGTTATAAAGTTAGCCTTCATAATAGAGCTAAGAGTGTTTGAATGTCGATTTGACATTTTGTTTCTCATTTTTTCTTTGTGCGTCAGTATTTTGTTCTGTGGTAGAGACCAAAGACTGTTGGATATTTACATAATTATCAACGGCTCTATTATTATTAACAATGATGTAAAAGAAATATGGTTGTTAATATTTGATTTTCTCTCCAGACTCGAGACTACGGCTTAATGCTTTGAGGGTGTGAGTCACGTGGTTGCGAAGGAGGAGAAAATGGAAGGATTATGCTGCCCACTTGAAGCACTTGAAGAGAAAAAAAGTGAGTTAATATTGCTTCGGTATTTATAAAACGAAAAGGTAGATTTTGTAACCTGATGTTAACGTGGGTGCCCAATTTCCCTTCATATTGGGTTCGGTAAAAGGGGATCCCATTTAAAGTGCCTCCGCTCATAATGTAGTTGTCCATATCCTTTTTATAATACCAAATTATGTACTGTAGGGGCTACAAACAAGTTTAACTTTACTGGTGATGTAGTGTGGTGTTTTCGTTTCAAAATACCCATTTATGTGCGAACGGTCTGTACAAAGAAGTATAAAAACAGGTCACTGTTTTTTTTTGTTTATCTATAAACGCCCACCCCAGCTTGGCTTCAGTGCGCTATAGTATGAGAACCGATTAATAAATACATTTCTTTTGTTGTACAACATCGATTGGTTGCAGGGTATACTTTTTGTTTTTGAGTGTTATAAAAAGGCATTTTAGAAACGCGCAACTTCCTCACATACATAATTAAAAAAAAAGAACATCTTAGAAGTAATCTTTTATTTTCGGAAAAGTGTTTAGGTGTTGTTAGAATACATGAATGCACACTATTACATGGGGATCGTAAGGACAATGGTTGAATTCTACTAGTCAGGGTGAACGACCCATAAAACTGTGCTTCATTAAACAAAGGCCGCTGTAAGCGTTACATTTGTTGGGATATAAAATTTATACGAATATATTGTTACGGCCTTCATACCCACATGTTCTCCCAAGACCCTAAACATGACGTAGTTAAAACTAGTGGTTTTGTTAAATAAATTGAATGTAATAGAGTGCAGAGAATGTTGTGATGTAATTCTTTGTTTGCTATGACGTTTCTTTCAAAAGTTATCAAATGTGCAACCTTGTGCACGCTGGGACTAAGTTGTCAAAAAAATACCATGAAACATGATTACATAGACAGTGTGGCTATTTGTGTGAGTGGGTGTAGTGTGTGTTTTTTGTGAGTTGTGTTCTATGTAGGTGTTGTTTGTATTGTGCGTGAGTTGAGTTGTGTGTTTTGTGTATGTACGTGTTTCTGTTTGCTGTGTTGTGTGCGTGTCATGTGCTGTTTGGTTGTGTGTTTGTTGTGTTGCGTATGTGTGTTGTGTTTTGTGTCTGTGTGTGTGCGTGTGTGTGCATGCCTCGGTGTTTCCGATGAAGATAGAGAAGCTGATCGGCTATTGAAAGTCCGTTCTGTCCTTGACACCTCCAGAAACGCTTGCCTCAATCGCCCGTTTTCACCAACATCGGCGTTGACGAGCAAATTATTACCTTCATCGGTAGGGTACCAGTTAAGGAGTTCGTTCCTCAAAGTCGAACCAGGCAGGGCTGAAGAACGTTATCTTGGCAAGTCTTTAAGGCCATTTCTTAGATTCCGAAATCATTCAGGGCAAAGGAAGCCCAGCACAAAAGAAACTACATGTCACCTCTTCTGCTTGTCCCGATGTGCTGTGATCCTCTAACGAACTTCGAGAGAAGAGGCATCGGCGGTATCTCAAAAGATTTTTTATTTTTATTTACAATAAAGAAAGCCCGGGTCATCTCGACTAACATGAAACCTAAAGAGGTTCGAAGCATAGAGTGGATAAGTGTGTTCTTGGCAGCTTGGCGTTTTTGCCACTGGAGATAAAACCATTGGGAGGTAGAAATATACAGCTTTCCTGTATCAGTCTGTTGTCTATAAAACACGAAGCTGTCTAGCACGAGGAGTAAACGAGTGTCCCAGGGCTTTTTCAGGTGCGGAGTACCTTAGGATCGCTCAACCTCCGTCCCCGTCCGTGCGCACTGCATTTACAATCGCAAAAAAATTATGCAGGCACCAGCAGGATTAGTGCCTGTGTCTGGTAGACCAGACAGATTTAGTGTCATTTGTCTTACTCATTGAGCTACGACCGCTTTTTTTAATTACCTGTTTTTCGGATACAATGCACGTTACGTATGGATTAAAAACCGTCGGCCGAAATTCTGCCGTAAAAACTTAAAATAAACATCAAACGTACACAGTTCTTGCACACGGGCATCTGCAACTTGTGCACTTTATAAAGAAACCGAATACTTTGTGTGAAGTATTTGCTCACAGTGAGTGCGTGAGGTTCAGCGTGGCGCACCGCCATCCTCGTCCTCCAAATGGCATACAAGCCTAGAGCTATCATGGGGTACTCAAAGAAATCGTATGTCTTCGGGTGAAACGGGCAGGTCTATCTCTAAGGTACTTTCAACACATCCCAGAAAAAGATGGTGTCCCAGCTTTTATCGTAGGCCTTTGGGTGAAACGGGCTGGTCTATCTCTAAGGTACTTTTAACAGATCCCTGAAAAAGATTGCGTCCCAGCACTTTGCGAAAGCCGGCTCAACGGTTTTCTGTTGTTGGTCAAAGTTAAAGTTGTAGGACCTGCAACAAACTAGCCTTTCTCCTGCATCCACATCTTAACGGGAAGTGTATCGGTGCGTAGTTTGAAGAGAAAGGTTTTCACAGATGCTGAAACGCCCATGTTTTAACACGAGATAACACGCTCTGGCTAAGAACAGATCCATACATTCATTGGTAAAGTGGTTGAGGTAACAACTTATCCCTGAAGTCTTCAGTAAGTGCCTTTGTTGGCACAGTTCCTTTGTATTCCAATGAGAACCATCCTGCTAGAAACCTAAAAAAAATTTAAAACATTCTTTATATAGCCTTTATGGCTACTACAGCTTTAGTTTGTGGACATGACAAAAAATATTGCAGCGTTTTTTTCAGTACACTTTGTAAAATTGTTCCCAGAAAAGGGTCATTCGTATCCCGAAAAACAAAAACCTCGTTAACAAGCCGGCGCATATTAACGTGACACAACCCAACCCCACCCTCCTTAATACGCCGAAGAGATTGGTTCCATTTCAACGCTCCCAAACTGGAGACGAAATGAACACGGCAAACACACGATAAATTCTTTGAACTTAAACTCGCGAACAATCAAGGACTTGCATCGCGTACCACAGCTTCGCTGCAAGAAAAAGTATGCAATCAATGGCACGTGCGAAAGCTCGACCCACCCCCCCCCTCCTCAATTGATTGTCTTTTCGCGCAGCCTCACCATTTCAGATTCCCAGTATTCGCGGCCATCCTGATAGCTGGCCAGGGGAACTGCGTTACCGAAATACATTTTCAAACACTTCTGGTGTGCCACCCACAGCCCATAAAAAACCGCACACATTTCGCAAAATTAACAAAACTCTTTTTAAACAGACAAAATTTCTTTGTTATTACTACTGCTTTGCTGATGCTGTCCTTGTCCTCACAGAATACAGCCACGTCATCCAGATATGTTATTAGTCTCACCTCACTCAAGTGGAGACAAAACCCGCGCATACCACCATTATTTATTATGCGAAAACATAAAGGTTCGAAAAAATGCAAAACCCCAAGGGAGTGGCAGGGCATCCCTGTCTCGATGATGATAAAACGGGAATACTTGTGAATAGGTGCTTGTTTACAATCAATTTTGGGAAACAGTCACTATACGCCCCACATACACTCCCCTTTACAACCTGCCCAAGATTACATAGCTCAACCGTGTGTCCGAGATTTCGGCGCAAGTTAAAGATCCCCAGGTGGTCAAAATTAATCCGGAGCCCTCCACTACGGCACGCCTCATCGCCTACGTTGCGTCGGCGCGTTAAACCCTACAATCAATCAATCAATCAATCAATTACATAGCTCAAAACGCAGAAAAAGATTTCGTGACACACTTTATTCAACGCCTCCTCATAATCAATATGAATAATTGCTACTCTTCGACAAAAACATCAAAACACTGTAAAACACTCCTTCGACATGAACATTGATTAGTATGCTTCTAATTTGTATGCACAGGTCTGATGCGGCCATTCTAGTGATGTTACTATTCCCTGTAATTTATATGCTATAATCTTTATCAGTACTTTGTAGTTCGTATTGGATAAGGTCATTGGACTGTAGCCACTTACAGACTGAAGTTTTGCCCTGTCGTCTGACTTTGGCATTAGGACAGTATGCGTTCGCGAAAAAGAAAGCGGGAGAACTCCGGCCTCGAACGTGTCATATATCACCCTATAGAAAAACGGTGCTAGGGTGTTTGAAAACCTCTGGTATAAAACGACACCCAAGCCGTCCGCGCCAGAAAATTTGCCTCCCTTTTAATTTCCTATTGCTCTCCCTACTTCGCCTACGTAATGAGTTCTTCTAAAGTATTTTTAATATCGTCATCTAAGCGTCGCATAAGCGAAGAAAGTCGTGTTTGAAGTCTTCGATATTGGGAACTGCAGGGTGTAGTGTAATATAGTACAAAAGCATTTTTGATGACCGTTTTATCTCAGGTAATCTCTCCGCATACCAGTGTTTTTTAATCGTGTTGGCTTTGAGTAACGTGCCTTATCAGTTAACACTAGTTTTGTGGGCACTTCGCCCAACAAATTGTGTTGTGCCCTCACTCGCACGGTCGCCCCCCTATATTTTGCTTATCTCTTGCTTCTAGCTTGTTCTTCATAGTCCTTATGTCATCCCGAAAAGCGCCTGGTGTTTCGCATTCCAGCCTAACCATCTCCATCAAATTACGCTTGAGGTTACTTTCGGTATCTTTCTCTTTCCTTCTGAGTACAGTCCCCCTCTCTATGGCGTTAAGCTTACAGTCCTGCTTCAACAATTCCTAATTTTCCCCTAACCTATTCCTTCTGCGTTTGGGTATTTGCAAAAACCTTTTTTGTAATCTTTTATGAAGGTCTCTTCGTCCGACACCTTTACATTGCCTTCCACATCTTGCAACTAAGTTCCTTGTACCGTTCTCGCTTTTCTCCCATAGAAAATAAAACAAAATAGGGAGCACTGAAAGCAACGTCGCCTGCGTAATATTTTGGGCATGTGGAAGCTAGATCGCAAGAAACGTAAACCTTATCTAATCACCCGTGGCTCACCCCATGAAAATGCATAAGCCTCAATACATTTTCTGTTTATGCGCAGTGTGCAACATCGGAAAGTTCCGACTCGTCAAGTAATTCGCAAAGCTTTGTGCACTCTTATCCGCTCCATGCCGTGGTCCATTTCTATCCCTTCCTTCGCAAACGCAATTAATATCCCCAAGAGTTTAAATAAAATTGGATCCGTCTGCCGATATCAATGATCGACGCGTTGATCCGATGAGATGATCGCATGAACGATGACTCGTTGGCTCGTTCGCCGACGGCACATAGCCGACGATGGTCTACTCCAAGCAAACTCAAAATGTAAAAAATGAACAGACGGGACGATCCCTAAACGTCCGTCTAAGAGAACATGCCGCTTCATTGATGGGTGTGTCATCCTCGCACTTGTCCCGTCACTGCAAAGAGTGCGGCTTCTCTCCGCAGTTTAATCGAACAATCGTGATGATGAAAAGAAACAGTCAGCGAACGCGGGAAATAGCCGAAGCTTATCAGATTTTAAACAGCGGAGACACGTGCATAAGTTGCCCGCCAATTTCGCTTACTGATGATGAGGTTGTCTGCCGAGACAAGTGAGTTGTTTGAGCCGCTTGTGGTTTTATCTCACTTGTTTTGCCTATATAACACGTGTTTCTTTCTAACAAATTTCAGTTGCTAGACAGCGCTTTTGTAGTCCTTACTCTTCTTGTCCGGTTTTCGTCTCCGCTAACCATCATGAACGCACTCCAACATGCCTAATTGGCTACCTATTGAAATCGTTTGCATTTCAATACAAATAATATTCCGAATAAACAAGCAATACCCCCCTCCCCTTCGACGGGCCAACTGCGTGGCTGCCACCGACACTAAAAAGGTTTTGAAGGGGTTTTATCGTACTGGCGGTGCAGTTATCACTTTAGATATTTGTTTCTTGGAGAGCCAGTATATCTATTTCTTTTTCAAGCAAAATGCTTTTCAGGTAGTACAGTTTGCTCCTGTCTCCAAGGCTCCGAAAATTTAGTGTGGCAAACCGCAGCGCGCTTCTAAAGCCTACAATAATTTAGTGTTGTAACTGCACCATGAGAAATAGGTCAATTAACGTGAGACAGCTAAGTTTAAACATACAGGAAAAACGAAAAGCGCTATAAGCAACCAAAAGGAAAAATGAAACGAACGCATTTCTGGAAAAGCGACGACCCGCAGATGGTCCCCGGCGTCTCCGTCCTCTAGAGGCATGTCACACATAGTCTGCTGTGACCCCACCTTTGAAACTTCCTCCGGCTCCCTCCTTACCCCACACAAACCGCACTTGTACTGCCGCGTGAACAGACCGGTAACTTCTACTTTGGGTCGTCCGGTGGAATATTTGCCTTAGAATTGTTGTCCAGGGCGTCTCAGCAGCGGCACGGCCTTCGCTTGTGGCCCCTCGGGTTTTGCTCTGCGATGCCTCCCCCCTCGTCCCCACCACTTTCCCGTGCACGTTTCCGTAACACGATACTTGAGCTGGGGGTCTCGACTTCGTCTAGCACGTCAGCGCTAATGTTGGCTACGTGCGACTCACGAACACTTTTGCTTGTATTTCACGCCTCACCGACGACACCTTGTTCCTGGGGGTTTCAGGGTCTTGCCCCGGCACTGCTGGTGGGGAGCGCTCCGGTGGGACGCCGCGAGCTGGTTCAGGGGGCGTCACCTTCTTCACCAGCACCTCTATCTTGCCCCTTGCAGCCTCCACAGCCTCGTCTGTATGCATGATGAACTCGGACGTATTCTCGTTCCCTCCTGGTACAGCGACGTTTGCGTAGAGGCGAACACACCCGCTCTCCTCGTGGCCGAAGGTCGACAAAGAGCACAGGTTGGCACCCTACACTCGCGTCAAATGTTTTCGCTCCGGTGAAAATGGTGGCTGAGAAAAGCAAGCCCGGGCACCACGACCAGGGCCTGTTCGCCGGCGACGTGTACCTGGGGGAGGGGATGGCGGCCACGCTGACGCCCGACTTCTGCTGTAGGTGGCAAGGCGCGTCGTCGAGTGCTGCGCGGAGCAGCCTGGAACGCGCTATCGCTACCAGGTCACTTCTGTGACCCTGCCATAAAGCCCCATGGCGCTTCGCACTTCAGCGTGTGGGACGCTGTTGAGCACCCAGTGGAGCTTTAGGCGGATGTCCTGGAGGCGAGGATTGATTACGAGGCAACGATGGCCCTTGACTAGAAGTTCCCAGGCTGCAGCAAGTTTCTTCGCCCCTTCGGGGTCCTTGAAGGTAACCGCCCACACAAGGTTGACCTTGTATGAATGACCTTGGGGAACAGTTCCAGACAAACCAAAGTGTGATGGAATGCTTCAACCTTTCACTGCATGGCTATCAAGTTGGTGTCAAGGTACTCCGCACCTGTAACGGTGCGGAGTACCGTAGGACCTGCAATATCTTTCCGCGTCCATCCGTGAACACACCATCATCAAGCGAAAATCAAGCAAAATTTGTTTTGAGCCGTAAGTTGCAGTTTTATTTAAGGAATAATCCAGGTGTAACTCACGGCTCAAATCGAATGACGGTCGGAGCGCAACTTGGATGTCATTTCAAGTCCCTGTAACCCGCACCCTCATCATCATCCACGGAGTGGAGATGCTGCCATCTTTTTAGTACTGTTACGAAGCGTTCTAGCGCGAGTAGAATGAGTGTCAGGTGATTTTTTTTACTACGCGTTACGTTCCAACGCGGCGCGTAGACGAGTTTTCCGCTGTTTTAGAACCGTGACATCATGAGAAGACGATTACAACGATTGCAACAGTAGACGCCACCATCACCACCCTTCAAGAACTTCGCCTGATGGACCCCTAATTTCAATAAAAAGAAAGAGCAACATGAAATAATGGGTTCTCCCAAATCCACATACAAATAATCAACATTCTCCTGTCATGCAAGCTATTTCACATCAAATTTGCGACTGAAATGAAGAAAATAAAAACGTCAAGGCAGAAATAACGGTGGTGAAGGATATCTTAGTCTTTCATCAGCTCGCATAATAAAAATCAAAACTGTCACAGTATTTTTGAACACATGAAAATGATATACTTTGGCGGTGTGGATAGAAAATGTTCGGACTGAAAAACACCATTTTTGTTTGTTATTATGAGCACAGTGTCGCACCTACTGTTGCATGAAGCACAGACAGATTGCAGCACCAGTCTCCACTTTAGCTTTGAGAGACTGTTTTGGTTTCGCTTTCAGCCAATGTGTTTTACGGAGGACTGATATCTGGATGTGCATTATGTTTCTCGCGGGGCCTTAAGACGCTGTATGATAAGCCAACTTGAAAGGTTCCGAAATCTCGCACATTCACGTATAAACGCATATGTAATTCCTAACGGCCAACCGACGTTCCTAACATACGAGCTATGCCAGGTACGGGAAGAGAACTCGGGTCTTCGCAGAGAAACCACCAACGAATCGGAAATACAAGCGGATGTAATTGAACGTCTTCAAAATGAGGGGCGCACTTTGCGCGCATAGCTACGTAAGTGCGGGACTCCTTGAAAGCCCTCCGCAGTCCTTCAAGCCCATGATAAACAGAGCTTTCTTAGCGCAATCATGGCCTCCTCACCCAGCGAACAGACTTCCTCATCGAGTTTCTTGGACGGCTTTCCGCGGGGACCTCTCCCCGCCCACGCGATTGAATAAAAGGCAAAATCGCATTGGGATCCCCGAAGCCTCCTTCAGTTAGAATGAGCATAGTCAGCTGATGAAGTTTTTCCGTCAGCCTCCCAAAAAAGCCTTGCATGTGTGCCGGCTGCTTCCACAAACCTCAGTGTATACCGGGACGAAACGCGTCACGACGGCATGCAAATATGTTAGTGTAGCTTTCATGCAGCTAAAGACCACATACCCGGGGTATCCCTTATTTCACGTTGCAGTGAGCGATTCGTATTTTGACTGTAAGCGATTCGTATGGGAACAAGTGGTTACTGCGGCCGAGGGGGTTCTTATTCCGGCACGTTGGGGGTATTCTGAGGGAAGGCGGAGCGCCGAAGCCAAGGGACCTGAATATCTCAAGAGTATTGTATTTCACTACCAGAACACACAAGCTCTATGAACAAAATCGGAAGAGTTCTTTGATAATGATATTTTTTTGATAATGATGTGCCCTACATTATCCAAACCTGGTTGTCAGATCACATTTCTTCTGCAGATTAGTTTCCGGCGAGTACACTGTCCTTCTCCACGGCAGAGACAACGAAAACACCGCCGAAACGTACGGTGGAAAAGCCTTAGTGGCTCCGCGAAATAACATGTATGCGTAACGTCGCGCTGCCCTATAATTGGGAAATAAATACGCTAGAATGCTAAACATAAAAAAAAGTTACTCATTGGCGTGTATTACCTCCATCAAACTGTACACATCCCTGTATCTGCGTCTGTTTTTGATTCCCTTTCAAACTATGGATCCTGGCAAGTACAACATTCCCTTGTTCGCTGATTTCAACGTACAGTGCGCAACACCCTCGTCTACAGCACTGAGTTCTCCTTCAAATATGTACATCTCAAAACTCCGGACTCAACCTTTTTAAAAAAAGAAGTCCAGTTCATATTGTATGGTTAGGACATTAGAACGACACAATAGTTTTCTTCAAATGCTTTTCGGCCGAGGCAAGATAAGACTATCAGTACGAAACCTTTGGTAGAGACAAATTTGTTGAGCTGTGTACTCAGCTAGTGGGAAAATTTAGTGAAACATATTGTCGTATCCACCAAAGCAGCTCACTTGCTTATATTTTCATTCGCCGGGCTGGTACATGCGGCCGTTCCTCCTAAAACCGCAGGAAACGTCCTTTTCATTCTCTTGTCCAGCTTCACTGCTTTTGATCTTAGACAGGCTCGAGGAGCCCTTGACGCGGCTCAGCTATGGCGTAAAATCTTCACGCTCACGGTATTATTACCGGTTGTTTCTTATGATCCGCGCATGAAGACTACAATTTTAAAATTTTCCCCTTGGCGATTATAACGCGCTGTGCGGAACGCTCGACGAGTCGAACAGGGAGCCATTGTAAACTTTGCCTAATGCAGACGCAGCGGTGCAGCAGCTCAGTAAAATGTCCAGAAGCCAGTGAATCGGCACATACTGAAAACGTCTAAGCGCCATCACCACTTTCCCTTCTGATTTTGCAAAGAACTCCGCATCGCGTTGAAGTCCCACAGCAAATTGAGGGACTTCAATTTGTTCCAAGCCTCGTTCAACTCCTCTCGTCTCTTTCGAATAGTTTCTCTTTCGGGGTCGTCGTTATTGATCAGCTTCTCCGCCTGTTCGTTCACTTCAATACCTCTGAACTCTTGGCTGTCCATGTCCTTTGAAATTCTTCAAAGTAGCGTTGAAGGACTTCAACGTGCTCCACGTCCAGACCGAACTCTTCAGCCATCACAAATGTTTCCTTGTCGTTATCCTGAACCTGACCACGTCCCAATGGCGCAGAAACTAGACCAACGCCAACGCTTGTTGCAACTTCTGTCATTTGTCCGCCAATTTTCTCAGGAGAAGCTCCCAGGGATTGCTTGGTATTTTCTGACTCAATATGACCGTAGCCAATCATTTCCATTCCTGTGTTGTCAAGCACCACGATAGCATTGCCGTGAGCGGCAACTTCTGCTTCGAAAGCTCTATGCTTTTGAATTTTGGCATGTTGGTTTGTGGCATCCTTGTAGCTCTAGTCTGAGGCCGCCTGCAGTTTCTCGTGAATCCAAAACTCGAGCTCGTCAGCATCACGCTTGAAGTACTGGAAGCGGCGAGACTCCTCGAGCCGATCCCTTTTGGGGCGGGCCTCGCTCTTGAACTACCCAGCCTCACTCTTGAGCTACCCAGCACCTGCTCACGGCGCTCCTGGATGTCATCCACCGTCTCCAGTATCTTGATGTCCTCCGGCTGGATATCACTCTGTCGGGTGGCTTCAGCCTGCCAGGTAATCACCATTATTAATCACCGAAAAATGGCGACACTGGGCGAGGTCAATTCGCAGCATCGCCGTGCAACCGCGCAACGGCGTTGTGCGGAAAGAGTCGATTCCACAAGCCTAATTGAAGCTTCAGAAAAGCTACTAACGCAACGTGCGCGTGCATGAGCTTCAATGAAGATTGTTTTCTTGTGAAAACACTCTTCCCTTCGCTCGCGTAATCAAAAACATTTTTCGGACTCTACGGAATCTTTCCTTACCCGTTTACCGGGTGTTTTCAGGACGAAAGCAAAATCCGCACATGAAAGTACACGGAGCAGATTACTCTGCTAGATGGCGACAAAATTGCCATCCGAAGAATCCAGAATATGGGAAAATATTCACGAAATATTTCTCGTCTGCGTATTCCTCACCAAGTGACAGTGGCCACTGACATGAATTCCCGCCGCTGGATGATGTTATACGCACGCCTACAATACCAGTTGATGACATCAGAGCGGCTTTTCGCAGTCTGCCTTTGAAAAACTATTCCGGTACAATAATATCCCATTCTTTATTGTAAAATGCTGCTCTGACATACTCTCGCAGTTGATCTGCTACTTCGTTAGTATTTCGCTGGAAGAGCGGCAGGGAATCTGGCGCTATTTTTCCTTCCCGTAAGCCAGGAAGCGCGTCGGTTCCTGGGAACTATCGCACAATTTCTCTCCATTCTTTTTTCTCATGACTCCTGGAAAATGTGCGCCGCTATCTCTTGATAAAAAGCGCCCCGCCCCCTTGATTCACAATAACCAACACGGGTTTATTTCCTGCCAGGTCCTTCCAGAAAACACTGCCTGCTTTCTGAGTGACAGAGTGATACCAGCAAATTCGCAATTTACGTGATCAATTGGACGCCATCTACTTCAACTGCAGTAAGGCCTTCGACAGCAATAACTATAATTTGCTCGTTCGCAAGCTGTCTGCCTGTGGATGGTCCTCTGATTTGTGCGAGTGGTTCTCTAAGTATCTCAAACAAACTCTTCGGTACGCTGGCGCTAGCTCTCCGAGCTTCGCTGTGCCACCTGGGTTCCTCAGGGCTTTTTTTCGGCCGTTTACTGATTGACCTATTTGTAAACGCTGTAACGTTTTTTGTAAACATACATCTGTCTTGCAGTCTGCATAATACATGAAACTGTATTGCACTGTAGTGCAGAGGCAGAGTGTGCTCAGCTTCATAGGGACATTCGCGCGATTTCCTCGTGGTGCAAAACTAACAACGTGGTCAATGGCTTAGTAGCGCGAAAAACAGAGAAGAGCCGAGGGAGCCAATGGGAACAAGCGCTAATTTCCAACTGAGCTTTATTGAAAAAAAGCGTGTATTTAAATACTGAGGTGGAAGATTATCGTAAAGAAAGATCGCAAACAAACGAAGCACATTATCATAAACAAACAGAACAGAAGCAACGCGTCACGCCCTTGGCCCACAACATTATTCTGCAGAACCATGTGATGTCAAAAAAATGCAGCTCAAGGCATTTACTAAAGTGGCACTGACCCTCCTTTTATATAGCTAATCTCCATATCGGACAAGGCCACGGACGGTGCGCACGCGCGACGATCCCCAAGCGTGCTATTTCAGCCGCCTCAATAATTTCTCTCGTCTTCTGAATGTCGTGTCAGGCAATGATGACACAAATCTCGATGAGAAGTGCACAATAATGATCACGGGAATGAATGCCGAAGTATCCCTGAGGACATTATTAACATTGTAGTCATGGTCACCCAGCCTGTCGTTCAGGCAACGACCTATTTGCCAGACAAACTTTACGGCACTTCAGGGGAATGGCGTACACAATGGTTCCCATGCATAAAACGAAGGCTTACAGTGGTTTTTTCTTATATTGGCCGCCGCGGAGTTGCGCTGTCATTTATGCTGCACAGGCCCAACAATTTTTTAGGATCGGAGAACACCACGTTCAAGTAAGCTTTCGCACTACCCTTCTTCAGCTTATGTGAAATAATGTTCAGCTCTGCTTTCGCGCCAATCTCGTTCAGCCTATTTGAAAGTTATGAAACATACAAGATTACAGCGAGCCGTGTTCTGACAGGAGTATCAGCGCCGTTATGCGCCTCAAGCTGTGCGTTTCGACCGGCGTGCTTTATATTCCAAGGTGGACCCTCAGCAAAAGAGGTAACAAGCTGTGGCGGGAACTCCGCTTGGCGAAAGCGCTCCAAATGCTGCAAGCAGCTTTCGGGAATCTTGTGGGGACAATACCTTTACAGCCCATTTGTGAAACACAGCTTTGCCTTCCCCATTTCACCAATCAAGACTGTCTTTGCGAAGGTGGTAGCACCGGATTACTGCCGCGTTTCTCGTAGCTCTACCTCACATGCTGAAACGTAAAACACAGTTTCATGTATAAAAACTGCATCATGCTATCTTCGAGCAGTTTGTTTGTCAGGTCAAGGTTGAAGACAGCTCTTAAGACTGGTTAGCACATTCATTACAAGACAATAAAAACTTGCGTTGCAACATGAGATGGACCAAATAGAATCATCCACCTACCGAAAGGCCCTAACAAAATGTTCTCGGTCCACCAGCCCAGACAAGCGTCCATCGTATTGGGGTAGTAACAAGTAACTGAGTACAGGTGCTCTACAGAATCCTATACACACCCAGCGCTTCCGTATGTACGTGCCCTCCTCCCATACAAATGTTTGACTGAAGGTAAAATGCCAACAGCTCAAGAAAGACCGCTATACTGACAATCGCAGTGTTATGGAAACCTAACACACCTAGCCAGTCGTTTCCAGCCTCAACGCACTCAAGTACTTCACTTGAACTACTCAAGTAGTTCAATGAGAGCATTAGGTCCTAACTTGCGCTTTGATGTAACGACCTCAGAGGTGCTGCCTCCTGGTTACCATGAGCAACGCCGATGTAATCAAAATTTTTCGGTATCCTTGGTCGCTGTTTCAAGCAATATTAAGTCTTTCTCACGTGCTATAAAAATGCAGGTATCTCAAGCTATTCATTTCCACTCGTATGGTAGCTAAGAGATACAGAGTTCCCGTTTTTGTTTGTATGTGTATGCGTGTGTTCTAGTGCTTGTATGTACTGTCCATACATTTGAATGTCATTTGTATGTATGTTGCGATTTTCGTTTTCTCCAGTAAAATACGACAGTTATAATTCTTAGAACAAGAGTGCTTGCAGATGCCTGCACGTTTTTATGTACCCGGCCAGCGTGGTTGCTAATGTAACTGACAGCAATATGCATATCTAATTTGGATAATTTGGGTACCGGTGTGTATATGTATGTATGTGTGCGTGCGTTTCTGTGTGTTTGCAAATATGCGTGCGTGCGTGCTTGGGTGCATGTCCGCGTGCGTCATTCTGTCTCTTGTGCTGTTATATGTGTGTGTAAGTGTGTTTGTGTGTGTATCTGTTTGTGTGTGCGTCTGATTGTGTGTGTGCGTCTGTTTGTGTGTGTGTGTGTCTCTTGTGTGTGTTTGTGTGTTTGTGTTTGTGTGTGCGTGCGTGCGCGTGCGTCTGTGTGTGTGTTTGTGTGTGTGTCTGTTTTTGTGTGTGTGTTTGCGTGGGTGTGTGTGTTTGTGTGTGTGCACTCTTGTGTGTGTGTTCGGGTGTGTGCGTGTGTGTGTTTGTATGTGTGTGGGTGTTTGTGTCTGTGTGTGTGTTTTTATGTTTGTGTGTGTCTGGTTGTGTGTGTGAGTGTGAGTGTGTGTGTATGTGTGTGTGTGTGTGTGTGTGTGTCACTGCTGCTGCTGCTATCCTGCACTTCGTGATTTACTGATGTTGGCAACCTGTATATATATCCACGCTCTTGTGTTTCTTCTGCACTTCTAATGCACCATACAAAGAAGGCCTAGTGCTGTTGGTGGGCACTGCCAAACAAAAAAAAACAAAATATTAAAAAAAAGAGAAATAAAAGAATAAAGAAAAAATACTAGTAATTAAAATATATGTTTGTGGTGATTTCTTAAATAAAGTATTGCAGAAATGGCTAGGACAATTATCACTAACGTACGCCTCCCCAAATATAAAACTAAAAACGCATACACCCGTAAAGAACGTTGGAACCACGGGAGTTTTTTTATATTTTCCTAATCCCAACAGACAGATCTCAAGCGAAAACAGCTGTGCTATTGGCATATGTAGCAGTTGTGGGCTTTGAAGGCTTGCTCAGTAAGGGCGTGTAATCGCATATTTCAGATTGTGGGCGTAGGAGTGAGTGGAAGAGAAAAAGAGCTAGGTCTTTAGGAATCGCAAAGGGGCACTAGGAAACGCTGGTTGTATCACTGCCACGCGCGGTCGTGGCTACATTACTGATCGCGCCGAGCAGCGCCTGTGGTTTGTGCTGCGGTGCAGTTGTGTGAGCGTTTACGGAGTGCTCTCGTCTAAAACCAATCCATCTTTCCAAAAACTTTGTTGTCGCGCACTGAATAACAGGAACTCTTTACCTGCACATTGTTTGACCTTTAAGTAGTTTACTCAGAAGCTAAGCTCACCTTTGACTACTGCAAGGTACAAAAGCCTTATTCTTGACTCTTATTTTGCACTGCCGCAGATTAACACCGCAATGACTATCCAACAATGATCAGTGCGGCATATGTCGCCTGTAATGTCTATATTGTGTTGCGCACAGGCCGGGATGTCGGCTTGTTTTCTTATCTGAGTACGCACCTTTCTTTCCAACGAAGCCATCTTTGTCAAATCCTTCCAATGTTATTGCGTTGAAATCACTTTACTCGGCACCGCTCCTGCGGACTTCCTCCCCTGCGCCGAAGCCTCCTTCGCAAATTTTGTGACCTTCGCCACCACCCATGTGTCTTTACTCATTGCCCAGCCAGCTGATACAGCACTTGTACCGGTATTGGCAGTTGCGTTGTAAACAGGGAAATGACGTTGTGCTGTTGGGACGCTTAAACACGAAAGCATCACAGTAGAAAGCAAGCGGTCCAGGTACTGAGTTTTCATGGGGTTCGGGTGGCGTGGTCCACAAACTTGTCCACAATATATGAATGGTATGAACGCGAGTTTTTAACGCCTTCGCGCGGGTCTGGACGTGGCTATAGTTAGTTTTCATTAAAACTTCGGTGTAAGAATTTATAATTCCAACGTGGAGAGAGGGAGAGACTAAACATGTTTATTGATTCTTAATAAAGAGTCGTTAGGGTGGCCTCCTTATTCCAGGAGTCCATTGGCACGGGCCGCGTCTTCTGCCCTCCCCACCAACTTGCGCTGGACGTCGAGAGAAGAGCTGGCCAAGGCGCTCTCCCAAAGCTCATAGGTGTGGAAGGGATTGGGCGGGTCAAGTGGGCTTTGTGTACAGCCGCCGACCATGTGAAAAAGTGTTCCAAACTCCCCGCAGAAGCTGCACAAACGGGGATACAGGGTGGGGGCTATGTGGTGGTTTCTGCTAGGGTGGGGGTAAGTATTAGTTTGCAGGGCACGAAGTATTCTATCGTGACCCTTGGGTAGTTGTTTGTGCGGTGGGGCGTACGTTTATCTTTGGAGCCGATAGTGCGTTGTAATCTCATGAAACGAGACTAGAGAAAGCGGACGCAGATCTTCTTCTTCAGGGGCTCGGCCGGTCAATTCTCGAGCTGTGAGATGGGCAATCTCGTTCCCTGAGAGTTCAATGTGCGCAGGCGCCCAGATTATCTTGGCGGGTCTTCTTAGTGGCTTCTGTTGAAGTATTTTGTGCAATTTTGTGTATTCTCCCGCTGGAAAAGCTGCGACAAGCCTGTTGAGAGTCAGTAATTACGGTCTCAACCTGAGTTTGGGTAAGCGCTAAGGCAATGGCCGCTTCCTCGGCGAGTAGAGGGTTGGCTTGGTCCAGTGTTACGCTGGTGCGATCCTCTTGGCCTATAATAACTGTTGCTAGAGGGCCGCGTCCGTGTACGCCACGGCAGGATGCCTTCCATACCGCTTTGAGATAGCACGGGCTCTTGCTTCTCTGCGGTCGGCGTGATGTACTGGGTGCATGTATCGCGGTAGCACAGGTACTGTAATGTGGCGCCTGATATCATGCGGGATGTCTGTTACTTGGGGTGTTGGGTGTTGAAGCGGAATCGATAGTCCAAGTCTCGAAAGGATGGATCTGCCGGTTTCTGTAGTGCCTAATCTTGCCCTCTGATGGGATAGACGTGCCTCTATGAGTTCATCAGCTGTATTGTTGAGTCCGAAACGAAGCAGTTTGTCTGTCGAAGTGCTGACTGGTAGGCTCAGAGCCTGCTTGTAGGCTTTTCGTATAATGGTGTCCAGTTTCTTCAATTCCGTTGTTGAGAGCAGAGCATAGGGTATTGCGTAAGTGATCCGCGAGATGACGAACGCCTGCACGAGTTGGAGTGTATCGGATTCACCCATGCCACTTGCCTTAGTTGTTATGCGCTTGAGCATGTGTGTGACTTGCTCGGTCATGGTCTTGAGCTTGTCGATTGTTATGATATTTTTCTTGTCCGCCTGAAAGGTGACGCCCAGTATCTTGATGCTTTGAGCAGGGGTGATAATGTGCCCATCTATGTGTATGGCGGTGGTGGGTGTCCCTGAAGCTTTCTGGTTAGTTGGAGACACGAGCAATAGTTCGCATTTTTGAGCGGCGCAGCTCAGCCCGCATGACCTTGCGTAGCCATTTACTACGTCCGCTGCTTCCTGTAGGCGCTCCTCCAATGCTCCCACTGAACCGTGGTAGAAATGGTGGGTTTCCAACTCCAACGTGGACTTTTGTTTGTTTACAGTGCGCGGGCCTTAATTTTCTGTAGCATCAATTTCGGAATGCATGACTGCTCACAGAAGACCAGGCTGTGTACGAGGGGATACATGTCGTTAATGATCGGGGGTAATATGCCGTTTTAGAATAATAGAACACAGAGCTTGGTGCTCCTAAGAAGTTAGGGGAACCCATACGCAAAGCGCGCGCGCGACGAGAGGGTTTTCTGCAACAGCTCGCGGCCGGCTTCGGATGCAATTATTCGAATGTTGGAAATTTAACGCTTAGCATCGCGTCCGATATTTCATCGCCGCTATTGTTACAGTTGCAAAAGACAGTCCCTTACACAACTTTTCACCGCACTGTGAACCCCCTTCTCCTATGAGGAACTCGGTATCCGCGGTGATTGCCGTTTAGACGATCGATGATCAAGATGCCTGCCACATCCTCGGCCGATACTTGAGCACAGATATCGCCACCCTTCGGCTACTCACCGCACCGCGCGCGAACTGGCCGGCGGTGGGATGACCGACTTCCGAGGCTGGTCGGCGTAAGTCACGGCAGATATTTGAGCATCCCTTTATAAACCACATCTGATGACACTACCTAGCACAATTTTCATCACATTAACATCTAGTTTCACCAATATGGAACTTCTTTGCAAGGACTTGTATGACTTTAAAAAGCGGAGACAAGTTGTTGCATCCGCGATGTGGGTTGGCTCGAGCCTCACCGTCGGCCATGCGGGAACGAACGCCGGGTGCGTAGACTTCTGCGAGAAGTAAAAGCTTCAATATTCCTTCTTTTCCCATTTATTGCAAACACGGAAGATCTAGAGACTTAACTCGGCGATCGTCGTAGTCCACATAGGTGACTTGGAAAACAAGCAGCGGAATGCGCTTCGGTCGCATTCGTCATACACCAACGCGGTCATGTTGTCTGCGGATATTGTACCGCAGTTGATACGCTTATAAAGTTTTACTTTATAAGGCAGGTTTTACTTGCTGCCAAAAATCGACAAAAAAGTCAATTTCGGCCGCCCAATCGTGGCGGGCATATGCACTCTCACGGAACAGCTTACGCGGTACGTGGACTGGACAATTAGCATCAGAACGCCTAGTTTTTCTTCCTACATTACTCATACTAACCACTTCCTTTCGGACGTGTTAAATTTGGATATTCCCAGCAATTCCCTCCTGGTTACAAGGAATGTTGCGTCACTCTACACTAATTTCCGCACAACGATGGAATGCGAGCAGTACTTCGCGCTTAGCGGGAAGCAACCTTTGAGAAACTCGTTGGTGGCTCTACACTAAGCACTCTTTTGCGGCTAATTCTAGAGCGTGACAATTTTCAGTTCGATGTAAAACACAATGTCCAAGTAAGTGCCACATCTATGGAAACACGCGTATGGTCACACTGTGGCAATATATATTTAAGGGCGACCTCGAGGGAGACTTTCTGAATAGCCAGAGCTTAAAATTGATGATGTATTCCTGATTTGGACCCACGGGCAGACGGGATAGTGCTAACCTTCCTAGACGCGTTCAACTCTGCGCTTCCCTCCATTTCTTTTTCTTACTAATACTCCCCGCCTACTGTTAATTTTCTTGACGTAAACGTCACCGTCTCAGAGGGCAAACTGATCACTATGCTGTGCCGAAAACCAACCGACAAGCAACAGTACCTACATTTTTAGAGAAGTCACGTAAAACATTACAAAACTGCAATTCCCTATAGCCAAGCTCATCGTTTTCGTCGAACTTGCTCAAAGGAAGAGGACTTCAATCTTAATTGTAGAGAGCCATGCAGTGCACTTTTGAAACAAAAATAACCCGTCCAAATATTTGACAACGCTATAGACAGAGCACAAAACCTGAATCGCTGAGACCTTCTCAGAGGCACCAACCCCTCCCACGACACCCCGAAACGAACTTGGTCTTAACCCATTCCGCATCTGTTCACAAAGTCTCGTCTATATAAAAAAACACTATAAAATTCTTACCCAAAGTGAGCGCCTAAAACAATATTTTGCGGAGCCCACACGGGTTGTGTACAGGAGAAACAAAAACTTTAGGGATGTCCTGACCTCATTCAAAATAAGGACTCTAACGACAGGCGGACGCAGTCCTGGCCGGAAGCCTTTATATCAATAATGCACGCACATGTCCACAACGGATACCGCGATCAGTTCAGCGTCTGACTTTTTTCTAAAAATTGGAGAAAACCTTAACTGTGATTCTCCAATGTGGTATATTTGCTGGAGTGTATGGTGTGCCACCTACAATACATAGGACAAACACAAAAGTGGTTCAGAACAAGGTTTATTAATCACAAGTCAAATTCCAAAACTCTGCCATCTCTCCCGTTGTCAAAACACGTTAACCTTCCTGGGCACTCTTTTCACCACCTCAGAACCACGATATTACCTAACCATGATCGAATAATTCGCGAATCGTTCCTCATTTCCAAGTGCAAATCCGCATCCTCAGGCGTTATTGACAGTTTGGGGATATTAGCTTCTTTTGTGGGTACCTAAGCCAATTTACCTTTTTTTCTTTCTTTCCTTTTTTTGTTTTTCTTTCATTCGCCATACCGAACACTCTCGGACACCAAACGTTCCCCTCCACCACCCTTTTCTCTCCTTTTTTTTGTGGAATATTAACTGCATTCCTAGTACGATTGAGCTCCCGCCTTCCACTCCAGTTGAAAGGTGGTGGCATTTACTACGGTAGGGAAGGGGGTAAAATTTGTTATCGCGAACGCCCCGTCCGCGCGGGCCCTCCCTATTAGCCATGAGCGCGGTTCCCCCACCCCTCGGCTTCTTGGACAGTTTAGTTCACCCAAAATCTTATAATTCCTTACTCACTTCTTTGCATGCGTCTATACTGCTGTGACATGCTTTGTCCATATACACGGTAACTTGTTGCCCCTAATGGCGACCAGTTTATTAGTTGCTTCCACGCAGGACACACCTAGCTACTTCCTGATTGATTGATTGATTGATTGTGGGGTTTAACGCGCCGACGCAATGCAGGCGATGAGGCGCGCCGTAGTGGAGGGCTCCGGATAAATTTTGACCACCTGGGGATCTTTATCGTGCGCCTAAATCTCGTACACACGGGCGTTTTTGCTTTTCGCCTCCATCAGAAAAGCGGTCGCCGCGGCCGGGAATCGAACCCGCGACCTCGTGCTCAGCAGCGCAACTAGCTACTTCCTACCTAGTTAAATAATTGGTTGCGTTGCTGGCACGAGCGCTCTTCCGTGACTTCTGTGAACTTGTAAACTGCGCTGACATTCCCCAGGCCGCCGGTAATTGGTATTTTCAGCAATGGATGTGTCACCGGCGGCCTCCGTTCTGTATTTCTTGTTCTTGATCTCTGCATTTTGTGTGTTGAGGCGTTCCCTGCACCATTCATTTATTCATGTTATTCATGCAATTCGTACTAAAATTGTTTTTCAACGGCTTCCTACTGTGTCTTCTTTTAGATGCGACGCTGAGAGGAGCATCTCCTGCCAGTGGCCCTGTCCTGCGTACGTCGGCGTCCGCATCCGCACAGCTGCGTCTCTTCTTCGCTCAACCTGTGGCCGCACTGCAGGAGGCACTCTCCGCCCTGGAGCGATACCTCGAGCATATCGGCATGCAGCTGTCGGTCGAGAAGACGGAGTATATTCTGATCGGAGGCACTCCTGAAGAACGAGCCAAGGTACCCCTTTCGCTAGAGGGGAGACCACTCAAGCGACCAGACGCAGGCTGGATCAGGATCCTCGGTATACCCATCGCGGAGCGGGGAGGTGCTACCGAGTGTTTAATACAACTGGCACCTACATGGAAAAAAACTCCTCCACCTGATCAAACGACTCGTAAGCAAATTTGGAGGAGCCACGTAAGACGTAGCCCGCACTCTAGTTCAGGCCGTGATCGTCTCATGCGCCACGTATGGTGATCTGTGCTACCGCCTGACGAAAGCACAAACTGAAAAGCTCGAAATGATGTATAGAGCTGCTCTGCGAGTAGTGACCGGCCTGCCACGGCACACGCGCATCGACGAACTGTACCGTTATGCGCGACTCCCACCTTTGCGGGAGCTAATAAACGATCGACGGAAGGGTGCGGCTGACCGCCGTCAGAACACTCTCCAAGGACAGCGGCTCCTACTACATGAAGACCCTCAGATGCAAGCCGTACTAGAAGATGTTCCACCCCACATTCCTCCGTGGCAAGACATCGAAATAACAGATCTCAAGCCACTATCGCGCAAGACAAACGTGCAGAAATACGCCCAGCAGCGAAAAACAATAGCACAGGCCCTTAACGCACATAAACCTGACCCGGAGGAGCTACGCATTAATACAGACTGCTCATGGGACCCCGAGACCCGAATCGCAGCTATGGCAGCGAGAAGAGAGGACGGGGCCCACCGCTCAGAAAGGTTCCTTCTAGAAGAGACCCCCTCAACCACAAAACTCAAACTCCGAGCCATTCACTTTAACCTCCTCTGGGTGCTTGAATTCTTATGTACAGATGGCACCAAGCAAGTTCGACAGATCAGGGTTTTAACGGACAGTGCTACGGCACTCAAAAACCTGGTTGGACCCCCGCGAGTGACCTCCACGGAATATGCCATAAACCAGATTTGCCGCGAACTACAAAGGAACAAAAATATTGATGTCAAGGTCCTCTGGGTACCCGGACACTCTGGAAACACTGGCAATCAGACTGTGCACAAGCTGGCCAGTGAGGCTCGCTCTCCCCTCCACTCGCAGCTTGAGCTCACTCCTCCCAAAGCCCTGAGTCATAGCCCTGAAGAGAAGCGAAGAAGGAACAAGTTTGATAGGTCCAAAGAGCTCATGACCCACGTACCACCCCTTGAGGATCCGTTACCTAAGGGTCTTCCCCGGGGCGCCCAAGTGTTCGTGGTGAAGTTGCGAAGTGGCTTTGCCGTCACGGAGGACGTGGTGGCAAGGTGGAACCACGCACAGAAGTACTCCAAGCAGCCGAATCCGCCACCTTTCTCGCCGGCCCTGTGTAGTGTGTGCTTGGCCGCTCAGCCGGCCAACATGCGTCACCTGGTGTGGGACTGTGAAGGACTAAGGACGCACGTGACAAACATCGCCCGTCATCTGTATCCACATACGAGGACTGGATCCGGCCAACACACGACCACAAGAGAATGCTACTCTCACTGTGGATATTTGCGTGTGATGCCTCTATAGTGCGACGCACGTAACCCCCTTCTCTTTTCCCCCTCCCACCACAACAGGCCTAGTGCCGTCATATTCATAATAAATTTTATAACAACTTTTCAATAGCGAACACTCTCTCTCTCCACACCTTCGGGCGCGTGGCGCAGTGCACTCTCACTCCGCCGGTGGGCGGCGCTGCGCGCTGTGCGCATGTGCAGTACCGTACTTACCCGATTCAAACGCGCCCCCGATTCTAACGCGCACCCAATTTTCCTGGCAAAAAAACGAAAAAACTTGCACTTGCGATTGTAACGCGCACGGAACTTGAGCAAGAAAAAGTAATGCGAGAGAAACGGGCGATTCCTTTCCCGAAGTAATCTCACTCATCTCACTCCTCATTGCTCTCCGCTGACCACATCTCGTCCTCGGTGCCGTCAAGCGCGTTCACGATGCCAAACATCTGAACGAACGTTCAACCATGGTCGATCGGATCTTGGCCGACGCCTCGCACGCCCATCCCGCGAGCTTCTCCAGGGGCGCGCGCTTCAGCCGACCGCTTGTTTTGAACGCGTGAGAGCCACTGCTGCCATTGCTGTTATCACGCGCGCAAGTCGAATGATTTTACGATTTGTGTGAACGCCGATATTATTCTAGGCACTATACCGATAGAAAAGCCTACGCGCTTGTTTCCTGCGTCCAAAAAGCGTTCCTAGAAGGTTTCGCACCTTCTTGAGATGGCGATGGCGAAGGGTGGGACAAAATTTGTGATGTTTCGGCAGTTTCGGTTTCGTATACGATTCTAACGCGCATGCGATTTTTCGGCATATTTTTCCGGAAAAAAATTCTGCGTAAAAATCCGGTAATTACGGTACCCTCTCTCCAGCGGTCTCCTCTCCTTCGGTTGCGCTGCGCATATACGCGGGGTGCCGCGCACCGGCCGGTCTCTTAGTCAACGTCGTCCGCGCTACGCTTGCTCTCCCTCTGTCTCTCTCGCATTACCCGACGATTGCTCACGCAATTCGAGTAATCGACCCAACGGAAACGCGCAATGAAACGCCTTTCATCGTCGCATCACACCAGGGTTCCCGCGAGGGGAGGTGGGCGTACTTTTTTTAAATGCAGAGCATTTCAGTAACTCACGATGTCACCCGAGTTGACGTCTGCAGTCCGCACTGCACCCCTCCCTACTTTATAAAAATACTATCCGGCGCCCGGTTTCGATCCCTAGACTCTGCGGGCGGAACGCCATGTACACGGTGCTCTACCCACTGCGCCACAAAGCCGACACAGAAAGGGACGCTACGACGCGCCTTATATTGTTGACTCATTCAAATTACTGCTGACGAGCGCTCCCTCGTCAGCAGTTGCCACAAGTGCAGCAACATTAACGTAACACAAACTACGTTTACGTCGTGCGCCCCCTGAAATGCTCTGCATTTGATCGTGCACCTGGCGAGGGGGATGTTTCACTGCGTCTTCTCTCGGTCGCGGGACCCGTCGCGCAATCTGGCGGAGGCGCGGCACAACTCGTAGCACTTTTTTTAAAAAGCGCCTCGAAAGCATGGCAAATATGAAATAGGGATGACGCACTCTCGAGGCAATCTTTATGTGCCCCTTTGTATGATTCAAGTTGTATATTGCTGGGCTTTTTAGAAAAGTGTTTGTCGCCTATATCTATATCTGTATTGTGTATATCTATATATATATATATATATATATATATATACATATATATATATATATATATATTTATATATATATATATATATATATATATATAGTAAAAAGGGGCGCAATAAAAAACATAACAAGTTTACTTCGAAAACATAACTTTAAATCGACGTATCGGACGGGGAGGACCGTCCTTTATCAAGCGTCCTTTATCAAGCGCTTGATAAAGGACGGTCCCCGTCCGAAACGTCGATGTAAAGTTATGTTTTCGAAGTAAACTTGTTATGTTTTTTATTGCGCCCCTTTTTACTATTTAACCTTCACTAGCCTAATCGTTTACCCTATATATATATATATTTATATAAATATATATATATATATATATATATATATATATATATATATATATATATATATATATATATATATATATATATATATATATATATATATATATATATATATATATATATATATATATATATAGAAGGTTAGTGGAGACAGAGACAAACGAGAAAGACTTAAAAAATAAAAACAAGTTTACTGACGTTTCAGGGAGAGGACTTCCTTTCTTCAGAGTACAAAATAAGTTCGTTTCAGAGCTATATATACAGAAAATGTAGCAAGCGCGAGGGCAAGGTAAGAGGAGGGAGAGTGTGTACAAATGGATTCGTGGTTGGTGGGTAGCAAAATAATGAAGGGAGAGCGGGAAAATTAATTACAACAAGGATAATACGAACACACAGTCACGCGGTACGAACTTGGAATTGGAACAAAAGAGAGAAAGAAGAACCAAACACAGAGAAAAAAATAATACTTAATTAAAAAATAATAAGCAACCAGGTAATTTTGCTCCCCCGTGGCCAGGGGGGTGAAAGAGGGGTCAAAACAACATAGGCCCATGTCCGTGTTTGACATGGGCAAAAAGATTAGTCACGCAGAACGAAGACGTTCCAAAGAAGATATGCACACAAAGGGCGAACGTCTGCCCATTCACACCCGTTCTAGGAATCCAAGTAAGCTCATTGAAACAAGAGACACGTGGCTTCTGTTGGTGGGAGGCGGGGGTCGCGCCCAAAAGCAGTAGGACAGGCAGTTTCGACAGGAAAGAATGTACATTGGTATACAAAGAGCGAAAAAATAAATAAATAAAAAATAACCAGGTAATTTTCCCCTCCCTCGTGGCAACGGGGATGAAAGAGGGGTCAAAACAAGATATGCCCATGCACGTGTTTGACATGGGCAAAAAGATTAGTCACGCGGAACAAGGGAACGAAGATATCCAAATGCACACAAAGGATGAACATCTGCCCATACACACCCGTTCTAAGAATCCTGGTAAGGTAATTGAAACGTGAGACACCTGGCTTCTGTTGGTGGGAGGCGGGGGTCGCGCCCAAAAGCAGTAGGATAGGTAGTTTCGACTCGAAATGAGTGTACATTGATAGGGGAAAAAAGACAAGGTCAAACAAGTCATGAAAAAAAAGGTCATTAAAAAAAAGAAAACAGGCAGGTGCACGCGTATGACGCGGCAGCAAGTGCATTCATCTGCCCGGCGCATGGTGCCAGTTTAGGAATGCCGAGGCGGTCAGCAACCAATATTAGAACACAACAATACAAAAAAGAAAGAGGACACGAAAAAAATCACACACGCTCGCGTTCACAAATTAATTGCAAGGTGAGAATATCAAAGCTAAAAATGGTACTGCAGCCTTCTACCCAGAACACAATGTCCAGACTTGTTCATCACATTTGCTTCAGTGAAGGCATTGTGCTAAAAAACGTCGTGCTAGGGCGAAACTAATACCCAACTACGAGAGCTCGCCAACTAATGGGAGAATATTATTGAGGGAAAGAAATGACCAGGCATAACACTAGCCTAAGAAATGCAGCCGAAATTTTAATCGGAGGAAAGACATGTTAATTTCCCATAACTTTCATTTATGCCATAAGACGCTGATTTAAACTTATAGATAAGGTAAGACTCACGAACCTCGCGATCGTGATGCGTTTTAAAACTACATTCAAGAATTGTGGCCTTCAGTTGTTCAAAAGAATGACCAGGAGTGTTAACATGCTTTGATAGAGGCAAAGAAGGGCAGGTTTTTGCATGGGAGCGGTGATTGTTAAACCTCAAACGAAAGGGTGTTTCAGTCTGGCCAATGTATTGTTTGCCAAAGAGGGTGCATTCCAGATGGTATACGACGTTGGCGGAATCACAGTTAAAGTTCTCTTTTACATTAACATAATAGTTTGAAGCTGTGCTGGCAGCGCGCTGTGTGGTGGTCATTTGTGGGCATACCTTACACCGTGGTTTGTTACAGGGCATGCAACCAGTAGTCTGTGGTCGGCTGATGCTGGATTTAGAGAGAACGTTGCCCAAATTTTGCTGCGTCTATAAACAACACGTGGTGGCTCGGGGAATATTCTCTTTAGGCGTTCACTGTGAGCGAGGATATTGTGATGTTTCTTTAGTATGGAAGCAACTTTCGGAGAAGAGGCCGAATTGGTCAAAACGTGGTTGGTTTGTTGATTGGGTTTTGGAGCTTTTTTTCGGAGAATTTCGGTGCGGTTCAACTGGTTAGCTCGTGTAATCGCGTCATCGATAACCTGCTCTGGGTATTTTTGATTTAAGAGTGTGGTTTTAAGTTCTCTGCAGTTAGAATCGAAATCAACCTGGCTTGTGCAGATTCGCCTAAAACGGTGGGATTGGCTGTGGGGTATTGCAGTCTTGCAGTGCCTGACATGGCTGCTGTGGAAGTGCAAATACTGGCGCCTGTCCGTAGGTTTCCTGTAGAGCTTAGTCTGAAGTCTGCCCTGAGAAACTGTGACAGTAACATCCAGGAAATTTATGCTGTGCGTAGAGTAGGAATGAGAGAGGAAGATGGTAGGATGCGCAAGGTTAAAAGCCTCAATAAACGCAAGAAGTTCAATTTCACCGTGCTGCCATATCATGAATATATCATCTATATACCTTTTGTAGTACAATGGCTTCAAACTTTGGGTTGCGAGGAAGTTTGTCTCTAGACATCCCATAAATATGTTCGCTTAGTTGGGCCCGATTTTGGTTCCCATTGATGTTCCGCTGACTTGCACGTAATTGACACCATCAAACTCAAAATTGTTAAGTTAAGTTGACCTTGTCTTTTTCCCCTATCAATGTACACTCATTTCGAGTCGAAACTACCTATCCTACTGCTTTTGGGCGTGACCCCCGCCTCCCACCAACAGAATCCATGTGTCTCACGTTTCAATTACCTTACCACGATTCTTAGAACGGGTGTGTATGGGCAGATGTTCATCCTTTGTGTGCATTTGGATATCTTCGTTTCCTTGTTCCGCGTGACTAATCTTTTTGCCCATGTCAAACACGTGCATGGGCATATCTTGTTTTGACCCTTCTTTCACCCCCTTGCCACGGGGGAAGAAAATTACCTTGTTATTTATAATTTTTTTATTTTTTTATTATGTATTATTTTTTCTCAGTGTTTGGTTCTTCTTTCTCTCTTTTTTTCCAAGTTCGTACCGCGTGACTGTGTGTTCTTATTATCCTTGTTGTAATTAATTTTCCCGCTCTCCCTTCATTCTTTTGCTACCCACCAACCATGAATCCATTTGTACAAACTCTCCCTCCTCTTACCTTGCGCTCGAACTTGCTACATTTTCTGTATATATAGCTCTGAAACAAACTTATTTTGTACTCTGAAGAAAGGGAGTCCTCTCCCTGAAACGCCATTAAGCCTATTTTTATTTTCTAAGTCTTTCTCGTTTGTCTCTGTCTCTACTATCCTTATTTTTTTCGCGCTCTGTGTGAGTTTTTTTCTTTTCAGGCTCTATAGATATATATATATATATATATATATACTTATACATATCCATCACGACATGATATCGTGCTGCATGCACATTGGTTACTACAACAACGGACACAGCAAAAGCCAACAGGCCAAATATATGACCTTAATGGTGGAGGAAGTTAGTGGATATAAAATTTAGCATGGAGATGCTTTAGACACCCCAATAGTGCTGAGTTTGGCTGCCACAAAGTATATCCCCGGTTGTCCTCTAATACACCAAGGCAACTCCTCGGGAACTCAGACAATGATGCTTACTACGCATCTGTAAACAGCCCTGGTACAGAAGGAACCGTGGCCATTAATAAAACTTCGGAAGTTGCAGAAGCAACCCTACCTGATGCAGCCAAAGGTCAAGGTAAGATCTATGAGTCGACTAGGCGCAGAGAGGGAAATTCCCACAAATAGAAATTCCACGCACCAGCAAAAGGCTGGCAGCCAGCATCGGTGTTTGGAGCTTTAAAATATAGGTCCCAGACAGCTTTCATTTTTTTAAAAACGTAGCACAAAAAACGAGGATACCCTCGCATGTTCCATGGTAATGCAGACATCGAAAAATATTTGCGCAGAGTTTACAAGGAAAGATATATGACTTAAGAGGATTTAAAAAAAAAAAACACTACGAACTCACTTTGCACCCATTGAATTTTACTGCCGACAACAGTTCGAGATGCTTTCATTTTTTGCAGTTTGCTTCATTCAACTTGACGAAGTTTTTGAGGCTGCACCTAGCGTTCCATTTGACTAAACAATAATCTGAAGCTCAGCGCAAGTCTTTTAAGCTGTTTTCTTGTTGTGTATTAATACCGTGAAGTTCCTGTAACTTAGATTTTGTGGTCTTTCTCCAATTGTCAGTCTTTACCAGACGTGTGACGCCCCCTTAAGTTTCTGCATTTTCTGCGCATTCACCTGCAGGAACAATTAGACATGCTGCAATGGCTTCAAGTTTTCATTGGATGTACAGATCGCCTGATCGCGATTGTGCACCAACGGACACTTATAAAAAATACACCAATAGAAGCATAATTTACAATAATGTGGGCAAGGACCAGATATCAACGATTATGGTAGTCTGGTGGGTGCCCTTTCGGGGCTCACCGATGGGTATATATTTCAGGGCGTCAATATTTCACAGCGTTTTTTCGTTTATCCAGCATACTTTCACCATTTTCAAGTCGACACTACGCAATGTAAATGGGACATTGTATGTTTGATTGCCTGAGCACTTGTCGGCGCTGCACTTGTATCGGTGGATGCCCTTTCGGAAAAATTTTATACCAAGTATTATAAGTGTAAACAAGAATAACAAGTTTATAACAAGTATAAACAGAGTTAAAGTGATAAATAATATTGCTCAGTTTACGAGCCTGGTCTTTATTGTTACTGTCTTGCTAATGAATTCTACAGAACGTGACGCCAAAATTAATGTATAAAACTTCCAACAGTTCAGGTTCAACTTCGATTCACGTGACTTCATTTTTGTTAAAAGAGGCGCCAACTGCAATATTGCGACGGGGCAATCCCTGTACGAGACATACATGCGATCACCGCTGTGGCGCTGGTGAAAGAGTACGAGAACGACGACGCTCGGCTAGGTCTCACGGTGCTGGTTGCCCAAACACTTCCCAGCTTATCTTGACTTTTAAATAGCTGTAAATATACGTACCTTTGCCACATAACTTCCTTTGCGGAGGTTGCGGAGTTGGTGTCAACAACTCAACCAAGGCCGCTCTTTCAAGTGCGCTACACCCACCACGGAACTTCGCAGTGGATGCTCCGTTGCTTATGTAATCACGCCTGCTGATGGAGCGGCTGTGTCGACGATGGCGTTCGTCATAATGTCTCACACCCGGGAGCCTGCCACGTTTACCGGCACAGTCGACATTCATGTTAACGACTGGCCAGTTCCCTTTGAGCCTGTCAGCGCTCACAACAGGTGGGACCCTACGAACGCACTGGCGAGTGTTATCTTCTACGTGGAAAAGGAAAGTCCGCGCGCAATTTGTTTGAGATGCACGAGAGCTAGTTGACCAGCTGTGAGGCACTTGAAACAAAGCTCGATACTTATTGGGTGAGGCGCTTCGTTGCGAGGTTGCTGGCTTTAACAACATTGAATCACGCGCCCAAACGTCGACCGAATCATATGTCGCCTATATCCTGGACATCTTCGCTCTTTCCTCGAAGGCTGACACCGCCATGGCGGCGCCCAATGAAGTTGGCCACATACTGATGGGCATTACGAATCATGCATTCCACCGTCATGTTTACATAGGCTGCGCGACTGTTGTCTTGATCATTAAAGAAGGTCGGTGATTCAAAGAGAGCAAATGATGCCGTACAACCCACAACCTCACATGACTTCCAAGGCTCGAAAACGTGGTAGTCGAGACGCCCGTCTTCCACGCCGTCAAGATCCCGTTCCGCCATCAGCGGATAGAACGAACATGGTGCACCGAAAACTGGATCATATGGACCCTACTATTTTGGTGCCGCACACACACGATCGGAACGAGCTCAACACCGCTTCCGTCATCCGAGCTATTGTCCACGACGAAATAACACATCAGGGCCTTAACTCTGTGTGCGGGAATGGATCTTCAATCCGACAAGAGTTTAGGTCACCCGGTCCCCACAGCGACCAATCTCGTCCACGCTACCCGCAATGGAACCCCACTAAGGGGCGTACCCCGCACGATAAACCTGTTCGTTTCAATTGCTCCGAAATCGGCCACATTTCCCGGTGCGGTCGAAGCAGCAGCATCTCGCTCTTCCCCAACAGCTACGCCGACTACACGCCTCGACCACCCTTTGCCCTATTCCGCAGACCGGCCCCAGTGCTTCTCCTGCCGTCCTTACCTCAACCCGACGAGTTGTAGCAGACCCAACACCAGATTCAACCGATCGCCGTCGCCCCAACGACGCCAGCCGCGATCACCACAGCTTCGCAGAACATCCCGCACGGCCGACTACTCTCGACCCCGTTCGGAAAACTAAATCATGTAGATCAAGAATGCGACGCCTGATCTGCGACCCGGCCCGTAAATCCTCTGTGGACTTTCCCGACTACGCACAATTTACTTGACTTCCTTGTCGACGGATTTACAGTGCGCCCTCCTACTGACACCGGGGCCCAGATTTGCATGAATTCAAGGCTTCGCCATCATCTGTGCATTTCAATTCCCCGTGTAGTTTGAGTCACCGACAGAAGCACACCTCTGGTAGTAGAAATATGCACTGCTCGCATACGCACCGCTGAAAAATAAACATCATTTGTGTCTACCATACCCGAAAACTGCACTCTTGAACTCTTCCAGTGCATCAATTTTCTCTTTGAACATGCCGCTCTCATTGACTGTTCTACTGGACTCCTCCGCCTCAAGTTTCCTTTCCCTCCTTCTGACGCACCCCAGCTTCTCGGTTGCAACACCGAACGTGTTCGTTTGCCACCAAACGTTGCTAGCTACATCTCCTTTTTGCCGAGCTCCCCTGCTGCTAACGGCGATTACGTCCTCTCACCTATTCTGAACGTACATTTGCCAGGCAACGTCACTAAGCCTCCCCCTATAATAAACTATTGTTGACAACGAGACTTCTCTGCCTTGGGGGAAAGAAGAAGAGCTGCGCTGATCTGACGTGCGTTCCACTGGCTCCGCAGATTTTCGCCAACTAATTTGGTAATTTCGCTTCGTTCTGTCTTGCAACCAAGACTACCGGACTCATCAAGTTCTTGCGATCATCGGGACACCCGCCTTGGTGAAGTGAATTAAATATTTTAGATTTATCAGTTCATACTTCCCGAGCCATGCCTACTGCCATTCGGTGGGCGCAGGCAAGGAGTTCATCATGCAAGACACCTCTAGCACCATGGCTGCGCGTTTAGACAACACTTCCTCGGAAGTAGATATGGATTCTGATAATACAGAACAAGGCCGCTCAGTCGGTAATGAAGAAATTCAGCCTTTAACCAACACAGCCTCGGACACTGAAATGGATCCCGGTATTACACAACATCTGTCAGTTGAATGTAACCATCACTAGCATGACTTCACCAAGGTGGGCTCCCGAGCTCAACGTTGCTGGCAGCGCATTGTCGCCCCAGAAACCCAGCCGCAGCCGTGTCACCACCGCAGACCAAGCAATACCCGGCACCCACAAATAAGCCTTACGTCAGCCCTAAACCATCGCCCAAGGACGACTTCAAGCTAGTATTGCGTCTTCAGGGAGGACTCCCGCTTGGCAGCATTCAATTCGCTCATCTCTCGGTGGCACTTTCGAACGCTATCAAGGTCACATGGCGTCAAGCAAATCTGCGCCTCCTCAAGGACGTAACTCAAAACACTGCCACCATTACTACTCCGTCCTCCGACGTGCCACAAGCTCTCGGCGAAGTCAATCCCTTAACCTTTAAAAACATGCAGTACCCCATCTAAAGTGAAATTCAAAACAGCAAAAAAGGACGGGACAAGGAAACGACGAAGCAAGGCGCTGACTTGCAACTGGTTGGTTAATTGAGCGGCTTGCGAAATATACCATAGAAAGGTAGGCGACAAGGAAACACGCTAAAAAAGAAGTGCATCAACACTTCGATGCACTTGTAGCATGGGCATCGAATGCCCGTGCTCCGTCTACAGGAAAACTATCCCAGTCTGCTCTACATGTCATACCGTCGGCCACTGAGCCACGGCTTGTCCTCGCCCAACTACTACCGACTGCCATCATTACGGGATCAATGAGCCTCAACGAAACCACCCATGCTCGCCTACCTGTGACCTTAGTGCTCGCGCCGACTTCTCCCGGGCTCCTGGCTGTACTAAGCTGATGCCGAACAGTTTGTTCCTCGGCAAAGACGACTCAGACAAGGCCATGGCAGCAAACCGGATACTTTCCCAGCCTCATCCCCATTTCTATGCCGTCATCAAGACCGTTCAACAACTCCTCCAGCACAGAGACAAAGCCATTCTTGAAGCAAACAAGTCGCCCAGTCCCGGCATTCAAAGCCTTCACCCGAGACCGAGCCCAACCACCCAATTACGTAAGGTGGGGTAAACGGGTCTCTCCCAAAGCTCAACCCCAGTGCCTATCCAACCCCTCAACAACAACCGAGCACCTAACTGCCTCGTTTGAATGTAAGCGCCTTACTCATATTCTGGAACAGCAAAACACTTTATTAGCTTCAGCCCAAGGTCGCCTTGATGCCCTCGACAACGCTGACTCCACTGCTAGCAAAAAGCGCCTACCTAACAGCCAGCGCTACCACCACAAATCCAAGATATGTTTGCTACACTCGCTACAAAGCTGGTCACCATAAACCAAGACCTTCATAATATTCGGCAACAAAGTAATAAATTACAGCAAGAAATGGCATCACTTCGCACGAAATACAACACATTCAGTAAAGACGTCACCTCAATCAGCACTCCATCCAGATCACTCGAGCACAGCAATTAGCTCTGCCCCATGCGGCAGGACAGGGCTACGAAAGGTGTTTAAGGACCCACACCCGCGCCCTCCCGTACGCCCTAAACGCCGACAATGCCATCCGAGCCTCCTTAGCTGATGGCACGAAGGCAGCCTGACCCAGCTTCAACGACACTACTACAATGAAATTACATAGGCTTCAAACAAAAAGCTGAAGCCCTTACTAAATACATCACCACCATTGATTCTAAACCAGCAGTCATTGTCCTCTAAAGCGGAATCCTCACATCAAGCTCCCTCGGTATATCCCCTACGGCCCGCCAAAGATTTCCGGCGCCCTCACACTTAATCGTAACATCATTTATGAAGTTGCACACGTCACACCACACGGCGATGTAATCACGTGTTCACTGAGCTCCTATCCACACCGACCAAACGTAAATCAAGCCTCTACGTTTTTAACATTTATTGCGGCCCTGCCCAAAACTCCCCACCACCCATATTTCTTTTCCCAAACGCCATGCTATCGCTATCGCTAAAACCGGGCCCTTCTTATTCTCGGCGATTTCAAGGCTGCCCTTCACCAAACGGGCTACTCGTACAAAACATAAAGGGACGTCTTCCTGGGGCAAGCAGTTGATGACTTTCAACTCCTGCTGCCTAATCAGCCCGGCTTACCAACAAGAACAGCAACGATCACAGCGAGGGACCACTCTTTCCTCAAGAACACTTTGGGTGTACTATGGTCATCAACTCATGAGAACCTTGGATCTGACCATGACTTTATCAAACTCACCTTTCCCATTCATAAATAACACATAAAAACAGGGGTCATCCGCCTCACCAACTGTGATGCTTTTCGCCAGGCCAATTTGTAGCGACCAAAGACCCGGACCAACCTTTGGCCGAATGTATTGATGACATAATTCAAACAGTCCGAATGAACACAAAAAACATAGCCACTTCTTTCCAGCCCCTAGAGTGGATGCTAAACTTCGACATCTCTGGGAGGCCCGTCGAAACTTAACAAAACGATGGAAACGGCAAATACATAACCCTGAACTTCAGCTCAGAATTTCAGCACTTAACACAGAAGGCACTGGATACGCAAAACACATCTCAAAAGAGAATTGGCTTCAGTTATGCGGCAGGCTTGAAGGTACCCTCACCACTCGCCGAACACGAAATTCGCTAAGGTACCTTACGGACCCGTTTTCGAGCAACAATAAAACTCAGCGCTCTATTACCCGCACCCTACACTCAGTAAACTGATCGGCCCACGACCTGATACAAGCGGTCATGGCTAAATACCTCGACACCTCTCCCCCTTAAAGGGACACTGAAGTGAATTTGTCAAGCACCCGGTTTTGCTTGCACTGCGTAAACTGGCTCAAATTACCAAACTTTTCATCGTTTATCTGGTTGATAGTCCTTAATTATTTTGTAAAGCGGGAAAGAAGAAAAACTACCATGCGCGGTCTGTGGCGGCCGCACCAACTAGAGCTGTGACGTCGCGAGGAGATGGCAACGTGATTGGACGATGTCCGAGTTTGGCACCCAAACCAGTTTCTGTTTCGGTTCTGTAAAACAACATGCTTGACATCCGACGGCATCATTGGATGGGCATTCTCGGTATCTCAGTAATCGCTTTCCCGCCCTTCTGCCATATTGTCGGCTGTAAAATTCCTGGGATAGGCCTCCCAGTACGGCTTGAAATAGCAGAAATCACTAGCCGAGGCCTACGCAGTAGATGAATACCCTCCGCGTCACCGCTGACGCTCAAAAGCCATGCGCTTTTCCGGCACCTTCGGAGCTTGCCTCACGCATGCCTGTATCGTATTTTTGTATTTCATGAACGTGTTTGTGTAGTGCGCAGAGCTGGACACGTGTTGCATGAGGAGTAATAAACTTTATTGCAGTATACAATTTAGAGGCGGTGGGTGCCCACTGGGTGCACCCAAGTGGTGAATTCGTCAGCACGTTCCACCAAGGCTCTCTGGACCCCGTGGTCAGAGCCGCCCAACGCCGCATCTCGTCGATCAACAGAGGGGATCAGTGGTAAGGGGTTTCGAGGGCACGCCCACATAGCGTGGCAGAATTGTTGTGCAAGTATGTTGGCCTGATCTTTGGGTGTGTCCCCTGTTTTTATTTATTTATTTTTATACCTCAGGGGCCTCTAGGGCATTACATAAAGGGGGTTTTTATACAGTAAGCAGTGACCACAGCAATGTTTTAACAAGAAAAGAACAAGACAAGAGAACATGCGCAGGATACACAGTCGGTCAACGAAAATAAACAAGAAAGAACACAGCAAGGTTTTCACAAGTGATCACATTGAAAAAGCTGCACGGCATGTTATACAGCAGCAAAAAATTCCGCCCACCTCCCCTTGCGGGAACCCTGGTCTCATGCAACGCATCTAATAGGGGATTTCATTGGCGTTTTTCATCGTATTGATTACGCTTATAGCAGGGATTCTCACGCGAAGGGGAGGTGGGTGGACGGCCGTCGACTGAGAGCACCGGAGCTTGGTATGCCGCTTTATATACACAGCGCCCGAAGGAGGGGAGAGCAAGGAGAGGGAGAGTACTGCACTTGCGCAGCGCTGAGCGCAGCGCCGCCCACCGGCGCCTATTAACGGAGTGAGAGCGCGCTGCGTCAACCCGCATCCGTTTGGGAGAGAGTGTTCGCTATCGGAGAAAGGAGAGGAGGAGAGGCGCAGCTATGCGGACAAAGCCGGACCGACGCAGGAAGGACAGAGGGGCGACCATGAGATGCGTTGCATCTAAAAAGTGGCAATGGCTAAGATTGTCGATGACATTCAAGGAACGCAAATAATGCAGAATGAAAATATGATTGCTGTGTATGCGTTACAATACTGGCAGGCAGAGCATTCCACTCGGTTATCGATAAGACAAGAGGTGTATATTGTTTTTTTTTCGTTCCAGAAAATGTAGGTTCTATTTTATGATTATGGTCAACGCGTGCAGAAATGTACAAAGCAGGGTGAATGAACGTATGGCGGAACGGCGAATCACTGTGGTATTATTTGTGGAAGATAGATAAGCGGAAATATTTCCTTTGTGCGGCAGGAGGTGAGAGGTTTAATTTTTTAATGAATGACACACTTTCATGGCGAAAATAACATGACAAAATAAATAGCGCGGCTTTGTTTTGAACAGATTAGAGCGTGTCAGTAAGGATTGGTGTGTGGGGGTGCCATAATATTGAATCATATTCAAGGGTTGGCCGGAATACAGTAATGTATGCGTGATGTTTGCGGTCTGTTTGCAAGTTTCAGGTGGCGCTTAGAAAGAAACCAAGTTTTCGTAATGCTTTCGAGGTAATGTATTTTATATGGCTAGTTGAGGTTAGATCAAAGTGGAATAAAATGCCTAGATATGAAATAGACGGAACTGTTCGAATTACTAAGTTTTTTATGCCATACTCTTTGGGCGAAGGATGTGCAACAGATGAAACACATACGTGCTTGGTTTTGTTTAGATTTATTTCCATTTGCCATAAACGGCACCCTTCTCATAATTTTGACAAGTCGGACTGCAAAAGGGTTACGTCGTTTGGTTCAGTGATTTCCTTGTAAATTACACAATCGTCAGCAAAGAGATGCAGTGAAGAGTTAATGTTGGATACGATATTATTAATATAGACTAGAAACAATAGATGGCCTACCACGGAACCATGGGGTACTCCGGACTTGACGGGTCCGGGACTACATATAACGTTGTTAAGTTTAACTGACTGAACCATGTTAGTAAGAAAACCGCTTATCCAATGGGTTGTTTTATCATCTAGCTTTAGATTACAGATTTTAGTCATCAACCTTTTGTGCTGCACGCGGTGATATGCTTTAAAAAATCTATAAAAATTGCGTCAGTGTAGCGGGAGTTATTAATATAATCATTAAGGTCAGTTACCAATTCGAACATCTGAGTTTCACAAGATCAGTTATGGCGAAAGCCACGTTGGTTATCTATTAGCAGGGTATTTTTATTGAGGTGTGATACGATGTGCGTAAACAGAATATGCCTGAGTATTTTGCTCGGAATATAAGTAAAAAAAATTGGCCGGTAAATATTAGCACACGATTTTAAGCCAGATTTGAATATATGTATCACATAGGCTGATTTCGAATCACCTGGCACGCAACCTGTGTGAAGTGACTGCTGAAATATTAGTTTCAATAGGGACGCTGATTTTTGAGCGGTTAATTTCAGAAGTTTGGTGCTCATGCCATCTGGCCCTGGACTCGTGTTGTACTCACGTCGGTCAAAGGCACATGCTACGCCATTTTCTGTGATTTTATTGGGAGAAAGATATCATGACTGACGGTCTCTGGTAGGTCTTGCGAGTCTATTGGAAGCTCATTTTAAAATACCGATGCAAACTGATCGCTGAATATTTCCGCGGTTTCCTCAGCCGACGGAGGATCACCATACTCACCGTATAGCAAGGTTGGGAATCAGTGTTTTTAGGGTTTACTGCTAGGCAGAATTATTTAGGTTCAGTTTTCATGATGTTGGGCAGTTTGCAATTGAAAAATTTATGTTTGGCTTTTTATTAGTGGCTTCGGTTTTCCTCGATACATTCTGATAATTATCCCAGTCTAATGTCGATTTTGTTGGTGACGCCTTTTTAAATGCTCGCTTCTTTTTATTGGGACTTCTTTTCACACCGTGTGTTTTTTCGTTGATCTAATAGTCATTTTTGGTACAGAACTACCTTCGATTTGTTTTAACATGTCACGAATATTGATGCAGTTTTTATTTTCAGTGCAATTTTCAAAACTGGCTTCAAAATTGGGTGTAAACTCTGCCAGCATACTATTCATTTTCTCGACATTTGCGCGTGCGTAGTTGAGTATGTGCTTGGCAGTATGGTTTTATCGGGCAGTGGGATAGATAAGGGGCAATGTACGGCACAGTGATCGCTAGTTTCCTCCAGGACATGTGTAACTGCATTATGGGGTTGATTAGTGAGTATGAGGTTCAATATGTTGTTCCCGCGCGTTGGTTCCGCCTCGAGCTGTGACACGTTATGCACATGTGTTAGGTTTATAAAGTTTATAAAGGTCAGGCTTTCTTGACGACGGCTGGCGGAGCTAACAGTGGAAGGGGATCAGTCCATGTTGGGGTAATTGAAGTCCCCGCCAAGAATAGCTTCAGAGTTAGGGGGCTTGTTTAAGACGTGATCAAGAGAATCGTTACGTGTTCAAGGAACTCTGGGCCACTATCGGCTGGTCTGTAGCACACGCCTAGGACGCACGTT